>NC_140586.1:904128028-904792877 GCF_964204655.1 Triturus cristatus
TACAACTAGCAGCACACACTGCCAGGGTATCTGCGCCCTCCTAAACCTTCCCTCGGGTCTTGCTGTGCCCGTGTTTACAACTAGCAGCACACACTGCCAGGGTATCTGCGCCCTCCTAAACCTTCCCTCGGGTCTTCCTGTGCCCGTGTTTACAGGTAGAATCACATACTCCCTGGGTATCTGCACACTCCTAAACCTTCCCTCAGGTCTTCCTGTGCCCGTGTTTACAACTAGCAGCACACACTGCCAGGGTATCTGCGCCCTCCTAAACCTTCCCTTGGGTCTTCCTGAGCCCGTGTTTACAGGTAGAATCACATACTCCCTGGGTATCTGCACACTCCTAAACCTTCCCTCAGGTCTTCCTGTGCCCGTGTTTACAACTAGCAGCACACACTGCCAGGGTATCTGCGCCCTCCTAAACCTTCCCTCGGGTCTTCCTGTGCCCGTGTTTACAGGTAGAATCACATACTGCCTGGTTATCTGCACACTCCTAAACCTTCCCTCAGGTCTTCCTGTGCCCGTGTTTACAACTAGCAGCACACACTGCCAGGGTATCTGCGCCCTCCTAAACCTTCCCTCGGGTCTTCCTGTGCCCGTGTTTACAGGTAGAATCACATACTCCCTGGGTATCTGCACACTCCTAAACCTTCCCTCAGGTCTTCCTGTGCCCGTGTTTACAACTAGCAGCACACACTGCCAGGGTATCTGCGCCCTCCTAAACCTTCCCTCGGGTCTTCCTGTGCCCGTGTTTACAGGTAGAATCACATACTCCCTGGGTATCTGCACACTCCTAAACCTTCCCTCAGGTCTTCCTGTGCCCGTGTTTACAACTAGCAGCACACACTGCCAGGGTATCTGCGCCCTCCTAAACCTTCCCTCGGGTCTTCCTGTGCCCGTGTTTACAGGTAGAATCACATACTGCCTGGTTATCTGCACACTCCTAAACCTTCCCTCAGGTCTTCCTGTGCCCGTGTTTACAACTAGCAGCACACACTGCCAGGGTATCTGCGCCCTCCTAAACCTTCCCTCGGGTCTTCCTGTGCCCGTGTTTACAGGTAGAATCACATACTCCCTGGGTATCTGCACACTCCTAAACCTTCCCTCAGGTCTTCCTGTGCCCGTGTTTACAACTAGCAGCACACACTGCCAGGGTATCTGCGCCCTCCTAAACCTTCCCTCGGGTCTTCCTGTGCCCGTGTTTACAGGTAGAATCACATACTCCCTGGGTATCTGCACACTCCTAAACCTTCCCTCAGGTCTTCCTGTGCCCGTGTTTACAACTAGCAGCACACACTGCCAGGGTATCTGCGCCCTCCTAAACCTTCCCTCGGGTCTTCCTGTGCCCGTGTTTACAGGTAGAATCACATACTGCCTGGTTATCTGCACACTCCTAAACCTTCCCTCAGGTCTTCCAGTGCCCGTGTTTACAACTAGCAGCACACACTGCCAGGGTATCTGCGCCCTCCTAAACCTTCCCTCGGGTCTTCCTGTGCCCGTGTTTACAGGTAGAATCACATACTGCCTGGTTATCTGCTCCCTCCTGCACCTTCCATCGGGCTCCCGGTGGTTGTGTTTACACCTCACAGCACACATTGCCAGGGTACCTGCACCATCTTACACTTTCCCTCAGGTCTTCCTGTGCCCGTGTTTACAACTAGCAGCACACACTGCCAGGGTATCTGCGCCCTCCTAAACCTTCCCTCGGGTCTTCCTGTGCCCGTGTTTACAGGTAGAATCACATACTGCCTGGTTATCTGCACACTCCTAAACCTTCCCTCAGGTCTTCCTGTGCCCGTGTTTACAACTAGCAGCACACACTGCCAGGGTATCTGCGCCCTCCTAAACCTTCCCTCGGGTCTTCCTGTGCCCGTGTTTACAGGTAGAATCACATACTCCCTGGGTATCTGCACACTCCTAAACCTTCCCTCAGGTCTTCCTGTGCCCGTGTTTACAACTAGCAGCACACACTGCCAGGGTATCTGCGCCCTCCTAAACCTTCCCTCGGGTCTTCCTGTGCCCGTGTTTACAGGTAGAATCACATACTCCCTGGGTATCTGCACACTCCTAAACCTTCCCTCAGGTCTTCCTGTGCCCGTGTTTACAACTAGCAGCACACACTGCCAGGGTATCTGCGCCCTCCTAAACCTTCCCTCGGGTCTTCCTGTGCCCGTGTTTACAGGTAGAATCACATACTGCCTGGTTATCTGCACACTCCTAAACCTTCCCTCAGGTCTTCCAGTGCCCGTGTTTACAACTAGCAGCACACACTGCCAGGGTATCTGCGCCCTCCTAAACCTTCCCTCGGGTCTTCCTGTGCCCGTGTTTACAGGTAGAATCACATACTGCCTGGTTATCTGCTCCCTCCTGCACCTTCCATCGGGCTCCCGGTGGTTGTGTTTACACCTCACAGCACACATTGCCAGGGTACCTGCACCATCTTACACTTTCCCTCAGGGCTCCCTGTGGTTGTGTTTACAGCTAGCAGCACACACTGCCAGGGTATCTTCTCCCTCTTACACCTTCCCTCTGGCCACTATATAGATGTAAAGAAATGTTCTCTGGTCCTGAAGAAGGGGATATAAAATTGTATTTCACCAAAACGTGCGTAGACCATCTATTACACATCTGGGAATCCTACCCAAGAACCCTACAAAAGAAGAATCAATGAGAAACAATTGAGCAGACTTCTTGAATGTTAAATCCGACATCTAAAATCACGTTAGACAGTAACAGTTAGTAGGATCCCGTTACAGATGTGTATTTTATTGTAATTCTTTGTGTGGTATGTCTGATAGTATGTTTGATGAGAATAAGAGGTGAGAATGGAAGTTTGATGGTGCTGTATGGGGGTTACCACAATTGAGAGATTTAATCCTATGTTGTTTAATCAAATATAAATGTTTATATGAATTTGTCTATATTTATAAACGTTTTTATGATCACATTAGCACAGATATGTGATGAGATTCTGTTTATGAAGAAATGTCATTTTTTGAGCGATTACCATTGTTGAAATGAGATAGGTCAGATAAGAGATATTGTTATATTTTTTTTTACTTTTACCCTCTCCTCTTGGATCTTAAATTAACCGGGGTGCACCTTTCTCTTTGCACACTACAGCTAGCAGTACACACTGCCAGGATATCTACGCCTTCCTACACCTTCCTCGGGTCTTCCTGTGCTTGTGTTAACAGCTAGCAGCACTCACCTGCCAGGGTATCTGCGCCCTCCTACACCTCCCCTCAGGTATCCCTGTGTTCGTGTTTACAGCTAGCAGCGCACACCTGCCAGGGTATCTGCGCCCTCGAGCATCTTCCCTCAGGTCTGCATTTGCTTGTGTTTACAACTAGCAGCGCCCTCCTGCCAGGGTATCTGCGCCCTCCTACACCTGCGCTCAGTTCTGCCTGTGCTTGTGTATACAGGTGGCAGCACACTTTGCCAGGGTATCCCTTGGTTCGTGTTTACAGCTCGCAGCGCCCACCTGCCAGGCTATCTGCGCCCTCGAGCACCTTCCCTTGGGATCTTCCTGTGTTTGTGTTTACAGCTAGCAGCGCCCTCCTGCCAGGGTATCTGCGCCCTCCTACACCTGCGCTCAGTCCTGCCTGTGCTTGTGTATACAGGTGGCAGCACACTTTGCCAGGGTATCCCTTTGTTCGTGTTTACAGCTAGCAGCGCCCACCTGCCTGGGTATCTGCGCACTTCTACACCTTCACTGCACACACTACCAGGGTACCCACCCCAGGTCTACCACTCATGGTAAATCTGGGAATGCACCTATATCCATGGGTGAATGTGTGGGAACACCCACCCTCCACCCATGGGACACCTCCCTGGGGCAGAATAATGCCTTGCATCGGTCTAGATTTATCAAGCCATGATACATGTCACTTAGGTTTTGAGCGGCCGATTCACAGAACTAACTCAAGACAAAATCCTAAACTTACTACTTTTGGTATTCACAGAAGTTAGGATTTTGTCTTAAGTTTGACTTAAGACAAACTTAAGACAGACTTAAGACAGACTTAAGACAGATTTAAGACAAACTTAAGACAAACTTAAGTCAAACTTAAGACAAACTTAAGACAGACTTAAGACAGACTTAAGACAAACTTAAGACAAAATCCTAACTTAAGTCTGTCTTAAGTCTGTCTTAAGTTTGTCTTAAGTCAGTCTTAAGTCAGTCTTAAGTCTGTCTTAAGTCTGTCTTAAGTTTGTCTTAAGTTTGTCTTAAGACAAACTTAAGACAAAATCCTAACTTCTGTGAATACCAAAAGTAGTAAGTTTAGGATTTTGTCTTAAGTTAGTTCTGTGAATCGGGCCCTGAGTCTTTCTTTCGCCCCCTTGCGTGGCACAAGGGTGACACAAAACCTTGATACAACTGGGCTCAGACTTTTAGAAATGGACATGTACCTGTTGAGTAGGAGGAAAGGAAAATTATCTACTTACTGGTTGGAAGCAAAAGAAAAGAAATGCATTATTGTGTTGAAAATTCTAATACTGTTGACTAAGCAATGAGTGCATTGGGATTACAACTCCCTTTCCTACCTCCTCTCCAGCTTTCATAGAGGGCAAGACATGAGAAAAGATTTGGATATAAGAAGTAGGTCATTTGGAGCCTGGCAGGAGGAGCTCCATGAAGTAGTGGCCATTTTGGGGCACCATGTCTAAAACTCCCGCTCAGAAAACCTCCTTGTGTAGGTATTCGGGATTTTGTTTTCTCAATACAAAAAAAACAGCTCAAGCGCACAGGGAGTTTTCTTCCTGCATGTTGGGGCCAGTCTACATTCCCCTGCTCAGATTTCCTGTTCATGTCCATCATGGAAAGCGGACACGGACAGGGAAACTGAGTGACGGACACCGCCGCCAATAGGGTGGGACGACTATCATATCCTGTCGGGCCCTTGGCAGACGGGTCACCAGATCAGAGGTTCACACCGCCAGCGTCAACAGAGGCTCGGCTGGAGTAAACGCAGCACTACCCTCAACGGCAAATAGAGCGGGGGAACCGTGAGTTTGCTGGGACAGATGCACTGCTGATTTGCGGCGGTGCTTCCACTCTCCCAAACTCCAAATGACACCCTCAGTGCTCCCACTGCCTTCCCTCTGCGAATATTCAAGACAGTGGCTTAATGAAACTTGAGGGTGCCCCCCTGCAAAGTACATGGAGGATGCCCCCCGGACCCCTCAGTCAGGAGCGCTGAGGCCAGGGCCCGTGCACAGTGCTGGAGGCGGCCCCCTAGACCTCGGCCCCTGCACCACGGGGGCTGCAGGGGGTAATGTTACGCCACTGATTCAAAGCTGGTCTAATTCGATATCTCACGTGCACGCCACGCGGCGGTCGATGGCGATGCATAGAGAGATTGATAGGTGTGGGTGGTGATTAATCTATGTAACTAATGTGCTGCACTTCTTGCAGCTTTTTCAGATCCTAACCCCAGCACACAAGACCTGTCTTCACCTATGGTAGCTGCCGACTCTTAATGCGTCCCGTAGCAGCCTCCAGGCATAATGAGGCCAATTATGCTCTGGCAGCTGATGTTGAAGACGAACTAAATTGGAGGCTGCATTGTGGATCGCGGGGTAATTTTATGAGGAGGTAGAGTTGATTTCCCTTTTCGCTCACTGCATGCAATTTTGCTAATTGTAACTGCAAAGTGTGAGGAAATTGATTTCTTTAAATAAAAGTTTAACCTTAGAGGTTAATGGTGAGTGAAATATTAGAAGTAGAGTATAATGTATGCAATTATGTACCTTTAGATCATGATTTCATGCAATAATACTAGAGTTTAATCCTTTCCTGTACTCTGATGATGATTACATCCACACCTGGTTGGATCTCCTATTCTATCTACCTGTACAGTATTTCCATCTATTGGTGTTTCATGTCTCTTCAGCATCTCCCCTCTGCTCCTTTGTTTTGAGATTGGATACATTCTCCTTTTGAGATTTCTTGTACTTTACGCAACCCAATAATTTGCCCTTGCCTTTCCTTCTACATCCTTGGAGAACGGGAAACAGCCATTACAACGTGGTCATAAACACGAATGACTATTACAACGCATCCTTTACAACGAACATGCCTTCACCACGCATGTCCGTTACAGCTAATCATTTTCGACAAATATGCCTTTACTTACCAAGCATTACGAAATTATGTGTTAAAGGCATGTTCTTTGTAAAGAATGCGTGGTAATAGTTATTCGTGGTTATGACCGCGGTAAAAAGTGGGCTGCGGCAGGGGGTAGTTTTAGGGCCAGGGACAAGAAAAGGGGGCTACGGCAGGAGGCAGATTGGTGGGGGGACTCTGAACGACTCAGGGGGAAGAGGAGCACTAGCGAGTGGCCAAGCTGGAAAAGAGCAGGTCAATCCAGAACGCTGAGAAGCTCCAACTCACTCCTTCTTATTCCTCCGAAACTGAAAAAGAAAACCACACAATACCGATCGTTCTCTGGCAACGCTCCCAGGATGTGGAACGCTCTCCCTAGAGTCCTCAGATGTAACCCCTCATTCTCCTGTTTCAAAAGGGACCAGGAAATCCATCTCCTTAACAAATACTTTCCTGACCAACATCAACTAACCTAGACTTCAATATCCGAGTTTACTCCTGTCTCTTGACACTCAAGGATAGTTGGTGACCGGACTGTGTTAACCACCTTATCTTCCATGCTGTATTTTGTTTATCCCTGGTTTTGCTTCCTTACTGCCTGCCTACTATGTAATGCAATTTCCGCCTGTTTTTCTTTACAGTATGTATGTAAAGCGCTCTGATACCTAGGGGTCAAGCTAGCACTATAAAAAACTTTTAAAATAAATAAATAAATAAAATAAAAAATGTGGTGGTTGTCAGGGCCCACCTCCGAGGCCGGACTGGAAATATCGTCCCAGATTACCGACAGGCTTGTGGAGAGTATCACCTTCGACTCTGCCCATCGCGGCCTAGACCTACAAGCAGGGCCCTGGACATGCCACCAGGCAGGTGCACAACGGATGGTTACCGGTTGTTGAGGGCTGCTTATGATAGAACTATAAACAAAACAAAAAACATACAGTTTACGGTTCATCAAGCTAGAGCGCTGGCTCAGCCGGCCTTGTTACATGCCGCCTAAGTGGAGGATAGACAGGAAGAAAGTGCACGCCTAACCAATGCAGCAGCCCCTGGCCTGTTGTGCCCAACCCTAGCCACTAGCCTCATTGGCCACTCGTTAATGCTCCACTTCCCCCCGAGCCGTTCACAGTCCCCCCACCAATCTGCCTCCTGCCGTAGCCCCTTTTCTTGTCCCTGGCCCTAAAACTGCCCCCTGCCGCAGCCTCCTTTTTACCACGGTCATAACCACGAATGACTATTACCACGCATTATTTACAAAGAACACGCTTTTAACACGTAATTTCGTGGTAAGTAAAGGCATATTCATGGAAAATGATTAGTTGTAATGGACATGCGTGGTAAAGGCATGTTCGTTGTAAAGGATGCGTGGTAATAGTCATTCGTGGTTATGACCACGTTGTAATGGCTATTTCTCATATGGTGCAGCCTGGCGTTTCCCCCTGTGATGGCGCTAAGTTACACAACTTAGCCCCAGCGCAGGTACCGTTGCACCAGAGTGCAAGGGTGCCTGCGAGTAGGGAGGTTTGTTTATGTGTAGGAAGGAGTCCTTTCCTGCATATAAACAAACCTAAAATGCAATTTTGTAACTTTCTTGTGTGCTGCTTCGTGCAGCACACATGGAAGTTACAAAATGGTATTTTGAAAAACGGTTTGTTCATGTTCAGGAAAAGACACCTTCCTGTACATGAACAAAGCATGGCATTTTTCTTTTCCCATGTGTGCTGCACAAGGCAGCACACATGGAAAAAGCAAAAACGAGGAGAAATAAAGCATTTCTCCTCTTTTCGCCATCTTAAGACCAGGATTTTTCTGGTCTTAAGTTCGGCGCTGCCACCTATTATCGCCAAACTTGATAATAGGTGGCAGTGTCGACTTCAATTGTTGTTGCAGTGAAACGCCCACCGCAACACCCACAGCACGCCCCCTTTCATGCTAAGTTTAGCGTGAAAGGGGCCCTATTATCAAGGCAGCTTTAAGCCACTTAACGTGGCTTTAAGCCACGTTAAGTGGCTTAACGATGCCTTGATAATAGGGAGCTAACCCTATCGCCACCACAACGTCACAACAAGTGACATTGTGGTGGCAATAGGGGCTTGATATTATGCCCCCAAGTCTTTGCTTGTGGGCTGTGTAAGGAAATGCCTCTTTTTTATGGTCACCCTCAAGTTTTGATACTCATGCTGCTGGTTTTTCAACTTTGAGAACATGCTGAAGCCTGCTAATCAGATCTCATTGCCCATGCCTTTACGTTAAAAGAGGTGTTGTTTGATTGGCTTATACCCAAATGGCATATGTTTACTTACTTGTACTTAGTATATGGCAGTCAAGGTCTGTAAGTTAAAGGGTCACCCCAAGAACTGTACCGCTAGTTGTTCCACCCTGGGTGTGCACCGGGAACCCCATCCCCTGGGGCTGGGTATATTATTTAAGGGGAGGGGGGTCCCACGACCTCCTGCCCCAAGCTGTGCTAGCTGTGTGGTAAATTTAAATTACCTAGACTTAATTTATGCGGTAAAATACAATACGAATAACTCAGTAAAAATAAGAGGCAGAATCCGTGGTATTCGAGGGTATAATAGGGAATTTATTCCTTACAAAGGAATGATGGTTCGAACCAGGCAATCGAGTTCCGTCACCACGAAGGTTCAGGAAGGGATCAGCAATACATTATTGACAGGTTATAGTATATATAGTAATGCATTACAGTAAAGACAGATGCAGGAGGCGTAACAGCTGATAAGAATACACATACGTAATAAAAAGGCGTTACAATAGGCGTGCATAGAAGCGTATACTAAAAACGTCATTATGATGATGACACATGTGGGTGGATCCATAAGAGAATCCTGCAAAGTCAGCAAAAGTATATGGCAGAGATGCGCGCGCAGCTGCATGACGTGTGATTGACGTGTAACTAGAGGGTGAAGGGAACTTGACATTTAGCCCTACATGAACAGACAGAAGTCTGGGGTGTCAGGACAACCTAGTCTCAAATCATATCTAATATCTTGTGTTTAAGGAACTATATTATCTAGAAGGAAAGGTCTTTTCGGACAGAGTCTATTCTATACTGACTGCTAGTGCGTGTACAAGCGTCTAAGTGTCTACATGAGATGCGAGGGGGCATGGGCCTACCATGGTAACGAAAGTCATGAATTACTTGCACGGAGGCAGTAAGGCCGGGCCCTTTGCTCTGCAGCTGGAGGGATGTTTACCTAAGCTACTAGACAGGAATGCATTTCTTGAGGAGCGGAACAGATAACTTGAAGGCTGAATACAGTTTTGGCAAGCAACAGGCCGGGCTAGGCACCGTTAGCCGCGCAGGAAGTAAGACAAAGTTCATGGATACAGATGCAGGTCCAGGCTGGAGCATTCAGAGGCAGAAACAGAAAAAAAGCTCGATGGCAGAATTCAGGGCCTACCTGGCCAGAGCTGGAAAACGTGAAAAGTATACCATATAAAGACGGTGGCAAGGCATACTTAGGAACGGAATATCTGGCCCATTCATGGCAGATATGAAAGAGGACATATTAACGTTGGACACAATTGTATTTGCGTCTTCATAGCTTGAAGTGGAGGGAACATACATGTACTTGTAGCATGTACATGGAGCCGTTGGGGTCTAGATAGGGGACACAATTGACCATAAAAATTCATATTTCCTCATTCCCTCCTTGTCCCCTACGGACCCTCATGAAATATCGATCCTCAAGAATCCATCAATCTGTTCATGTAACATCATTTGCTCTTCTGTCTTCTTTCGGGATCTTGAATGAAAACATGAACGTGGAATACACGATGTGGCACACAGGCCGAAAATCGCTGGTCCACATTGTAGACATAGGCAGCAACTGAATACTACGAGAAGGCCAATACCTAGGAAGGATAGGACTTTCCATCCCCAGGCTGACAACACGCTCCAGAACCAACCGGACCACGTCCAGGTGCCTGCATTCTGATGTATCTGGTTTGCAATCTTGTGAAGACGAGTTATGGCTTTATATACGGATGGCGCGTTTTCTGGGATGAAAACACAGCAACTTGATCCGATGACCCTACAAGCTCCGCCCCTATCTGCTAGGATGACGTCAAGGACAAGACGATTTTGGAGAACAACAATCCGTATCGCAGACTGCTCCTCTGTTAAGTTGCCTAGGGCAGAGGTAGTTTCATTCACTACTGCTTCAAGAGTTCTGGTTAGTCTACGTATCAGTTTACTGTTTGAGACAACACCTATGTAAGGAAAGAGACCTTTATTGAAGTCTGTATATTGTTACCATGCTGTTTCGGTGTAGTCAACAATCGGGATATCTCTCTGGGGTCTATGGTGTACTAGATTGGTATTTCTATGATAATCAGGAGGGGCTAGGAAAACAGGTGGCAGAAGAAATGCAATGTAACAGGTACCATCCCAATCTAGGGGTAGGCGTATATATGCGGTGTGACCACAGATGAAGTAGGAGTGACGGGAAGCTCTAAATGTAGACTTGCCTTTATCACTGAATTCGATCACAGTAGTACGTTTACTATGACCCAGGTGTACTAAACCATTCTTTCTTACACATAATTCACCTTTGACTGGTAATACGGACATAGCAGGCAAGACTAGTGTAGCTTCAGATTCAACATTCAGAATCATGAGGTTAAGTGTAAAATTACCTAATCCATATACTTCATTTTCTAGGTCAGTTCCTGTTCTTTTGGGAAGTCCCTCCTTGTTAGGATAACAGGCTTTAAGCAAAACTAAGTTCAGGTTTCCCCATACCCAGTTGCTCTGGTAAACTACAGTGTTTGAATCTAAAGAGTTAATCAAACTAAACCATGCTCCACAGGAACCATTGTGTGTAAATGGGTACGGAAAGAGAGGCAGAACTCCTTTGTACTTCTGATAGGGAGGGAGTCGGCCACATATCCAACAATTTGTAGCATTGCTGGTCTGATGGGAATGATGTAACATACTAATGAATGTGTTGTTGCGCAGCGCAAATCTATAGGACAACTCATGTGGAGGTAGTTCACTAAAAGAATGTTCGGCAGTAACATTGTAAGCAGAATGAGCACGCTTGAAAATAGGATAGTACATGTGTAACAGTATACTTGCAGCAATAATAAAAAGACTTAGAAAAAACATAATCAACAATGTCACTATACAGTGACTATGAAGTGATTTACAGTATGCATGTTTCTTGAGCTGTTTCTGTCTATTTCTCTCTCTCATTCGGTCTAGAGAATACATGTCAAAGACTTAATTCAACCGATTCACCTTGGAGAGGACTTAAACAATTGAATTGTCTGACTTGCTAGACCTTAGTTTCAGTTTGTATTCCTGTGATTCGGTCTTTTCAACCAGGGGGAGTTTTGAATCAGTCTCTGGAAGGGGGCAGGGCTGAGAGTTCAGATCGGATGGTAGTCCATGAAATTTCTTGATATGACTCGAGTGTAACCAACCCTTGCGACCCTCGACCTTCACTGCTGTCCTCGTCGTTAGAAGAACCAGCTTTGGTTGTTGCCAGCGAGGCTCCAACGGGCTCCTCCTGTCGAAGTTTCTGATGAAAACTAGATCTCCAGGAACCACTTCATGGGGCTTTACCTCGGTGTTGTCGGGAAAGGCTGCAGCTACCTGTGAACGGCAAGATTGTAGTGCAGACATCAAGGAAGCGGAGAGGTGGAGAGGTGTGGCTCACTGGTTAGAGGCGGCAGATCCGCAAGCAGAGAATCGGCCAGGGACCAGGGTTCAATTCCCGACGCGGCAGGGTCGTGGACCAGGGTCAAAACGGACTCGATAATTCTCGCCTCGGTACCTACTCTAACCAGGAACACACTCGGCAACTCTGGGCATTAGCTTGCCTCATCTCCACAACGGCCCCCCACATTCGCCCGGGATGCCTGGTTTCACCTTGGAGATACCCAGGAGGGACCATCTCACAGGGATAGCCAGGACGGGTTCCCCAGCGGTCTACAGCGCCACGACGCCTCAGGGCAGCAGTGCGCTTTACAAGACACATACATTTACATTTACAATCTGTCAGCATATTACAATCAACATCAGTTATTTTACGAGGTATAGGCGTCCCCCACATATTTGGTGGCCTACCGAAGACCACCTCGTACGGGGATAGCCCTGTGCGAGAATGTGCTACCATTCTCATGTAAAATAGTGCAACCGGTAATGCTACTATCCAGTCGACACCTTTCTCTCTACAGATTTTAGAAAGTCGTATTTTCAGGGTCTGATTATGACGTTCCACGAGACCTGCTGCCTCGGGATGTCGGACACAGTGGAATTTCCATTGATAGCCTAACAAGAGTGAAATGTGTTTCATTAGCTCGGATGAGAACGGCTGGCCATTATCTGAGTACACGATACGGGGCAAACCATACCGTGGGAAGAATTCACGAACTAATTGTTTGGCAGTAGTCGGGGCAGTGTAATCTGAGACGGGATACGCCTCTGTCCAACGGGAAAGAGCGCATACAACTACGAGGACATATTTGAATCCTCGACATCGTTCCATCTGGATATAATCCATCTGGAGGACTTCAAAAGGATGATCAGGAGGTTGAAATCCACCCTGCTCTACAGGTACGCCTTTACCTGGATTGAACTGACAACAAATCATACAAGTTCGGACTTTCTGTTTGGCTGCAGCTCGTAAGTGTTTGTTGAACCAAATGTGTTGAATACTGTCTAACATAGCTTTTTCTCCTAGATGTGCTGGACTATGTATTGTGTTAATGATAACTTGAACCATTGAGTCGGGGAGAAACCATATAGATTTTCCCTTCGTCATCCATCCCTGATCTGTTTGGATCCCTCCTAATTCAATCCATTTCTTTATTTCCTCTGATGTAGCATGTGTCTGTATGTCAATTACATCAAGGGCGGGATCCTTAACTGTCATGCAGTGTGTCGGCGTCGGAACTATTGTCTTTGTCAAGTCAGTTGCATGAGTCCGATTCTGTGCTGTTTGCTTAGCTGTTCGGTCTGCTAGGTCGTTACCCTGGGAAATAATATCGGTGACTTTTGTATGAGCTTTACACTTCATGATAGATATTGAAATAGGCAGATGTATTGCATCTAATAGAGCTTGAATGAGGGGACCGTGTTGAATGTTGGCACCGTGAGAAGTCAAATAACCTCTCTCTCGCCAAAGGACTCCGAAGTCGTGTACAACTCCGAATGCATAACGTGAATCTGTGTATATGTTAACTTTTCTATTCTTGGCTTGAATACAGGCTTGTGTCAGAGCAATAAGCTCTGCTGCTTGAGCTGATAATGTGTCAATACAATTTGTTTCAATGACTTCGGTGTCTGTCGTGACTGCATAAGCGGCCACTAACTTTCCTGTACTTGTTCTCATACATGAACCATCTACATAAAGTGTCAGGTCTGGGTCTGGTAATGGGACATCAATCAAGTCTTGTCTGGGTTTCGTCGTAATAGTAATGACTTCAATACAATCATGTGCCAGTGGGTCTGTTCCACTTAATGGCAAAAGTGTGGCAGGATTTAATGTACTACAACGTCTGATTTCTATGTGTGGCTGAAATAATGTGAGTTCGTAACCTGTCAGTCGTGCTATAGTCAAGTGTTGTGTTTGTGTCCGGTTCAAGAGAACCTCTACTGCGTGTGGTACTTGTACTGTCAATTGATGTCCTAGTACTATGGAATCGCTTTGTCTAATCGCTAGAGCTGTCGCTGCAACTGATTTCAGACACGCAGGAAGAGCCTGAGCTACGGGATCTAATGTGCTAGAAAAGTAAGCACATGGCTTGTGTGATCCTGCTTGTTCCTGCGTGAGTTCTGACAAGGCAGTACCTTCACGTTCTGTAACAAAGAGTGTAAAAGGCTTACTGTAACATGGTGTCGCTAAAACAGGTGCTTGGCATAAAGCTTTCTTTAAGTCTTCGAAAGCTTGTGTATGTTCTGGAGTCCAAGGGAGGACAGTCGATGTCGCTGCCTCCTGGGTTGTCAACTGAATGAGTGGTTTAGCTAAAAATGCATATTGGGAGAGGAGCCTAGCGCGCAACCAAGATGGCCGCGTAGGTGCGAGGCTCCCGAGGACCTCCGCGACCTCCTACATAAATCCTGACAGAATCCTGTCCCAGATGAGGGGACTGTATTTGTGAGCCCGAGCAGAGGTGACGCCCGTTTTCCGTTTTTAAATCGGACCTCGGACACCGGCGGGAGCATCGATAGAGGTTTGCGGCCTTCTCCACACCGGCCCCCCGTCCTGGAGTAGTGGGGCGATCCGGACACAAAGTGAACAACAGCGGCGGGTAAGGCTGGGTGGCTCGCGTGCCCCGCACTTTCACTTTCGCTTTTTGCGCCCTCCTTGCTGCCAGGCGAGGTTGGGTTGCGGGGCGGTGTGCGGTGCTGTGGCCTCGTTGGGCTGCCCTGCCGACCCGCCGGCAGCGATCTGTCCTGAGGATCGGCGGTTGCCCCCCCCCGGAGCCCTTGAACGGGATTGTCTGCCCCCTTTCTGAGGAGATTGGCTCGATTTGGGGATTGCGACCATGGCCACAAAACAAGATGGCGACCGGGCCAAGGTGAAGTCGACCCGTCGTGGCACGGCCCAACAATCCAATAACATGGACCGCTACACCCTCCAGAAGGGATCTCCAGAGGTGCTGCGTAAGTCCCCCACGGGCCCGACTGATGCTCCCGCTCTGCCCACGGACCTGACCCTCCGGGACGTCATGGGCGCCATCGCCGAGATGAAGGCCTCGGTGGACCAGCGCTTTGACACTCTGGCGCAGAAGATCGACTCGGTCCTCGTGGACGTGGGCCTCGTGAGAGCCGATCTGTCGAAAACAAATGACCGGGTCGATTCTTTGGCCCACTCTACCTCGGGCCTCACCACTGACGTGGCGGCCCTTCAACAGGAGGTGCGCAGGCTTGGCCAGGCGAGCGCCCTGATGAATCGTCGACTGGAGGATTCCGAGGGTCGGGCCCGGAGAAACAACGTCCGCATTATCGGGGTGCCGGAGGGACGAGAGGCGGAGGCAGCGGATCTGTTCGTGGAGGACCTGGTCCTCACCCACCTACAGCCTCGGGGGCTGAGCAAATTCTTTGCTGTGGAACGGGCCCATAGGGTCCCCGGGGGTAGACCTAAGATCGGCGCCCCTCCGAGGCCTCTCATCGCCCGGATCTTCAATTTTAGGGACAGAGACGCTATCCTGCAGACTTCTAGGCTCCAAGGGCCGGTCAGACTGGACAACATGGATATTAATCTCTATCCTGACTTTACCCCGGCGGTCCAAAAGCAGCGATTGAGCTTTCTGGGTGTCAAACGTCGCCTACGAGACCTGAATCTCAAATATTCTATGCTTTTTCCAGCTAAGCTGAGGGTGGAGGTGGATGGCCACACACACTTTTTTGATCGTCCCGAGGCGGCCGGGGACTGGCTGGACACTTTGCCCGGAGATCGGGGCCGGGGGGGCGGGGGGGGAGCGGTTGGTGGGGAGGGCCCGCCGGATCAGGACTAAGAGACTAATGGTAGGCCTTGCTCCGGACTGTGTTATTGTCACCATTGACTGTTAGGGTAAGTTCCCCTCCTGAGGGGGTCGTGCGGGGTCTCTTGGGGGATCTCCCTCCTCCTCTGGGGGACTAGTTAGTTTTCTTCTATGGGGCGACAGGCACACTGCACTTTGGGGGGGCTGTCTGGGCTCATGCAGGGGTGCAGGGTGGGGGGAGTTTTGTTGGGATGGGTGGGTTGGGGTGGGGTGTGGTTCGTTTCTACCGCAAGGCAAACCCTTTATTGTACTGGTGTTCTTGAGTTGCTCTCGGGGGGACAAATGATGGCTTCTGTATGTGATGGGGGGTAGGGACCTGACTTTGTTGTCCTGGAACGTCAACGGGCTGGGGGATAGGATTAAGCGGGGTGTGGTCCTGCAGTATCTGAAACGGATTTCGCCTGATGTGGTCTTTCTGCAGGAGACACACCTTATTGGTAACTCCTTTTGTGCCATGAATCGACGTGGTTATCGTTTGGTGGCCCACTCGGGCTTTACGTCAGGCTCACGGGGGGTGGGCATTATGGTCAAGACCTCGCTCCCGCTAGAAATAGACGAGGTGCGCCATGATGAGAGGGGACGCTACACTGTTTTGGTGGGGAGAATGGAGGGCAAAGTGGTCGTCTTTGTCTCAGTGTACGTCCCACCGGGGTTGCAGTCCACCACCTTTGCGGACCTGGGGCGCCTCCTTCTTGACCTTCCGGGGGGGCTTCTGGTGGTTGGGGGGGATTTCAACGCAGTGGTTTCTGGGACTATGGATCGTTATCCCCCTAGGGACCTCCCCCGGGCACAGGCGTGGCTGTCGGGCCTTTTGGATACACTGGGATTGGTGGACTGCTGGCGTTTAAAGCATCCCACTCAGCTGCAGTACACCTTCCATTCGGGTGCCCATGGTAGCCTTTCGCGGCTTGATCATATCCTTGTCCCTGCGGCCTATGCCGGGAGGGTGGGGGAGGTGCGCCATTTGGCGAGGGGCATTTCAGATCACTCCCCGCTCCTGTTGCACTTTGGTGTCTTCCCGAGGGGGGAGGGCAGGGTAGCCCCGATCAACGCTTGGTACCTGCGCGACCCCACTATTCGCGCTGACTTGATTAAATCCTTGCAACGGTATTTCGAGGAGAATGTGGGGTCAGTCCTGTCGGCTATCTCCCTTTGGGAGGCTTTCAAGACAGTGCTGAGAGGGGAGGCCCTCTCCTTTATTTCCCATGCCCGGAGGCGCGCACAGGAGGAGGTGACCCGGGTGGAGGCTGAAATTACTGAATTGGAGGGTGATTTGGGGAGTGGGGTGACTGACGCTGCGCTACACGTTCTGCACCTCAAGCAGGCGGCCTATAGGGCCCTCGTCACGGAGGCGGCCAGGGGCCTCAGCAGAGAGCAACAGGGGCGATTGTATGATGTGGGTGATAAGGCGGGCAAGTTGATTGCGTGGTTGGATAAGAAGGAGAGAGCGAGTCGTGTAGTCCCGCTGATTGAGAGGGCGGATGGCGTGCGTGTCACTGAGCCGGAAGGCATTGTTTCTTGCTTCGCGGATTATTTCCGCGAGGTATATTCCCCGGTTTCTACCTGCTCGGAGGAGGATTCCCATGCCCTGCTGCGTGACATCGCGCTCCCCTCCCTTTCTGTGGAGGACAGGGAGTTGTTGGATGCCGCCCCCACCTCGGACGAAATCGCCCTCGCCATCCGCTCGGTCGCTTCTGGCAAGGCCATGGGCCCGAACGGCATTCCTATCGAGTTATACAAGCTGCGACCGGATGTACTGGCACCCCACCTCCGCGCGATGTTTCTTGCGGCCCACTCGCGGGGCTCCCTCCCGCCGGACCAGCGTCTGGCTACCATCGTGGTTATCCACAAGGAGGGGAGGCCTCGAGACCGAGTCACATCCTATCGGCCTATCTCACTCTTGAATGCGGAGCCTAAAATCCTCGCCAAGGTGCTCGCCAACCGGCTGCTCGGCGTGGTGGGCGACCTGGTCCACCAAGACCAGTCCGGCTTTATTCCCCATCGCAATACGGCTCTTAATCTACGACGCCTGCACGGCGTGCTAGCGCGTGTTCCGTTCGTGCGGGAGCCGGCCATCTTGGCGTCTTTGGACGCCACCATGGCGTTCGACACACTCGAGTGGCCGTACATCTGGGCGATGCTGGCGAAGTTCGGCTTCGGGCCGGGTTTCGTCAGCTGGGTCAAATTGTTGTACTCGGACCCACTTGCGCAGGTGGTGGTGAATGGTCGAGTCTCGGCCCCATTCGTGCTGGGACGGGGCACGCGACAGGGTTGCCCCCTGTCGCCGCTCCTGTTCGCACTGGCCTTGGAACCTCTGGCGGAGTGGCTGCGGTGGCACCCTTCTATCCGAGGTCTCCGTTGGACCCCCGAGTATGAGGACCGCGTGTCTCTCTATGCAGACGACATCCTTTTGTATTTAGCCTCCCCGCGTAAATCACTGATTGTCCTGGTCGATGTTCTGCACTCATTTGGCCGTAATTCAGGCCTTGTCATCAACTGGGCCAAATCCTGTGTCTATGTGCTTTCCGGGGAGGCTCCTGTCCTCCCGCGGGGCTGTCCGATCCAGATTGCCTCGGAGGGATTTCGATACTTGGGTGTCTACATTACGCTTGACCCAGTGGCCCGCTACGAGCGAAATTTGCTTCCCCCCCTCCAGCGTTTGAAGGAGGATGTCGCGCGCTGGAGGCGCTTGCCACTTTCGCCGCTCGGCCGGGCGGCTTTGTTCAAGATGATGTCACTGCCGCGCTTCCTGTACGCTCTCCAGAACACCATGGACCTGGTCCCAGCGCGCTACTTCCGTGAAGTGGAGGGTCTACAGCGCCGCCTGTTCTGGGACGGGAGGCCGCGTATAGCCCTGGCAAAGTTGACGCTCCCGTGGTACGACGGAGGGATTGCCCTCCCGGATATTAAACGGTATTACTGGGCCTCCCAGTTAGCTGCAATTAATCACGGCCTCTATGGGCCCGCCCTAAACCCGGCATTTGAAATGGACAAGATGCTCCTGCCCGGTGGCGACTACAATCGAGCGCTCTACGCTAGTGTGCCCGATTCCCGCTTGACGGGACCCACGCGTGTTATGGTGCGAGTATGGCACGCGGCTAGTGCAGCTATGGGCTGGAAGGACCGTTTGACCCGGGCGTCACCGCTGTATGCGTCCGAGAGGTTGGGCTCTCTGTGGACCTCAAAGGGCTTTGCGCAGTGGGACACTATAGGCATCAGTACAGTGGGGGATCTCTGGACGAGGGGAGGATTTAAAACATTTGAGACGTTGCAGGCGGAGTTTCAGCTGCGGGGCAGTGAATACTTTCGGTACCTGCAGGTCCGTCACGCACTGGGCTCCGTCTTCCCAGACGTGGCCTCCATCCCGGAGTCCTCCCCCCTGGAGGATCGAGTGCTAGATGGCCATGTTCCGGACAGCACGATCTCCCTCATTTACAAGAAATTGATAAATGATCGCTCGGGCTTACTGACTGGCCTCCGCGAGGCCTGGGTTGCCGATGGGCTGGAGTTGGACGACGAGGACTGGATTTCCGCGGTGGCCTCTCCGAAGGAGGTGGCCATCCCGGCTCGCCTTCGTTTCGTCCAGCTTAAGATACTCCACCGGGTGTACATGACGGGGCCAAGGCTTCTGCGTATGGGCTATGCCGAGGACGGACTGTGTAAGCGTGGATGTGGTGCCTCAGCGACCTTTCTACACATTTTGTGGGAATGCCCGAGGGTGGAGCGATTCTGGCGTGGTGTGCATGAGGTCCTGCGAGCGGTTACGCATGTCGCGCTGTTGCCTGAAGCGAGGAGATGTCTGCTGAATGTGTGGGAACCGACCGATTACTCAGTTCCGCAGACGCGATGGGTGACTCTGGGCTATATGGTGGCTAAGCGGGACGTTGCACAGCTGTGGGGATCCCAGAGGTCCCCGGCGGTATCGGCCTGGAAAGAACACATGGATTGGTGCATGTTCCGAGAAAAGGTGGTGTATGTGGCGCGGGGTAAGCCTGGTGCATGGGTGAAGATATGGGGCCCCTGGAACGCCTTCCGCGGGGATATCTGCGAGCCGCCTTTGTTGCCTCCCGCCTCACCAGCTCCATCCCCTTAGTTTTCTCCCTTCCCTAGCTCCAAGCATAGTGTTCCCCCAGTCCTGGACTTGTTTCCCTTCCCCTCTTGGGGGTTTACAGTGGATGGTTTGGGGTCCCCCATTTGAGGAGCACGTGCTGTCACTCTCGATCGTGGGTTGCCTTGCGGGTGTGTGTTTACTTATGTTGTTGTGTTGTAGAAAATGAAACCGTATTGCGGGCTCTGAGCCATATGGCCTGCGTTGTTGATACCTCCTGCCTTAGTGTCTATGCAAAGCTAAGTGCCTCATTGTATGTTTCTCATTTGTTATCGTCACTTTAGCGGCCGGCCGGAAGGTTGTAGGCCCATACCTGTATATATTTGAGATTGCAATAAACGGTTTCAAAAAAAAAAAAATGCATATTGGGGAATCCACTGCCTGCAGTACGAAGTGAGGCCTATGAAGGCCCGTACCTCCTTTTGTGTCTTGGGTGGTGGCATGTTTACAATTAACTGGATGCGGTCAGGTGTGAGCTGTCTCCCCCATTTGGACAGCAAGTGCCCTAGGTACACAACTTGCTGGGCACAGAATTGCAGCTTTGAAGGGGACACCTTGTGCCCCTTGTCGGCTAGGAAATGTAAAACCGTCAGTGATGCTTTTTCACATTCGGGTTCGCTTCGGGCGGTGATCAGCAGATCATCGACATACTGAAGCAGTGCAGTGTTAATGGGCATGTGGATACTGTCAAGTTGTCTTTTCAGTGCTTGGCTGTAGATGCTAGGACTTTCTGTAAATCCTTGAGGCGCGCGTGCGAATTTAAAACTTCGTCCATTTAAACTGAATCCGAACAAATATTGGCTTTCCGGATCAATTGGGATGCTAAAGAAGGCGTTCTTGAGGTCAATTACAGTAAAGAACGTTGCCTCTGAATCAATAGCTGTCAGTAATGAAGAGATATCTGGGACCACGGGATATTGTGGTACAATGCATTTATTCAATTCGCGCAGATCAATAACTAATCGATATACTGGGGGTGCTTTTGGATCAGTTCGTTTAAGAATTGGAATAATCGGGGAATTACATACATTGGAGTCCGTTTCTACAACCACTCCTTGTGCAATGAGCTCGTCAATGATTTGCAGTAAAGCCACTACAGCATCTGGCGGTAACTTGTATTGTCGCATTCGTGGTAATACCACTCCTGTTTTGAGTGTGACTCGATATGGTGTAATGTGCATACAACCTACATCAGTGGGGCCCTGTGCCCATAAGTGTGCAGGTAGATTCTGTAACCGGTGATCCATGTCTCTAGACACGTAGTGACCTTTAAAGTCACGCAAAAATAGTCGTACTCCGTCCGGAGAACAACATATTATAGCTCCTAGAGCTTTCAATGTTTTTATACCTAACAAGTTTTCTGGACATGATTTCGTAAGCAATAGATCTGTAGTCCGTGTCAATGGACCGACTGTAAATGCAAGTGGTTGCGATACTTCGTTAATAGTAGGCTTTCCTGAAAAACCAAGGGAAATATTTTGTGAGCCTGAGAGGGGTGCCCCTGGGACTTCGTCGTGACTTATAGTTGTTCTGCTTGCCCCTGTATCAAGTAGAAACTTTCTGTCTTTCCCTAATACTTGACTCTGTACATAGGGACCCTCTTGATCTACAGGAACCTCAATAAGGGGTAAGCCAACTTCCCTCTCTAGGCTATTTCATGTGTAGCGCTGTTATTCTGGATAGTCATTTTGTGCATACTGGTACATCTGTTGTGTCGTGTTTTGTGTTGTAGCAATAGGTTGTGGCTGTGGCTGTGGTACCACTACGGTCTGTTGTGGAACCGGCATAGGCTGTACATGTTGAGGTGCTTGTTGTTGGATCTGATCCTGTCTAGGCGGACGTGGTCTCTCCTTTGTTTTACCCGTGGAGATATTATGTTTCAGAACTGCACAATCGTTTATATAATGACCTGGCTGTTTACAATAGTTGCATGTCCCTTTAACAGGAACCGCTGAATTACTGGACTGTGTCGCACCCTTTTTATGACCGTCAGCTGGAACTGACTGAGCGACGAGCATTTTCATTTTCGTGTCTTTCATACGTCTTTGTTCGTGTTCTTGTTCTTCTCTAATTCTATTCTGGTGATACTGTAACATTTGTAACATTTGTGAAGGAGTGTTAGCTTGCCAAGTGCTCTCAACTTTCAATACTCTGTTTTTAACCTGTGGTAGGGAATTCTCGACTAGTTTTGTTACAAAAAGATGTGGATATGACTCGCTATTTGCTTTCAGGCCGCTATTAATACCAAAACATTTTTCAAATCGGGAATAAAAATCACTAGTGTCTTCATCGGGTTTCTGTTTACAAGCTGAGATTGCTCCCCAATCTTCCTTTTTCGTAGTTAATAAACGTGGCAATACTTGTACTAATAATCCTGGCAATGCTTTTGTTTTGTCCCCAAGCCCTACGCCTGCAGTTCTGTTATTTTCTTCAGTTTCTAATGCGGTCCAATCAATCTTTTGGTCTCCCACCTCCCATTCTTTTTCTTTAAGTTTCTCATAAATACCGGCAGGCAATAATACTTTCAATATTTTCATAATGTCAGGATAGGTATAATCACCCATGAGTAACATGTCCTTTAGTTCACGGTGAAAACCTGCTGGATCTTTGTCATGGCTGGGCACTAATTTTTTCATTTCCAATAGTTCTATTTTGGTTATGGGCGTGTACACAAACACGCATCTAAACGTATTGTCATCATTTCTAACTGGGTGTACTTCGCGAAAGGGATTCTGTCTGTCTATGTAATACGTTTTTCTCTCCATGGAAGGAGCTGGATCATGTTCTGGACACAAAAAGGCACTATATTTATGTCTGTATTCTAGAATTGCTTTAATTAGATCGGTACCTAGACCTCTCCATTTATTCATGAGTAGTTCTATCAATATATCAGGTAAGGGACCAGGATCAGAGTGTTGGCCTTTATATAATATAAGGAGATGTTGTATCATGTATATACTAGCTAAACGTTGTTCGTCTGGGGCGAGATTCAGAAACGTGTGTGCTAGCGCATCATCACTGTATTTTTCAGAGCTGTCAGCCCATTGTACTGCTGACCTGGCTAATTCTTGTTCATCCATAGAATCGAGCACGTGGTACCCCCTTCGTTCTCGAAGTAATTTATCAGTAGCCTGGAATAAGTGTTCAGGGGTCCTTGGATTTGTGATAACTGTTTGAAAAATTCTGTTACATTCTGGATGTGTCGGACGTATTGTTTTATTAAAGGATCTTCCTTTTCCTACATAAGCTATCATTTGTTTAGCTGGTAATTCAAATTGTCCTGTGTTCATTTCTGACTGTTCCTCCTCCTCTTCCTCTGATTCAGTTTTATCTGCTTCTACTCTTCTTTCATGTATTCGTTCTACTTCTTTTCTGATCCTTCGGCACATGACTTCTATACACTTCTGTTTATCATGTCTCCCGTCTGTTATATTCTGACCCCATTTGGTAAGTACTTGCATTTCCTCCGAATCTACCTCAGGCCTGTCTCTGTTTCTGATCAAGCAGTTTATGAAAAAGCGTAACAATAATTTTTGCATGTCTACTTTCTGGTATTCCATGGCTTCGGCAATACTTTCAGGACCTTGCCCTGTTTGGATAAAGCGATATATTTTGTCTAGATGTTCAACCATTCCTGGTAACGTCATTAAATAGTTTGCAGCTCATCGTAAACGTACTGAAGATAGCAACATTCTGTCGTGTTTTCCTGGCACTGGATCATATCTACAATCTGAAAGAGGCTCATTTAATATATTGTCATTAGCTCTTTGGGGTGTACGTTGGTATGCTAAATCCCTATAAGTCAATCTAGTTGTTGGCGGTGGCGTGGAAAAACCTCCTGTCGCACCTCCTGAGGTGCTAAGTCCAAAAGGATTTGTTGGGTGTAGGGTAGAGAGTGTGGGTGCAGGAAGGACTGTAGAAACAGATGGAATGGTTAGAACTTGAGTAGGAGTTTGTTGCTGCGGAGGTGGGTGCAGCTGATTTCGGGTTTGAGCGTCGTTAACGGGTGGTGTGCGTGGCTGCGCACCATTAGCATATTCGGGGGCTGCATCGTCTAAATAGGAAGAAAGGAAAATATCTTTTGCGGTCTTGGGATGTACTTTAATCGGGAGTAACGGAGGTGGCAGATCTTTTGGTACCTCCAAGGTGGCCTTAGGCAAACCCTCGGCCAGAAGAGGATACATACCATTCATAAGAGTGTTTCGTTGTCTGTCTACTTGTTCTGTTTTTACTCAGGTACCTTCGTCAATTAATATGTTTTCTCGGGCTCTTTCTGAATCTTCCCTACTTTTCTCTTCCTTTCTGAGCGCTTTCTCTGTGCGTCTATGCGATTCTTTACGCCATAGTTCAATGGCATCCTTCTGTGACTGTCTGGCTTTCTTTTTCCATAATGCTTCTTCTACTCTCATGATGCAATCTGCATCCCATGTTCCAGCAGCGGCCATCTCTGACTCTCTGCTAAATCCTTGGTGTAGTCCACCCATAGATCAAGATATAATACGGCATCTAGGCCATGTTTATGGTACATAAAGTACCCTGGAGTGTCCCTAGGTGGAATGGGAACAGCTTCCTCGAGTATCCCTTTTCTAGTTTTTATCTGTCTTAATTTTGAAAATAACGGCATCTTGAACCTTGTTACTTAATTCTTACTCGGTTTTTGAACACAATAATTACAATAAACACAATAATGAAGATCGAACAATCACTCATACCACGACATTTAAAACATATCAAAACATTTTAGAACGAACAATAATAATTAGAATAAAACTAGTTAACTGCATAATGCTAAATATACTGTATGTACTGCTAAACAGCACAGATACACTGCTAACACAGTGCAGACCAGGTCTGTGTACCCAGACCCGTCTTGACCGGCACAAACTAATGTGCACGTCTAGATGCGTCCCCAGCAACGGTACTCACCGGGAAGCACGGAACGGAAGGCCTCGGAAGTCTGGACTGGACTAGACCAAACTGGACTGGACTCGACTCGTGACTTAGATACTTCGGAACTTCGGAATCTGGTAGGCCTCTGTATACCTCGGATCTTGCTCTCTCAGCTAGGCTCTGGTCGGGATTCTCCGCACTCCTCACCGCCTCGTCTGGGTGTTGATCGCAGCCTCAGTCGCCCCCGTTGGCCTGAGGGAGATACAGGAAATCCTGCGGGTACGCGTAATTGTCCGTCCGGCTGTGGCAGGAGACCGGGTCTGCAACGCACCTCCGGCGCGTGGGGTGTGAGAGGTGTTCCTGTTTGGGCGCCAATTTTGTGGTAAATTTAAATTACCTAGACTTAATTTATGCGGTAAAATACAATACGAATAACTCAGTAAAAATAAGAGGCAGAATCCGTGGTATTCGAGGGTATAATAGGGAATTTATTCCTTACAAAGGAATGATGGTTCGAACCAGGCAATCGAGTTCCGTCACCACGAAGGTTCAGGAAGGGATCAGCAATACATTATTGACAGGTTATAGTATATATAGTAATGCATTACAGTAAAGACAGATGCAGGAGGCGTAACAGCTGATAAGAATACACATACGTAATAAAAAGGCGTTACAATAGGCGTGCATAGAAGCGTATACTAAAAACGTCATTATGATGATGATGACACATGTGGGTGGATCCATAAGAGAATCCTGCAAAGTCAGCAAAAGTATATGGCAGAGATGCGCGCGCAGCTGCATGATGTGTGATTGACGTGTAACTAGAGGGTGAAGGGAACTTGACATTTAGCCCTACATGAACAGACAGAAGTCTGGGGTGTCAGGACAACCTAGTCTCAAATCATATCTAATATCTTGTGTTTAAGGAACTATATTATCTAGAAGGAAAGGTCTTTTCGGACAGAGTCTATTCTATACTGACTGCTAGTGCGTGTACAAGCGTCTAAGTGTCTACATGAGATGCGAGGGGGCATGGGCCTACCATGGTAACGAAAGTCATGAATTACTTGCACGGAGGCAGTAAGGCCGGGCCCTTTGCTCTGCAGCTGGAGGGATGTTTACCTAAGCTACTAGACAGGAATGCATTTCTTGAGGAGCGGAACAGATAACTTGAAGGCTGAATACAGTTTTGGCAAGCAATAGGCCGGGCTAGGCACCGTTAGCCGCGTAGGAAGTAAGACAAAGTTCATGGATACAGATGCAGGTCCAGGCTGGAGCATTCAGAGGCAGAAACAGAAAAAAAGCTCTCGATGGCAGAATTCAGGGCCTACCTGGCCAGAGCTGGAAAACGTGAAAAGTATACCATATAAAGACGGTGGCAAGGCATACTTAGGAACGGAATATCTGGCCCATTCATGGCAGATATGAAAGAGGACATATTAACGTTGGACACAATTGTATTTGCGTCTTCATAGCTTGAAGTGGAGGGAACATACATGTACTTGTAGCATGTACATGGAGCCGTTGGGGTCTAGATAGGGGACACAATTGACCATAAAAATTCATATTTCCTCACCTGGGACCACATTCTCTGGTGCCAACATTTTAAAAAAGGGGAGAGGGGCCGCCTCCCCTCTTCGAGCCTGCGAATGCCCCTAGGACACTATCCCCCGGGGCTAAATGCTTTAAAAAGGGGAGGGAGACCACACAGCCCTCATTTGTGGTCCATAAAAAAAACCCAGGGACACCACCCCTGTAGCCAAGTTATTAATGAAGGGAGGGGGCATGAATCCCCATTCCCTGAGCTTAATTAGGCTCTGGGGACCCCATCCCCAAGGCTAAAATATAAATAAAAGGAGGGGGCATGTGGCCCTCTCCTTGAACCTTAAAAAGGCCACCAGGGCCCCATTCACTGTGGACATGACATTCTTTAAAAGGGAGTGAGTGGAGCTGCCCCTCTCCCTCAGACTTTAAACCCCAGGGACCCCATCACATGGGGCCGACTCAGTGACTGTCTCGGAGATCCACCTTCAGGGCACAGGGAGTCAGGGACACAGTAGTTTCCCTACCCACACTACTGAGGGAAGTGAAACATGTGTTTGCTCACACCTGGAGGGAGCATCTTAAAATTTCCTGCCAGACGGGAGCAAAAATGGAAGTCTGCTCTCACCCGTCTGGAGCTTTAAACATGCTCCAACCAGCTGGGAGCACACTTGTGTTCTGTTTCCCTGCCTGCACTGTTGCGGCCAGGGAAACAAAACACAGATTGCTTCTGCCTGGTGGTAGAAATCAGAAAACAACTGCTTCCTCCAGGCGGGAGCAATACCGGCTACCGCACTATGCAGGGAGCCGACAGGGACCACGGGGCTCTGGGGCGCTTCTAGCAGCCCCTAACGTGGAACTTAGTGGGAGGCTTGGGTAGGTTCGGGGAGGTGGGCTGAACGACGTGCTTGGCAGGGGGTTGGCTTTTCATATGGTAATGAAATAGTACATTAGGTTAAAAAAACTAGAAAGTCACTAAAAAAACAAAGTTAAAGTAACGTTATAGTTAGGTGTGATAAAATGATCTATACTTGTTAAAAAAACCGTATATATTTACTGAAAAAATGTAATTTGAGATGTCATAAATGATGTCATAGAAAAGATTATGAGTGATGTAATTTGTGAGATCATAATCAGTACATGGCGGGGTGCAAGTTATAGTTAGCTCTGCGAACAATAACTTGTGAATTTCATTTTTTTTTTTTTTTTTTTTTATTTTTCATTTTTGCGGTGGTGGGGGAGGGATTGGCGATTTATGCTTCATAAAAACAAATACAAATACAATACATTGAAGATAAACAAAAAGAAAATACATGACAGTTTATGACAAAAACACATTATTAATTTGCTAACCAATCCTGAAATGGAGCCCAGTTTTTTGCAGCAATTAAACGTCTTCTCCTTCCCTGAAACTTACGTACAGCAGTTTCTAATTTGAACCATGCCAACATCTTGGCCTGCCAGTGGAAAAAAGTGGGAGGTTGAGGGTTTATCCAAATAGAAGTAATACAAAGTCTGAACATTGCCATTGCGATAAACAAAAAAGAATGTAAATGTCTTGATCTTGTGGAATCCATAGCATATTGATAACCAGTAATTACCATTTCAGCCGAAATTTTGATTGAAGATTGAGTAATCTGTGTGAGAAACGTTTCAATTTGGTTAATAAAGAGTGATAACTCAGGGCAGTCAAAAAACATGTGGAGAGAATCCGCAGATGGAAATTTGCATCTTGCACATGATAGGCGTATGCCTCCGGGGGCCATCCCCCATCTGACTAGTTTTGCTGGGGTATATTAAAGATTAAACATAGCCATATAACTTTGGGTACGAAGAGTACCAGAGACAAAAACCGTCTTGGCTAACATCAGTGGCAATTTTAAATCTATAGAGGGTACACCAAATTTGACCGCCCATTTATCATTAAAATCAGAGAGATCATCTGGTAGTTGAGACAATAAAGTTTGATATAATGTACCAATTTGGGCTTTTTTATTAACCAATTCAAATATCAAAATCTTCTCAAAGAGTGCAGGGTTTTCTGAGAGTTTTTTATCGAGAAAACTTCTAATTTGAAGATATTTAAAAAAATGATTAGATTGCAATTCAAATTTGTGTTTCAAAAAAGAAAAAGATGCCAGCAGGCCAGAGTCAGCTAGGTCGCCTATATCAGTCAGGCCTTGTGAGGCCCAGATAACAGTTATTGAATCTTGAAATATCACTGGAGGGAGCCCAGACGCATTCAATGGTGTATGGTAATTAAGTTTGTAATTAGAAAAGAGACAACAAATTTTTTGCCAGACCGTGAACAGGGCCCATGCTACCTTGAACCTCGTTTTTTTTAAGTAACTGGGTTCTAAAATGCGTGTTAATATCCCTTGTGTAGCGTCACCTAATGAAATTGAGTATATTGAAGGAGCCAAAAATGGCGGTAATTCCACCTTCTTTCCAAATAGTGGAAAAGCAAAATGTTGGATCATCGCAGCCCAATAATAGTAAACAAGATTTGGAACTGACCAGCCCCCGCGTTCTTGCGGGAGATAGGTCCATTTAGCAGCTCGTCTTGGCTTGCGGTATGCCCATAAAAACCTCTGACAAATTCTTTGTGCATAACTTGTGAATTTCAAATGTTAATGTTGTCACTGACACATTCATCTAACTATAATGCCACTCTAACCTTTGTTTTTTTCAGTAAATTTCTAAGGTTTTTTTAATAAACAAAAACAGATCTTTTTATCACACCTAACTATATATATATATATATATCCATAGAAATTCCCTGAAAAAAAACAAAGGTTAAAGTTATTAAGTTCTGAATTGAGATAAAAAGTTACATTTAAAAATCAATAATACAGTGAAACACCAGTTATAGTTTACTGAGCTCACTATGACTTGTGTCTGCCATGCACTGCTTATGATCTTGCATACTCATGGCATGATAAATGACACCATTGATGATGCCCATCCCGCTGCAGACACACCGCCCAAATTTGGCTTTAATATTTACTTATTTCTTTGAAACATTTGCAAGGGCCACAGTACGCCTGCGGTACTGACATGCAAGCTTCATTCCTGCATTGCTACAGCAATGTGGAAGCTCCACCCGATGAAGATTGCACAATATCGTGGTATCGTAGTGCTGCAGCTTGTGCTCCCGAGTCGTCAAGTCCTGTAATGCCTGCCGCAACCTCTTTAAAGTTGCGGCTGGCATATCAGATTGCATGACCTCAAAAAGGCTGACAGGAGAAAATCCTCTCTCAGCCAACCAGAGGACCGTTTTAAAAAAATGTTCAGTGCTGAGGGACACCCGCTGGAACAACTGTCCAGCTATACTGATACTTTTATCTCCTTCATGACCAATCCAAGTAGCTCTTTGAATGCAATTCTTTTTTAAATGGCGGTACGAATTTACAACAGATCAAAAACAGGCTTTCTGAGTAAAGTTCTAACTTTTTGCCAAATTTGGTGTAATTCCATTCAGCCATTTTTCTATGGGAATTAACAGTGGAAATCAACATTTGGGGACCCCTTTAGCTTGGCCCCTGCTTGACAGATCACCCAGAAACTTTCCAGGAAGCAGCTGAGGTGGATGAACTTTTGCTTCAAAAGTTTTATGTAGATTTTTCAACCTGTGCGAAAGTTATTACCAAAACAACAAAAAAAGCTCCTTCTTTGGAAACTGTGACCTAACTATAACTAAGCAGTGGCGATAACCACTGTATAATATGTGTGTGCTTAAAATGTTTAAGTCTGACTTTGCATGCATAAATCTATATGTATATTTAGATATGTAAACACATACATAGAGAGTCAGATTTAAAAATTCTAAACAAACAACACTTCTTTGCAATGAAAAGTAGTTGGGCAACTGCATGTGTGCGGCATGGTGCAGAGTCTGTTTTTCTGTGTGGCCTCCTGACAAATTCAGCGGCTTTGGTGCAGGGCACTGAGGAGGGGGTGGGGTTCTGACAGCGCTCCGGCACGGTCCCCATCTGGCACCCCGCTACTGACACCACTGCTTTTGCACCTTAAAGCAAATATTTGCATGCAATTGGTCTCACATTTGTTAAAGTTAGAGCTGTTGGCTTAGAAAATGACAATATTTTTCACTTTTGCTTTTTTATTTGCAGTGGAGTGATCATGTATGCATAGCTCTTTTGCTACTGGTATGACCTTGCAGCGCTGGAGAACGAGTCAATGTGAAATAGGTTATGAGGGAGGGGAGATAAGAGTAATATGCTGCCTGGGAAAAAAAGTAACAACATCCTGGAAGAAGCAAACATAGGGAATGCAAGATCAAGTAAAGCATGTGAAATGTAAGCAGGAACAACATGGTTACCACGGGGCTCACAGACTGCTGTGACGTGCCTCTGGCAATGGAAAGACACAGGGAGATGCAGCTCCGAAGTAGCAACTAAAATATAAAGCGCACTGCTTGTAAAATGGGCGCCACGCTGAGAGTTTAAGTATGTTGAAATTCAACAACATCCTGAAAAAGCAAACAGTGATGGGGAATGCAAGATCAAGTAAAGCATGTGAAATTTAAGCAGGAGCAACATGTTTACCGCGGGCTTCGCAGACTGCTGTGACGTGCCGCTGGCAATGGAAAGGCACAGGGAAATATAGCTCCAAAGCTGCAGCTAAAATGTAAAGCGTGGCGCTCACAAAACGAGTGCTGCGCTGAGAGCTTAAGTATGTTGAAAGTGATTACAAAAATTATGGTAGGAGAGCCATGCAGAACAAAAGAAAGGTGTGGCCGCCATAATTGAAGATACAGCTCTTCATGCCGCACTGCAACAATTATGAACAAGTAGTCCACAAAGGAACATAGAAAAACTTACAGCGTAACAAAACTGTAGTTTGGCGGTGCTCCTGACCAAAAAATGCAAGTGATGTATCTGGAGTGCCAACCAATGAGGAAACAGCAAACAAGAGTGACGCAGGAGTGAACCAATGGCAATCAGCAGGTGGGATTACACTTCGTATAGTGATAACAGCAGGTCTTCCAGACAGCGCATGCTCGCTGCCTAGGTTTGACGTAAAAAAATAAGTGGAGAAAGTTGGAACCCCAAAATAAGGCTTCAGGTGAGTCAGAGCAAATTTGTACAAGTTATGGAACACTGAAATACAGCATGAGCTCCCATGAACCAACCCTGTTTACAACTTCTTTGAGAAAGAGACTTGGGCTCAAAATATTCATCAGGTGGACTCTCTGGGGCATGCAATGCAAACTAGCAAGATACCTGAAGCTGAGACCGTGCTCTAGTTTTAGCAGGGATGTCCTTATGACGTGATTTGATCTCAGTGCATGGAGAGAAGCCCTTCTGCTTAAGCTTTTACAGTTTAGTACCTGTTCTGGAGAGCTCTTTGTGACATTAACCAGCAATGAAATGTATTTTCTTTCTAACATCAGCCCTGGTTGAGAGGCGCTGGCCTGCAAAGTGCATGTGACTAGCAGCAGGGTGAGGTAATCACGAGGCAAGGACTCGTGCTGTTACCCACCCTCAGTACTCCAGGGGAGGTTGATTTCCTTGCCTCTTCTCTGATACACACCCATACGTCGCTGCTCAAGATCTGATTGGGAACATGAGCAGTCAATTACAGCATAGACAAGGGGCGGTGCACCGAGCCTGCTGCATGTTAGCATGAGCCACAGGTTGACTGGAAGGAAGTGCAGAATTGCCAACTTCCTGCACAAACATGTTGTTTTGTACAGTTTTCAGATCCACAACCCTTTTCACTTATTGCCTTTGGACGGTCATTGGAAGGTGATTTTCACAGGTTTGCTCAAACCTTTCTAATTCCCACACTCAGCCAATCAGGTACATTTTCTGTGTGCTCCTTGGCAATCTATAGTCCATTTAGTTGCCAATGCATTTGTCATTATTAACTAACAGACCCTCTGAGTGACGTAAGAAGAATGCGAGGATCCTTGCTGCAAAGCATGATACATACCTGCCAACTTGCAGAATAATCTCGCCATTTGAGGAGGGGGCGGGGCCTCATGCCGAGAAGTACCTACGAGGCACTTTTGAACTCCACCCGCCTCCCTCGAAGAAATATGGGGGCAGATCAACAACAACCGGCGATAATTATTGCTGAGAGCACTTAGCGCTAGGTTAATTATCGCCGGCTAGCGCCGATTTTTATCGCTGAGATAGCGTGCTATTAGCAACGCTTATCTCATCAGCGATAAAAATCCTAGTGCTAACTGGCTAACGTGAGATTATCGCTGGAAACCCAGCGATAATCTCACATTAGCTAGTTGATAGGGACTCACAAACTTAGCCATGATATCCACCTTCCATAGGGTATCATGTCTAAGTCAGTCCTGAAGCAGGCGTAAGGAAAGTAGCGATAACAGGGGTTATCGCTACTTTTCCTGACGCTATGCTTCATAGCGTTAGGCTTGCTGATAGGAGAAATGTCGCTTAGCGACATTCATCCTGTCATGCCAGGGCAGGAACGCCCACTTTGCATCTCATTAGAGATGCAAAGCTGGGCGTTAGGAATCCTGACGCTAAAGCAAGGTTTCATGCGTTAGCGTGACCTTGCTGATTAGGCGATAAAATTATCGCCGCTTTTCGGCCGAAAACGGCCGCAAAAGCGGCGATAATTTTTTATCGCCTGCTTGTTGATATGCCTCAAAGCTTGCCGAGGCTGGTGCCAATGTCCTGGGGTGTTTTCACACCCCTTAATGGACGTTGACAGTTCAAAGCCTCAGAAAAAAGCTGGAAATACACTATTTTTACAGTGGTTTTCATCTCTTTTCCCTGCCACTGTGTGATATTGGCTCCTAACCGGGTGACCGTGGGATGGAGCGATATCATGCGTCACACGGTGGTACCACGCGAGTTAGCAGGTATGATTATATACGGTCCTCCATATCCCCTTGTGCAGGGGCGCAGAATAGTCAGGTAGAGAAGGGGGGTGTGGGGCAGAGATTTCCCAACCATCACTGCAAAATGGATGGTAATAGACTTAAATTCAAAAGGCTTTCCTGCACCACATGACAGCCATCCAGTCCTTTGTTTATTCTTGGCCTGTTTTGTGTGAGAGGGAAGATGAGTGGTGGGTGAATGCAATCTCAGCAGAGTTTCATAGAGATGTGTGTCTGCTCTATGAGGGCTGCTAATCCAAGGGGGACCCGACCACAGACAATGCCAGCCTGACTGGAGGCCACGGGACCCAACTAAACACACTAGAATCCACCCCAAACACTCCCTGTAGATACACCCCTGCCTCTGTGGATAGTAAAACCATCCATAATTGGGCTGCAGAGGAGTTCTTATAGTACAGGGGCCCAGTGCCATTGCATTTGCTCCACCATTACCAACCACGCCCCAGCACCCTTCCCAACACACAACCTGGCACGTCATTTATTTCATACTAGCTTCTGCTCTAAAGATTTATACTGTGAAAGGTGCAGTTGTATGCGGTGTGCGTCCTATACACCAAATCCATAATATCCAAGTATGCAAATATCGAGGTCAAAATTTCAAATCCAAAATATCGAAAGGTAAGTATACATTTTCCATACCTACCTCTACATACATGTACTATGGCAATATATATCTTCAAGGTACACAGATGTGGAGTTAGGAATAGTAAATCTATTCTTTCCTATATGCGCTTATGTTTTGATATTTTCTCCCTTGATATTCTATCATGATGTGCTCGTATGTCGATATTCTTGGACTTGATATCCAGTAGTACAACCGTTTTATGTATTCTTCAACGTGCAGCGTTATATCCGATTTTTTTTCAATAGACCTTTATTTTGATAAATCTCCAGAACAGGTCACTTTGTGATACTGCATTATGTGTGCTACCTACACACCTGGATTATTTAATTTAGAAAGTCTTATGTGGGCGTCAACTACAGGTGTCTCCCCAAGTCAGGCGATTCTTCCACATCCACAGAGTTGAGGTAGCTTGGATTACAGATACAGGAACAGTTGTTTGTATAGAGAGAAGGATGCAAGCTCGAGAGGGAGGCTGACATCCTTCTCTGTCCAGATGTAAAGGGAGGAAAGAAAAGGTGATGGAGGTAAGCAGAGGTGGCTGCAGTGAGAAGAAATGCTGGAGGTGCGAAGAGGTGGAAGAGGTGAGAAAGGGTGGTGGGGTGAGAAGAGGTGGCAGAGGTGAGAAGAGGTGGCAGAGGTAAGAAGAGGAGGCAAGGGGAGAAGAGGTGGCAGAGCTGAGGAGATATGGCGGAGATGAGAAAAGGTGGCAGAGGTAATAAGAGTTGGTGGAGGGGAGAAGAGGTGGCAGAGGGGAGGAGAGGTGGTGGAGATGAGAAGAGGTGGCGGAGGTGAGAAGAGGTGGCAGAGGTAAGAAAAGGTGGTGGAGGTGAGAGGAGGTGGCAAAGGTGAGAAGAGGTGGCAGAGGTAAGAAGAGGTGGAAAAGGTGAGAAGAGGTGGCAAAGGTAAGAAGAGGTGGCAGATATGAGAAGAGGTGGCAGAGGTGAGAAGAGGTGGCAGAGGTGAGAAGAGGTGGCAGAGGTAAGAAGAGGTGGCAGAGGTGAGAAGAGGTGGCGGAGGTGAGAACAGGTGGCAGAGGTGAGGATAGGTGGCGGAGATGAGAAAAGGTGGAGGAGATGAGAAAAGGTGGAGGACGCGAGACGATGTGGCAGAGGTAAGACGAGGTGGTGTAGCTGAGAAGAGGTGGCAAAGGTGAGAAGCGCTGGCAGAGGTAAGAAGAGGTGGAGGAGGTAAGAAGAGGTGGCGGAGTTGAGAAGAGGTGGTGGAGGTGAGAAGAGGTGGTAGGGGTGACAAGAGGTGGCAGAGGTGAGAAGAGGAGGCAGAGGTGAGAAGAGACGGCAGAGGTGAGAAGAGGTGGTGGAGGTGAGAAGAGGTGGCAGAGGTGGCAAAAAATAGAAGAGGTGGCAGAGGTGAGGAGAGGTGGCAGAGGTGAGTAGAGGTTGCCGGAGGTGAGAAGAGGTGGCGGAGGTGGCAGAGGTGAGAAGAGGTGGAAGAGGTAAGAAGAGGTGGTAGAGGTGAGAAGAGGTGGAAGAGGTAAAAAGAGGTGGTAGAGATGAGAAGAGGTGGCAGAGGTGAGAAGAGGTGGTGGAGGTGAGAAGAGGTGGCAGAGGTGGCAAAAAATAGAAGAGGTGGCAGAGGTGAGGAGAGGTGGCAGAGGTGAGTAGAGGTTGCCGGAGGTGAGAAGAGGTGGCGGAGGTGGCAGAGGTGAGAAGAGGTGGAAGAGGTAAGAAGAGGTGGTAGAGGTGAGAAGAGGTGGAAGAGGTAAAAAGAGGTGGTGGAGGTGAGAAGTGGTGGAAGAGGTAAGAAGAGGTGGCAGAGGTAAGAAGAGGTGGAGGATGTGAGAAGCAGTGACAGAGGTGAGAAGAGGTGGCATAGGTGAGGAGAGGTGGCAGAGGTGAGAAGAGGTGGCATAGGTGAGGAGAGGTGGCAGAGGTGAGGAGAAGTGGCAGAGGTGAGAAGAGGTGGCGGAGGTGAGATGAGGTGGCGGACATGAGAAGAGGTGGAGGAGGTAAGCAGAGTTTGCGGCGGTGAGAAGAGGTGGAGGAGGTAAGCAGCAGTGGCGGTGGTTAGTGGAGGTGGCAGATGTGAGAAGAGGTGGCGGTGGTGAGAAGAAGAGGTGGCAGAGGTGAGAAGATGTGGCGCGGGTTTGTTAAAAGAAAGTACAAAAAGGAGAAAGGGGCTGTAACAAAGAGAGGGATGCAAAGAAGAGGGAGAAAGGGTGTAAAAGGTACTGACAAAGAGATAATAGTTAGAGGGAAACATTGTCAGCAGAACAGTAAGGCCCTCATTACAAGACTTTAACGTGGGGGTCTTGAGTCCCGAAATTAAATTTACTGGCCTGTATCTCCACTTCAAAGTCTGCCCATTATGAGATTTTACCTAAATGGTAAATTACTGCTAGCACCCGGTTTTACCTGGTGTTCCACTGTGCAGTTTTTCACAATTGCATCGAAAACAAACGCTCCATTGTAAATGTATGCAGGCCTGCCAATGTTGGGTGGAGGGGTGGGGTGGTGGCACAGTAGTTCAAGACCCTCCTGTGCCTGTCCTTGGGGACCATTGCATGCTCCCCCTTGACTACTGCAGCGGGTGGGAGGGGGCCAGGCAATGCTGCTGCCCTCAGCCCCTGTCCTGCAGCAAGTCTCTGAGGCCTGGTGTTTCCAAGCCCAGAATTACTGGCTCTGGAGTTTTCAGACTCAATAATTCCAGGTCCTGACACACTTGCAATTTAAATTGGAGGCTCTGCACTTTTACCCCCTCCAAAAAAGGAAAAAAAAAACTAAATCTCTTCAGTCTGACGGTGCTGTCCTGGTAGATTTAAGGACCTCATTTACAATGATTTGGCGTAGGGCAGCGCTGTGAGTCTTTTTGCTATGAACTGTATTTATGAGACAAGGTGCATTCCTGTCCTTTCAGCTAGTGCTGGCGCACTATTTGTTGCCTAGCGCCGAAGCAGGCACATTTGCACCATGGTGCAAGGGTGTCTGCGTTGTTGGCATGATTGTTTTTGTGCAGGAAGGGGCACCGTCCTACCTAAAAGCAATCCACAAAGGCATCTTCCTCTGCCTATCTGTGATGCATAATACATCATATATAGAAAGAGGAATAAACAAGGAGAGATAAAGATATTGCTCTTTGCTAATCCTGCCCTGGGAAGGTGTACAGTTTTGACGCATTCCCAGGTTTACAGATCCTTGTAAGTTTGGAAATGCATCAAAACCCACCGGCGTTGCATGGTAACATCACAATCTAATGTAATGCCTCGCTGATACAGTGTAAGGCAACGCAGTGACTTGCGCTGTGTTGCCATACACCACATCTACGAGGCCATTAAAAGCCAATCAAAGTGGCTTTGCGTGGCCTCGTAGATATGGGTCTGCACTCTGAGCCGCCAGAGCGCCATAAAAAGTGATGCACCAATGGCAAAAGAGACTTGTAAACAAGCCCCTAATTTTTCACCATTGCACCTCGTCCCTGGCTGTTCGAGCAGTAGCAGACCCCCCTCCCCCAGCGCCTTGAGACCCTCTGGGTGAGTAGTGCGCTATATAAATGCTTTGATTGATTGATTGATTGAGATCCTCGAAACCAGAGTTGGAAACCCACTCTATGGAGGGATTGCTGCTCACCTTGGCCAGTGTTACGGAGAGAGCACAATGTACTTGTTTGCACTACGGCACACCTTTGCAAAACGTGTGCTGGGCACAAACAGGCTGTGCACCCTATCATGATGAGTGCGCTACCCTCAGGCCCCAAAGCAAATGAGGAAATGTCCTCTGAGGATAGTGCTGGTGCTACCTGCATGACAGCGCAACCAGTATAATAGAAGGAGGTGCACAAGCGTCTACGGCCCCTTCTGTAATACCATAGTACCGCGAGGGCCTACAAAGTGGACACATATGCTCGTTGCGCCTCCGGGCACTATGTATATTACAGCCCCTTGGACTCCACCATGTGATATCAGCTTCTCGCCGTGTGGGCAACCCCGCGAAGGGAGCTGATACTGTGTAACCCATGATGGCACTGGGTATGTTGGCAGGTCTGGGAATGTCCGGCGTAGAGCAGAGCTGGAGTTGGTTAAAGTAGAACTGGTCAGCCAGAGGGGAGGTTCATTAGGTCTGTGCTCTGAAGGATGGAAGGGCTGGAGCGGAGACAACCTCCGGTTAGGTATAGCGCATTAGAGAGGCAGCCAGTATTCTCTTCGGCCTCTATTCCTTCCTGGTTACAAGCGACGTGAGAAGTAATGGGCTGGGGGAGGGGCAGAGCTATTAAAGGATGGAGACACTTTGCTTCCTATTTTCTGCACTAATACTTCGATCTATATCACAGTATTGAGTATGACATAAATCAACATATTGATCAGCCTCTGCCTCCGACAGCAGATCAAACCCCCCCTTTCCACTTAAGTGGGCCCGAGGAGTCTGCCCTCCTGCATCACTCCATGCCTCCAGCTCCAAGCCTTGGCTCATGGCGGGTCAGCCATCTCCCACCAGCTTTTCTCCATCCCTCCAGATTCAAACCAGACCACGGTGACAGCCCACCCCCTGCGGGTAGCTCTCCACCCACCTAGCTGCTCCAAGCCCTGCTAGTAGGGTGGGTCAGTCATCTCTCACCAGCTTTTTTCCATCCCTCCAGATTCAAACCAGACCACTGTGACGGATCACCCCCTGTGGGTAGCTCTCCACTCACCCAGCTCCAAGCCCTGCTAGTAGGGTGGGGCAGCCATCTCCAACCAGCTTGTCTCCATCCCTCCAGATTCAAACCAGACCACTGGGATGTACCGCCCCCTGATGACAAGCCCTGCTATTCCCCCAGCTCCAACCCCTGCTAGTAGGGTGGGTCAGACATCTCCCCCCAGCTTTTCTCCATCCCCTCAGATTCAAACCAACCCCTGCTGCTGTCCCTCCACACACCCAGTTCCTAGTCCTACTAGCAGAGTGGGGTCAGCCATCTCCCACCACCTTTTCTCCATCTCTCCACCTTTAAACCAGACCACTGTGACAAACCACTCCCTACTAGCAGCTTTCCACCGACCCAACTCCATGCCCTGCTTGTATTGTGGGTCAGCCATCTCCCACCAGCTTTTCTCCATCCCTTTAGATTCAAACCACCCCCTGCCGGTGTCTCTCCACCCACCCAGCTCCTAGTCCTACTAGCAGGGTGGGTCAATCCTCTCCCACCAACTTTTCCCCATCCCTTCAGTTTCAAACCACCTCCTGCTGGTGTCTCTCCACCCACCCAGCTCCTAGTCCTACTAGCAGGGTGGGTCAACCCTCTCCCACCAACTTTTCCCCATCCCTTCAGATTCACACCACCCCCTGCTGGTGTCTCTCCACCCACCCAGCTCCTAGTCCTACTAGCAGTGTGGGTCAACCCTCTCCCACCAACTTTTCCCCATCCCTTCAGATTCAAACCACCCCCTGCTGGTGTCTCTCCACCCACCCAGCTCCTAGTCCTACTAGCAGGGTGGGTCAATCCTCTCCCACCAACTTTTCTCCATCCCTTCAGATTCAAACCACCCCCTGCTGGTGTCTCTCCACCCACCCAGTTCCTAGTCCTACTAGCAGGGTGGGTCAACCCTCTCCCACCAACTTTTCCCCATCCCTTCAGATTCAAACCACCCCCTGCTGGTGTCTCTCCACCCACCCAGCTCCTAGTCCTACTAGCAGGGTGGGTCAATCCTCTCCCACCAACTTTTCCCCATCCCTTCAGATTCAAACCACCCCCTGCTGGTGTCTCTCCACCCACCCAGCTCCTAGTCCTACTAGCAGAGGGGGGTGAGCCATCTCCCCCCAGCTTTTCTCCATCCCCTCAGATTCAAACCACCCCCTGCTGGTGTCCCTCCACACACCCAGTTCCTAGTCCTACTAGCAGAGTGGAGACAGCCATCTCCCACCACCTTTTCTCCATCTCTCCACCTTTAAACCAGACCACTGTGACGAACCACTCCCTACTGGCAGCTTTCCACCAACCCAGCTCCATGCCCTGCTTGCATTGTGGGTCAGCCATCTCCCACCAGCTTTTCTCCATCCCTCCTGATTCAAACCACCCCCTGCTGGTGTCTCTCCAGCCACCCAGTTCCTAGTCCTACTAGCAGGGTGAGTCAGCCCACTCCTACCAACTTTTCTCTTTCCCTCTAGATTCATACAAGACCCTTCTGTCGGACCACCCCCTGCTGGCAGCTCCCCACCCCTCCAGCTCTAAGCCCTGCTAATAGTGTGGGTCAGTCATCTCCACCTTACTTCTTTCAGTGCCTCCGGCTAGGGACGTAGGTATCAATAGTGCAGGAGGTTCAGTAGAACTGCCCCCCAAGGATATAAGGAGCCCACTGCACTACAATTACTTGTTTTCAACAAAGGGGAGGGGGTATTTTCCTTGCACCTTTGCCAGCCCTCTGCTTCCGGTTCCAAGCGGATAGTAGATGTAAGGCAGCGGATGAATTGGAATCACTCCTGCCAGTAAAACAAAGATCTAATCCTGGCTTCTCCACTTAAACACATTGTGTTGTCCTAAGCGGAACGCTTCATTTCTCGATGTCTTCATTCTCGCATTAGATGCTAAACAGATAGGTATATTTGGGTGCCAAGAGGAAATAAACATGGTCGAGAAGGCAGAGCCGCTACCTACTGCATAAACCCTGTTTACACCTGTTTGTGAGTGAGCCACCCTGTTTGTTAGTGAGCCACCCTGTTTTTTAGTGAGCCACCCTTCAAGTTGGACCAGCGCTTATGTGCAAAGATGCAGCTTATTGTCGCCTCCTAATGGGGCTCAGTTGGACTTTTAAGGTTGACTAGGACATCGACAATGCACCGTCTTTTTGAATCTGGCGTTTTCCATGTCGAAAGAGTGAGTGTGACAGAGTGAGTGAGTAAATCAGTGTTGAAGATGGCGATTGAGAGAGTGAATACTACAACTCCCAGAATACAATAGGCTCTTTGAAGAAAGACAAGGAGAGGTAACGAGTCATCTGGAAGCTTTAGAGAACAGGGGAAGAATGTAGGGGTCGAGGAGTTGCAGGTACAAGTGACTGACCGCCTGCCTGGAAGAGTGTGGGAAGTAAGGTGTGCACTAAAACACCCCTCGTCGCATACTACAAGAGTGATATAAGACTGTTGGAGAGGTTTGGGCTGATATAAGAGAGTAGAGAGAGTGGGGAAGGAGCATCCTGCTACCCGGGGCAGTGAAGACCAGGACATTTGTGGCCAGTTGAGGACCATCTCTGCATGTATATGGGAGCCACGGCCGCCCACTCTGTCAATGGTGTCCTCTTCCAGGAGGTGGTGGTTGCATCATAAGAAGAGGGTCTTGTTCTAGTGGATATCACAATTTACACACAGCTTTCCTGCGAAGGTCTGCAGCCCAGCATAGATGTTCGGTGGACACACAACAATGTCCCCTAGGTCTGGACATCTGCTTGGGACATCGAACTGACCGGTACCAGTGTGTATGCCTTCAAATGGTGCCTGAAGTTTTCACCAGAGGCGAATGTTTGGCATTATGACTGACTCCCCGCAGGCAGTACCTCGTCTTTGCCTTGAGTCTCTGCTGAAGCTCTGAAGACCACCCGGGGTAGCAGGACTATGAGTTGCTGCTCCTCCCGAAGCTAGGAAGACGTCTCGATCCTTGCTGCTGTGCCCCGTCTGGGTGACGACAGAGAAGAGCATCTACAGTGGCCTGCAGGACCAGAACAAGGATATGACGTCACTTCAAAGTCCAAAGGAAGCCAGAGAAAAAGACATCTTAGAGATGAGCCACAAGGTGGATACACCAAAGGACCGTGCCTGTACCAGCCTGTGTCGTGTGCACCAGACCTGAAGTAAGGTAGAGAGTACATCAACCAGTGACTCAGTGGTGAACAGGAGTACTGTCCAACAATCACCTTTACCATTTCTTCCAGCAAGTTGAGAGGCTCCACCTGCAGTAGAGCGGGTGAGACAGCAGCTTTTCTGTGAAGGAGAAGGAGGAGCATGTTCTTCCCTGGCCAGGCCAAGGATGATCCAAAGGATATGGTCTTCTTGAGGAGAGGTGAGAAGGGCTACAGCTTTTAATGTTTCTAGAGCAGCCACATGGTCTCCTTCAACCACTTTTGTATTTTATTACAGTTTAGTTGTTGTGAGAAAAGGGTGTTTGGGTTTGGTTCTCGAAAGCTGTCTTCCATCCTCCAGTCATGCTCCTCTTAGTCTCATCGGTGTGCATTAAAGAGGATGTTTTGGCATGCGCCTGCCATGCTTCTGCTCGGTCAGCAGAAACTAGTTTACAGCTTATTTGCTGATAATAGTTATCATTTGATGTCTCTCTTCTTCTTACTAGTCCTTTGTCCTTGATCTCATCTGGTTGAGGAAGTTACTCTAGAGCCGGTGCCTTTCAGTAGCGACTTGACTGCTCTCCCTAACATCCTGGAGACTTGACCCAACATGTGAAGGCACCATGCTTGCCTTTCCGTGAACAGCCACCACCGCCTCTGGTGTCCTTCACAATGTAAACTGCGCCAACCACTGTGGTGGTCTAGACACCATGGACTGGGCTCCTCGTCTGCCACCAAGCCTGCCTTGGCGAATGGTGATCTTTGGAAGTGGTGGAGTGTAATACTTGGTCTGAATCCCAGCAAGTGAAAAGAGTGAACCTGCCTTCATATTGGAGGGTTCGGGGGGGTTTGCAGCTGACAAAATTCTGAAAAGAATCTGGCATTTTACAACACAATTTTCAGATAAATTTGCTCAAAAGCCATAAATTCTGAAAAGTCACTTAATAAATATTGAAGTAGTTTCATGGTGTGCAAGTCAGTGTAGCCTGATGCACCCGAGGACTTGCACCAGTGTTTTTCAAAATCTGGCCCCCATCACCCTATGTCAATAATTGCCTCCATTGTGCCAGGGCCAGCATTTTGATATGGGTGCCACCCCATATGAAATGGGTGCCCCCTTATGGAAGATTTACATGCAATAGGGCAGTGTTGTGATTTTACATTGATGCCGCCCATATACCTTGGGTGACTCATATGTCAGAAATGACCTCTGGTGTTTCAAGGTCAGCATTATGTCATGGTTGCCTGCACATCCATCCCATATGCAATGGTTGTCCTCCCAAATGCTACATCTAGAATGCCAGAGCCAGCACTCTGCCATTAACAGTAGTATATCAGCACCATCATTTTGCCATGGGTATCTCATATGCCAAGAATTACCATTAATATGCCAGTGCCACCATTTTAACATGGGTTTCCATTATGGCATGAATTACACCCAGTATGCCACCAACAGTATTTAACCACAGGTATCCTGTTCGCCAAGGCTTACTTCTTGTGAGCCAGTGCCAGTCTTTTGCCAAGGATGTCTCATATACCAAGAATCATCTTCAATATGCAAGCTGAAACATTGTGCTATGATTACCCTATATGCCATTAAATAACCTCAGTATGCCAGTTGCAGACTCACCAGTGTACATCTCCCCATGCAGACACACTCTAACACTCCCTTATTGTCAGTTGCTTTCCCTCACTCACTCCTACTTTCTCACTGATTCACACTACCTCACTCTTGCTCTCTCAATCTCTTGCCCACTCAATCTTTCTTTCTCATGCTTTAACTCACTCTCATCTTACAGTCTCACTCTGACTTAGGGCCTCATTACCGATAGTCGTGGTTGGACTGCCGACAGGCTGTTGATGGCGGTCCGACCGCCAACAGCCCTATGGTCTGACTGCCGTATTCTGATGCTGTAAAAACAACAGTTGATGGACAGAATGCAGGACAATGTCATATATTCACCCCAGTACAGAGATCTGGGCCTAAATCCATCGTTTTTTTGTTCACCATGCCATTCCTTTTGAACCCAGCCATATGCAAATCAGTCTTGACCCGGTGCCTCATGGGAACAGTCCAGCCCGAACTGCCAAGCCAGGTCCTACCTGGACTGGAATCCAAGCATCCTAGGACCGGTTTCGGGGTTTCACCCCTCTTCAGTCAGGATAGTTTGATTCCAGTGGCATGGAGAGCACAGGACTCACGTCTGAGCATACCCGTCCCACTCGGTATGAAAAATGCAAAAACAACAGTTGATGGACAGAATGCAGAACAATGTCATACATTCACCCCAATACAGAGATCTGGGCCGAAATCCATCGTTTTTTTGCTCACCATGCCATTCCAGTTTGAACCCAGCCATATGCAAATCAGTCTTGACCCTGTGCCTCATGGGAACAGTCCAGCCCGAACTGCCAAGCCCGGTCCTCTCTGGACTGGAACCAAGCATTCTAGGACCGGTTTCGAGGTTTCACCCCTCTTCAGCCTGGATAGCTTGATTCCAGTGGCATGGAGAGCATGGGACTCATATCTGAGCATACCCGTCCCACTCGGGTGGCAAATGCAAAAACAACAGTTGATTAACAGAATGCAGAACAATGTCATACATTCATCCCAGTACAGAGATCTGGGCCTAAATCCATCGTTTGTTTGCTCACCATTCCATTCCAGTTTGACCCCAGCCATATGCAAATCAGTCTTGACCCTGTGCCACAGGGTCAGACTGATTTGCATATGGCCATGTCTGAACTGGGGTGGTGGAGTGAGCTAAAGAGATGATGGATTAAACCCAGGCAAGATGACTGGGGGTGAGTGTTTGATTTGCTCAAGCGCTCCGTCCATCATCCCCTTTGGTATCGCTTTGTTCGCCCTAAGTTGGCAGGGTATGCACAGACGTGGGTCCCTTGCTCACTTTGCCACTGGATTCAAGATAGATTGGCTGATGAGGGTTATGAACCCGAAACAGGGCCCAAGATGCTTGTTTCCGGTCCAGGGAAGACATGGCTTGGCAGTTCGGGCTGGGCTGTTCCCATGAGGAACAGAGTCAGACTGATTTGCATATGGCCATGTCTGAACTGGGGTGGCGGAGTGAGCTAAAGAAAGATGATGGATTAAACTCAGATCATTTGAACGGGGGTGAGTGTTTGATTTGCTCAAGCGCTCTATCCATCATCCCCTTCAGTATTGCTGTATTCTGATGCTGGCAGTCAGACCCTAAGCGGTACAAAAGGGGGTGGTGATGGACGGAGCATCAGAACCAACCAAACACTCACACCCAGTCAACAGGTCTGGGTTTGATCCATCACCGTTCTTTAGCCCACTCTGTCACCCCAGTTCAGACATGGCCATATGCAAATCAGTCTGACCCTGTGCCTCTTGGGAATAGTCCAGCCCGAACTGCCAAGCCATGCCTTCTCTGGACCGGATACAAGCTTCCTAGGACCGGTTTCTGGCATTTCAGTCGTCTTCCGCCAGGCTTGCTTGAATCCAGTGGCAAAGGGAGCAAGGGACTCAACGTCTGAGCATACCCTGCCAACTTATGGCGAACAAAGCGGTACAAAAGGGGGTGGTGATGGACGGAGCATCAGAACCAATCAAACACTCACACCCAGTCAACAGATCTGGGTTTGATCAATCACTGTTCTTTAGCCCACTCTGCCACCCTAGTTCAGACATGACCATATGCAAATCAGTCTGACCCTGTGCCTCATGGGAACAGTCCAGCCCGAACTGCCAAGCCATGCCTTCCCTGGACCGGATACACGCTTCCTAGGACCGGTTTCTGACATTTCAGCCGTCTTCAGCCAGGCCTGCTTGAATCCAGTGGCAAAGTGAGCAAGGGACTCAACGTCTGAGCATACCCTGCCAACTTATGGCGAACAAAGCGGTACAAAAGGGGGTGGTGATGGACGGAGCATCAGTACCAATCAAACACTCACACCCAGTCAACAGATCTGGGTTTGATCCATCACCGTTCTTTAGCCCACTCTGCCACCCCAGTTCAGACATGGTCATATGCAAATCAGTCTGACCCTGTGCCTCATGGGAACAGTCCAGCCCGAACTGCCAAGCCATGTCTTCTCTGGACCGGATACAAGCATTCTAGGACCGGTTTCTGGCATTTCAGCTGTCTTCAGCCAGGCTTGCTTGAATCCAGTGGAAAAGTGAGCAAGGGACTCAACGTCTGAGCATACCCTGCCAACTTATGGCGAACAAAGCGGTACAAAAGGGGGTGGTGATGGACGGAGCATCAGAACCAATCAAACACTCACACCCAGTCAACAGATGTGGGTTTGATCCATCACCATTCTTTAGCCCACTCTGCCACCCCAGTTCAGACATGGCCATATGCAAATCAGTCTGACCCTGTGCCTCATGGGAACAGTCCAGCCCGAACTGCCAAGCCATGCCTTCCCTGGACCGGATACAAGCTTCCTAGAACCGGTTTCTGGCATTTCGGCCGTCTTCAGCCAGGCTTGCTTGAATCCAGTGGCAAAGTGAGCAAGGAACTCAACGTCTGAGCATACCCTGCCAACTTATGGCGAACAAAGCGGTACAAAAGGGGGTGGTGATGGACGGAGCATCAGAACCAATCAAACACTCACACCCAGTCAACAGATGTGGGTTTGATCCATCACCATTCTTTAGCCCACTCTGCCACCCCAGTTCAGACATGGCCATATGCAAATCAGTCTGACCCTGTGCCTCATGGGAACAGTCCAGCCCGAACTGCCAAGCCATGCCTTCCCTGGACCGGATACAAGCTTCCTAGAACCGGTTTCTGGCATTTCAGCCGTCTTCAGCCAGGCTTGCTTGAATCCAGTGGCAAAGTGAGCAAGGAACTCAACGTTTGAGCATACCCTGCCAACTTATGGCGAACAAAGCGGTACAAAAGGGGGTGGTGATGGACGGAGCATCAGAACCAATCAAACACTCACACCCAGTCAGCAGATCTGGGTTTGATCCATCACCGTTCTTTAGCCCACTCTGCCACCCCAGTTCAGACATGGCCATATGCAAATCAGTCTGACCCTGTGCCTCATGAGAACAGTCCGGCCCGAACTGCCAAGCCATGCCTTCCCTGGACCGGATACAAGCTTCCTAGGACCGGTTTCTGGCATTTCAGCCGTCTTCAGCCAGGCTTGCTTGAATCCAGTGGCAAAGTGAGCAAGGGACTTAACGTCTGAGCATACCCTGCCAACTTATGGTGAACAAAGCGGTACAAAAGGGGGTGGTGATGGACGGAGCCTCAGAACCAATAAAACTCTCACACCCAGTCAACAGATCTGGGTTTGATCCATCACCGTTCTTTAGCCCACTCTGCCACCCCAGTTCAGACATGGCCATATGCAAATCAGTCTGACCCTGTGCCTCATGGGAACAGTCCAGCCTGAACTGCCAAGCCATGCCTTCCCTGGACCGGATACAAGCTTCCTAAGACCGGTTTCTGGCATTTCAGCCGTCTTCAGCCAGGCTTGCTTGAATCCAGTGATAAAGTGAGCAAGGGACTCAACGTCTGAGCATACCCTGCCAACTTATGGCGAACAAAGCGGTACAAAAGGGGGTGGTGATGGACGGAGAATCAGAACCAATCAAACACTCACACCCAGTCAACAGATCTGGGTTTGATCTATCACCGTTCTTTAGCCCACTCTGCCACCCCAGTTCAGACATGGCCATATGCAAATCAGTCTGACCCTGTGCCTCATGGGAACAGTCCATCCCAAACTGCCAAGCCATGCCTTCCCTGGACCGGATACAAGTTTCCTAGGACCGGTTTCTGGCATTTCAGCCGTCTTCAGCCAGGATTGCTTGAATCCAGTGGCAAAGTGAGCAAGGGACTCAACGTCTGAGCATACCCTGCCAACTTATGGCGAACAAAGCGGTACAAAAGGGGGTGGTGATGGACGGAGCATCAGAACCAATCAAACACTCACACCCAGTCAAAATATCTGGGTTTGATCCATCACCATTCTTTAGCCCACTCTGCCACCCCAGTTCAGACATGGCCATATGAAAATCAGTCTGACCCTGTGCCTCATGGGAACAGTCCAGCCCGAGCAGTCAGACCCTAAGCTCTCTGATGCAAAACAGCTGGCTCCCTCAGCATCATAGATCCCGATGGGGTGGAGGTCGGAGCAGCATCCCTGAATGGCGGTGGTGCCGAGGCAGGCACCCCCATCGGGATTACAATATCCTTTCCAGACAGCCTTTTCATGGCGGGAATCCCGCCATAAAAAGGTTGTGAGAAAGGGATATGGGTTGGGGGAGGGAGAACCACAAACAGTGCCCCTGTGTTTCATGGGGGCACATGTAAGTCTCCTACTCACCTCTGTGTGCCATGCACGACATGGTGCATGGCACACGGTGCACGGATGTGCAAGAGGTGCTGCACGGCGTTGACATGTGCTGCAGCCCTTTCCCATGGCTGCAACATGTTCTGCCATGTTTCTGACTGTCAGCCCGGTGGTCGCATGACAATACGGCAGCCAGACCGCCCGCATGCTTGTCGGCTGTCTCCTGGCTGCCGCAATAGCGGCCAGCGTCCGACCGACCACTATTGTAATCAGCCCCATAATCTCAGTTATTCTAATTCACTGTGCTTCACTCGTTCTTGCTCAGTTTTACTGACACTCACTAACTTTCATAAACTCATGCGCACACATCTTCTCACACACTTTCACATTCACACTTTTTCAGACACCAGCTCTCTTTCTCACCCACATGCATGCACAAGTTTAACAGTTGTTTTTTTATTTACCTTCAGCTACCTGTGCCAGTCTGCTTCAACTTCTCATCTGCTTTTACGTGAATCCTCAGACAGATACACAGCTCTCTCCTGCCTCAGGCACTAAAGCAGGAACCTCAAAGCTAAAACCTGTGCCTCTGCACAATGAAGATTTTAGCTTTCAGACTCTTGGTTTTTGATCTCACTGTTGGACCTGGCCCTTTTTGCAGGGTGATCCCTAAACGTTTTGCCTTCCTCCGCCTGTTTTTCTGACCTTCTTTTTGTTGGCTTTAGGACTCTGGGAACATTACCACTGCTAATCAGTGCAAAAGTGCATGCGCTCTCCCTTGTAAACATGGTATGATTGGTTTACTGCTGTTTGGCATATTTGATTTACTTGTAAATCTCTTGAAAATTGGTACACCATGTATCCAGGGCCTGTAAATTAAATGCTAGTAGTGACCTTCAGTGCTGCTTGTGCCACCCGCAGAAGTAGCCTTTGAAACCTGACTCAGGCCTGCCACCACAGGACCTTTTTGCTCCGTTTACTTTCACTTTGTCGTGCCATTTAAAACTACTTGCCAAGACTTAAACTCCCCTTTTATTACACCGAGGTCACCCCTAAAGTAGTACCAAGTAGCCCTATGGGCAGGGTGCTGTGTAAGTAAAAGGTAGGACATGCACTTTTGGTTCACTGACAGAATATCAAACCCATAAATAATACCGTGCTACCAAAATATTGTGTCAAAAATATTGGTTTTCTATACAGATAATGGTAAGTACAAAAATATTAAACATAAACATACAGTTATACACTAATATCGAACAATATACACAAAAATATCGTTTTAGAATATTTATAAAGTTAAAAATAGGAAATATTAAATATTTTAACTTGAATCATTAATATGATGTTAATTAAATATTTTTAAATAATATGTAAAGATAATTAATAAAACTATACTTATTTAAACATACATACACACACATATATGTATATGTGTATGTTAATGTACACATATATACATTAAAAATATAAATATTCCTTATAATTTTCATTATTACTTTCCAGTTTTTAATTGACTAATATAACAATATATTTATTTATTTATTTATAACACTTATAGAGCGTACTATCACCTTGCAGGCATCCTGGCACTAAACAAACACGAGTGCACATAGTGTGAGTAAACCACCTAGGAGCAGACATCATCTTAGATACTGGGAAATAGCCAGGTTTTTAATCTCTTCCTGAAAAGGAAAAGATCCCTGACTTGTCTCAGTCCCAGCGGAAGCGCGTTCCATAGTCTGGCAGCTGATACACCGAAGGCTCTACCGCCTGATCTAACTTTCTTAACTCTAGGTATTTTCACCAATCTGGCTGATGCAGAGCGCAGGCATCTCCCTGGAATGTACCATTCAAACTTTCTCTGCATGGAGACGGGCCCGATCTCATGCAGGGCTTTGAACACCAAGCAGAGAGATTTAAACTGGATTCTCTGTCTAATTGGGAGCCAATGCAACTCCGCCATAGCCAGTGAAGATGATGCATCTCTAGGCCAGTATAGTACTAGCTTGGCCGCTGTTGACTGAATCCGCTGCAGTCTATCTAAAAGGTATTTCGGGGACCCAAGTAGCAGCGCATTACAATAATCTAATCTGCTTAGTATGTTACTAGCGCTCGTGCCTGGGAAGGCATTAACAGAAAGATCTTTCGCAAAGTTCGTATAATAGCGAAACAGCTTCCCACTATTTTGTTAACCTGAGCTTCCAACGTTAACTTGTTATTAATCATAACGCCCAGGTTCCGAACCTTCTCCACTGGTCGTAGAACGGTGGGTAGATCTAAAGGCCAAAAGTTTACAGGCAGCACCGAAGGAACCTTCCCGATTAAAAAATAAAGGACCTCGGTCTTTCCAGCATTAAATTGCAAAGAGTGTCCTCTCAACCAGTGAGCCATGGTCCGCAGACAGCTATGAAACGCTTCCAAAGAGGTCGACTCATCTCCCTCTAAGGAGAGAATCAATTGCGTGTCATCGGCATAATTTACTGCATTAATATTATGCGCCCTAATGACCGCAATCAGAGGTAACATATAAATATTGAAAAGAATCGGGCTAATTGCAGAGCCCTGGGGTACCCCATGCATGATCTTAGTAAAGGGAGATTGATAAGGAGGCAGGGCCACTGCTTGACTCCTCCCCGAAAGAAAGGATTGAAACCAGCTCAGAGCAAGGCCAGTCACCCCAACCTCCCTCAGCCTCCTCAACAAGATGGCATGGTTGACCGTATCGAATGCCGCAGACAGGTCAAGCAGAAAAAGAGCTGCTGCTTGCCCTTTGTCTGCCCGCATCTGAAGCTCGTCCATCACGGTCACCAGAGCCATCTCAGTGCCATGCGCTGGCTGAAACCCAAATTGTACATCCTCTAAGATTTAATTTTTTTCAAGATGTTTTGAGAGATAGTTTCCAACCACTCTTTCTTCAATTTTGACCGGAAAAGGCAAGAGAGAGATAGGTTTATAATTATTGGGACTGGCAGGGAACAGAGTGGACTTCTTCAGCAGAGGAGTCACCAGTGCCTGTTTCCACTGAGGCGGAACCACACCCCTAAGAAGAGACTGATTACAAATCAGCCGAAGTGTGGGAAACAGCTCTGCTTCAAATTCCTTCCAAAATCTCTGTGGCAGGGTGTCCAAAGGTGAACCCGACAAGATCCCTAGAGCCACCTTGCCAAAATCTTCTGCTGAGAGGGTCGCAAACTCAGTTAGCCTAACAAAGGGCTGGCTCTCCGAGCCTTTAGGTATGATTTCATAACCACCCAAAGAGCGGCCACCAAGACAGTTACGCTCTGGACTTACTACCTCAGAATGCCGAGAATCCTCACCCAGATCCGCAATAATAGTTTTAATTTTATCGAGAAAGAATCTTGCCAGACTATCGCATAGCTCTTGTGAGGGGGTGTCTGATTCTTAGTACAGTCGGGACTAGTTAAGGTGTTCAATATTTTAAAAATGCACCTCGGCCTATTATGAGCCTTCAGTATAGTACTGGAATAATAGTCTGCTTTGGACAAATTTCTTTCTTTCTTATAACACACCATCAGAATTTTCCAACTAATTTTCTCCTTATCATCATATCCCCTTCTCCACTTTTTCTCCGCCTGTTTACAATCGAGTTTCAGTTTTTTTTGTTTATCATTAAACCAGGGGGCCGAAGGTCTGCCCACTCTCTTATGATCTTTTAGCGGGGCAGTAGAGTAAGGGTGGTCGCTTTGCTCTGCTCCGTGCACGGAGTGTGCGTAGTACTGCCCACTTCGCGCTGCGCAAAGTAGGCGTAGCAGGGGCAGACTACGCACACCCCCACAACGGAGCAGAGTTGCCCGCCACCCGCCTCCCTCCCGCCCTCATTTTACAATTACTATCATCATTAGATAAAGAAAAAATTACTTACCTGAGCTGCCGCGTCCCGGGGCTCCATCTGATGTTTCCTGGATAGCTTCCTCCTCACGAATGCTCATGCGCGGGCGCCGGCGCATGCGCATTCGTGAGGAAGAAGCTATCCGGGAAATATCAAGATGGACCCCCGAGACGCGGCAGCTCAGGTAAGTAATTTTTTCTTTATCTAATGATTATAGTAATTGTAAAATGAGGGCGGGAGGGAGGCGGGCGGCGCGTAGTGGGGCTACGTGAAGTGTGTGGGTGGGCGTAGATTTGCCCCCACTCCGTAATGCTTCACGTAGCCTCACTACGCGCACTATGCCCAGGGTTGCAGTAGAGTCTAATACAGAGGAAATCTGTGAGCAGAGGGAGGCATAATTCTCCTTCACTTGCTTACCTGGCGAGAAACAATCTTTCCGGTCAAACATAGGGACAAATCATCTATTCCTTAGGAGGGCATTCCAGTCCCTGGTAACATAATTACTCACAGAACTAACTACCTGGATATTATGGCTAGGACTAGGCACCAAAAATGTAATCAAGAAATGATCAGACCAATCCATTGGCAAAATGCCCACGATATTAAGGACTTGATCCCCTGAGAAGATTAAATCAAGTATGTGACCGTCCTTATGCGTTGCCTTGGCCACCCGCTGGTAAAGGCCAAGGCCTTCGCATGACTGAAGGACATTATTATAGCCAGAATCAAGAGACCCATTCATCCACAAATTAAAATCCCCCAGAAGCACTAGTCTAGCGTGAGTGGCAGCCAAATTGGTGATGGTCTGCACACTCAACGCCCCCGGGGGTCTGTAACAGACGACCCCGGTTAAGATATGTCCATGAACGTCCTTAATAGCAAACCCAAGTAGTTCAAATCCTTCAATTATATCAGTATCTAGTAACACACAGTTCCAAGTGTCTTTGTAAATCACACCAACTTCTCCCCCTCTCCCACTCAATCTAGGTTTGTGGAAGATTTTATACCCAGGGGGACAAGCCCAACCTGGATCTACCACACACGCTGGGTTGGTCCACGTTTCTGTCATAAATAATACATCTAATTCTTGGAGCTCTAACAGCAGCTGTATTTCCACGCAATGCTTGGGTAACAATCTTACAATGAGCAGCCCACAGATAAGAGTCCCCTGCTTCAGAAAGTCTGAAACCGGGAAAGCGGTCGGCTCAAATATAAATCCGCCCCTACCCCTTGCAGCCACCCTATATATATATATATATATATATATATATATATATATATATATATATATATATATATATATATATATATATATATATATAATCTACTGGCGGTCGCCAGTAGATAGTTATAGTTAGGATCGTGTTTCCATAGGAAATCCGCAACATTCTATTTGGAATAACTTTGGCGCCCATTCACGAATCCTCGCAACATTTTCAAAATAGGTGGGGCGCTCCGCTCCTTCCCTGAAAGTCTCGGGGGATTCGTCAAGCGGGGGCTGAGAAAAAGGGGGGGTCCCAAAACGCGTTTTCCCCATGCATTTTTCCATAGGACCTTTAGTCCAAGCTACAGCCCGAACAGCTGAACAGAATTACTTGAAATTTGGCAGAGAGGTAGTCCTCAGGTCAGGGATGTGCCTTTTGCAGGTCTGGTGTAAATCTGTTCAGTATTTCCTGAGAAAATAGCATTTAAAAGCATATATATATCTATAAGAGCGCACCGTGCGCGTACGGTAAAACTTACCGTACGCGCACGCTGCCGTGCGCGAGCGCGGTTCTGATTGGTTGTTAGATCTTAGTAAACATTCGAATCGGTCGAAACCAGGAAGTGTCGGCCGCCATTTTGTCTCTCGCAGTCTGAGGGGGTGAAAAACAAAGGTGGAGAACGTGAAGCGCACCGCGTGCCCACAGCGCGCGCACGGTGCGTGAAGCGCACCGTGCACGTACGGTACATGCACGGTGAATAACCTTAAAAAAAATAAATACATAACTTAGCATTTTAAAAAACTTACAAATTCACTGAAAAAACCATAGGTTTCAGACACGTTATAGTTAGGAATTAGCATTTAAAAAACCTTGCAAATTCACTTAAAAAACCATAGGTTTCACACATGTTATAGTTAGCTGGACATTTCACTCGTGAAAAACCATTGAAATTCCCCCGTTATAGTTAGTGCAGGCAACTATAACTCAAGCGACCGCAATCCTCTGCTGATGACGTCAGATATTACATCACTGATGACATATGTGTCTTTCTGAAAAAAAAATATTTGTAATATATTTATAGCTAAAAATTAATGGAAGAAGACATGGGTAAATAAGTGTCTAAATACAGTGATGTAATATCTGACGTCATCAGCAGAGGATTGCGGTCGCGTGAGTTATAGTTGCCTGCACTAACTATAACGGGGGAATTTCATTGGTTTTTTACAAGTGAAATGTCCAGCTAACTATAACATGTGTGAAACCTATGTTATAGTTATATATATATATATATATATATTCACTGAAAAAACCATAGGTTTCACACATGTTATAGTTAGCGGAAATTTTACTGATAAAAAACCAATGAAATTCCCCCGTTATAGTTAGTGCAGGCAACTATAACTCACGTGACCGCAATCCTCTGCTGATGCTAATACTGTATTTAGACACTTATTTACCCATGTCTTCTTCCATACATTTTTAGCTATACATATATTACAAATATTTTTTTTTCATAAAGACACATATGTCATCAGCAGAAGATTGCGGTCGCGTGAGTTATAGTTGCCTGCACTAAGTATAACAGGGGAATTTCATTGGTTTTTTATCAGTAAAATTTCCGCTAACTATAACATGTGTGAAACCTATGGTTTTTTCAGTGAATTTGCAAGGTTTTTTAAATGCTAATTCCTAACTATAACGTGTGTGAAACCTATGGTTTTTTCAGTGAATTTGTACGGTTTTTTAAATGCTAAGTTACTTTACGCCATTCGTGGCGTGCGCGCCCACTTAACGCAGTTCGTTCCGTGCACGCGCGGTGCGCTTCGCGCACCGTGCGCGCATAGTGAGCACGCGGTGCGCTTCGCGCACTGCGCGCCCACTTTACGCAGTTAGTGCCGTGCACGCACGGTGGGCACGCGGTGCGCTACGCGCACCGCGTGCCCACATTACGCTAGATGGGCCATGTACGCACGATGCGCTTCGCGCACCGTGCGCACATGGAGGACATATGATGCACTTCGTTTTTAAAGGTAATATTTTAATTTTTCACATTAGGTTATAAGCCATGCGCAAATGGTGCCCTTCGGGCACCATTTGCACACGGGGTGGAGAGAGTGTGGATAATTTTTTTTTTAAGATTTTTTTTTTTTATATTTTCGTTTTTCAATTGAATAATAAGCCATGCGCAATTGGTGACCTACGGTCACCAATTGAACACGGGGTGGGGTAAGAGTGGATAATTTTTTTTTTATTTTTTTTTTTTACCGTACGCGTACGGTAAGCGTAATCGGCGAAATTAGCGAAAAAATAAAAATTCCGTTTATGGTCTAGGGGGATCGTTGGGGACTCCCTTTACATGGCTATGTGTGTGGGAGCTGTCAAAACAGCCCCTTTAAATGTTTTTGTGCTTTGTTTGTTAATCATCACTCTCAGTGCGAGAGAGAAAATGGCGGCCGCCGCTTCCTGGTTTCGGCCGATTAGAATGTTTACTAAGATCTAAGAGCCAATCATAATCGCGCTCGCGCACGCCACCGTACGCGTACGGTAAGCGTACCGTAAGCGCACCGTAAGCTGGCTCAGATACATATATTGATTTAAAGGCTATTTTCTCAGAATCTACTGAACAGATTTACACCAAACCTACAAAAGGCACTTCCTTGACCTGAGGACTACCTCTCTGCCAAATTTCTAGTAATTCTGTTCAGCCGTTCGGGCTGTAGCCCTGTCTAAAGGTCCTATGGAAAAATGCATGGGAAAAACGCGTTTTGGGACCCCCCTTTTATCTCAACCCCCGCTTGACGAATCCCCCCGAGAATTTCAGGGTAGGAGCGGAGCGTAGCGCCCCACCTATTTTGAAAAATTCGCGAGGATTCGTCGACCGGCGCCAAAGTTATTCAAAATAGAATGTTGCGGATTTCCTATGGAAACGTGGTCCCAACTATAACTACCTACTGGCGACCGCCAGTAGGTAATATATATATATATATTCACTTAAAAACACCATAGGTTTCACACATGTTATAGTTAGCTGGACACACATATATATATATATATATATATATATATATATATATATATTACCTACTGGCGGTCGCCAGTAGGTAGTTATAGTTAGGACCACGTTTCCATAGGAAAACCTCAACATTCTATTTTGAATAATTTTGGCGCCGGTCGACGAATCCTCGCGAATTTCTCAAAATAGGTGGGGCGCTACGCTCCGCTCCTACCCTGAAAGTCTCGGGGGGATCCGTCAAGCGGGGGCTGAGATAAAAGGGGGGTCCCAAAACGCGTTTTTCCCATGCATTTTTCCATAGGACCTTTAGAACGAGCTACAGCCCGAACGGCTGAACAGAATTACTCAAAATTTGGCAGAGAGGTAGTCCCTAGGTCAAGGAAGTGCCTTTTGTAGGTTTGGTGTAAATCTGTTCAGTAGATTCTGAGAAAATAGCCTTTAAATCAATATATATATCTGAGCCCGCTTACGGTACGCTTACCGTACGCTTACGGTAAGCGTACGGTGGCGTGCGCGAGCGCGATTCTGATTGGCTCTTAGATCTTAGTAAACATTCGAATCGGCCGAAACCAGGAAGCGGCGGCCGCCATTTTGTGTATTTCACTCTGAAAAAAAAGAGTGAAAACAAGGAAAGGGGGCAATGAGGAGAGTTACAGACCCCCTAACATTTGTAAGGGGGTCAAAGAAGGACAGAAAAGTACAAAGAAAACATTTATTGATTTTAAAAAAAATCACGGGGTACGCGTACGGTAAGCTTACGGTAAGCGTACGGTAGGAAAAAAAAAAAAAAAAAAAGAAAATCAGATTTAAGTGTTTAGATATTAGGGGGCTCTAAAAAGAGCCGTTGTGTTTATGAAATGATTTTTTAGTGGTACCTACAAGTAAGTACCGATGCAGAGTCTAAGGTTCAAGAGGAAGACTCTGTTCCCTTCATCATTGAAGTGCACACCATCTCCTCTATAAATGTCTTGCATGTCATAACGCAAGTTGTTGTGGTAAATGGCACCCATACCATAGTTACGGAGGAAAGCAGAAACAGATTTGTTGACGTGCTTTCTTGCTTTGTCATCGCACCGCGTGCCCACCGTGCGTGCACGGCACTAACTGCGTAAAGTGGGCGCGCGGTGCGCGAAGCGCACCGCGTGCTCACTGTGCGCGCACGGTGCGCAAAGCGCACCGTGCGCGCACGGAACGAACTGCGTTAAGTGGGCGCGCACGCCACGAATGGCGTAAAGTAACTTAGCATTTAAAAAACCGTACAAATTCACTGAAAAAACCATAGGTTTCACACACGTTATAGTTAGGAATTAGCATTTAAAAAACCTTGCAAATTCACTGAAAAAACCATAGGTTTCACACATGTTATAGTTAGCGGAAATTTTACTGATAAAAAACCAATGAAATTCCCCCGTTATAGTTAGTGCAGGCAACTATAACTCACGCGACCGCAATCTTCTGCTGATGACATATGTGTCTTTATGAAAAAAAAATATTTGTAATATATGTATAGCTAAAAATGTATGGAAGAAGACATGGGCAAATAAGTGTCTAAATACAGTATTAGCATCAGCAGAGGATTGCGGTCGCGTGAGTTATAGTTGCCTGCACTAACTATAACGGGGGAATTTCATTGGTTTTTTATCAGTAAAATTTCCGCTAACTATAACATGTGTGAAACCTATGGTTTTTTCAGTGAATTTGCAAGGTTTTTTAAATGCTAATTCCTAACTATAACTTGTGTGAAACCTATGGTTTTTTCAGTGAATATATATATATATATACATATATACATATTCACTGAAAAAACCATAGGTTTCACACACGTTATAGTTAGGAATTAGCATTTAAAAAACCTTAGAAATTCAGTGAAAAAACCATAGGTTTCACACATGTTATAGTTAGCTGGACATTTTACTCGTAAAAAACCAATGAAATTGCCCCGTTATAGTTAGTTCAGCTAACTATAACTCACGCGCCCGCAATGCACTGCTGATGACGTCACATATTACATCACTCATGACATGGTCAGTGACATCACTCATGACATCACTGATGACATCTCAAATGACATCACTGATGACCTCACTGATGACATCATCCAGTGAATGTGTGTTTTTCTGAAAATTAAATATGTTTTATATATGTATATCTCAAGGTCGATGGAAGAATAAATGGGTATATAAGTGTCTAAATGGATGATTTGTTTTTAAAAAATTGATTGTGTAACTGACTGATTAAGTGTATCTCTCACTTTGTGTATAAGTGGCTGCATGGGTTGGTGAGTAGCTACATGGGTGTCTATATAGGTTAGTAGTTGTTTTTTTGAGTATCAGTCTGAGTGTCTGTATGGTTCGGTGGGGGGTATTACGTAGTGCATAGGTGCATGAATGAGTGACTCACTGTTTGTATGTGTTGAAGACAGCATGTGTGCAGGACTGTATGGGTGGATGAGTGTGTGTATGGGTGTGTTAGTGAGTGAATGACTGTCCCAATAGCGTCTTCAGGAGTATCTACATATGTTTTAAACTAGTATATGTGACTATTGGTGTATATATGTGAGTATATGTGAGAGGGAGAGATTGAAAGTGTTCCTGTATGAATAAGTATGTGTTTCTATAAGTGATTGTTTAAAAGACTAAGTATGTGTAAGTTTCCGTAGAAGTAAGTGTGGTGGTGTGTGTATAACTGTATATGCAGGTGAATGTATGTTTGATTCTTTATTAGCATGAGTGACTATGTGTGTGAGTAACTCTATGGATGAGTGGCATTATGTAACAGGATGTATAGGTGTATGAGTACATATGATGAGTGAGTACATGTATGAGTGACTGTATAGGACTGTTGGTGAATGAGTGGATGTGTATGTGGATCTTAGAATTACTGAAGAGGTTGTTGTAACTGGTATTGGTATGTCCATTGTTTTGAAAATTTTAGTCTCTATTTTTGAATGTGTGTATCAAAGCTTATATTAAGGTGAGAGGAGGTCTGCCACTCTATCACAAGGATGATGTCATCAGTGATGTCATCAGTGATGTCATTTGAGATGTCATCAGTGATGTCATGAGTGATGTCACTGACCATGTCATGAGTGATGTAATATGTGACGTCATCAGCAGTGCATTGCGGGCGCGTGAGTTATAGTTAGCTGAACTAACTATAACGGGGCAATTTCATTGGTTTTTTACGAGTAAAATGTCCAGCTAACTATAACATGTGTGAAACCTATGGTTTTTTCACTGAATTTCTAAGGTTTTTTAAATGCTAATTCCTAACTATAACGTGTGTGAAACCTATGGTTTTTTCAGTGAATTTCTAAGGTTTTTTAAATGCTAATTCCTAACTATAACGTGTGTGAAACCCATGGTTTTTTCAGTGAATTTGCAAGGTTTTTTAAATGCTAATTCCTAACTATAACGTGTGTGTAACTCATGGTTTTTTCAGTGAATTTGCAAGGTTTTTTAAATGCTAATTTTTTTTTTTATTCTTCATTTTTTTCAAACATATTTTTAATTTAATTTTCTTTCATTTTATAAAGACTATGCTTAAATTTTTAAAATCCTTAAATATTTTTTTTTAATATATTTTTTAAAATAAACATGTAAAATTTATTACCAGATTTTTTTTTTTTTTTTTTTTTTTTTTTTTTATAGTACGCGTACCGTAAGCTCACGGTAAGCGTACGGTTTACGCAACGTCCGTAATCTATCTACGCTGCTTGCGTATAGTTACGCACTTTGCGTAGCCGCGCGTACTGCGCGTGGGACGCGTGCGCGCTTACGCCACACGCGCACGTTACGCGGAAGTGCCGGGGAGTGACTGTTATGCGCATGCGCGCAAGCGCGTGTCTTTTTTACGCGCACGCGTACTTTTTGCCGTAAGCGTACCGTAAGCGTACCGTAAGCGTACGGTAGGTCATGTGATCTTGAAACACAACTTTTGATTGGTTGAAACTACTTTCAGTTCTAGAACTCTCCTACACCACACCCATTCCCCTCATTTCTGCTTGTGATCCCTTGGGAGAAGGAGCTGGTTTGTCTTTGGGATACGATGGCAGAACAGCAGAGCTCTTCTGAGAGTGAGGCTAGCACCAGCAGCACTGTCTTGAGGCAGAGATCGAGGAAACAAAAGCCTTCTTATGTTTGGGATTATTTTACTTTTCCAGAAGGCCAGCAAAAGGTGAATGCACCCTTAGTTACTTGCAAGCTGTGTAAGCGTGTACTTTCTAGAGGTAATCCTAACAGGAAGTATTCCTTTGGGAATCACACCATGAAGAGACACCTCCAGGATGTACACAGAAGGACACATGGTCATCTTTTTGGAGGTAACTCTTCAGAAAGACGAGCCAGTACATCCACAGCAGCTCAGCCTGGACCATCATCTGCAGGGCTGACTCCTTCTTCTGCAGGTCAGGTGAGCCCTTCATCTGTGGGGGGAGAATCTCCTTTTGCTGGCCCTCTGGAAATGAACCTTCGATTTCGGAAGGTTGATATTCATTGCACATTTTGTAAAGGTCTAATTTGTCATAGGGAGACCAGTGTTTCCCTAGTGAACAACAAAATAGATCAGCACATTTGTAGCTTTGAATGATTTTCCCATGCTTCCTTTCCTCTGTCCCTGCATGAACACAACGGTTCTTTTAAGAGCCAACCTTATCTTTCATCTTTTTTTTACATATGTTTTTTAAAACCTTTTTTTTTTTTTTTTTACCGTACGCGTACGGTGCGCGTACCTTTTTTTTATTTTTTAAAAAAAACACTAAAAATCAATTATCACATTACAAGGTCCTTGAGAGACTACAATTATTATTATTGACTTACCATACTCACTCAAAAAAATATTTATTCATTTGTTTTTTTAAAAAATAGTTTTAAAAATGGTTGTAGTTTTCGAAAATTTTCTATATCGATCTGAAAAAAAAGAAAAAAGTATTAATATTTTTTTAACAATTTATAATACAGTATACATATTTACATTTTTTTCAAAAAAATATTTTTGCCTTATTTTTGCTGTTTTCAGAATATATTGCATTTCACTATAAATTGTGAAAGCAATTGCATTCATCATTTTACAGCGGGCAAAAAAAAATAACAATCTCAAAGATTGTATTAAAAAAGCCCAGAATCTCTTCTCACTTAAACTTATCATTACAGAAATGCATATTATTCTAAAAAAATATCATCTAAAAACAATACTTATTTCTTTAAAATACCGTCTGATATGTTTGTTTCAGAAGTATAATCACAATATTATATCTCAAATAACTCCAAAATACATCTGATTTCATTTCCTTTAGGCCAAATAGTATTTTTTTTTTTTTTTTTTGGAATAAATTTCCAAGGGAAATCCATTAAAATTCTAAAGTTTAATCTGTCCAGATCTCACCGATTCTCTGTAACATTTTGGTTCACGAAAATTTTTTGAATAATTTATTTAGTCCACAATAGAATTGCTTACTTTTCCACATGGCCAAATAGTAATTTTTTTAATCATTTTTGAAAAAATTTCCAATGGCAGTCCAATAGCATTCCAAAATTTAAAATGTGCAGAAGTTACCGATTATCTATAAATTATTGGTTTTTCAAAATTGCATTAAAAATTAAAAAAGTCCACATTACAATTGGTTATCTTTCCTTTAGGCCAAATGATAATTTTAAAAATATTTTTTCTACAAAATTGCAATGGTAATCCAGTAAAATGGTAAAATTATTTTGTCCAGATCTTGCCAAGTCTCTCTAAAATTTAGGTTTCAGGAAGATTAGATAGGAATTTGCTAAATCAAAAGGCAAACGTTGTTTGAAAATCAATTGGGAATCATTACACAGTGTCCAGCCTTTTTCACATTTTAGATAAACTGTGTAATGTCCAGAAGTAACAGTAGGTCCATCATGGAAAATTATTGCAACAGTTACAAAAGTTTTTCCTGAAATTGATAATTGCTGTCCTGTAAACTTCTTTATTAAAGTATCCAATTTTGAACCATCAGCTCTACATCGTTGCATCATTAAAATTACATACTGTCCGTATTCCCTTAAAATTAATGTTGAAAACATGTCAGAATTACACTCACCACATTTCATGCTATGATTAGCATCTTTAACTAATTTTGCAAAAGTGACTGTTTTACTCTCTGGCAATGTCAAATAAATAAACCTTTCTTTATCAACAATAGAGCCACATATATTATAACAATTATCACAACTATGTTCCCATTTATAAGAGAGACCAAAAAAAATGTCAATGGGAACTCCTTCTTCTTCCACTACCTGAAGAAAATACATCAAAAATTCGTGTGCATCTTGCTGTTCATTTTGAGAAAACTGTGTTCGTCCTGAACATACATCTAAAAGTTTTCTAATATCAGTAGCACTTTCTATTTGAGTTTTATCTTTACTCAGCTTTTGAAAAAGGAGACTCAGCTCTGAACAGAATCTTTTTCCCTGATTTACTATTATCTGCTCTTGCAAACTTTCCAGATAAAATGCAACATTCAGCACTACATTAGCGTAGCAGTTGACACCAGAGCTATTTTCAAAATGACATCCTACAACCTGTTCTTCATTGTCCTTTTTCTTTTTGCTTGCAATTACATCACTCCTCTTTTTTTTCCTCTTCTCTATATCTTCATTACAGATATTCTCATTTCTCCTTTTACGAGAAACTACACGTTTCTCCAACACAGGATACTGACCTAAATGAGGAGCATAGCTTCTTCTTAATCTATTATACTCCTTTACACAGTTTGTATCAGCACTAACTTTTGAGTCATCAAAGTCTATCATGAATAAACCTGATAATGTTTTGACTCGTGACAAAGCTACATATGCCATACCTTCTTTGAACACAGTTGAACCAATGTTCACAAATGCACAATCTACAGTCAATCCTTGAGACTTGTGGATAGTTACAGCATATGCTAGAGAAAACGGAAACTGCTTCCTACGTACATATAAGTCTTTCACAAGCATAAAACGAACTGTACAACGACAAATATCTTTAACTTCATCTATCTGATCAAATTTTATCTGTAAACATTCAATTCCTTCTTTTTTCTGATAATTAATAAAACCCACAACTCTTCCCATCGCTCCATTCACTAAGCCTTTCTCAACATCCAAATTTCTCCTTAAAAATACTCTACAGTTCATGCAAACATATAGATTTTTTTCTAATCCTGCTGTTTTGGAGATGTTCTTCTCTAGTGAGTCCAATTTATTTTTCAGTTTGCCTGTTACTGTGACAGTAATTCTTCCATCCTCAATTTTGTCCACTGCTTCCAATTTCCTGATCTCTTCCTTTTCCAATTTCAAAAGCTCCTCATTAAATATTGAGCATTCACGTAGAGTTGGCATTAAGCAGATGACACTTTTGTTTTCTGCAATATTCTTGTATATTTTCTCTGCAACTATTTCTTCCTTTGGAAATAAATTATGTAGCAGCCGACTCTGTAATGCTTTTTTCCCAACTTCTGTGAGTAGTCCAATTCTGATATCTTTCAGAATACTTCCATATTCTTCATCGTTTGCTTGCCTCATATTAGTTGTAAGTTCCTTGTACTCAAAGAAGGACCAAATATTTGTATTTCCAATGCTTCCCAATGACTTCTTCGTGTCTTCATGTGTCACAGTATTAAACACTGGTTGTCCTTTAACTGGAGTAAGTTGCAAAAGATCCCCAAAAACTATGACGTGTTTTCCACCAAATAACACGTCATAGTCTGTCTTCAAAATTTGCTGCATTCTTAAATGCACAAAGGCAAGCATTAAGTTTGATACCATGCTCACCTCATCAATAATGAGAACTTGCATCTTCTTCAATACTCTTGAAACTTCCAAGGATGCTTCTCCAGTTAGCTTGTTGAATTGTATTTTGTTCTCATGCTCCACTGGTAACATTAGCAAACGATGTAAGGTGATTCCTTTTATGTTATATGCTGCTAACCCAGTTGGAGCAGTAACCACACAAGACAAAGTAGAATCCGTTTTTTGCTTTAGGTAGCTTCTGATGACTTTAATTAGGAAACTTTTTCCAGTGCCAGCTTGTCCGCTTACATACATCCTGATTGGATGAAATGATGTGCATGAGCACTCTTTTTTTATATGTAGAAATCCGTGATCAATTTTGTTTTTGATCTCTTCATAAATGTGTTGCTGCTCTTGATTCAGTTGTCTTTCCAAATTTTGTAAGTCTATAAATTCTTCTTGAGCTTGATTCATAGCCGTTTCCACTTCATTCATGGCTATTGATGCTTCATTTTCAACGATTGGTTGTCCTAGGGGATCTTGACTGTATGTTCCTGAACTTTGGCTGTCCTGAGAACTGTCTCTAGCTATTTCTGCTGCAATTGTAGTTTCCTGTTCAATTTCTTCATTTAACATTTGCAGATAAGTTGAGAATGTACTGCATTGTATGCTGTCTTTGCAAGCATTAAAAGAATCTTCATAGCTCTGGAATTCTCCCAGTAGTTCATCCTCTGTACGCCATGGTTTAAACAACTGTAAAAGAGCCAAGTAGTAAAATTCTTTCTTGTCGGTTGTGTCGCAACTCAGCTTCCGGTGATTTATCAAACTTCCTTTGGTTTGCTTCACCAAACATCCTTCTTCACCAACAACTTTATATTTTCCACTGTTGATGTCTTCTGCAGCTTTCCGTGAATAAATGTAGTTCTGCAGCACTTCATAGAGACACATGTTCTCCAGATGATGACTTCTCTTGGGATAATATGTGTCCAACATGTTTGTTTTCAATATATCTGTACTTTCTGGGTCATTCTCGGCCAAATATTCAATTTCTCCAACAGATTTCAGTACCCGATTTCTCATTGCTGCAAGGCCTAAACTTGCCCAAATTATTCTTCTTGACTTCGAGTAGAGACTTGCAGAAGATAACCTATCTGAACATTCGTAGGATCCAATTTCTCGATGCGATAACATCTTCAAACTGAAACTGTACAGCTTCTTACTGACAGTCTTCTCGTGAGAAATCTCTTCCCACATTTCCTTCAATTCTGTTTTTTCTGATTTCGTAATGTAAGACGTTACATATCGTGCAACAGCAATGGAATTGTCAGCTACATACTGTATATCCATGTTAGCGTTCCACATGGATAAAATGACTGGGTTGTAGTCATTTATATTTTTTGATTCTTCTTTTCTTTTAAGGTTGTAGGTATTCTTAGGTGATTTTCTTGTGATAGTATGTCTCACAGCTGACATAAAACTGTTGACTCTTCCATTTGAAAGAACAGGTCTAGGAAATCCAAATCGACATTTAGTGTAGTATTTTTCTTTGCTCTTGTATTTCCGTCGACAGTATTTTCCACACCGATGACTTTGGAAACGTAGAACTTGCTCCTTTAACTTGTTCTCTTCTTTGCTTTTTGGTATACCACATGTTGCATATTCTTCAATGTAAGATAACACTGCTTCATCAGTATCTGTTCCAAACTTTGGGGCATCCTTGATCCACAGCAGCATATGAATATGAGGAGCACCTCTTGCCTGGTACTCTTTTCTCCAAAAGAAATCCACTACTTCTCCAAGGGGTGGATTTTTTTTATTGCAGATGAAGGACATCATAGCCTCAAATCTATGATTGAAATATCTCCAAACATTAACCGGATCCAATGAGCACAGTTCTCCTGCTGTCTTGTATTCGATGTTTTTAATGTTTGAATTGGCCTCTCGTAGAAAATCCAGTAAATCATCCCAAGCGTACTCGGCACAGCTTAGGGTAAGGAACCATGTTGGTGTTCCTAAATTGCGTAACATGCATTTTAGTTCACCATGGCGTCGGTACCAATATTCATTTGTCCCACGCTGACAAGCCATCAGATTGATCAGTTGTGTTTCCAAATGATCATCTCGGTGCTGCACTTTCTCCATAAAATCCTTAGCAGACACATTTTGTAAATGTACTCCACTTTTTAAAATGTGATTTACTGCATAAGACAGTGCAGACAAGTCGCTTTCAAATAAAAGATGGAACAAATAAGGAATACTTTGTCGAAATCTGGGATCTTCAGCATATAGTCTTGTAGTCCGATACTCTGAAGCTGGAATCTGTTCTGGACGTTCATCGTATCGTCCTCCTTTTCCTTTAGGAAACAGCTGGGGAAAACATCGAGCTTCCAAGCTCTCCTCCCATACACTCACGGGATTTCCTTTTGCTTTCTTCATCTGAAAGAGATCAATATTGTCTCCCATAACTTCTTTCGAATGGAGAGGATGTATGCTAAAATGTTCATAAATTTCTTCTTCCTTTGACTTGTCCACTTTTTCAATTTGTCCAGTTGGTGTTTCTGTGTGTTCTTGAAAATCTTCTTCTTCTTCTTCTTCTTCTATATAAATTGATTCATACCATTTGTTATTTTTTTTCAAATACAAATTTGCTCTTTGTACTTTCCGCACATCTACCAGCTCCTGCCAAATCTTCTTATTCTTTGTAGGTACACCATTAACCAGAATAATTAATGGTTCAGTTTCCAAAGTATCCGCATCAATAGTTTCCATATTTTTTTTCAAATCCAAGGGCAAATACACCACTCTACCTTTTAAACCTCTCAGTAAATCTGAAGGAGGTAATTTACCAGTTTTGGGCTCCATACGTACTATGGTCTGGAACGGATGAACACATTGAATGAGTATAGACTCATATGTATTTAATTCAGAAAGTTCAGCAGGAATAGCATCCAATTCTAAATTATTATGTACAGCTCTGGTCGGCATTCTATTTTCCTCTAACTTGTTGTAACAGTATTTACAAATACGCTGATCTTCACCCAATTCAAAACAATTTTCAAGAAATATATATGTGGCAAAATCCATCCACTTATAATTATCTTCATTTTCACTCTTTCTGTAGAGATCAACATTCCTAGTTTGTTTTCTATAATGAGTTCTGCGGCAACAAATACAAGTAACATTTGGTCTTTCATTAGAGACTATTGCAAATTTTGTTATGTGATCATTAAATGTGTTACTTACAGAGGGTTCTACATTCTCTTCCACTTCTGCCTCATTTACTGTGTCCTTCTCTGCACTGTTTTGTTCAGGACCAAAGTAACAAAACTGAATTTCATCAACAACCTTCTCTACATCTGATACCGTTCCTCGGAACAGAGCCCTATTCAATTCATTTAACTTTATTGCTGGACTTTTGGCAAAATACAACCGTCTCACAAACTTTCTCATTTCAGTATGATGAACAGCCAGCATCCTAAAATGATGGAAAACACTATTGCACACTTTTCTAGATAGACAAGCAAGAGAATGACCCTGCAAACCAGTATTCTCTCTCACTCTGCATGGATCCAGACTTTGAAGCACCTTAATCTTTTGTTTTACACTTTTTTTACTATATTCTCTTAGAAACTCTCGAAATCTGTCAATAGATTCCTGACGCACAGTGCAAATACTACTACAATTCCAAGTGTACACTGGGGCTTTAGGACGTCTCCCCATTGCCTCATCTGCCATCACTTGTACCTCATCTCTTGGAACCATTATCTCCTTCTCCATTATGCAACCATTTTTTACTTCGTATGAACGACCTCTGGTGTCAACTGCATGCAGCAAACTATTACTTTGAAAATAGCTCTCTTCATTAAAAAAAGGTTCACTACTTGAACTATGCATCCACTTTCCTAAAAACACTTTACAAAAGTTTGTTCTGTTCACTACTCTTTTGCTTTTGCCTTGTGATTTCAGTACATTAACCATTTTATCTAATGTACGCATCCTATTCAAAATTAATATGAATAGTTTCCTTTTTAATTCTAATGCTTTTGCTGCAATGGCTTCAATTTCTTTTTTTCTCTTGTAATATTTTGCCTTTTGCTTATATTTCTTTACATCCTTTATCAAATTGGACATAACTCTTCTCTGAAACATTTTTCTACGTATCTCTTTAAACTCTGTTTTTCTGTTTATGTTAAACTTTTCAATTGCAGAAGGTATATTTGCATTAACTAAATTCTCAATTTTTTGCTGTTCTCTATGTTTTGTTACATTTTTCCGAGGACAGACATTTTGTACATTTTTCTTTGTTTTGAATATTTTGTTAAGAAATTGTTTTTTCTGCTTACCAGAAGATTTTTTCTTTTTCCCAACATGAGCATCTTCTACTAACTTTGGTCCTCCAGTTGTCTTCAAATATAGTTTTTTTTTTAGCGTTTTTTGAACTCGAGATTTTGTAGGCATCTTAAATTTTGTTCACTGTTCTTCAGCAATACCTGAAAAAAACTAAAAAAAAAATCCTTTATTGTATTTAAATATATTACTACATTTGTTTTCACAATAGTCATAAAACAAAATTTCTTTGCCAATTTGAATGCACACAAACTGCTCTTTTTTTTTTTTTTTTTTTTCCCGAGGCAAGATGGCGGCCCCGTAACGGAGGCCGACGCAGCAGGGTAGTGAGGGCTATGTTCTGGCCCCGAGGAGTCTAAACCTGCGGTGGTGGTGGCGGCGGCCCGGTTTCATCAGTGCAGTATTCACCGATTTTTGTAAATGCCGACTGCACTCACCGGTTGTCGGCTCTCTGGGCGAGTCCTTCGCTTTGCTCTGGCCGCGCTCGCTGCTTTCTCCTCCGCCTGCGGGATCCACCGGCTCCGCGGTGTTGTGAGGGGGCGGAGTCGGCTGCCGAGGCTGCTGGGGCTCCGAGGAGAGACAGCGCGCAGCTTCTGGTCAGAGAGATTCCATGGCAGCTGTCAGTGGCGGGACGCACGCAGCAGGATCACGCCGGCGTGCAGCTTCTGGCCGGAGAGATCCTACGGCAGCTGTCAGGCGAGTCAGTGGTGGGACACACACAGTAGGATCATGCCTAAAGCGGCTGGTGCTAAATCAGTGCCTCAAGGGAAAAAATCACAAAGAGAGGAGCCAGAGGTGGTCGATGATATACAAGGATCCCAAGTTTCTACCGGTCAGGGGAAAAAGAAACAACAAGTGGCAGGAAGGACCAGGCTTGCAGCAGCATCAATTGCAGATATTTTTCCTAAGGTGGGGAAGGAAAAGGAGAGGGGGCCTAAGGCAGCGGGGGCAGGTGTAAGCCCATTGGCTGATACGCCTCATGGTCCCATCTCAGAGGAGCATTCTACCCCCACCACCTCTACTGGTCCACCGGAAGTAAACACTTTAAGCAAACCTCCTCTTGATATCGAAGTTACTTTCGAGGCCTCTGCATCTCTGGAGGCCACCTCAGCCCCCCCGGATTTAGGGGGAGAATGCACTGGTGTTATCCATAGTCAACCAGGTTCAGGAATAACGGAGAGCACCGAGCCTCCGCCCCCGCCAATTGGTTCCTCCTCTGATAGAGAAAAAGTGCCAAGCGAATATTATTTCTCTGTCTCAGATGGGGCCGAGTGGTCCGAAGAAGAAGAAGAACCCAGCTCTTATTTAGGCTCAGAATCAGAATCTGAACTCGAGGGCGGCATCCCGTCAACCAGTGTGCGGCCACCTTTGGCTAAGGGCCAGCCCTTGAAAATAGGTCACTCTTCTAGAGAATTGACCTGGGATCATACGCCTGACTTAGCCTTACAGGGAGGACCTGCCGGGAATAGCTCTGAACGCTCTCTCTTGGAAACTATCCACCAGGAGATTCTTGCTCACAGGGAGGAAACACGCCAGGATAACCGTAAGGCACAGGCCGCCATGAGGAAAATTCAGGGTGTAGTAAGGAAACTATCAAAGACATGTACAAATACGGCGGACAGAGTCTCGAATCTGGAGGAGAGGGTGGTATCTACGGAGGCCGAGGCAGCTGAGGCAACGTGTAAAGTCAATGCCCAATGTTCTCAGGTAACGGATCTGCAGTGGAAAGTCGAGGAGATGGAGAACAGGCTCCGTAGGAATAACCTGAGGGTCCTGGGGGTTCCTGAGGGTTTGGAAGGGTCGGATATAAAGACTTTTATCATCAAACTCTTTGAACAAGCATTCCCAGAACTTTCAAGCTGGAACTGGGCTAACGAGATTCAAAGAGTTCATCGTACCCCTTTCAAGCCCCGGACTAATGCTAAAGAAGGCGACAAACCCAGAGCAGTATTGATTTTTTTCGGAAACTTTATATTGAGGCAATCTATTGCAGAAAAAGCCAGACCGGATGCTAGACGGAGTGGCAATGGATTCTCCTTCTTTGTTCGCCCTGATTATTGCCACTCGACTGTGGAAAGGCGGTGGCGCTTGAGGGAAATGATTAAACCATTTCAGGAGAAGAAGATTCAAGCCTATCTTATCAATCCGGCTCAGTTAAAGGTGATATCTGATGGGAGAACCTTCTTCTTCTCATCAGAAGTTAAAGCAAAGGAGTTTCTGCTCTCCTTGGATAAGAAAGTCGATTAGGTGCTGGACTGAGCATGTCGGAGAAATACTTAGGCGGAGGCTTGGGTTATAGTGTATCTTGATTTAACAAAATGGGAAGTTACTATCAAAGTAAGGACATAAAAGGGGCTTATTGATTTTGTTTCTTAAGTGAACGTCCTCACATACCCATACTGCAGCACCATCACATGCTCAGACTTATTCTGAGCGCTTCACTTAGGAGGGTTCTGGGGAGGGTCGGCAGAAGGGGTGGGATCTTCTTTGGAAGGGAGGGAGATTTGGGAGGGTTGAAGGGTGTTGGGGGTACGGTGGGTAATGAGGGGGAGAATAAGGGTTTAAAATGCAGTTTGTTTCATCATGTTTATTTTTGTGGACAGATTCTGGCATCAACGATTTGGAAGCACAAGCAGTATGAAAGGCAGGATAATTATGTTGTTCTAATATTGGGTCAAGATGGTTTGCGTTAGAGTTTGCTCTCTAAATATAGGTGGGCTGAATGACTGGAGGAAGCGTACAAGGCTGGCTCATTTTGTAAAGAGTAATAGAATTGATATCCTCTGTCTCCAGGAGACCCACCTTCCATGGTCAAAGAGGAACTTGCTGTTTCTCAGTGGATTCGAGTTAGCAGCCTGCTCTTCTCAAACATCAAATAATAGGGGGGTCGCGATCTTAACCAAAAGACATTTGGGAGGGGTTAGAAGGACCAAGTCGGATGGCTGTGGTAGATGGGTTTTGGTCGAATTAGTATGTGGTCCAACCTTCTGTGTAGTCTATGGGCCAAATGAAGATGATCCGGATCTCTTTGACTCAATGGAATTAGAACTAGCCTCCTGGCCTACCCCCATAATCATGTGTGGTGATTTTAATATATCAGCTGATTGGAGTGATTCGGGGTTGTACCAGGGTCGAAAACCAAAAGTTTATAGGTCAATAAAAGCCCTTATTAATTCCCATGGCTTGATAGATGTCTGGGATACAAAGGAACCTCTAAACCCGGGCTACACCTACTTTTCAAATCCTTATCAGAAGTACACCAAGCTAGACTATTTCTTCATCTCAGCTAGTGAAATTAGTAGGGTTGGAATAATAAAATTACCGAAAATATTGTCAGATCATAACCCGCTGATACTGTCATATGAAATGCCCGGTTTTGAACGGGTCAGGACCAGGTGGACCTTTGAGAGACAATTACTGGGTGACTTGAGATATACAGAGCACATTTTGAATTGGGCAGATGGGTTTTTCGCTGCCAATAGATTTAGCGCATCCAGGAATATTGTCTGGGAGTCATTTAAAGCGGCCCTAAGGGGGGAAACTATAAGTTTTGGAGCAAGGATAAGGAAGGAGGATAAGAAGGAAGAAGAAAGATTAGTGGGTATTTTGTTTGACACAGAAGAACAGCATATGAGAGAGATAGCTGGGGGAGGGGACAGTAGGAAGAGCCAGTGTGAACTGTTAAAAAATAGAGCAGAAATACACAAGCTGATCTCCCAGAAAGCCTCAGGAGAGTACTTGACTACCAAGGCCAAGCGCTATGAGACAGGTGAGCTAGCTGGCAGAGTTCTGGCCTTACAAATAAGGCAGGGGAGGGCTAGGAATATCATCTCTAGGATTGAAGTAAATGGTCAGGAACTCACGCAGACGGAGGAGATCCTACAGGCTTTTAAAAAATTTTACCAACACCTGTATGATGAGGAAACACGGGATGGTAATCAGAGGGGTGAGGTTGTTGATATTGGCCCTCGTCTTAATTCCCTAGAAAAGGAGGAACTGGACAGAGATATCAGTGGGGGAGAGATTATAGAGGCTTTGCATGAGCTAGCCTCCGGTAAAGCCGCTGGCCCTGATGGGATCCCCCTGGAGGCTTATAAATGTCTGGAATCAGTGGTTACACCATTATTAGTCGATTTGTTCAATGGAATAATGCTTACTGGAGTGGTCCCAGCCTCATGGCAGGAAACCAATATTGTGGTTTTTCATAAGAAGGGGAAACCCCTGGAGAAACTTGGCTCCTATCGCCCAATATCGCTTATCAACGCGGACGCCAAGCTCTATTCAAAGGTTTGGGCTAAGAGGCTCGGCAGGATCATTGGCGGTCTCGTCTCCCCCTGGCAACATGGATTTATTCCGGGTCGTAGTACTACCGATCATATTAGAAGAGCTATAGCGTTATTTGACGCTCAGGTTGCAGGGGGAGGGGAGATGGCCATGATCCTGCTAGATGCGGAAAAAGCCTTTGATAGGGTTGTATGGAACTTCCTTTGGGGTCTTTTGGAAGGTAGAGGATTTGGGGAGATAGTTATTAGAGCTCTCAAAGCAATGTATGTGAATCCGGTTGCAAGGGTGGTAGTTATGGGTGAGAGCTCGGAGAGGATAGATATCAGGAGAGGTACTCGGCAAGGCTGCCCCTGCTCCCCGATTCTCTTTGCCTTATACATCGACCCTCTAATCCAAAAAATGTTGGGGTCTTCCAGGATCAGTCCAGTGGTTTGTAATGGCCATACCAGTAACATTTTGGCCTATGCCGATGATCTGGCAATTATTACAGTTAATCCCCAGCAAGCACTCATGGTCCTGATCGAAATAGCAGAAGAATTTGGTAAGCGGTCGGGCTATCTTTTAAATGAGTCCAAAACTCAAATAATTTGTACTAGGAATATAGTCAAAAGTGACTCGAGATATGTTGATTCCGCAATCTATCTGGGGATCAAGATTAATGCATCAGTTAAGGAAATAATAGTCGAAAATTACCCTCCCCTTATGAAATCTATAGTGAAAGAGTTAAAAAGGATAGATGTCCTGCACCTCTCCTTGATTGGGAGGGTAAACGTTTTAAAAATGTCTTTTTTTCCTCGAGTCCTTTACCTGTTTAGAGCTATACCATTATTCTTGGATGAATCTACAATTAAAGGATTGGAATCTATCTTTATAAAATTTATCTGGCAATATGGTAGGATTAGACGATCTACTAACCTTATGTCACTGCCTAGGGAAAGGGGAGGTTTGGCTCTCCCTAATTTGAGATTATATCATTGGTCATGTCTCATGACACAAATGTCTATTTTGTTTCAACAAGAGACTGATTCTGGCGTCATCACTTCACCAGCTCAGGATTTACCGTCCATTTTTGAGGTGTTAATTGGGGAAAAGGCAAGGGGGTTGATGTGGCGGGAAGTGGACCGTAGGTATTATAAAAGGCCCCGCTTGAAGATTCTGGAAGGGGTCTGGGAGGTCTGGAAGGCTGCCTCCAAATTTTGCAAAATTCCAAAAGTCAACCGTTATCTCCACCTGTATAACTCAAGTTTACTCCCGTATGTCGGAGCCGATAGGAATTTATTGCTCTGGAAGAATTATGGCATTAGGACCCTCGGGGATATATGGGGTGTTCAAGAACCATTGAGTTTTGAAGAAATCCGACAAAGGTTTGGCATCCCGGTCACGCATTGGTTTTTGTATGGCCAAGTCGCTCGGTGCTTAAAGGCATTGAGACCAAAGCCTTTGTAATGGAGGAGGCCCCATTATTAGAACTGCTATTGGTCGGGTGTAAAAAAATTAAAGGGGTTTATAAGCAATTCGTATTGGAACTACAAGACGATCTAGAAAAAATGGAGGTAAGCTTAGCTCGGAAATTGGGAGATCCGGATGTTGATCTAGACTTAGCCTTATCCCTGAATAAAGAAGTTTTTAGATCCACCAATTTGAGGGCCCAACATTATAAAACAGTATTCAATCTTTATTATTCCCCTGCAAAACTATTCGCATGGGGGGTTAGGGGGGACGACAGATGCCCCAGATGTAATGCTGGGCAAGCTGACCTTCTGCATATGTTTTTCTATTGCAGCTCACTGTCTCTAATACAGAGAGAAATCTGTAAGTTTTGGGAGGGGCTGCTAGGTCATAAGATCGATCTATCTCCTACCTTGATGTTATTGGGCTGTGATCACAAGCAGAAATTGGTTCAAAGTGAGGAAGCGCTGGTTTTTATGTCGGTGGCGGTCTTACGGATTTTAATTTCGTCAGGCTGGAAAGATACTCTGGCCCCCTCCTTCCAAATGTGGCTCGCTAGACTGCTGAGTATCCATAATATAGAGAGTCGTTTATATGAGCAGAAAGGCAAGAGAAAGAGAGATTTTGGTAGGAAATTGTGGGCCCCGATTACAACATGGAGGGAGGTGACGGGTAGCTCTTCGAATTAGACTCATAAAAAAAAAAAAAAAATCTGTTTTTATAAGTCTTACTGGTTGGTATTTTATCCTTTTGTACTCTGTGCTGATTTCTTCATGTATTTTTTTCACGTATATATGCTGATGCCTTTTCTATTGATGTATTCAAACTGCAAACAATAAAAATTATTTAAAAAAAAAAAAAAAAAACTGCTCTTTTTTTTGGGCAAGTGAAAATCTCTTTTACAAACTGTCACATTATGAAACCACTTTTCAGATTTTTTAAAAAGCCCATGTCCACAGTGCTACACTCCAGCAAGGGCAACCAGCCTTAGTGAAGCTCAATGTATTTGCATTACAGACTGAAACCTGAAAACCCCACTCGCTTGTAAATACTTTGCATGACTATACACGGCAAGCACATGGGTGTGTGCTAAGACTCTGCTTCTTCCCCCAAAAATTCGCTCCCCCTTTCCATCTAATGCAACTGTGAAATCACCAGAGCAAGACGCAATAAATCTCTGCCTATAATTCCTCTATGCACACAGAGTCATGTTTTCACATTAGTCCCAAAACGAAATTTCTTTGCCATTTTGAAAGCACACTTACTGCTCTTTTTTTTTCGGGCCGAGTGAAAATCACTTTTACAGACTGACACATTATGAAACCTTTTTTAAAAATTTATTTAATTGCACATGTCCAAGCTGTTTTTTTTTCAGACCACCACCATGTGTATTCTCTGTGTCTGCCTACACTCCAGCAAGGGCAACCAGCCTTAGTGATGCTGAATGTATTTGCATTACAGACTTAAACCTGAAAACCTCACTGGCTTCTAAATACTGTGCATGACTATACATGGCAAGCACATGGGTGTGTGCTAAGCCTCTGCTTCTTCCCCAAAAAATTCGCTCCCCCTTTCCATCTAATGCAACTATGAAATCACCAGAGCAAGACGCAATAAATCTCTGCCTATAATTCCTCTATGCACACAGAGTCATGTTTTCACATTAGTCCCAAAACGAAATTTCTTTGCCATTTTGAAAGCACACTTACTGCTCTTTTTTTTTCGGGCCGAGTGAAAATCACTTTTACAGACTGACACATTATGAAACCTTTTTTAAAAATGTATTTAATTGCACATGTCCAAGCTGTTTTTTTTTCAGACCACCACCATGTGTATTCTCTGTGTCTGCCTACACTCCAGCAAGGGCAACCAGCCTTAGTGATGCTGAATGTATTTGCATTACAGACTTAAACCTGAAAACCCCACTGGCTTCTAAATACTGTGCATGACTATACACGGCAAGCACATGGGTGTGTGCTAAGCCTCTGCTTCTTCCCCCAAAAATTCGCTCCCCCTTTCCATCTAATGCAACTGTGAAATCACCAGAGCAAGACGCAATAAATCTCTGCCTATAATTCCTCTATGCACACAGAGTCATGTTTTCACATTAGTCCCAAAACGAAATTTCTTTGCCAATTTGAAAGCACACTTACTGCTCTTTTTTTTTCGGGCCAAGTGAAAATCTCTTTTTACAATTTGAAATCACTTTTACAGACTGACACATTATGAAACCACTTTTTTTTCTTTTATTTAAATGCACATGTCCAAGCTGTTTTTTCAGACCACCACCATGTGCATTCTCTGTGACTGCCTACACTCCACCAAGGGCAACCAGCCTTAGTGATGCTGAATGTATTTGCATTACAGACTTAAACCTGAAAACCCCACTGGCTTCTAAATACTGTGCATGACTATACATGGCAAGCACATGGGTGTGTGCTAAGCCTCTGCTTCTTCCCCCAAAAATTCGCTCCCCCTTTCCATCTAATGCAACTGTGAAATCACCAGAGCAAGACGCAATAAATCTCTGCCTATAATTCCTCTATGCACACAGAGTCATGTTTTCACATTAGTCCTAAAACGAAATTTCTTTGCCAATTTGAAAGCACACTTACTGCTCTTTTTTTTTAGGGCCAAGTGAAAATCTCTTTTTACAATTTGAAATCACTTTTACAGACTGACACATTATGAAACCACTATTTTTGATTTATTTAATTGCACGTGTACAAACTGTTTTTTTTTCAGACCACCACCATGTGCATTCTCTGTGACTGCCTACACTCCACCAAGGGCAACCAGCCTTAGTGATGCTGAATGTATTTGCATTACAGACTTAAACCTGAAAACCCCACTGGCTTCTAAATACTGTGCATGACTATACATGGCAAGCACATGGGTGTGTGCTAAGCCTCTGCTTCTTCCCCAAAAAATTCGCTCCCCCTTTCCATCTAATGCAACTGTGAAATCACCAGAGCAAGACGCAATAAATCTCTGCCTATAATTCCTCTATGCACACAGAGTCATGTTTTCACATTAGTCCCAAAACGAAATTTCTTTGCCAATTTGAAAGCACACTTACTGCTCTTTTTTTTTAGGGCCAAGTGAAAATCTCTTTTTACAATTTGAAATCACTTTTACAGACTGACACATTATGAAACCACTATTTTTGATTTATTTAATTGCACGTGTCCAAGCTGTTTTTTTTTCAGACCACCACCATGTGTATTCTCTGTGTCTGCCTACACTCCAGCAAGGGCAACCAGCCTTAGTGATGCTGAATGTATTTGCATTACAGACTTAAACCTGAAAACCCCACTGGCTTCTAAATACTGTGCATGACTATACACGGCAAGCACATGGGTGTGTGCTAAGCCTCTGCTTCTTCCCCCAAAAATTCGCTCCCCCTTTCCATCTAATGCAACTGTGAAATCACCAGAGCAAGACGCAATAAATCTCTGCCTATAATTCCTCTATGCACACAGAGTCATGTTTTCACATTAGTCCCAAAACGAAATTTCTTTGCCATTTTGAAAGCACACTTACTGCTCTTTTTTTTTCGGGCCGAGTGAAAATCACTTTTACAGACTGACACATTATGAAACGTTTTTTAAAAATTTATTTAATTGCACATGTCCAAGCTGTTTTTTTTTCAGACCACCACCATGTGTATTCTCTGTGTCTGCCTACACTCCAGCAAGGGCAACCAGCCTTAGTGATGCTGAATGTATTTGCATTACAGACTTAAACCTGAAAACCCCACTGGCTTCTAAATACTGTGCATGACTATACACGGCAAGCACATGGGTGTGTGCTAAGCCTCTGCTTCTTCCCCCAAAAATTCGCTCCCCCTTTCCATCTAATGCAACTGTGAAATCACCAGAGCAAGACGCAATAAATCTCTGCCTATAATTCCTCTATGCACACAGAGTCATGTTTTCACATTAGTCCCAAAACGAAATTTCTTTGCCAATTTGAAAGCACACTTACTGCTCTTTTTTTTTAGGGCCAAGTGAAAATCTCTTTTTACAATTTGAAATCACTTTTACAGACTGACACATTATGAAACCACTATTTTTGATTTATTTAATTGCACGTGTACAAACTGTTTTTTTTTCAGACCACCACCATGTGCATTCTCTGTGACTGCCTACACTCCACCAAGGGCAACCAGCCTTAGTGATGCTGAATGTATTTGCATTACAGACTTAAACCTGAAAACCCCACTGGCTTCTAAATACTGTGCATGACTATACATGGCAAGCACATGGGTGTGTGCTAAGCCTCTGCTTCTTCCCCAAAAAATTCGCTCCCCCTTTCCATCTAATGCAACTGTGAAATCACCAGAGCAAGACGCAATAAATCTCTGCCTATAATTCCTCTATGCACACAGAGTCATGTTTTCACATTAGTCCTAAAACGAAATTTCTTTGCCAATTTGAAAGCACACTTACTGCTCTTTTTTTTTAGGGCCAAGTGAAAATCTCTTTTTACAATTTGAAATCACTTTTACAGACTGACACATTATGAAACCACTATTTTTGATTTATTTAATTGCACGTGTCCAAGCTGTTTTTTTTTCAGACCAACACCATGTGTATTCTCTGTGTCTGCCTACACTCCAGCAAGGGCAACCAGCCTTAGTGATGCTGAATGTATTTGCATTACAGACTTAAACCTGAAAACCTCACTGGCTTCTAAATACTGTGCATGACTATACATGGCAAGCACATGGGTGTGTGCTAAGCCTCTGCTTCTTCCCCAAAAAATTCGCTCCCCCTTTCCATCTAATGCAACTGTGAAATCACCAGAGCAAGACGCAATAAATCTCTGCCTATAATTCCTCTATGCACACAGAGTCATGTTTTCACATTAGTCCCAAAACGAAATTTCTTTGCCATTTTGAAAGCACACTTACTGCTCTTTTTTTTTCGGGCCAAGTGAAAATCACTTTTACAGACTGACACATTATGAAACCTTTTTTAAAAATTTATTTAATTGCACATGTCCAAGCTGTTTTTTTTTCAGACCACCACCATGTGTATTCTCTGTGTCTGCCTACACTCCAGCAAGGGCAACCAGCCTTAGTGATGCTGAATGTATTTGCATTACAGACTTAAACCTGAAAACCCCACTGGCTTCTAAATACTGTGCATGACTATACACGGCAAGCACATGGGTGTGTGCTAAGCCTCTGCTTCTTCCCCCAAAAATTCGCTCCCCCTTTCCATCTAATGCAACTGTGAAATCACCAGAGCAAGACGCAATAAATCTCTGCCTATAATTCCTCTATGCACACAGAGTCATGTTTTCACATTAGTCCTAAAACGAAATTTCTTTGCCAATTTGAAAGCACACTTACTGCTCTTTTTTTTTCGGGCCAAGTGAAAATCTCTTTTTACAATTTGAAATCACTTTTACAGACTGACACATTATGAAACCACTTTTTTTTCTTTTATTTAAATGCACATGTCCAAGCTGTTTTTTCAGACCACCACCATGTGCATTCTCTGTGACTGCCTACACTCCACCAAGGGCAACCAGCCTTAGTGATGCTGAATGTATTTGCATTACAGACTTAAACCTGAAAACCCCACTGGCTTCTAAATACTGTGCATGACTATACATGGCAAGCACATGGGTGTGTGCTAAGCCTCTGCTTCTTCCCCCAAAAATTCGCTCCCCCTTTCCATCTAATGCAACTGTGAAATCACCAGAGCAAGACGCAATAAATCTCTGCCTATAATTCCTCTATGCACACAGTGTCATGTTTTCACATTAGTCCTAAAACGAAATTTCTTTGCCAATTTGAAAGCACACTTACTGCTCTTTTTTTTTAGGGCCAAGTGAAAATCTCTTTTTACAATTTGAAATCACTTTTACAGACTGACACATTATGAAACCACTATTTTTGATTTATTTAATTGCACGTGTACAAACTGTTTTTTTTTCAGACCACCACCATGTGCATTCTCTGTGACTGCCTACACTCCACCAAGGGCAACCAGCCTTAGTGATGCTGAATGTATTTGCATTACAGACTTAAACCTGAAAACCCCACTGGCTTCTAAATACTGTGCATGACTATACATGGCAAGCACATGGGTGTGTGCTAAGCCTCTGCTTCTTCCCCAAAAAATTCGCTCCCCCTTTCCATCTAATGCAACTGTGAAATCACCAGAGCAAGACGCAATAAATCTCTGCCTATAATTCCTCTATGCACACAGAGTCATGTTTTCACATTAGTCCTAAAACGAAATTTCTTTGCCAATTTGAAAGCACACTTACTGCTCTTTTTTTTTAGGGCCAAGTGAAAATCTCTTTTTACAATTTGAAATCACTTTTACAGACTGACACATTATGAAACCACTATTTTTGATTTATTTAATTGCACGTGTCCAAGCTGTTTTTTTTTCAGACCAATGCCATGTGTATTCTCTGTGTCTGCCTACACTCCAGCAAGGGCAACCAGCCTTAGTGATGCTGAATGTATTTGCATTACAGACTTAAACCTGAAAACCCCAGTGGCTTCTAAATACTGTGCATGACTATACATGGCAAGCACATGGGTGTGTGCTAAGCCTCTGCTTCTTCCCCAAAAAATTCGCTCCCCCTTTCCATCTAATGCAACTGTGAAATCACCAGAGCAAGACGCAATAAATCTCTGCCTATAATTCTTCTATGCACACAGAGTCATGTTTTCACATTAGTCCCAAAACGAAATTTCTTTGCCAATTTGAAAGCACACTTACTGCTCTTTTTTTTTCGGGCCAAGTGAAAATCTCTTTTTACAATTTGAAATCACTTTTACAGACTGACACATTATGAAACCACTATTTTTGATTTATTTAATTGCACGTGTCCAAGCTGTTTTTTTTTCAGACCACCACCATGTGCATTCTCTGTGACTGCCTACACTCCACCAAGGGCAACCAGCCTTAGTGATGCTGAATGTATTTGCATTACAGACTTAAACCTGAAAACCCCACTGGCTTCTAAATACTGTGCATGACTATACATGGCAAGCACATGGGTGTGTGCTAAGCCTCTGCTTCTTCCCCAAAAAATTCGCTCCCCCTTTCCATCTAATGCAACTGTGAAATCACCAGAGCAAGACGCAATAAATCTCTGCCTATAATTCTTCTATGCACACAGAGTCATGTTTTCACATAGTCCCAAAACGAAATTTCTTTGCCAATTTGAAAGCACACTTACTGCTCTTTTTTTTTTCGGGGCAAGTGAAAATCTCTTTTTACAATTTGAAATCACTTTTACACACTGTCACATTATGAAACCACCATGTGTAACTACAACAAAAACAATTCCCATTTCTATTATTCATTTCTTAAGTTACCACATACATCCCCTCTCAAACTCTAAACTCACCTTTAAAATTAGTTAGTTGTGAAAGAAATGTGACACTCAAACAGCAGATTATCAGAGCCAGGATCTCTGTTGTGTTCACCTCTCTCCTCTCAGCAGAACCAGATAATGGCAAACTTTCCCTCTATTTTTCCACACATATACATGTAAGTTTCAAATCTCAGTGCTTCCCCCTTTTTTTCAAATGTAATCACACATTTCTATTGGTTGAAAACCAACCCTTTTCCAAAAGTACCCTGCCCCCAACTTGACTTCTGCCTAGTACCCTTCCCCCAACTTGACTTCTGCCTGCTACCATAGCAACAGCTCATGGAACACTGCTGTGTGCAGTTAGGTCAGAAGTTCGACACACAATGTTTCAATTCCACAGAGCAAGAGTGCTTGACTTTTCAAACCTTACAGCAAATCCATAGTACTGTTCTTTGGTTACACATTTTTTTGTACCAATACAAAACATGCTTCTATTAATTTTCACATACAGCCTAGTTTTTATTCTAGAATGGTATGAAACAGCCAATCAGTTCTTTTTGTTTTAAAAAAATATGTATGCCTCCATTTCCAAACTGTCTTTCTTTTCATATTGCCATTCTACTGAAAGACACCTCCTGAGTGCATCCAGTTCTCCTTTGAAGATGTTCACAGTGTGGATTGTAGGGCACAGCTATGTCTTCTGGAGTGAAAAGTTTGCAGAGAAAACAGATATGGTGAGAGACCTTGCTTTGCCAAATGTAGACATTAAATGGATTGGTCAGAGAGGGTTAAAGTGGCACCAATTGATGCCATTGGTGAAATCCTTCATTCAAATCCAACACCCTGACCTCATAATAGTGCACTGTGGTGGCAATGACCTAGGCACTTTGACTGGGGTAGGTCTGGAAATGCTTATGAAGGACACCTTTGCACAACTGTTTACACTTTTCCCTAAAACTGCCTTTGTGTTTTCCAACATATGCCAAAGGCAAAAATGGAACTGGTCCAATCATTTCTGTCCACAGATTGACAAAGCAAGAAAGCACGTCAACAAATCTGTTTCTGCTTTCCTCCGTGACTATGGTATGGGTGCCATTTACCACAACAACTTGCGTTATGACATGCAAGACATTTATAGAGGAGATGGTGTGCACTTCAATGATGAAGGGAACAGAGTCTTCCTCTTGAACCTTAGACTCTGCATCGGTACTTACTTGTAGGTACCACTAAAAAAATGACTTCATAAACACAACAGCTCTTTTTAGAGCTCCCTAATTTCTAAACTCTTAAATCTGCTTTTCATTTATCTATTTTTATTTTTTTACCGTACACTTACCGTAAGCTTACCGTACGCGTACCCCGTGATTTTTTTTAAAATCAATAAATGTTTTTTTTGTACTTTTCTGTCCTTCTTTGACCCCCTTACAAATGTTAGGGGGTCTGTAACTCTCCTCATTGCCCCCTTTCCTTGTTTTCACTCTTTTTTTTCAGAGTGAAATACACAAAATGGCGGCCGCCGCTTCCTGGTTTCGGCCGATTCGAATGTTTACTAAGATCTAACAGCCAATCAGAATCGCGCTCGCGCACGCCGCCGTACGCTTACCGTAAGCGTACGGTAAGCGTACCGTAAGCGGGCTCAGATATATATATTGATTTAAAGGCTATTTTCTCAGAATCTACTGAACAGATTTACACCAAACCTACAAAAGGCACTTCCTTGACCTAGGGACTACCTCTCTGCCAAATTTTGAGTAATTCTGTTCAGCCGTTCGGGCTGTAGCTCGTTCTAAAGGTCCTATGGAAAAATGCATGGGAAAAACGCGTTTTGGGACCCCCCTTTTATCTCAGCCCCCGCTTGACGGATCCCCCCGAGACTTTCAGGGTAGGAGCGGAGCGTAGCGCCCCACCTATTTTGAGAAATTCGCGAGGATTCGTCGACCGGCGCCAAAGTTATTCAAAATAGAATGTTGAGGTTTTCCTATGGAAACGTGGTCCTAACTATAACTACCTACTGGCGACCGCCAGTAGGTAATATATATATATATATATATATATATATTACCTACTGGCGGTCGCCAGTAGGTAGTTATAGTTAGGACCACGTTTCCATAGGAAATCCGCAACATTCTATTTTGAATAACTTTTGCGCCGGTCGACGAATCCTCGCGAATTTTTCAAAATAGGTGGGGCGCTATGCTCCGCTCCTACCCTGAAAGTCTCGGGGGATTCGTCAAGCGGGGGCTGAGATAAAAGGGGGGTCCCAAAACGCGTTTTTCCCATGCATTTTTCCATAGGACCTTTAGACACAGCTACAGCCCGAACGGCTGAACAGAATTACTTGTAATTTGGCAGAGAGGTAGTCCTCAGGTCAAGGAAGTGCCTTTTGTAGGTTTGGTGTAAATCTGTTCAGTAGATTCTGAGAAAATAGCCTTTAAATCAATATATATATCTGAGCCAGCTTACGGTGCGCTTACGGTACGCTTACCGTACGCGTACGGTGACGTGCACAAGCGCGATTCTGATTGGCTCTTAGATCTTAGTAAACATTCGAATCGGCCGAAACCAGGAAGCGGCGGCCGCCATTTTCTCTCTCGCACTGAGAGTGTGGATTATAAAACAAAGGACAAAAACACATAAAGGGGCTGTTTGGACAGCTCCAAAGCACCTAGCCATGTTGAGGGAGTCCCCAAAGATCCCCCAAGGGCAAAAACAGTTTTTTTTTTTTTTCGCTAATTTTGCCGATTATGCTTACCATACGTGTACGGTAAAAAAATATTTAATAAAAAAAATTATCCACACTCTCCCCAACCCGTGTGCAAATAGTGCCCGAAGGGCACCTTTTGTGCATGGCTTATAACTTAAAAGAAAAAGTAAAATATTACCTTTCAAAAAGAAGTCGATCATATGTCCTCCATGTGCGCACGGTGCGCAAAGCGCATCGCGCGTACATGGCCCATCTAGCGTAACGTGGGCACGCGGTTCGCGTAGTGCACCGCGTGCCCACCGTGCGTGCACGGCACTAACTGCGTAAAGTGGGCGCGCGGTGCGCGAAGCGCACCGCGTGCTCACTGTGCGCGCACAGTGCGCGAAGCGCACCGTGCGTGCACGGAACGAACTGCGTTAAGTGGGCGCGCACGCCACGAATGGCGTAAAGTAACTTAGCATTTAAAAAACCGTACAAATTCACTGAAAAAACCATAGGTTTCACACACGTTATAGTTAGGAATTAGCATTTAAAAAACCTTGCAAATTCACTGAAAAAACCATAGGTTTCACACATGTTATAGTTAGCGGAAATTTTACTGATAAAAAACCAATGAAATTCCCCCGTTATAGTTAGTGCAGGCAACTATAACTCACGCGACCGCAATCTTCTGCTGATGACATATGTGTCTTTATGAAAACAAAATATTTGTAATATATGTATAGCTAAAAATTTATGGAAGAAGACATGGGCAAATAAGTGTCTAAATACAGTATTAGCATCAGCAGAGGATTGCGGTCGCGTGAGTTATAGTTGCCTGCACTAACTATAACGGGGGAATTTCATTGGTTTTTTATCAGTAAAATTTCCGCTAACTATAACATGTGTGAAACCTATGGTTTTTTCAGTGAATATATATATATATATATATATATTATCTACTGGCGGTCGCCAGTAGATAGTTATAGTTAGGACCGTGTTTCCATAGGAAATCTGAAAATTCTATTTTGAATAACTTTGGCGCCGGTTGACAAATCCTCGCGAAATTTTCAAAACTAATGGGGCGCTACGCTCCGCTCCTACCCTGAAAGTCTCGGGGTGATTCGTCAAGTGGGGGCTGAGAAAAAAGGGGGGTCCCAAAACGCATATATATATATATATTTATATATACAAGCAAAAATAAACTGTCACAAATAAAGTGGGAAACACTTTAAAAACGTTACAATTTAATTATAAATAAAATGTAACGTGTAAATGTTACTTTAACATATCTTAAAAATTACATAAGTTTCTTAATATTAAAAAATATACAATTAAATACAAAAACAAATAATAATATATAATTAAACAATACTAACAAAACTATTGCATTTTATAGAAGTAAGAAACATACTATTCCCACTCTAGTCAATGCAACAGTAGGGAAAGCGTTGGACAAAGGAGGGCTAAAAACTACTATTCCTACTCCAGTCTGTGCAAAAGTAGAGAAAGTGTTGGACTCAGGAGGGTAAAATATACTATTCCCACTCCAATATGTGCAACAGTAGGGAAAGCATTGGATTGTGGAGAGGTAAAATTTACTATTCCCACTCCAGTTTGTGAAACAGTAGGAAAAGCATTGGATTGCAGAGGGGAAAACTTTACTATTCCCACTCTAGTTAATGCAACAGCTGGGAAAGCGTTGGACCGAAGAGAGGTAAAAGTTACTATTCTCACTCTGGTCTGTGCAGCAGAAGGGAAAGTACTTCACTTCAAAAAAATATATTTTAAAACATGTATTAATTGAACATAAATGAAAACGATTAATATAAAAATTATATATATATATTTTATATATATATTTATATATATATATGCTTTTTGAAAACAATTTAACAATGTAAATAATTATACATGTTTTTAATAACATCAAACTAAAATGCCACTATTGATTATCTAATTAAATCCTACACTATACTCCCACATATCTAGCAGCCAAACTTTAAAATATAATAAAAATAAAAATAACACAATTAACATATTAAGTAATAAATAAAATGAGCAATGAACTCCTAATTAATTATTACTCAAATAACTTTTCCCACTATCCCCCTAAACACACAACAACCACCTGAAATATAACATAAAAAATATATTTATTAAATAATTTATATAATTATAAATACATTACGCACACATTTTAATTAAAAGTAAACATTAATTAAAATGTAGTTTTTACATAATTAACTTCCCACCTATGAGAGGGAGGGTCAAAAGGAAAAACGAGGAGGCCGAATTCGAGGATCAATTGTGTTGGAGTTTTATTTTCGTTTACGGAAAGAGCAGTTCCAAAACAGGTTTAGGATGAATTGCTGGCCTTCTCTATTCGGGAGTCGTCCTCACGGTCTTCCAGCGGGTGATAGGTCCCTGACGTGGTCGGGTGTTTTCCCCAGGTTTCCTCGGAGAGAAAGAAGGAGAGAAGGCGGTAAGAGTCTTGTTCAGGCTTTCCGTTATGAACCCTTCACCAATGACTAATTACACTAAGAAACACCCGTTGTGACGAACGACAAAATTAAGACAGGTGTGGCGATTTCGTGAAAAAGAATGAGGAACATGGATATGGGAATTAGGTGCAACTGCTCAATTCCAGACAGAGTAGTGAAGGGGACCGTCCACAAGAACCCCTGGTTAAGGATACCACTCATAAAGCTAGAAGGGTTGTCGGTACGTATACTCTCTAGCAGAGACAGGGATTGGTTTACAGAATAGTTGAACGTAGCACCGTGGGTAGAATATCGGGCTGTGAAGGGACACCAGAGGGTAGGGCAACCACTTTAACCTACGGTCACTTTGCAACCGTAATACCCTGCAGTCCACTAGCTGGACCCCACTTATCCCTCCCCCTTCCCGTGTCACGTACCGCGTCGGCCGCAACTCTCCGGAGCTGCGGCGGCTCATCAGCGTCCACCTGGGGCGTCCACCACTCTTCGGACCAGGTCTCGGCTTCTTCGGGTGAGTCCTCCGGGTCGACGGCTGGCCTCGGTTCCTCTTCTGCCGGTTCGATGGTCGAGGGTTCCTCTCCGCTCCTCTCTTCCTCTCGGCGTGGCTGTTCTTGGCGTAGCGGTTCTCGCTGCTCCTCCGATTCCACACCCCCTCGCTGGTCTTCCGGGCTCCTTTCGTACTCGTCAGTTCCTGCCTCTCGCAGACGCCATTGGTTCCCGTATGGTCTGGGCGGGGTTCCTCCCTGCATACAAGAGGTAGGGGAAAGGTTTAACACATTCCCTCCCAGCCTTTGCGTCTTGTTGTGTTTCTGTTTACGGGATGACGGGAAGGTTATCCCGGCTATGGAGGCCGCCTCCCCACACCACCTTATACCCATACAAGCCCAACCACCCACACCTAATATAGAACTTAAAAATATAATAAACAATTTACACAATGAATCATCAATTAAATAATTAATTATTAATTAGTCATAAATACGTTATTACTTAAATAACTTCCCACTCTATACCCCTACAAACACAACAACCCACACCTAAAACATAACTTAAAAAGCTAATATTTGCACATTTTACATAACTAATTAGCAATTAAATGATTGCTAATTAATGAATAACTAATCAATTATTACTAAATTAACTACACACCCTGTACCCCTACAAACCCAACAACCTGCACCTAAACCATAACTCAAACAAAAAATAAGTACACAATTTGCATATTTAATTAACAATTAAAGAATTAATTATTAAATAATACATTATTACTTAACTATCTGCCCACCCAATACCCCTACCTACCCAACAACTCAAACCGAAAACATAACTTAAAATAATAATTGCACAATGTACATAATTAATTATCAATTAAAGAAATTCTATTAATTACAAATTAATTATTAATTAATTATACGTAATTTACTTCCCATCCTGTACCCCTATAAACCTCACAATCTGCTATGATACCATGTATCATTATTAACTATTACATTAAAATTATAAATAACTTAAAATTACCAACTATATTAAATAACATTAACAACAATTATACAAACAATATAGAACCTATACAATCACATTATTACTTAAACACAAAGATGATTAAAAAAACTATATTTTTTACAACAATAATATTGTAAATGATGTTAACAACAGAAACGATATTGTCTTAAAAAAATCTATATTTTTGTTAACAATATTCGTACATCATGATATTTCTGTGACACAGATATTAAAAACTCGATATTTGTGTCTCTCGATATTTATGACTTGATATATTGTCAGAATACCATGCCTTTATGTGTAATATGTCCTGGTAGTTACAAACAGCCTATTCGCTGCTGTGAGGCCTACTCCTCTTATAGGCTAACACTGGGAATTCCCTTATATATATGTAAGTGGTAATTTCTAATCAGAAAGGAGTGGCGTTGACATGTATGGTATGTTTAAAATAGTGGTGATAAATCCAACTGACTGGTGTAGTTGGATTTTCCATTACTATTTTAGAAATGCCACTTTTAGAAAGTGGGTATTTCTCTGTGCTTATTATGATTGTGCTTTTCAGTCTGACTCCAATACACAACTGGGCTGGGTGACAGCTACACTTTGTGCATACTATCCAGACAGCCACAAGCAAGGAAGGGCTGGGTATGACAGGGGATACAACTGCATTCATCTTCATACTGATAGCCTTCCTGGGCTGGGAGAGAGAGAGGCGATTCACACTTTACATTTGTATAGGTTGTGTCCTCCCCTCATACTAAGGCCTGATTTACCTCCTACTGATCGTCCGGCACCAGGGCTGGATTGAAAGGGATAGTTGCACACTTCTAAGGGTTCCTTTGAAGTCAACCCTTCATCAAAGACATTTTTGAGTATGAGAACGGGGGCTCTGACCTCATGTTTTCAAACACTGTGTGGACTTGTAACCAGACGCTGCTGGCTCTACAGGCTGGACATTGCCAGAGGACTGCTGTGCTGCCAGCAGAAACCGCTATTTGGTCTGCTTGCTTTGTGTACTGGCCTGCTGCCTGCTGGGTTGCTGGAGGTACTACCACTCTGCAGAAGTAACTTTATGTGGTGGCCTTCCTACCTGCTACTTGCTGTGTGCCCCCAAGTGTTCTTCAAGGGCTTGTTGGCTTGCCTCCTGGTCACGAAATCCCAAGGTCATTGAAGAATCCCCCTGTCTGCTTCCACCATGGGACTCTGCAACTGAGGAGTCCAGCATGGGTTTTTTGACAAAATCAGTGCATGTTGAGCACTTCATAGTTCCCGAAGGGACCGGTGTGTCCCTCATGACTTGTGCCACACAAGTGGCATGCGAGGAAGCCCCCGGCATTTACATTGGGACTGGTACGTTCCTTATTGTCTCGTGCCCCGGGGCACACACCTATACTCTGGGCTACCCCCTGCTTGTGCACCTCATTTGCAGAAGCTGAGGAGGCATGTGGCCCATCCAGAGAGACCCACAGGGCATTCCTGGAAGTGAGTGTGGCCTCCCCTAGCTCCCTCACAGGAGATTCTGGCTGCACTGGGAGTAGCGGTCCAAGTGGCCTCCGAGGCCTCTGGACACAATGTACTTTTGGGAACCTCCGTGGATGGCCCCAGATGGGAAGCACACTTTGCTCCCTTAGTTTAATGTGGTAGCTCTGTGTATAAGTTATGTGCCTGCGTACAATAATTTCAGCAGGACTCACACAAATTACAATACAAAGTGGAATAGGAGCACCGGTGCGCTGTGGCCAATGTTTTCATTGACATTTCTGTGATTTACCCTAACAGTCTCATTGCCCTACTGATGTGATCTTCATCGTTTTATCTTGCTTTGATCAGAAAAACAGGTGACACATTTAAAAGTATATGCAAGTATATGCATCGTGATGTTTGACAATTGCGTAACTGGCAAGGTATTTATGTTTCATGTTGTTTTGGTCTGGATTTATGTACACTATAATCTATATATTATTATATGATCTGTGTGGAGTCTCTTTTGTGGTGTATTCATTGTGCTGCTGTGTGAGTGTGTTTTACAAACTTTACACATTGCCTCTGATGATAAGCCTATTGCTCTGTACCAAGCTACCAGAAGGTGAGAACAGGTTGCCTTTGCTGTGTGACTGACTTGCCCTGACTAGAGTGGTGGGTTCTGCCTGACTGAGGTGCATACCCTAGACAACCAGAAACCATATTTCTAACACTCACCATCTTGGCTCAAGGTTTGAGGGGTCAGTGAGACTGCTGACCACACCCAGCGATGAGGTGGGAGAGAGTGAGTCTGATTGATGGATAACCTTGGGCACGGGAGGAGTGAAGTCTAAAGCACCCGTGCAGTATCAGACCCGTGAGGCCAGGGCTGAGACCTCACCAGACTTGGACAATCTCCCTGATGGCCGAAGCAGGCCTTTATGTGCCTCAACCGGCCATGCCTGCGACTGCTGCTGGACACTTGCACCAATGGTCAACATGTGTTACTATAAAAATAGTTATTAAGAGGCCATCATTCACTATAGGTATCATTAAAATTGTTCAGAAATCAAGGAGAGTGAAGTCTGAAGCCCATAAGTGCAACTGCACTGACACTGCATATCATTCGAGTAGTGTTTTCAATACGGAAGTGGGTAATAATGGCCAGGGAGCACCTGCCTGGATAGCTGGTGCTCTCACCTCAAAGACAATGAACTGGGACAAGGAATGGAGAATCATAGTAATGGAGATTGCTAGTTAGTCATCAGAGCAGCAGATCTTCAGCAGGGTCTGGCCTAGTCCCTAACCCCCCCACACCCCCAGGTCCCAATTTAATAATTGCCCAAGTTGACACATGCAGTCAACTGAGCTAAGACACTGGAAACACACAAGCATATAGTCAGGGCCACTGGAATTATGCAATGTTGCAGCTGCAGCATTTTTCACATAAATATGGATGCCCTGCACTTGCCGCATAATCCACCATTTGCTGCATAATCGGCAGATTCAGCAAAAAAGGTTTCTAGCTCAAACGTTTCTAAATGCAAATCAACGTGTGTTGCAGAGTACAGGGAGGCCCTTCACAAAGACTGACAGGTCACGTTTCTCTTGCTTATTTCTGTATGCGGGTGTTAAAGTAGTTCGAGTAGGGTGAAACCTTTACCCAGAGTGTGTTAGGGTGTAAACATCGCAAAATATTGAGGTAATGCAAACAGAAAATGTGCCACATTTGCTGCATAAATTGCCTTTCCTTCTTTCACAATTTAATCAACCTTGCCACATAATTTTGACTTTTACTGCCGCATAATTCCAGTGACCCTGCATATAGTTATACACAAGCTGTCAATCCACAATCAAGGGCACTCTGGGCACTCACACAAAGGCAGGGAAGGCTGTTTTCTCCAGGCCCTCCTGAGCTTGAATGATCAAAGGCCAGGCGGCAGTGTGGCCGAGGGCGCTGTATTCAAATGGAGAGCTCTCTGAAGGCTGCAGCCGCTCTTCACAGACCCGGTATTATCAACAGAGTCATTATCTCGCCCCCCTCCGGCTGCCCTATTATGGCCGCTCTCAATGATGTCCACCTAGAGAAGGGAGAGATGAAGCCAGGACAAGTGTAATGCTGCGGGGTCATGTGAGTCCACCTGCCACAGACAGACCCGCCATTTTGAGACTCTATTCAGAGAAATGAACAAAGCAGCCGGACTGGTCCATGCAGTGAATGGAAGCTGGAGCCTGGTGCACATTACAAGGGAAAGATAACCGCTACGAACCTGGAGATGGACATCAGGAGATATCGGACTGCTGGGCCGGGGCAGAGTCAGTCAGCTGTCAAACATGCTTAAAGGGACTAGATCTTGAAATCCAAGCGTTGGCAAAGTTAATAGGTTTCACCTACAAGAGGGCTATTGGCTTTGTCAATGTTTTGTTATAGCTGCACTGCTGTACAACATGGCTAAAACACATTCAAAGAAAGGAGATAACATGAAAGAGTCTCTCAGATCTTGTTTGAGGCCTGGCTGCACAGCATTAAGCGCTTAGTGAACACGTGTATAAGAGTGCAGAACCACAAAGCCCTGCTGCGGTCATGAGCTCTGTTTCTTGATAAAAACAAATGAGCATCAATCCGAGTGTGAGCAGCGGAGGGACACTAATAAAAAAATGAATCAGTACCTGGTTCTTGCTCCTTGGAAGGAACTAACACAAAAGAGGAAGCTTGCACGTGCTGACCAATGAAAGGCAAGGAAATGAGGACAGCCAATGGTAAGTGAAGGTCGGGCTGTAAGACCTTTTTAGGATTTTTTTAAAGATACTTGCAAGCGACCTCGACACTATCTCAGGCCCAACCTAACATGAACCTGGCGGATACACCAACAAAGAAGTGGGGCTACAAGTTGGCATACCTAAAGGGCACCTGCTGACGTGATTGGCAGCTCGCACAAACAAACCATAGACAATGAGGCACTACCATCTGTTGACTCCATCAGGGCCGGCTTTAGCAATGGTGGCGCCTGGTGCGACAATCTTTGTTGTCTCCCCCAAAGACCTCCTTTTCCACACATTCCATCACCTCCACCATTAGCTGTGTTCCTCAACTCTTCATAGCCCCTCTCTCACATGCATTTCATTTATTTTAAACTGCTACTCCTACCAAGGTAGGCTGTCCGTGCACTTCACATCGCACACCTATTATACAGAAAGGAATCATACAAGGGTGTAAATCAGAGTCTAGAGCATGTTACATATGACAATGAGGACTACACGGTGAGCCACATGTCATCCATGCTGGTAGGCATTATATTTTTGTGGGAGCTTAGTCTGGAGAAGCACATATTCAGGACTTAAAACATAATACAGTGTTGGCTTCACTTCTAAAATTTATTTCTACCCAAACAAACCCTTTTTAGCAACTTTAGGGCAACAAAAGGCCAGGAAAAAGTCTAAGGCTTTAAACCTATCCTTTGTAGTTTGCATTGATGCCAGTTCATAGCTCACTGTGCTACATTGGAAGTATTGTAACTTATGAACTATAAGCAACAAAATGATATCTGTGACAAAAGCAGTAACCCACTGAGCTATCTCCATAAAATAGTGTCCTGTAATCTGCATATTAGACATGCTTTGAAGCACGCACATCACCCTCAGTGCTACTTTAAGATGAATCAAAAGTGACTAGAAAAAAACCTCACCTCTCTCTAGCAGGTGCATTAATCACCAGCGTTATCTCAACATTTTTATTACTGCCTGAAAACTGCTGGGGACCCAAGGAACTCTACAGCAAGTGCTTTCAAGCCCGTAAGATATGTCAAAATACTGTAGCTGGTTGCACATCCCTAACATGGCACTACACTCAACTGCTTTCCGCTGGGGCCTCCTAACTCTCATTTTCCTCCCTCTGTGTTGAGTCAGCCCTCTCTGAAAACAAGGACATGTGCTAAAGTTACTGGGACAGGTGATCACAAATCTGGATTATTCAAGCAAATCTTGCTCAATTTTACTGCACATTTATCCAGTAGACTGCACAGGCTGTGGACGTTTGCGTTGATTTCAGGAACAATCAGTGGTAAGTGGTAACTTCCAAAATACACTTGGCCATTGGTCTTAACCAATCATATATGAGCTTTCTTCTCAAATGGAGTTTTGCAAAATTGGGAGTAAATGATGCGGTTTAGGCCCATTCCTTTAGCTTTGGTGCTTTTTGTAGTGCATTTGCCTTACATGTTATAGGCAGGACAGAAGCTCAGTACAGGAGAACACCCTCGTGCTCTCAGCTGGAAGGATCCAGCATGTATAGAACATGGAATGTTGAAGCTGTATATAGAGGTACCACATGGTAAGCCTGAGTTACAGTTCTTGTCTTGTAGTTGTGGTTTCCATATGCCTGGCCAGTCCCAAAGCCTGTAATGCAACACATGTTTGGAAAGATTTTTGTGCTAACAACACATGAACCATAGAAACCTGGCATAAATTGTGATTATCCATGCTGCCCCCTCAGCAAACAAATTAGATTTAACAAGGGTCATATAATTCTGCAGCTGTAATGCCGTTTACTATCCCTGGCATTGTGCATGCTACCCCTGGCCTTAGGTTTTATCAAGGCAGTGCAGTGGCAGGATGGAAATTAAGGGCCTCATTAGGATGTCGGTCGGAATGGTACTGACAGGCCGTCAGTAGCGGTCTGACCAACATCCAGAAGAGCAGTCTGACCGTCGCACTGTACCGCATCGGTCAGAGGGACCGACCAACGCTTCCAACAGGCTCAAGGAGCCCATCGGCCCATCGATCGGACCGTATTCCCTACAATAGGAGCCGTGCCTGCTCGGCCACCACCATAGAGATTACGATGTCCCTTTCTGACAGCCTTTCCATGCTGGTCTGACTTTTCAGGCTGCACCACAAGCAGCAATGGAAAAAGCCATGATTCCGACTGCCTACACAGCGGTTACTTCATAATTTGGCAGGTGGGACCGCCAACTACTTGTTGGTCGGTCCCAATCCCGAAGCGTTGGTGGTCGGATGCTCGTCTGACTGCCATTGTAATCAGGCCCTTAATCTTGTATCAAATGACCTGCTTTCTTTCTTTAGTTCACACTTGTTTACCTCCAGCTCGTGCCTGAGCAGTCGGTGGAAGGCTTTTAATATACACAAGGTAAGTAAAGGAGACAAATGGGTGATGCCTTTGTGGTCAAATGGTGTGTGATGTCACTTTCATTTTTGAATTTCAGTCTTTTGAAGTGCATGACAGCACATAATCAAGACCCAGACATGCACCACATACATGAACATTACACACAAGACAGTATTAAATCTTTAAAAGCTCATGAAATGAGGATGAGGCTCTGATGTGTAGGGGGAGGCCGTTCCACGTTTTAGGAGGGATGTATGAGAAAGTTTGATCCCCAGACCTGTTTGCATGGGACGTGAGGCACAAGGAGTCTGGCGGAGCAGAGGTATCTGGTGGAAGGTGATGCAGCTGTTGCAGTGAGCACGGCCTGGTTTTGGAGCGCCTTGAAGATGTGTGTCAGGAGTTTGAAGTGTGCTCTTCAGTGTATGGGAAGTCAGTGGAGCTCTCAGAGGTCGGGCGTAAAATGGCTATGCGAGGAAGGTTAAGTATTTGTCTTGCCGCTGCATTTCGGATGATTTGAAGTTTTATGGTTAGGTGTTTGGTGATCCCAGCATAAAATGTGTTCCTGTAATCCAGTCTGCTGATGATGAGAGTGTGGGTGATGTCTTTCCTAGTCAGAAATTTGACCCACGCAGCTGGAAGGAATGCATGTTACTGGATGGTCACTTCGACCCCTGAAGCCATCCATTCAGATAAGGAAGGCTATTTGGCTGGTGGACCTCAGGGTCCATGGATCTGTCAATAGGGGCTACCTCTTTGGAAATGCTGCTCCAAAAGCATGTGTTTGGAAATGTTTTTTTTTAACGAGATTCCTGACTTCTGAGCCTCTGTTTCGGAAGAAACTTAAAGACCTGGCTCTTCTCTCTGATCTAGCCCACTCTTTTCCTCCTGAACCCCTCTGAACCTCACAAGATATTGTCTTCAGCGCCGGGAAACCTCCGTCGGAGGTAGCTGCGCGCTTTACAAACCTCTAAAATAAAATAAATAAAATAACGCTGTAGTCTTCAAAGTTTTTTTGTTGAGTGCCCTCGAGAAAAGAGATTTGGTCTGCCTCTCCACCTCCCCTTTGAATGCCGCAGGTGTTTCTCCTTGGAAGTTATGGGTTTAGATACTAGTGACCTGGATGAATAGGTAGTATTAATGCACCTGATAAAATCCAACACCACCTGGGTTTGGAACTTATATGGTGTGATAAACAACACATGTTTTTACTGTTTTGAGTGTTCACCCTTTTGAGTGGAATAATATTCAGTTTTTGGTGTATACAGCATCAACATCTGCATGTGTCAGTACATACTGGGCATTTTTCTTCAGTTAACTTATTTTTTTTTAGATCTGCTGAAATTTAAAGGAGGGTGAAAACTTTTTCACACCTGGATCACAACACTTTTAATGATGATCCCTGAACGGGTGTAAGCATTGGGTCACAATCTACCAGGCCTATTTTGATCAGACCCTTAGAAGTAAATGGACTAAACTCAAAGAGAGCAAAACAAACATGTGAGTGGCAGGTAGGCCTGGGCAGTGAAAGCCGCTCCGTTCGCGGACTTTGGGGAGTTTTCTGCACTCCGCGCTCCGCAGGGCTCGCAGAGTGCTGAAAACTCTGCTTTGTGTAGTGCAACAGAGCTTTTCACCGCTTACGCTCGCGGACGGTAAGTCCGTGAGTGTGAGCTGCTGCTCAGGTAGTATTTCTACCTGAGCAGCAGGAAAATCAGCGCAAACGGCAGTTCGCACTGCACTCTGCCAGTTGTAGAACTCCGCTGAGTTTTTTTGTCACTTCTCGGAGTTCCGCGTAGCAAAACTCCGCAAACTACGACCAGGCATCCTTGCCCTGTAGTTTTTCTGTAGACAGAGTAAGTGTACAATTCTGCTCAGAATCCACTAACAATGTATGTTGATAGGAGGGAGGGGGGTAGATGGCAGCTCTAAGTATTGGATCAGAGGCCTCCTGCTAACACCTATGCTGCTGAACTCCTTTCCCATCTGCAGGGACTCGAACCCCTTGAACTTTTTTCTCTTCCGACCACTAGGAGACCATCAGCAGTCTGGTAAGGGAGCTCTAAGTCTATCATCACAGATTGTTTGATGGATTTCAGGAAGCATGAAATGGCTCTTTGTTTACACTGTTGCCCAGCTCTCGCACATGCTCTTCTGGCCCACACAGACACTGAGCCAAAGCTAAAAGATCCCAATCTGGACTTTAGCCGAATATATGCCTGATTTAGATCTTGGCAGATGGGTTACTCCGTCACAATGGTGACGGATATCTCATCCGTCGAAATGCAAATCCCATTATATCCTATGGGATTTATATTTCAGCGGACGGGATATCCGTCACCGTTTTGACAGAGTAATCCGTCCACCAAAATCTAATTTATGCCCTATAAGTTCATTTTCAGCCACACTCAGAGGCCCTAGGACACCCTCAGCCAGCCTTTGGACAATCCTCAGGAGCTTACAATTCATCAATCAAAAACTCTCACCTGACAGTTCACCTTCAGTGGTCCTCTCTCAACCTCAACCTGACCTTCAGGTCCACTCTGTCAGGGCTCAAACCCACTCTGCCGAAATACAGTCTATCAGACTTCCCTGTATCCACCTCCACCTTTCAACACCCTCTTCCTGCTGCAAGTCAACAATTTGTCACTCCCTGCTGGCCCTTAATGTACTCTACCATCAACAGAAGTTTTTCACTTATCGTGAGGAGTGAAATAGACACAAATACGTGTAAAAGGCCGATCATCACAGAAATCCCATGTTCACCGGCAGGCAGTTGGGCAACTTCTAGTGAAATCCATGGAACCTTTGTATTTCATTGAGTCTGACGTGCTTGCCTCATTAGACACTGAAAATGTGATGGGTGGAATGCCTGAATTAATTTACCACTAGAGGCAGGAACCGGCCGCATACAGTCAGCATTGGTCCTGATCCAATAGGAACATTCTAGTCTAACCTGCCAGGCCAGGTCCATTCTGAATGGTAGCTCAGTCAATCATTCAGTAGATTTGTAGAGTGCTTCTTGTCACCTGTGAGAGTATCCAGGGCACTCAGAACTGCTTGCAGCCTATGTTGGTCTCAGCAGCAGAGTTAAGCTTGAGTTCTAGGGCATGTATGGGCTACCCGTTTTATTTTGAGCATCGCCGTAATAAAGCAAAAGGTGATGGGAAGAATGCTTGAATAAGTCCCAGGCACTTTAAATTAATGGGGCACATTCCATTCCAATGTTTTTAGCTCATCATGTCAACTCAGACAGGAGCCAGGTATATTTTCGAATCCCCTTGATCCTGCTTACATCGGCTTAGCTATGGGTGAAATATGCATTATGCCTGCCTAACGTAGAGTAATTGGAGTAATTTGGCATGATCCTTGTCAGGTAAAATTCCTGAAATTATGTCCGTTGAATAATTATGTGCCATTCATGGTAAAAATTGACAGTAAACATACCATTTGTGGGGAGATAAATATTAAGGGTGGGCATAGTTGGCGGAGTACCACCACATGGAATTCTGCAGGATTGATCAAGAACTTCGAGAATTCTGCTCCGCAACTCCATGTCTCACCACAATTAATAAAACAAAAACATCACATACCCTTGGTAAAACGACAAGTAACACATTTTTTACATGCTAAAATGCATAGAATTTTCTCACAAAAGTAAAGATGAAAATACAGCAAGCAGTGAGAGGTGATGATTTTGATGTCCTCACTAACCTATGGAGAGAACCAAGCAGATGCCTTGAACACAAAGAGCACATCATGCTGAACGATTGGTGTTGGTCCCATCCTCCTAGGACCACCCCTAGCACAGTTATGGGCAAAAAATACAATCCCAACCAAAGGCCCTGCAAAGCATTATGGGACAATATTCTAGGGTGCAGTGAATATTAGTGCGCGCCTCTGACCAGGGAGATGAACCACGTCTACAAAATGGCTATGTCGAGCCCTGACGGATGTGGCAGTGAGGGGCGAATTGTGGGCCCACGGCGTGAAGGTGACAGCAGTACACTGGCCCAACTTTACCTGGCGGCTTCAGAAGGACTGGGGGGACCACCCTGAACGCTGCGCTGGCAAATTAGCAGTGGGCGGTGCTGTGCTGGGCCTGTGCCATGTAGGCCCTTGACCAGGACTGTAGCAAGGAGATGAACGGCTGATACTGGGAAGGTGAGAGCTCACTTGGTCTGCTTGGGAACTGGATGAGCACTGTGAAGAGGGCATTGATACAGCGGGACGGTGCTGCATTGTTTGGGAGTTCCACTGAGGCTGACAGCGCCGGCTGGAGGTACCCATGGAGGGGTGATTCCCCGTTCTGGTATCTCACGCCGACAGCTTGTGTAAACGGAAGAGGCCCTTGGAACTGGAACTCAATGCTGATGGCTTGCAGGCACGGATGTGAGCATCGAACACAGGTCCTGTGGTCTGACGGTGCGGACTGGCCAACCCTACTGCCGAGCTCGGCGCCTATGCTTGGAGATACTTGCTGATACCACCCCGAAGACCCCTGAGAACTTATATAGCTGCTAACAATGGGAGGGTGTCCAGAAAGAAAGGGTTCGCTGCGTTGCAAGTGGAAGACACGGGCCGCACACGGATGATGAGGATGAGGTGGCGGTGAGGTGGAAGGATGCCGTCCCGGAGGGTCCCACTCTGGTGGACATCATGCAGGCCATCACTTCTTCGAGAGAAGCTCTGGAGACAAAGATGGATTCTATAGTGGCAGACCTCTGCTGAAGGACGACCATCGGAAGCTTAAGGAGCGAGTGAAGCTTAACGAGAAAGTCTTGGAGAAGGTCCCTGAGGCAGTCACAGCGCTACAGCATTCACTGAAGCTAGTGGAGGCCAAGGTCAGGGTGCTTGAAGTGAGAGCGGAGGACAGCGAAGGGCGCTTCCGCCGGAACAATCTGCACATTGTGGGGGTCCCAGAGCGAGAGGAAGGGGAAGATGCAGTGCAGTTTATAGAAAACTGGATTAAAACAGAAGTGGCTCCAGAGGGGCTCTCCTCCTATGTACTCGAGCGAGCCCACAGTGTCCCGACTAGACCACCCACCCCTGGGGCCCCTCCACTGCCGGCGGTGGTGCTGCTGCTTTATTACTGAGATAGGGATCACATCTTGTAGCAAGCCAGAGAGAAACAGAATTTGCAGATTGGGAATGTTAGGGTGATGATCTTTCAGGACTTCACCAGGGAGGCACAGAGGCCACGTGCGCCATTCCTGACTTTCAAGCGGAAGCTGCGCTAGTTGCAAATTCCCTATGCCATGTTATTCCCAGCACATCTTTGGGTGTTTGACAACACTGAGACTCACTTCTTCACTGCACCGCAAGAAGCCTGGCACTGGTTGGAGACGTGACAGACACGTGTAGCAAGTGCTTTGCCGCCAAGCAGTGCCCGATGGGCACTCCCCCACGATATCCGAGGGCTCCTACACCAACAGGTCGCCAACTCGAGAGACACAGGGCCGTGCAGGCCGTTGCGGAGATTAGCCTGGGGGAGGCTAGTCTAAACTCGACGAACAGAGAGCATGGCATAGGCAGATATGAAAGCTCCAATCCCAGTAGCACGAACGGAAACTCTGAGATGGAATTGCCAGATGTCACACCCCAAACAGCAGATGGCATTGTCTGATGGTCGCACGCCGAGCTGCAAGAGGAATGGTCATTGTAATGATAGGGGCTGACTGTTGGAGAGGCTACCATGATGTGGCAACAGCCTACTGGCACCAGAGCAATTGATGGGCCCACCGCCTACATTACGGGGTGGGGGTTAGCCGGGGGTTTCTGGGTCCCACAGGGCCAGCCTACACCTCTTTTCGTTACTTGTAGTTCACCACACTAGTTTGGATGGGGACTTGTTGGTTGGAACCTGTCCTGGGGAGGGGGAGTTGGGGGCGTTTGGTTGTTGAGGGGGTTTTGTTTGGGGCCAGGCATGTCACTATGGGGAGGTTAGAAGGAGAACTGACGCGGTTCAAGCAATGGGATCCCCCGTAGGCATTAAATGCATCTCCTGGAATGTCAGGGGGATGCACACGATGTTGCTTCATCATAAAATACACGCGTACCTAGTGCGGAGAGGGGTGCAGATTGCCCTGTTACAGGAAACTCATTTGATGCAGAAGGAAGGGATCGCTTTGCAGAAAAGATGGAGGGGGCAGGTATTTTGCACTATGTATTCGGCCTATGCCATATGCACATTGATCTGGGTGTGGGCAGGAGTTCCTTTTCAGAGTACCAGGCAACTAGTAGATCCCAATGGCAGGTATTTGGTGGTATCTGGGCAGTTAGATGGTAGGGATATAGTGATCGGGAGTCTTTATGCCCCCAATGTGGACCAATCTACTTTCTTTGCACATCTCTCAAGGACACTGGCAACCATGCTGACAGGGTCGGTAGTGTTGGGGGGGGGACTTTAACAGTATTACTGACATTGACCTGGACCAATCTCACCCACCACTCCCATACGCTCCCATACATAGGCTTGCAGCAATCAGACGTGACTGGCAGCAACACTGGGGGTTGACAGATACCTGGAGGGCCCATCAGCCGGACGAAAGGGATTATTCCGACTACTCTGCATTGCATGAACTGCACGTTTGGTTGGACTCGATCCTATGTTCCCCAGACGTGCATGGTGGGGTCATACTCAATGAATATTTGGCTAGAACACTTTCTAATCATAACCTGTTGTTGTTGTCCTTAGACTGGCTATGGCTTAGACCTAATATACCTACTTGTCGTCTGCGCCAGGACAGTGTTTCGGGCCACAACAGGTTCTGTTATCGAAGATTATTTTTTAGATAATGCCGGTACAGCGACGAGTCCACTTATTGAATGGGACGCCTTTAAAACTGTTGTTAGGGGTCGCTGCATTGGAGAAATGGTTGGAGTGCGGAGGGTGCTGCTACGGGAAGTGCAAACTGCACAGCGCAGGCTCCGGGAACTGGAGAAAGAGAGACCGGAGCAAATAGATAGACAGGCTGATCTTCTCGCAGCCCAAGAAGTCCTTGCTACGCGAGTAGAAAAGGTGCGCTGCTTCGATTATAAGGCATACATCTCCCGAACCCATACGGAACGTGACAAATCTGGGGTACTGTTGGCCTGGCTGGCTAATCCCGTGCATAGAGGAAGGACGATCTTGGAGCTGAGGAGACAAGGGGATGAGGTATTTTAGAGTCAACCAGATATCAATGCTCAATTTTTGGAGTATTATGCCTTCCTCTACCAGAATAGACTTGACCCAGAGGCTGCGGACGAGACTCGTTTCTTGGTTGGTGTTGAGCTTCCTACGGTTGATGATGTGGCGACAGAGGAACTGGGCAGGGAGGTGGAGATTGGGGAAGTTTGTAGCGCCATCAAACATATGGCTAGGAATAAGACCCCGGGGACGGATGGGCTCCCGGTGGAGTTTTACTCTGCATACATAGATGTATTGGCCTCACAGCTAATGACACTGTACAACAAGGTGAAACAGGAGGGTTGTCTTCCTGCTTCAATGAGGGAAGCGATAATTGTCCCACTGTTAAAACCTGGTAAACCACCTGAGGACTGAAGTGCGTATCGGCCCCTAGCCATGCTTAACTTAGACTATAAAACATTAAGCCGTATATTGGCAAGTTGGCTATTAGCCCACATGCCGACGCTTATCCATGTAGACCAGGCAGGCTTTATCCCATCCAGAAACACAGCAATGATGTCCGTAGGCTGCTGCGCATATTGGGGGCAGACACCTATTGCAAGGAGGAAGCATGCATTTTTACGGTTGACATTGAGAAGGCTTTTGACAGCCTAGAATGGCCGTATCTCTTTAGGGTTCTGAGAGCATTTGGCCTGGGGCACCATTTCGTGGAGTGGACGGCGCTCCTGTACAAAACTTCGACGACCAGAGTCTGGACAGGGGGGTTGATTTGGGAGGCCTGTATAGTGGGCAGAGGTACAAGACAGGGTTGTCCGCTATCACCCTTATTGTTCGCGCTGGTGATGGAACCCATGGCCGTGCACGCCAGGGGCAGGTGGTAGAGGGACAGTTACAGCACATTGCGTTATATGCGGATGACCTCCTACTGTTTCTGGTCAACTCGGGGAGGCCCTACAAGGAGCCAAGGAGCTGCTAGGTGTCCTGGAGAGAGCTGCAGGGCTTAGGGTGAACTGGGCCAAGTCGTGTCTTTCGGGTGGAGACGGATCTAAGGAAGCTGACGTTATGCCTTACGCATTACGCCTTGGGAACCTAGATGCTTACCTTACCTGGGCACTCGGATATACCATGACCCTGTCGATCTACTGGAGGGTAACATAGGGCGCGCAGTGCGTAGCACAAAGGGTAACTTTGAGTTCTGGGGGACCCTCCCATTATCTGTGGCGGGTAGGGCGGCTTGGTGAAAATGGTTACATTACCCAGGCTTCTCTATTTCTTCGGGACACTCCCAATCTGGATCACATCCAGGATTTTTGCTCAACTCAACACAATGCTCACGGGTTTCCTCTGGGGTACTGGGAGGTGGAGAGTGGCTCTCACCACTATGATGAGACCCAGGGCAGAGGAGGGTTTCGCGTTGTCAGATTTTGAGGCCTATTATCATGCAGCGCAGCTGCAGTGGTACACGAAATGGATGGCAGGACGGTTAAATAATATGGAAGACCTTGGTGGTCCGGACCCAGGCCTGAACCTCCTATCCCGGGTGCTACTGCATCTGCCCATAAGGTTGGGGGTGATCCCCTCGGACTTATAAAAGGTGCACCAATGTTGGAACAGACTAGTTAGACGAGCGCAGGTGCGGACCCCATATGCGCCTGAGATCCCATTAGTTGTTGCTCCATTGCCCCATGGAGGGGACTGCAGCAGTTCACGCTTATGGAATGAGGTTGGGATCTCCACTGTAGGAGAATTATTCGAAGACAATACCTTGCTCCCAGTTAATGATCATCGGGAGCGGTACAACCTTCCTAGAGGTGATTTCCTCCTACATGCCGCTCTGACGGCAGCTATCAGAAAACATTGGCGAGAGGGGATGGTGGAACCCCAGACCTTCCTGGCCTGTTAGTATGTGGTGATGGCAACGGGTATTATCAAGGCTGTCACTTGTCTCTACAGGCGTATTACACAGGGATAGTGCCGGCCCCTAACAGCACTGCGCCTCAAATGGGAGGAGGACCTGGGTGAGCCCATTGATGAGAAAACATGGGGGGAACTTGTGGAAAGGGCCTGGAAGAGCTCTAGGAATGCACGCTTCCAGTTGATTCACTTCTATGTCCTGCACAGGGTGTACCTTGCCCCGGGCAAGATTAATGAATACTTCGGGGCCCGGACTGCGTGCACGAGATGCAATCTAGAGGGTGCAGGGTTTCTCCACATGTTCTGGAATTGTCCACATTTGGGAGAGTTCTGGAGGGGGGTGACAACTGGGTTGGCAGCTGTGACGGAGAGGGACATAGCAGTGTCGCCAGGTTGATGTTTGCTGCACTGGTTCCCCCACAATGCTAGGAATAAAGTTACTAGTAAGTTCATAGATCTGGGATTGGTGTTGGCTAAAAGGGAACTCAGTAGTCATTGGAGAAACAAAAATCGGCCCAAGTGTGGCACGCTGGACTAGGTAGATGGTGAAGTGGGCGGATTGCGAGGGGACCTTCCGACTGCAGATGGCCAAACACACTGGTACTGAGAGAACACTGGAGATGGCACGGGCATGGATGGCAATGGTGGACCTGTTGAAACACCCGACTGACGACACTGTCGACGACCCGGGGGAGGTGGAACTTGTAGCAGGGGAATGATCATGGGGTTGCCTTGGTGCCTTGCGTGCATCTCTGGGCCGGGCTGACATGGTAACCATCCCATCCAATGACGCCAATAAACGGAAACATGAGACGCAGCGCCCCTAATACATGACTGAATTGACCAAGGTCCAAGTACAGATGCGTTGATGTATTAGCGACATGCCTGGGGGGAGGGGTTTTGGAGGGAGTTTAGAGGGAGTTGGGAGGGCGGGGGCGAGGGAGGTCATTGGTTGTTATTCCCACAGGGTTATCAAGTGGGATTTAGGACACATAGAGTGCACTAACAAGCACTACAGTATCCCGAGCAGCGGGCGGGCATTGGCTTAAGATGTGCATTATCTTAATTCCCCAACAGTTGGACTGGCAATCGAACATGAAGGATTATTTTGCACTTCGAAATCCCACTGTGTTGAATCTTGAGATGAACGTCATGCCTTACGCAACACCCTGCGGGCTGTTTTCACTGTTTTATTGCAAATCAATAAACTTTGTTTACAAAAAACAAATGCAAATGCCTGCGTGTGAGTGGCTGCTGTTTATGGTGTATTTGCTTATTTGTACAATTAAAATTCTTAAGGTCTAAATGTGTTCCATGATTCAAGTGTGGAAGCAAATAGCTACAATACAGCACCAAACGCCAGATTTGCATTTTGAGTAATTAAGTGTAGTTTCTCATACTTTTTCAGAAAATTCACATAAATATGCAAACACAAATTACAAAAATGTTGCACATCACTTGCCCTGCTCTTCTTTTGCGTCATTGTTAATGATATGTGTTCTGTCATTAATTAGTGATATCAGTTTTATCAATCTCGAAGATTGAATGGTTCAGGCACCCCTAATGCAAGTGAACTGAAAATCTCAGCAGGTTATAGATAAATATCTGCAAACAGCATAATAATGACACCTATAACTACTTATATCCAATTTTATATGATGATCAAACATTCATTTTTAATTGATGTCCAACTGTAGCATTTCTTTTGTGCATCTCACATTTAAGTACTGTTGCTAAAAATCGGTGGCTCACAGTGCCAAGAAAATTAAAACATACCACTATTAGGATGGGAGTTATAATTTGATAAACTGGGGGAATTTTACAGACTTTTTCTTTGGAAGCAAAATTCTACTTGTATTGCAATGTTGGGCACAGATTTCTATCTGACTCATGCAGTTCAACGCAGCAATAAAAGTTGCTGCGTTGCGTGAAAGTGAGATAAGATATGGCGCTGCTGTTGTCATCCCCTGCGCTGGCACACTTTAGGCAGCCTTGCACTAGTCAGACACTCTTAAACCATGGTTCAAAGATGCATGTGTGATCCATAGCAAGCATAGCCATTCATTCCACGTTTACAGTCCAGTTATATATATGTATATATATATTTCACAAATGAATAATTGTAACGACCACCACAGGGCTAATCTTCCACCAGATCTTTTAATTTAGGTAACGCGTTTCGCCTGGCACAGCAGGCTTGCTCACACATTAGGTAGTGGGTTTAGGTCACGTATATACCATTCGGGATTTCAGGAAATGAGGAAAACAGAAAAAGGGGACTACAGTCCTCGTATCAGTAGGCAGAAAATTTGGCGGCCATTTTAAGCTAGTCAATTGCAAGTCCAGTACTTTGTTACAAGTTTGTATTTCTCATCACAGAATTCGTATTTTATCAACATAGTGTTTCTAATTATTCCTGAATATTTCATGTAATTGTTATTAATCTATCACATATATCTCTGGATATCTTCATTTGCATTCCATCAGCATAGTGCTCCAAACAATTGCTCAATATAATATATGAGAATTCAAAGATATACAATTATTCATCAATTATTTATCAGTTGTTATTGACATAGTGTCTGAAACAAATTATGAAATCTTATTCATTAATTCTCCCATTATTTCTGTACGTGACATAATTAATCCCCACCATACATTTAGATCAACACCCTATAAAGAATGTATAAAGAAACACAATCCTTACTTGTGCCACCTCATTCCCTTATCACATTTATATATACAGAATGGAACTTTAAACATATTATTAGGAATATGAAGATTCTCTTATCTGCAATATGATTGACTTTCATTTGATGCTCTGGAAGAAAAGGGTAGTGGGGAAATTCGATTCCCTTCCAGAGTCGGCCCCTTCCTTTTCTCCTAGAAATTAAAACAAATACAAAATAGAAAACCATTAGATTCTACTAGTAGTGATAAAATATTCCCAAAAAACTCTTTCACACAAAAAATCACGTTTCCTTTTGATTTTTCAAAATATATACAACCAGATAATTCTACTTGAAGTTCTCATTACTCTCTTAAATGGACATTCAATTCCTCATCTTGATTTAGTCCTCCCGGGTATTTGCTTTGCAAATTCACAATATGCCATGACTCCCTCTGTCTCAACTGCAGTTCCCTGTTCCCGCCCCTTCTGTTTAACTCTATTTGTTCTATTGCAAAAAATGACAATAGTGAGTTATTGGACAGGTGATATTTTTCAAAATGCCTTGCCACTGGGTAGTGTGAGTCTTTATTATTTATTGCTCGCATGTGATCCAACACTCTCTTCTTGACTGCTAGAGTGGTGCTTCCCACATATCTCAAATGACAAGGAGATTCAAGAATATAAATAACATATGTACTCCCACATGTTGAAATTGCTCAATATTCTTTACTGCTACAGGAGTATCATATTTTTTTCGCATGTGGCTGTGGTGACACGCCTTACAGTGTCCACATGGAAAAAACCCTTTCAAGTTGAGACGTGTGTTGATTTGGGTTTTAGAGATATCTCCTTTCATCAGAATGTCCTTAAGATTTCTGCTTTTCCTATATGTTATAAGTGGGCGTGCAGGTAAGTCATTCATTAAAGTAGGTTCACTTTTGAGTGTGTTCCAATTCTTATTCAGAATTTTGACAATACTGTTCGATTCTGCATTGAACATCAGGATAACTCTGGGTTGATTTTCCCCTTCTTTTTCCTCATTAGTTTTTTCTACAAGGGTTTCTTCCCTCGAAATCTTTTGTACTTTTTCTTTAGCTCTTTCCAGTACCCATTTTGGATATCCCCTTTCTTTAAATCTTTCCAACATGTTTTTTTGCTCAATGTAGAAATCTTCCATGGTGCTGCAGTTCCTCCTTGCTCTGAGCAGTTCCCCAAATGGTATGCTCTATTTCAGAGTTTCAGGGTGACTGCTCAGAGCATGGAGAAGACTGTTCCCAGCCGTATCTTTTCTATGCAGTTTGGTACAAATTTTGTTTTGACGGATCTCTACTACTACGTCTAGAAATTCAATAGCTACCGTACTGATGTTATGTGTTAGTCTTAAGTTGTAATTATTAATATTCAAATTCTCAATGAATATGGTAGCTGATTGTTCGTCTCCTTTCCATATAATGAAAAGGTCGTCGATGTACCTCAACCATTTGATTATCTTTTTTCCTGTTTCCGTATGGTCAATGTTTCTTTGTACTTCCTCCTCCCATACTCCAAGAAACAGATTAGCAAAACTTGGGGCAAAACAAGTCCCCATTGCAGTACCTATGACTTGTTTAAACATTTGACCATCAAATATGAAAATATTATTTGATAAACAAAATCTTATCATTTCCAACAGTATCATAGTATGATCTCCAAAACATATTTTTCTCTTTTTTAAATAATGGTAACAGCACTGTAAACCTAGTTCATGGTCTATTATTGAGTACAAAGAGTTTACATCCATTGTGATAAGTTGGTAATCATCTTCCCAAACAATATCTTTTATTTTCCCTAAAAAATCCTTAGTGTCTTTAGTATAGGAGGGAAGAGTTAAAACATATTCTCGCAGAAAATGATCCACATATTTTGATATGTGTTCTGATACACACCCAATCGAAGATACTATAGGTCTGCCTGGAGGTGACGTAGCATTTTTATGGATCTTGGGCAATAGATAAAAACTAGGCAATTTCGGATAATCTTTCTTTAGGTAGCAAAATTCCTCCCATTGTAAGAGGCCTTGATCTTTCCATGTCGTCAACATCGCCCAAATCTTGAGTATACTCTCATTATACTCTTCCATATTACTTTCCACATAATATCTAGTGTCCTTAAGTTGTTTAAGGGCTTCTTTAACATTCATGCTTCGATCCCACAGAACGATATTTCCTCCCTTGTCTGCAGGGCGGATTACTAGGTTATCATCCTCTGCTAATGATTTAACTAGTTCCCATTGTTTTTTTGAGAAATTTCTTCCAGGTTGTTTGTATGAGGAGTTATTAATCTTCATTCGAAAATTAATTAGATCTTTCATTACAGTCTCATGGAAAGCATCTATGTTGTCATGAGATGTCGTGGGATAGAATACAGACTTGGGTTTAAATCCAGTTCTTGCTGGACAATCTGTAATAATTTCTTCTGCTTCTGCATTGGTCATACAGTCAGGATCATCATATAGTTCCACCAGAGTTGTTAGTATATTAAGGTCACCTGTATTAGTATATGGTGTATGATCCCTTACTAGATTATTTTCATTAATTTCATCTGGAGGTCTCAGCCATTTGTTGCTCTGCCATTTTTTAAGCTTAAGCTTACGAACTAATTTAAAGAAACAGAAAGGAGAAATGCTGCGCAAAGTTTGTTTGCAAGAGCCCCAAACAAAAATACAAATATCAATAAAGAAATAAATACAAAGGATAGTTCATTACAAGATAAACTAAAGAGATTTGAGAAATTAAAAAAATCTGAAACTTCCAAGTGGTGGGAGGCTATATCTTTGGAGGATTAAGTAGAGAAGGAGATGGTACCTAGAGGCCTTCGAATATATATTACACCTAGTTATGAGTCCCCGAACCCTCTGATGCTCCAAGAATGGGCGGAAAACTCAGCACTGCGTTCAAAACATATGCTGATGATTCTAATCAAATATGCCTGGGAAGACCGAGAAACAATAATGAAGGAATTGAAAACTCTGGAAGAGGAAATAATGAAACAAGAACAAGAGGCTGTCAATAAATTCATGACTGATCTGAAAGGGAGATTAAAACGACATAAAGAAGATATAAAAGCAAGGAAACAACGCAAGTTGCACCGTGACTGTTGTGAATATGAGAGCGGAAGAATCTTAACTTATAGTCATAAATATGATCATCTGTATGCAAATCTCGCACAAGGTGCAACAATAGAGGATGTATCTGGGATCCCTAGTGCCACTGAATCCATAACCAGTAGTGATACGGAGGGGGACATACAAGAAATAAATACAAACATCAATGTGAATGAATCAGCTACGGGATCAAGACAACAAACAAATTCTTTAGAAGAATATCGCCTCATGAGAACAGGGAGGCAGATTCCAAGGACAGTACAACCACTGAAAGCAAGGGGGAGAGGTCGAGGACAACTGAACAGAGGAAGAGGAAGAAACAGGGAAGAAACTGGCGAAGAAGACAGCGAATCCGACAGAAGATCAAGAAGAGGACGAGGACGTGGATACAGACCAATGGGAAACAAGAAGACTGGTCAAACACAACAAGAATAATGGAAGATGAAATGGTAAATAAAACTATTGTAAACTTATCATACAGACCACTGACCATAGAAGAAAAAAGAACACTGTGTTTAGGTCTCTCATTTTGCCCTACAGGTAGTTTTAATTACCCAGAAACCAGAATTGACATCTTTACATTTGTTTATAAGCTTAAGCTTAAAAAATGGCATAGCAACAAATGGCTGAGACCTCCAGATGAAATTCATGAAAATAATCTAGTAAGGGATGATACACCATACACTAATATAGGTGACCTTAATATACTAACAACTCTGGTGGAACTATATGATGATCCTGACTGTATGACCAATGCAGAAGCAGAAGAAATTATTACAGATTGTCCAGCAAGAACTGGATTTAAACCCAAGTCTGTATTCTATCCCACGACATCTCATGACAACATAGATGCTTTCCATGAGACAGTAATGAAAGATCTAATTAATTTTTGAATGAAGATTAATAAATCCTCATACAAACAACCTGGAAGAAATTTCTCAAAAAAACAATGGGAACTAGTTAAATCATTAGCAGAGGATGATAACCTAGTAATCCGCCCTGCAGACAAGGGAGGAAATATCGTTCTGTGGGATCGAAGCATGTATGTTAAAGAAGCCCTTAAACAACTTAAGGACACTAGATATTATGTGGAAAGTAATATGGAAGAGTATAATGAGAGTATACTCAAGATTTGGGCGATGTTGACGACATGGAAAGATCAAGGCCTCTTACAATGGGAGGAATTTTGCTACCTAAAAAAAGATTATCCGAAATTGCCGAGTTTTTATCTATTGCCCAAGATCCATAAAAATGCTACGTCACCTCCAGGCAGACCTATAGTATCTTCGATTGGGTGTGTATCAGAACACATATCGAAATATGTGGATCATTTTCTGCGAGAATATGTTTTAACTCTTCCCTCCTATACTAAAGACACTAAGGAGTTTTTAGGGAAAATAAAAGACATTGTTTGGGAAGATGATTACCAACTTATCACAATGGATGTAAACTCTTTGTACTCAATAATAGACCATGAACTAGGTTTACAGTGCTGTTACCATTATTTAAAAAAGAGAAAAATATGTTTTGGGGATCATACTATGATACTGTTGGAAATGATAAGATTTTGTTTATGAAATAATATTTTCATATTTGATGGTCAAATGTTTAAACAAGTCCTAGGTACTGCAATGGGGACTTGTTTTGCCCCAACTTTTGCTGATCTGTTTCTTGGGGTATTGGAGGAGGAAGTACAAAGAAACATGGACCATACGGAAACAGGAATAAAGATAATCAAATGGTTGAGGTACATCGACGACCTTTTCATTATATGGAAAGGAGACGAACAATCAGCTACCATATTCATTAAGAATTTGAATATTAATAATTACAACTTAAGACTAACACATACCATCAGTACGGTAGCTATTGAATTTCTAGACATAGTAGTAGATATCCGTCAAAACAAAATTTGTACCAAACTGCATAGAAAAGATACGGCTGGGAACAGTCTTCTCCATGCTCTGAGCAGTCACCCTGAAACCCTGAAATGGAGCATACCATTTGGGGAACTGCTCAGAGCAAGGAGGAACTGCAGCACCAATGAAGATTTCTACATTGAGCAAAAAAACATGTTGGAAAGATTTAAAGAAAGGGGATATCCAAAATGGGTACTGGAAAGAGCTAAAGCAAAAGTAAAAAAGATTTCGAGGGAAGAAACCCTTGTAGAAAAAACTAATGAGGAAAAAGAAGGGGAAAATCAACTCAGAGTTATCCTGACGTTCAATGCAGAATCGAACAATATTGTCAAAATTCTGAATAAGAATTGGAACACACTCAAAAGTGAACCTACTTTAATGAACGACTTACCTGCACGCCCACTTATAACATATAGGAAAAGCAGAAATCTTAAGGACATTCTGATGAAAGGAGATATCTCTAAAACCCAAATCAACACACGTCTCAACTTGAAAGGGTTTTTTCCATGTGGAAACTGTAAGGCGTGTCGCCACAGCCATATGCGAAAAAAATATGATACTCCTGTAGCAGTAAAGAATATTGAGCAATTTCTAACATGTGGGAGTACATATGTTATTTATATTCTTGAATGTCCTTGTCATTTGAGATATGTGGGAAGCACTACTCTAGCAGTCAAAAAGAGAGTGTTGGAACACATGCGAGCAATAAATAATAAAGACTCACACTACCCAGTGGCAAGGCATTTTGAAAAATATCACCTGTCCAATAACTCACTATTGTCATTTTTTGCAATAGAACAAATACAGTTAAATAGAAGGGGCGGGAACAGGGAACTGCAGTTGAGACAAAGGGAGTCATGGCATATTGTGAATTTGCAAAGCAAATACCCGGGAGGACTAAATCAAGATGAGGAATTGAATGTCCATTTAAGAGAGTAATGAGAACTTCAAGTAGAATTATCTGGTTGTATATATTTTGAAAAATCAAAAGGAAACGTGATTTTTTGTGTGAAAGAGTTATTTGGGAATATTTTTAGCACTACTAGTAGAATCTAATGGTTTTCTATTTTGTATTTGTTTTAATTTCTAGGAGAAAAGGAAGGGGCCGACTCCGGAAGGGAATCGAATTTCCCCACTACCCTTTTCTTCCAGAGCATCAAATGAAAGTCAATCATATTGCAGATAAGAGAATCTTCATATTCCTAATAATATGTTTAAAGTTCCATTCTGTATATATAAATGTGATAAGGGAATGATGTGGCACAAGTAAGGATCGTGTTTCTTTATACAATCTTTATAGGGTGTTGATCTAAATTTATGGTGGGGATTAATTATGTCACGTACAGAAATAATGGGAGAATTAATGAATAAGATTTCATAATTTGTTTCAGACACTATGTCAATAACAACTGATAAATAATTGATGAATAATTGTATATCTTTGAATTCTCATATATTATATTGAGCAATTGTTTGGAGCACTATGCTGATGGAATGCAAATGAAGATATTCAGAGATATATGTGATAGATTAATCACAATTACATGAAATATTCAGGAATAATTAGAAACACTATGTTGATAAAATACGAATTCTGTGATGAGAAATACAAACTTGTAACAAAATACTGGACTTGCAATTGACTAGCTTAAAATGGGCGCCAAATTTTCTGACTACTGATACGAGGATTGTAGTCCCCTTTTTCTGTTTTCATCATTTCCTGAAATCCCGAATGGTATATACGTGACCGAAACCCACTACCTAATGTGTGAGCAAGCCTGCTGTGTCAGGCGAAATGCGTTACCTAAATGAAAAGATCTGGTGGAAGATTAGCCCTGTGGTGGCCGTTACAAATATTCATTTGTGAAATTTAGAAGTCGGCGTGCTCCTCCGTCACTGGACGACCTGCTTGCCTTGGGTGTGGGGAGACAGAAGGAGCAATACGATGAAAAAAAAAAATATATATATATATATATATATATATTCTGCTCCAAAGTTGTCCACCTGTAAGTAGCGCTCGACCAGCAGCTTGATTTATGTGTAGGTAGGGACGGGGATCCGCTTGTAGGAGCCGCTCCGTAGTGGATTTGCCTGACGCGTTTTGAAGCTCCATATGCTTCTCTTCAGAGGCTTTAACGGAAACGGTGTGCACAACCGCTAACCCACTTCGCCATTTAACATATGACACACCCACCAATGGGAGGCTCAAATGAGACTGTGCATTATGGGAAGTGTAGTGCGGAAAGCACATAATCAAGTCCTGTATGGACCCTGCAAGGGGGCCCGTCCTCGATCCCATTTACGGCTGCTGTTCCACTTTTGTGGCCCCCAAGAGTTCCGGGGTGGAGCATACTCCGCGGCTGGACGGCCGCATGTTATATTCTGCTCCAAAGTTGTCCACCTGTAAGTAGCACTCGACCAGCAGCTTGATTTATGTGTAGGTAGGGACGGGGATCCGCTTGTAGGAGCCGCTCCGTAGTGGATTTGCCTGACGCGTTTTGAAGCTCCATATGCTTCTCTTCAGAGGCTTTAACGGAAACGGTGTGCACAACCGCTAACCCACTTCGCCATTTAACATATGACACACCCACCAATGGGAGGCTCAAATGAGACTGTGCATTATGGGAAGTGTAGTGCGGAAAGCACATAATTAAGTCCTGTATGGACCCTGCAATGGGGCCTGTCCTCGATCCTATTTACGGCTGCTGTTCCACTTTCGTGGCCCCCAAGACTTCCGGGGTGGTGCATACTCCGCGGCTGGACGGCCGCGTGTTATATTCTGCTCCAAAGTTGTCCACCTGTAAGTAGCACTCGACCAGCAGCTTGATTAATGTATATATATATACACACACACACACACATACACACACACACACACACATATATATATATATACAAGCATTGCAAAATGGAATGATATACTATTCACAGTCTTTCTACCATGTTTATGCGTGTTTACCAGCATCACGTGCAGAGTGTATTCCGTCTATAAATGGGTGGATCTTTATTTTACACGTTGTCATGTGATCAAGGCTCAGGTGGAGCCGAAACGTTATGGCGACTAGCACGCAAGATTTGTAAATAAAAAATTGCACTAAGACCGAGGTCCGTGTCTGTACTGTTGGGGACCGGCACCAGAAGCGGGCGGACTCGACGAAATTACGGAAAGTAGTGGATATATATATATATATATATATATATATATATATATATATATATACATACATATATACACGAGGAGTTTCTCATTCACTGTATTGAAACTCACGGCCCGGCAGACTCCTGTCATATAGTGAGGTTGGAACGTATGCGAGGATCCAAGGAGGCTTGGAGACTTTCAGCAAACCAGACACATCACGCCTCATCCTGTACGATACCAGCCCGAATGGACTCTTTGCCATCGAGGTTTTCCCCACGCAAAACCTGCCCAGTAAGGGTGTGTTCTGGGAGCTGTAGTGTCTACAACGCTGCAGCTGGTGGGCGATCACATGATTGGGGGCTGGGTTTGCTCCTACCTATGGGAGGACTGCAGGACTATTTAAAGGCGGGGATGTGGCACCAATTCTTATTAACAGCGGCATCTGAAGAAGGCCCAATGGCCGAAATGCATTATGCCTAATGCTGTCTATTAAAGAGCTTCAACTTGGATTCCCAGTGTCTTCCTTGCGCTCATCGGAGGGGTTTGTGTGGATATACATATATATATATTAATATTAATAATTTTTTCATGTTTGACAACAACGTGTATCGCCAAAAACGGGGCGTGGCTATGGGAGCTTGTTTCTCTCCCAGCTACGCGTGTTTACACGTGGGCTGGTGGGAGGAACAGGCTCTCATGGGCACCTTTGCCAATATCTATGAACAAAAGGTATTCCATTGGTTTAGATACATCGACGATGTGTTTTGTGTTTGGAAAGGTGACCAGGACAGTGTTGAAATTTTTATATCAGAACTTAACAACAACAACATTAACCTCAGGTTCACTGCACACATCAGTCCATCTAAAGTCGCATTTTTGGACACTTCTATCTATGTATCCAACAAACGGTTGGAATCCACTTTATACAGGAAACCAACCGCTGGTAATGCCACTCTCCACGCCTCCAGCTCTCACCCCAACCACCTTATCAGGAGTATCACTTACGGAGAACTCCTCAGAGTCAAACGCATTTGTAGCACTCAGGAGGAATACTCTAAATGTTCACAACAGGCAGTGGCTAGATTCAAGGCTAGGGGGTACAGTGACAATATCCTCCAACAAGCCACTGCCAAGGCCGCTCTCAAAACCAGAGAAACTCTACTGAGTTCAAACAAGAGAATTGAGGCAACACATCCCGATTAGTCACCACTTACAATCGGCAACACAAACAACTCAGGGCCATTATTAACAACTGGCCAATTCTTAAAACTGATGCGGTTTTGGCGCCTAGACTTCCATCCGTACCAAACATCACTTTTAGACTGGCAGTCTCTATGAGAAATCAATTGGTTAGGAAAAACCCAGAACATACAACAAAGGGGACTTGGCTGCAACCTATTAAGGGGTTCTTCAAATGCTCATCGTGCAGGGCATGTAAATTTGGAGTCAATAAGACTCATTACAATACTCCATTCAGCTCTGCCCCAGTCCAAATAGGTGGTCATTACAACTGCCGCACTGAATATGCGGTGTATCTCCTCACAAGTAGTTGTGGCCTAACCCTGGGCGTAGTTTGCGTAGTAGCACTACACGTAGCTACGCGGAGTACACTTTTATCTACGTTCAGCTACTTTGATCTATGCGTAGCTGATAACACAGCATCTTGCACACTGCAAGTTACGATAAAATTAGAATTTCTGTCTTTATATGCTATAACGCATATAGTCATTTCACATAAGTGAAAATGATACATTAGCAAGCAGTGAAAGAGGTGATGATTTTGGGATCCTCCCTAACCTAGGGAGAGAACCAAGCAGATGCCTTGAAAACAAAAAGCACATTTTCTTGAACGATTTGGCGGTGGTCCCATCCTCTGAGGACCACCCCAAGCACAGTTATTGGCAAAAATACAATCCCAACCAAAGGCCCTGCCCATAACTCGCGCGACAGCCACTCTATCACAAGGATGATGTCATCAGTGATGTCATGAGTGATGCCACTGACCATGTCATGAGTGATGTAATATGTGACGTGAGTGAAATGTCCAGCTAACTATAACATGTGTGAAACCTATGGTTTTTAAGTGAATTTGCAAGGTTTTTTAAATGCTAATTCCTAACTATAATGTGTGTGAAACCTATGGTTTTTTAAGTGAATTTGTAAGGTTTTTTAAATGCTAAGTTATGTATGTTTTATTATCTTTTATATATATATATATTTTTATTTTTATTTTTAAGGTTTTTTAAGGTTTTTCACCGTGCGCGCATGGTGCGCGCACAGTGCGCGCACCCTGCGATTTTTTGAAAAGAAAATAAAATGTTTTTTTCACCCTTCGGGGTCCTTCAGGGACCCCCTGACAAAGACTAGGGGGTCAGGAACTCTCTACCCTGCCCCCTTTTCACATTCTCCACCTTTCTTCTTCACTGTCAGACACAAAACACACAAAATGGCGGCCGACACTTCCTGAGTTCGACCGATTCAAATGTTGACTGACATGTAACCACCAATCAGAATTACGCTCGCGCACGTTAAGGTGCGCGCCTATAGATATTTATGTACTTTTAACTGCAATTTTCTCAGGAACTACTGAACAGATTGACTGCATATATGCAAAAGGCACATCCCTGACCTGAGGACTACCTCTTTGCCAAATTTCAAGTAATTCTGTTCAGCCGTTCGGGCTGTACCTTCGACTAAAGGTCCTATGGGAAAATGCATGGGGAAAACGCGTTTTGGGATCCCCCTTTTTTCTCAGCCCCTGCTTGAAGAATCACCCCGAGACTTTCAGGGTAGCAGCTGAACGGAGCGCCCCATTAGTTTTGAAAATTTCGCGAGGATTCGTCAACCGGCGCCAAAGTTATTCAAAATAGAATTTTCAGATTTCCTATGGAAACTCGGTCCTAACTATAACTATCTACTGGCAATCACCAGTAGATAATATATCTATATATATATATATATATATATATATATATATATATATATATATATATATATATATATATATATATATATATATATATATATATATATATATAGCCGGTTGACAAATCTTCACAAAGTTTTCTCTAAAAAAAAGTGTACAGGTGAATCTTGCTGCGCATGGAAAGTTTCGGGACTATCCATCAAGCAGGGGCTGAGAAAACGGGCGCCCTCCTGAGGCCACCTCCCTGGGGCTAAACAAATGGAGGGACTGTGTGGACCCCCCTGGGCCTAGAGGACCACCACCTCCCTGGGGCTTTAATTTAAAAAAAAATGGTCAGGGCAGCATGGACCCCCGAACCCCAGGGACCATCACCTCCCCGGGGCATATGTTAATATGGAGCTGGGGGGCCACGCGGATCCCTGTGCCCCTGGGGCCACCAACTCCCCGGGGCTTTCTTTTTTATTTTAAGAGGGAGGGGGCTGCGCGGCTCCCCTCCTGGAGCCATACATGGCCCTAGGGATCTCCACCCCCCAGGGATGGCTCCTCCTATGACCCGGGTTGCCCACATCCAGGACAGCTCCCACCAAGCTAAAGCAAACAATCCGGTTCCAGCGGGCGGAAGCTGTCAAACTGCTCTCGCCTGCTAGAAGCGGAGATCACCTCTTTCCCTGCACACAGACATGTGGGCAGGGAAAGAGATGAAACAATTGCTCCTGCAGGGAGGGAGCCCTGGCTGTGACCAGGGCCCCCAAAGACTCATGGGCCCAGGGGAATGGAGTTTCTGAGGCCAAAATCTGCAAGGGGAGGGAGGCCTCCCCTAAAAAAACTATATATCATTAAAGGGTGGGTCCCAGGATATCGGGCCCCAGGGCCAAAATCAGCCTAGGGAGGGAGTCCGTGTGGCCCCCATTTGTTTTTTTCTGGGCCCCAGGCCTGGCCCTGGGGCTGAAATTAGCCTAGGGAGGGGGCCCCATGGCCCTCTACCCCATTTGCTTGTGGCCGGACCCCAGGGGATTGGGTTCCTGTGCTGAAATTGGCCCAGGGAGGGGGATGCATGGCACCCCCATTCAGTTAAGGCCAGGCTGCAGGAGATTGGCTGCCTGGGGCTGAAATTTCCCCCCACCCCAATTCAAATGTGTCCTGGTCACTCACACATCCAATCACAGACCCACTTACTGACTCACAATACCACTCAGATACTCATACACCTTCTCACAGACCCACTCAGAGACTCACATACCTACTCACAGACCCACTTAGAGACTCATGCACCCACTCACAGACCCACTCAGCAACACACACACACTCACAGACCCACTCAGACATTGACACACTCACTCATAGAACAAGTTAGACACTCACACGTCCACTCACATACTCACTTAGACTCATGCACCCACTCACAGACCCATGCAAACTCACACACCCACAAACAGATGTACTCAGAGACTCATGTGCCCCCTCACAGACTGATTCACACACTCATGGAGGCACTCACTAATCCACTCAGACGCTCTCACACCTACTCACAGACACACTCAGACAACCATGCATCCACTCAGACTGCCACTCTGAGACTTAAGCACCCACTCACAGACCCACTCAGACACTCATGCACTCACTCACAGACTGACTAAAACACACATGGAGGTGCTCACAAACCCACTCAGACACTCTCACACCCAGTCACAGACCCACTCAGACTCTCACTGAGACACTCACGCACCCACTGACACACCCAGTGAGACACTTATGCAGTCACTGCCAGGCCTACCCAGACACCCACTCACACACCCATTGACACACTCACTCACCCACTGTGACACACATTCACTTACTCACACACTCACGCTCAAAAGTTATAGGTTGCAGTTAGGAATAATATTAAAAAACCTTAGAAACTCACTGAAAAAAGCAACGGTTACAGGGATGTTATAGTTAGGAAATAGAATTTAAAAAACCTTAAAAGTTCACTGAAAAAACAAAGGTTACAGTAAAGTTATAGTTAGACTCAGATTTCACTAGTATGAAACCAGTTAAATTCAGCATTTACAACTACCTGAGCTATGTATAACCTACGCCCCTGCAATGTACTGCTTATAACCTCACATAATACATCACTCATGACATGGTCAGTGACATCACTGGTGACATTTCAAATGACATCACTGATGACATCATCTATAGAACCACTCACACACCCACTCACACCCCATAGAACCTATCTTATGCCCACTCCCACTCTCACACAACTGCTCACCTGCCCATTCATAGACCCAAAGCAGTACTCACACAACCAACCACTCAACCTTAGAGCCACTCACACAACCTACTTTCCCATACTGCCACTCACACACCCACTAACACCCATTCAACCATTAATGCACCCACTCACTCACCAATATAGCCACTCACACATCCAGTCATACAGACATATAGATACTTACACACCCACTCACATATGCTAGCAACCACTCATACACCCAGTTGATCACCCTTACAGAAACTCATACAGCCACTCCCTCACCCATACACGCACTCACACACCCATGCACTCAGCCATACAACCACTCACACTGCCACTCACTCACCAGTACAGCTACTTACAGACCCACTCACGTTCCCATAGAGCCACTGACACACCCATTCACACACACATACAACCACTCACACACATACTCACTGATACTTACAGCCCCTCACATAGATATTCACTCTCTAAAACAGCCACTCATACCCACTCACCTACACACACGCACAGACAGCTGCTCACTCGCCCATACAGCCACTTAAACACCCACTCCCTATCCCATACAGTCACTCACACAGTCATTAACTCACCAATACAGCCACTCAAACACCCACAAGCATATCTGTGCAGCCACTCATACAGCCACTAACTCACCCATACAGTCACTCACACACCCACTGACTCTTCAAAACTGCCACTCACACAGCCACTCACTCACCCATACAGCTACTCACATACTCTCACGCATATCCATACACACACTAACACACCGACTCACACATCCATACAGCCACTCAGGCATCCATTCACACACTGATACAGACAGTCAGACAGCCACTCAGATGAGATATGTCAGAAATACTACAACTAATTACTAGTAGAGAAGGAATAGTAATTTAACTTATGCTGTAGCTTAGTATATATCTTTAAGTCTCAGAAATGTTTGCAAAACACTTAACACTCATGGGATGATGTCATCAGTGATGTAATTTGAGATGTCATGAGTGATGTCACTGACTCTGTCATGAGTGATGTAATTAAGCCTGGGCGTAGTTCATGGAGTTCCACGTAGCGGAACTCTGAGAAGTGCAAAAAAAAACTCCGCTGCACTACACAGAGCTTCGCTAGCGGCAGTGTTTCTTTAGATACAGTTCGCAGTGATTTTAAGTGCCAGGTGCTTGTCCGCACTGGGCAATCATCGCAAACGGCATCATGCACAGCGCAAGTGGGCACTGCTTCCTTGCTGCCGCTCGAGTAGATTTTTACTCGAGCGGCAGCTTTCGGAACGCAAGCGGGCAGTTTTTCAACACGAGCGGTCGTGAGCATACGCGACCACTCGCAATGAGAAATCTGACCGCCCACGAAATCTCGCTGGGAGGTTAATTTTCCACGCTCGCGAGCTCGCCAACTTGACGTTGATGAATGCAAGGGAGGGAATAAACTCCGCTCCGATATGCTGAGCAGAGTTTTTCAGAACTCTGTGAGCTCCACTCGCAAAATGCAGAAAACTCCGTGAGTGGAGCGGAGTTCACTGCCCAGACTTAGATGTAATATGTGATTTTGCGTTCCATATAAAATCACATACATTCTGTAGTAACAATATTCAGGACAATTTAGTACTGAGACATAAAAAATGCGGTGTACAAACATAATATCGAGTTTTTTTTATTGATATACATTAATATTGAGTTTTTAATATCGTAGGGACAGAATATCAATGTCAAGAATACCGTCGACCAGAATATCGAATTGAAGGTAAGAAATATCGAAGTACATATTATCAAAGTTATTAATATCGATACAAAAATATCGATGTTAATAATATCGATGTTTATATTACTATGTATTTTATATGAATGTATTATATGTTTTTTGTTAAGTATTGTATTTTTTGTACATATATGTGTACATTTTTTAGACGTTAGTATTTTTTTTAAAGTAAATTATGCGTTTTAGTACAGTAGCGGGATGTGGGTTTATAGGGAAATAGGGTGGGGAGTAATTTAATTATAGTTAATTAAATAATATTTTTTAGGAATTATTAATTATTTTTAATTACATTTTGCGTTTTAGTTCTGTAGCAGGTTGTGCGTTTATAGGGGAATAGGGTTGGAAGTAATTTAATTGTAATTAAGTAATTATTATTTTTTGTTTATTGATATTGATAATTAAATTGATTGTTAATTAATTATTAATTGGTTATTAATTTATATTAATTGATAATGATGTTAATTGTATTCATTACTTTTTGGAGTGGGATATGGGTTTATAGGGGAATAAGGTGGGAAGTATTTATTTGTAATTATAATTATAATTTATTGGTGTAGTTAATTAATGTGTTGTTTATGAATTATTAATTGGTATTTAATTTTTATTAATTTAATAATTGATAAATATGTTAGTTGTTTTAAATTTTATGTGGAGTGAGTTATATTTTTATTTGGGAATAGGGTGGGAAGTAATTTATTGTTGTTAAAGTAATTAATATTTTTAATGTATTGGTATTTTTAATTAATTTATTGATAATTTATTAATCAATTAATATTTTAATAAAAAAACAATTTAATGTATAAATATGTTATTATTAATACCTACGCTATCCTGCATTTTCCCTACTGTTGCACTCTCTGGAGTGGGAATAGTAATATTACCCCTACGCCATCCAACGCTTTCCCCACTGTTGCACTCTCTGGATTGGGAATAGTAATTTTAACTCCTACGCTATCCAACGCTTTCCCTACTGTTGCACTCTTTGGAGTGGGAATAGTAATTTTAACCTTTAAGCTATCAAACTCTTTCCCTACTGTTGCACTCTCTGGAGTGGGAATAGTAATTTTTACCCCTACGCTATCCAACACTTTCCCTACTGTTGCACTCTTTGGAGTGGGAATAGTAATCTTAACCTTTACGCTATCCAACGCTTTCCCTACTGTTGCACTCTCTGGAGTGGGAATAGTAACTGTTACCCCTATGCTATCCAATGCTTTCCCTACTGTTGCACTCTCTGGAGTGGGAATAGTAATTTTTACTCCTACGCTATCCAACCCTTTCCCTACTGTTGCACTCACCGGAGTGGGAATAGTCATTTATACACCTACGCTATCCAACGCTTTTCCTAGTATTGCTTTTTATGGACTAACTATATATATATATTATATTTTAAATATATATGTTTAATTTATTTTAACGTTATGGTGCCGAATCCGATCCGTTAAAAATATTTTCCGTACGACTCGAATCCGTATTTTTTTCCATACAATCGTACAAGTCACGTCCGACCCGTGAAGTACGATTAGTACGGAAAAAAGTACGCACGCATCGGCCCGCTCCGTACGAATCGTAGCGGGAAAAGTTGTACGAGACGTACTCGGACACTTTTCCGTACGATTCGTAAAATGACAGTCCGAGCGTGCAAGTACAATCCAGACCGGCTATCCGATTTACGAATCGTACGGAAAACGGCCCGTACACGGGGAATGACTCTACCCGCTACGAAGCGAAGTTTGTACGACTCGTAGCCTGGGAAAAGTTGTTCCCAGGGTGCGAGTCGTACAGGCCCCCCCACCATCCCCCCGTATGTACGCACCGTACTCCCACCCCCCGTATGTACGCACCGTGCCCCCATCCCCTGTATGTACGCACCGTACTCCCACCCCCGTATGCACGGGTACGGTGCGTACATACGGGGGTGGGGGTACAGTGCGTACATACGGGGGCGTGGGGGTACGGTGCGTACATACGGGGGTGGGGGTACGGTGCGTACATACGGGGGTGGGAGTATGGTGCATACATACAGGGGTTGGGGTATGGTGCGTACATACGGGGTGGGGGTACAGTGCGTATATAAGGGGGGGTGGTGGGGGGCCTGTACAACTCGTACCCCTGGGGAATCAGCTTTTACGGCTGTTTTTGGCTCCCGTAATAAAAGAGCCATACGGAGTGCCGTAGGGACGGATCATACTTGCTGGGCCGTAATACGCTGCTTACATCTGTACGGACGGCGCGTACAGGCTGTTCCGGAGATGATTTGTACGTTTTTTTTACCCATAAGGTCTTTTTTTATGATTCGTACTGAAATCGGCTTTCTGTACGAATCGTACTTCCTGGGTTGTACGGACAGTTTACCGGGTACGAGTCGTACGGAGAAAACGCTCCGTACGACGATTCGTAGGGCCTTTTTACCGGATCGGAATCGGCACCTAGATGTGTTGGTTATTATTTTTAAATACTTTTAAATATTTGTAACTATGTTTAGTTTTATTATATAATTGTTTACTGTATTTTACATTAATATTTTAACATTTAGAAATAACAATATTTTTTACAACGATATTTCTGACATCGATATTTTTTTTCCGATATTTTTGTACTTACAAAGTTGTAGATATGAAGTCGATATTTTTAATGTCGATATTCTGGCGTCAATATTTTGCTACCTCGACATTTTGACGGTCGATATTCTGTCAGTGATCCAACAAATGCGTGTAGAGAAGATTTCTTCTTTCAATAAATCTTTATTCATCTTTTTCTTAAAACCACGTTAGAGATCAAAGGCCAACGCTGAAGCAGACACCACATCCGTATCTTTGAAGGAGCACATGTACTCCAAACCCCGGTACATAATGAGTTGACTCATTTGGAATATACTTTTTTAAACTTCTTCAAACTTTGTTGGACTAATGTCGCATATAAACAACTTCGAGCCTTGAAGAAGTCTTTTCTGAATGAAACGCGTTGACCTTTTTTCTCTGACGTGGTTTTAAGAAAAAGACGAATAAAGCTTTATTGAAAGAAAGAAATCATATCTACATGCATTTGTTATGTCTCAGTACTAAATTGTCATGAATATTATTACTCTGGAATGTATGTGAACTCAAAAGCACTTGATTATATACATTATCACTGACTCTGGGTGCTGAACCACCAATATTTCATCTTGTCGTGGAAATAGTTTTTCCATTAGGAGTATAGAAGGGTTGTACTCCGGATTCGTTGCACCAATAGTAACATTTTCACTTTGCCTAACTTATTGTTGGCAAATGCGGGATTCTATTGCCTTGACACCTCTTTTTCTTGCATATTAATGTAATATGTGAGTTTATAAGCAGTGCATTGCGAGCGTAACTAGAACTGCTGAACTTCACTGGCTTTGTGCAAGTGAAATCTGAGCCTAACTATAATGTCCCTGTAACCTTTGGTATTTTCAGTGAAAATATCTATCTATCTATCTATCTATCTATCTATCTATCTATCTATCTATCTATCTATCTATCTATCTATCTATCTATCTATCTATCTATCTATCTATCTATCTATCTATCTATCTATCTATCTATCTTTATATAGTTTGGAGGGTCCGTTGCAGAGCATAGGTAACACTAAAGTTTCCCGCAAACTCCGCCCCTCGACTGGGCCCTTTTTATTAGTTTAAGCTAGGGACCATCAAAATATTGCAGATTCAGTAAATATTGTCCAGCAAGATTTTACCCACGGTTATACTGTCGATGCTTGCTGATGTATGAATGAATGCTGCTATATATAGGAAGGAGTCAGGAAAATAAGGGTCTGGGTCCTGATAAAGCCAGGGACACTTTTTTAGGGCCATTTAAAAGACTGAAACATGTCGACCTATTTAGATGTGGGGATAATAGGCCATCCCATGCATAACCACAGTTTTTAATCATCCCTTTGGCATACCTTTAATAAGAAGAAATGCTTTGTGTTAAAGCGTAGGAATTTTTATGCTCTCTATATCCTGGTTTCATGGTTACCCACCCTGAAAATCACTCCTACTCAGTAACGATAACGGGGAGCGCACTCACCACTACAATATTCTCTGGTAAATATGGCACACCCAGTGATGAAGCATGACAACCAGAGGGTGTGTGAGGCCACACCTTTCAATTTTTTTGTCAATCCCATTGACCCTACACCTACTGCAAGACTCAACATGCATAGGAAGAGTTTGCAGATGAGGGGGTCATTCCCTGTGAGTGAGCCATTACTTGCTTTCTTCGAGACCAGTCATGTTTGCTTTCAGACGTTATTTGTCATTAAAACACCCTTTAAATTATATCCAGCTAAGGTTGCTTGTGGGGCAAACATAAATGTGCCTCGTATCAGAGGCACTTGTGGGTCGGACATAAAAGGTGCCTCGGATCCCAATCACTTGTGGGTCAGACATAAAGATGCACCGCATCAGAATCACTTGTGGGTCAGACACAGAGGTGCCTTGGATCCCAGTCACTTGTGGGTTAGACAATAAGGTGCCTCATATCTAAGCAGCTTGTGGGTCAGACATAAAGGTGCCTCGGATCCCACTCACTTGTGGGTCAGACGTAATGGTGCCTCGGATCCCAGTCACATGGGGTCAGAGTAAGGTGCCTCGGATACCAGTCACATGGGGTCAGAGTAAGGTGCCTCGGATACCAGTCATTTGTTGGTCAGACACAAAAGTGGCTCAGATCCCAGTCACATGTGGGTCGGACACAAAGGTTCCTCGGATCCCAGTTACTTGTGAGTCAGACATAAAGGAGCCTCGGATCCCAGTCACTTGTGGGTTGGACATAAAAGTGCCTCGGGTCCCAGTTACTTGTGGGTCGGACATAAAGGTGCCTCAGATCCCAGTCACTTGTGGGTCAGACATAAAAGGTGCCTCGGATCCCAGTCACATGTGGGTCGGACACAAAGGTGCCTCGGATACCAGTCATTTGTTGCTTGTGGGGCAAACTTAAATGTGCCTCGTATCGGAGGCACTTGTGGGTCGGACATAAAAGGTGCCTCGGATCCCAGTCACTTGTGGGTCAGACATAAAGATGCACCGCATCAGAGTCACTTGTGGGTCAGACACAGAGGTGGCTTGGATCCCAGTCACTTGTGGGTTAGACAATAAGGTGCCTCATATCTAAGCAGCTTGTGGGTCAGACATAAAGGTGCCTCGGATCCCAGTCACTTGTGGATCAGACATAATGGTGCCTCGGATCCCAGTCACATGGGGTCAGAGTAAGGTGCCTCGGATACCAGTCACATGTGGTCAGAGTAAGGTGCCTCGGATACCCGTCATTTGTTGGTCAGACACAAAAGTGGCTCAGATCCCAGTCACATGTGGGTCGGACACAAAGGTTCCTCGGATCCCAGTCACTTGTGAGTCAGTTATAAAGGAGCCTCGGATCCCAGTCACTTGTGGGTCGGACATAAAAGTGCCTCGGGTCCCAGTTACTTGTGGGTCGGACATAAAGGTGCCCCAGATCCCAGTCACTTGTGGGTCAAACATAAAAGGTGCCTCGGATCCCAGTCACATGTGGGTCGGACACAAAGGTGCCTCGGATCCCAGTCATTTGTTGCTCAGACACAAAAGTGCCTCAGATCCCAGTCATATGTGGGTCGGACACAAAGGTTTCTCGGATCCCAGTCATTTGTTGCTCAGACACAAAAGTGCCTCAGATCCCAGTCATATGTGGGTCGGACACAAAGGTTTCTCGGATCCCAGTCACTTTTGAGTTAGACATAAAGGAGCCTCGGATCCCAGTCACTTGTGGGTCAGACATAAAAGTGCCTAAGATCCCAGTCACTTGTGGGTTAGGCATAAAGGTGCCTCGGATCCTAGTCACTTGCTTTCTTCAAGACCAGTCATGTTTGTTTTCAGAAGTTAATTGTCATTAAACCACCCTTAAAATTATATCCAGCTATGGCTGCTTGTGGGGCAAACATAAACGTGCCTTGTATTGGAGACAAATGTGGGTCGGACATAAAAGGTGCCTCGGATCCTAGTCACTTGTGAGTCAGACATAAAGACGCACCGCATCAGAGTCACTTGTGGGTCAGACAAAAAGGTGCCTCAGATCCCAGTGACTTATGGGTCGGACATAAAGGTGCCTCGGATCCCAGTCACTTGTGGGTCAGACACAAAGGTGCCTCAGATCCTAGTCACTTGTGAGTTAGACATAAAGGTGTCTCATATCGAAGCCACTTGAGGGCCGGACATAAAGGTGCCTTGTATCCCAGTCACTTGTGGGTCACACATAAAGGAGCCTCGGATCCCAGTCACTTGTGGGTCGGACATAAAAGTGCCTCGGGTCCCAGTTACTTGTGGGTCGGACATAAAGGTGCCTCAGATCCCAGTCACTTGTGGGTCAAACATAAAAGGTGCCTCGGATCCCAGTCACATGTGGGTCGGACACAAAGGTGCCTCGGATCCCAGTCATTTGTTGCTCAGACACAAAAGTGCCTCAGATCCCAGTCATATGTGGGTCGGACACAAAGGTTTCTCGGATCCCAGTCATTTGTTGCTCAGACACAAAAGTGCCTCAGATCCCAGTCATATGTGGGTCGGACACAAAGGTTTCTCGGATCCCAGTCACTTTTGAGTTAGACATAAAGGAGCCTCGGATCCCAGTCACTTGTGGGTCAGACATAAAAGTGCCTAAGATCCCAGTCACTTGTGGGTTAGGCATAAAGGTGCCTCGGATCCTAGTCACTTGCTTTCTTCAAGACCAGTCATGTTTGTTTTCAGAAGTTAATTGTCATTAAACCACCCTTAAAATTATATCCAGCTATGGCTGCTTGTGGGGCAAACATAAACGTGCCTTGTATTGGAGACAAATGTGGGTCGGACATAAAAGGTGCCTCGGATCCTAGTCACTTGTGAGTCAGACATAAAGACGCACCGCATCAGAGTCACTTGTGGGTCAGACAAAAAGGTGCCTCAGATCCCAGTGACTTATGGGTCGGACATAAAGGTGCCTCGGATCCCAGTCACTTGTGGGTCAGACACAAAGGTGCCTCAGATCCTAGTCACTTGTGAGTTAGACATAAAGGTGTCTCATATCGAAGCCACTTGAGGGCCGGACATAAAGGTGCCTTGTATCCCAGTCACTTGTGGGTCACACATAAAGGTTGCTCGGATCACAGTCACTTGTGGGTCAGACATAAAAGTGCCTCGGATCCCAGTCACTTGTGGGTCAGACACAGAGGTGCCTTAGATCCCAGTCACTTGTGGGTCAAACATAAAAGGTGCCTCGGATCCCAGTCACATGTGGGTCGGACACAAAGGTGCCTCGGATCCCAGTCATTTGTTGCTCAGACACAAAAGTGCCTCAGATCCCAGTCATATGTGGGTCGGACACAAAGGTTTCTCGGATCCCAGTCATTTGTTGCTCAGACACAAAAGTGCCTCAGATCCCAGTCATATGTGGGTCGGACACAAAGGTTTCTCGGATCCCAGTCACTTTTGAGTTAGACATAAAGGAGCCTCGGATCCCAGTCACTTGTGGGTCAGACATAAAAGTGCCTAAGATCCCAGTCACTTGTGGGTTAGGCATAAAGGTGCCTCGGATCCTAGTCACTTGCTTTCTTCAAGACCAGTCATGTTTGTTTTCAGAAGTTAATTGTCATTAAACCACCCTTAAAATTATATCCAGCTATGGCTGCTTGTGGGGCAAACATAAACGTGCCTTGTATTGGAGACAAATGTGGGTCGGACATAAAAGGTGCCTCGGATCCTAGTCACTTGTGAGTCAGACATAAAGACGCACCGCATCAGAGTCACTTGTGGGTCAGACAAAAAGGTGCCTCAGATCCCAGTGACTTATGGGTCGGACATAAAGGTGCCTCGGATCCCAGTCACTTGTGGGTCAGACACAAAGGTGCCTCAGATCCTAGTCACTTGTGAGTTAGACATAAAGGTGTCTCATATCGAAGCCACTTGAGGGCCGGACATAAAGGTGCCTTGTATCCCAGTCACTTGTGGGTCACACATAAAGGTTGCTCGGATCACAGTCACTTGTGGGTCAGACATAAAAGTGCCTCGGATCCCAGTCACTTGTGGGTCAGACACAGAGGTGCCTTGGATCCTAGTCACTTGTGGGTTAGACATAAAGGTGCCTCATAAAGAATCCACTTGTGGGTCAGACATAAAGGTGCCTCGGATCCCAGTCACTTGTGGGTCAGACATAATGGTGCCTTGGATCCCAGTCACATGTGGTCAGACACAAAGGGGCCTCGAATCCCAGTCATTTGTTGGTCAGACACAAAGGTGCCTCAGATCCCAGTCACATGTGGGTCGGACACAAAGGTGCATCGGATCCCAGTCACTTGTGAGTCAGACATAAAGGAGCCTCAGATCCTGGTCACTTGTGGGTCAGACATAAAAGTGCCTTGTATCCCAGTCACTTGTGGGTCAGACGTATTGGTGTCTCAGATCCCAGTCACCTGTGAGCCAGACATAAAGGTGCATCGTATCAGAGTCACTTGTGGGTTAGACACAAAGGTGCATCAGATCCCAGTCACTTGTGTGTCAGCGAAAAAGGTGCCTTGGATCCCAGTCACTTGTGTGTCAGCCACAAAGGTGCCTCGGATCCCATTCACTTGTGGGTCAGACAATAGGAGCCTCAGATCCCAGTCACTTGTGAGTCAGACATAAAGGTGCATCGGATCCCAGTCACTTGTGAGTCAGACATAAAGGTGCATCGGATTCCAGTCACTTGTGAGTCAGACATAAAAGAGCCTCAGATCCCAGTCACTTGGGGGTCATAGATAAATGTGCCTCTGGTCACAGTCACTTGTGGGTCGGCCACATAGGTGCCTCGGATCCCAGTCACTTGTGAGTCAGCCACAAAGGTACCTCGGATCCCAGTCACTTGTGGGTCAGACAATAGGAGCCTCGGATCCCAGTCACTTGTGGGTCAGACATAAAAGAGCCTCGGATCCCAGTCACTTGTGAGTCAGACATAAATGTGCCTCGGGTCCCATTTACTTGTGGGTCGGACATAAAGGTGCCTCGGATCCCAGTCACTTGTGGGTTAGGCATAAGGGTGCCTCGGATCCTAGTCACTTGTGGGTCAGACAAGAAGGTGCCCCGGATCCCAGTCACTTGTGGGTCAGACATAGAAGGTGCCCCAGATCCCAGTCACTTGTGCGTTAGACACAAAGGTGCCTCAGATCCCAGTCACTTGTGAGTCAGACATAAAGGTGCATCAGATCCCAGTCACTTTTGGTTCAGACACAAAGGTGCCTTGGATCCCAGTCACTTGTGAGTCAGACATAAAGGTGCATCGGATCCCAGTCACTTGTGAGTCAGACATAAAAGAGCCTCAGAGCCCGTTCACTTGGGGTCATAGATAAAAGTGTCTCGGGTCACAGTCACTTGTGGGTCGGCCACAAAGGTGCCTCGGATCCCAGTCACTTGTGAGTCAGCCACAAAGGTACCTCGGATCCCAGTCACTTGTGGGTCAGACAATAGGAGCCTCGGATCCCAGTCACTTGTGGGTCGGACATAAAAGGGCCTCGGATCCCAGTCACTTGTGAGTCAGACATAAATATGCATCATATCAGATTCACTTGTGGGTCGGACATAAAAGTGCCTCGGATCCCAGTCACTTGTGATTCAGACATAAATGTGCATCGTATCAGAGTCATTTGTGGGTTAGACACAAAGTTGCCTCGGATCTCAGTCACTTGTGGGTCAGACATAAAAGTGCCTTGGATCCCAGTCACTTGTGGGTCATACATAAAAGTTCCTCGGGTCCCATTTACTTGTGGGTCAGACATAAAAGTGCCTCAGATCCCAGTCACTTGTGGGTTAGGCATAAAGGTGCCTTGGATCCTACTCACTTGCTTTCTTCGAGACCAGTCAAATTTGCTTTGAGAAGTTAATTGTCATTAAACCCCCCTTCAAATTATATCCAGCTAAGGCTGCTTGTGGGGCAAACATAAATGTGCCTCGTATCGGAGGCACTTGTGGGTCAGACACAAAGGTGCCTCGTATCGGAGCCACATGTGGGTCAGACTTAAAAGGTGCCTTGGATCCCAGTCACTTGTGGGTCAGACATAAAGACACATGGCATCGGGTTCACTTGTGGGTCAGACACAAAGGTGCCTTGGATCCCAGTCACTTGTGGGTTAGACATAAAGGTGCCTCATATCGAAGCCGCTTGTGGATCAGACATAAAGGTGCCTCGGATCCCAGTCACATGTGGTCAGACACAAACGTGCCTCGGAACCCAGTCATTTTTTGGTCAGACACAAAAGTGCCTCAGATCCCAGTCACATGTGGGCTGGACACAAAGGTTCCTCGGATCCCAGTCACTTGTGAGTCAGACATAAAGGAGCCTCAGATCCCAGTCACTTGTGGGTAGGACATAATGGTGTCTCAGATCCCCGTCACTGGTGAGTTAGACATAAATGTGCATTGTATCAAAGTCACTTGTGGGTTAGACACAAAGGTGCCTCAGATCCCAGTCACTTGTGGGTCAGACACAAAGGTGCCTCGGATCCCAGTCACTTGTGTGTCAGACACAAAGGTGCCTCAGATTTCTGTCACTTGTGTGTCTGACACAACGGTGCCTCAGATCCCAGTCACTTGTGGGTCAGACTTAATGGTGCCTCAGAGCCCAGTCACTTGTGTGTCAGACATAAAGATACCTCGGAACCTAGTCACTTGTGGGTCAGACACAAAGGTGCCTCGGATCCCAGTCACTTGTGGGTCGGATATAAAGGTGCCTCAGATCCCAGTCACTTGTGGGTCGGACACAACGGTGCCTCAGATCCCAGTTACTTGTGGGTCAGACACAAAGATACCTCTGAACCCATTCACTTGTCGGTCAGACACAAAGGTGCCTTGGATCCCAGTCACTTGTGTGTCAGACACAAAGGTGCCTCAGATTCCTGTCACTTGTGTGTCTGACACAACGGTGCCTCAGATCCCAGTCACTTGTGGGTCAGACTTAATGGTGCCTCAGATCCCAGTCACTTGTGTGTCAGACATAAAGATACCTCGGAACCTAGTCACTTGTGGGTCAGACACAAAGGTGCCTCGGATCCCAGTCACTTGTGGGTCGGACATAAAGGTGCCTCAGATACCAGTCACAAGTGACTGCGATCTGAGGCACCGTTGTGTCCGACCCGAACACAACGGTGCCTCAGATCCCAGTCACTTGTGGGTCAGACTTAGAGGTGCCTCAGATCCCAGTCACAAGTGACTGCGATCTGAGGCACCGTTGTGTCCGACCCGGACACAATGGTGCCTCAGATCCCAGTCACTTGTGGGTCAGACTTAAAGGTGCCTCAGATCCCAGTCACTTGTGTGTTAGGCTTAAGGGACCTGTGGATTTCATGGAACCGCATGGAGGACACTTTGTTATTTTGCATTTCTCACTGGATAACATTGATTTCCTTTGTTCGATGCTTCCATAGAACGTGTTTTTCTTTTCTTTATAACCTTTGATACATGTATCCAATTGTCTTTAATTCGGTGTACACACACACATTTTTGCTGCTTGCGCCGTACCCCCAGGGTTGATTGAACACTCATTCCTCACACAACCAAGTTCATCGATGTGAGTAGAAGTGTGTGGCACATCCGGGAGCTCAGGCACTGATCACATTAAGAATGAGGTCTTTCCCTCCCAGGTTAATGCACTGACTTCCCTCAGTGCCCATTTCACTCTGGGATTTTCTGCAGATAATGTTCATTCCAGTGATGCTGGCATCTGTGAGCTGCTCCGGCATCCACCACGTGACCCACTCCTTCTCAGGGTGTCAGCAGATGCAAGGGTGCGCCCCTCACCCTGCTCTGCCTGAGTGCCTCCAGATGGGCTGGAATGAGAGGCTTGTTTCAAGTCCTGTCGGGCAAATAAACTGCAGCCCCTCGCTTCATCAGATCATCATGAGAACAGAGCGGAGTTAAAGTGATATTCATGCAGGAATAATGAAGCCCTGGTACTGTTGTTCTCGTAATATGGAGATAACTACACTCGAAGCCTGCTCGCTCAAACTACTACAATAACTGTGGGCTGCAGAGAGAGTCCACAGCAAGCCAATGGCCTCCAAAGGCTGGCAGCGCGTGCAGGGATCCTGTGGCATTCGGCCTTTCCTCTATCAGGCTGGTGGGGATGGGGAGAAGTCTGTTAAATACCTAGATCATCTCCGTCAGCCCGGAGGGGTTGGGGCAGTCAGTAATATTATACCTTATTCTGAAAGGTTAGAAGGGCTGGTGAAGAGTCAGTTACATCTATGGATCATCGTGGAGAGCCCTAGAGCACAGAAGGGCCATTGTCCTGCCAGCCTTCCGGTGAGAGGCCAGTGGTACTGAGACACTGATTGTCATCTGTTGGGCTTGTGTCTGTAAGGCCGACAGGCCTGGGGAAGAGCCAATGACTTGTCAGAGTTTCATCTGAAACTTTGGAATGCTTGAAAGTTGATTGACCAAAATGCTTGGGGTAGCGGAAGTGACATCACACATCCTTTGACCTTAATGTCATCACAGTAAGTGACCTAATATGACCTTTGACTCTGACTCTGAATCTTCCCAGGAAGTTGAGTCACTCTACCTTAGCCCTGATGACATCACGATAATTGACATTGCTGACGTTCTATAAGAACTGCATGATTTATATAACAACACAACACAGACAAATGTCTATTTTAAATATCATCTGTATTAGGGTGCCAATATGATGCTTGAAAGTGGTGGGGCATAAGCTGGCCCTGAAATGTAGCAAGTGAGACCGACCTTTTTTTAAGTGTCAAATAGTGCACTGTAAAGCCCAATTTTTCAAATAGATTTGCCAAAAAACCATAGGCTCTGAATGTGCAGCCAAAACATGTTTTTCAAGACCTTTCCTAGGTGCCACGCCATTGAAGCCTCATGCTCCCCAGGAGTGGGCCCTATTTTGTCAAAATGTGAGATGGGAACCTCAGTATAAATGATATGACCTCCATTCTGCCAGATCCTACATTCTTTCATGGTGCCCCATTCTGCCAAAAATTGCATACAATACGCCAGTGCCAGAATCTTGGGGCCCGATTCACAGAACTAACTTAAGACAAAATCCTAAACTTAGTACTATTTTGGTATTCACAGAAGGCACTTACTCATTTTGGTATTCACAGAAGGCACTTACTCATTTTGGTATTCACAGAAGTTAGAAGTCCTAACTTTAGGACTCTTAAATGCCTTCTGTGAATACCGAAAGTCTTAAAATTAGGATTTTTCTCAGTTTAGTAGTAGTATAGTTAGGACTCCTAACTTTAGGAATCCTAAATGCCTTCTGTGAATACTGAAAGTCTTAAAATTAGGATTTTTCTCAATTTAGTAGTCATAAAGTTAGGACTACTAACTTTAGGACTCCTAAATGCCTTCTGTGAATACCGAAAGTCTTAAAATTAAGATTTTTCTTGAATTAGTAGTAGTAAAGTTAGGACTCTTAACTTTAGGACTCCTAAATGCCTTCTGTGAATACCGAAAGTCTTAAAATTAAGATTTTTCTCGAATTAGTAGTAGTAAAGTTAGGACTCTTAACTTTAGGACTCCTAAATTCCTTCTGTGAATACCGAAAGCCTTAAAATTAGGATTTTTCTCAGTTTAGTAGTAGTAAAGTTAGGAGTCCTAACTTTACTACTCCTAAACTGAGAAAAATCCTAATTTTAAGACTTTCGGTATTCACAGAAGGCATTTAGGAGTCCTAAAGTTAGGAGTCCTAACTTCTGTGAATACCAAAATGAGTAAGTGCTTTCTGTGAATACGAAAATGATAGTAAGTTTAGGATTTTGTCTTAAGTTAGTTCTGTGAATCGGGCCCTTGATATGAATTGTGTAAATATTCCAAAGGTGACCGTTAGGCCATAAAATTACCTCTAGTGTGCCAGGGTCAGCACTGGTCATGCTCGCTCCACTCCCATAGGCCACAGTGCTCTCCCATTATGTCAGGATTTACCTCAAATTTCCAAGCACCAGCATTTTGCGACTGGTGTCCCATGCCAAGAGTTTCTCAGGTGTGCTAGGATTTGTCCACGGGTACCTTGTACGCCCAATATTACCTGGTGTATGCTAGGACCAGTATTCTACCATGGGGGCCCCTCATGCTGTGAATGACCTCAGTGTGCCAGTGTCAGTATATGGTCACAGGCTCCTGTTATGCTAAGGATGGCCCTGCGTGTGCAGCATTTTGTCATGGTTACATTTATAAGCCAAGGCGCCAATAATCTTCAGAATGTCAGAACAGTGTCAGGCTCACGTGTATAACTTCATAATCTCACTACCTTTCATTCTCTCACTGATTCTTTGTCACTCACTTGCGCTCATTTTATTATCACTCACTCTCTTGCACTCATTCTTGCTTAGTGGACTCATTCACACTCGCTCACTCTTACTCTGACTCACTCGTACTTTCATGCTCTAATTTGCACTCACTCTTACAGTCACGTCCTCATTCTCACTCACTTTCACTTATTCTTAATCTATCTGACTCACTGATTCTCACTCATCCATTCACACCAAATCACTATCACTCTCCGTCATTTTTACTCTCACTCACTCATACTTTCTTTGTCACTCATCCTCACTTGGACTTAGTCTCACGTTTTCACATTCTACTCGACTCACTCATCCACACTCACAGTTAAACTCATTAATTAGCACTCACTCATTCCCATTCCCACTTTCTACACTCCGTCACCCTCATTTTTATTTATTCTCACTCACCCACACTCATTCACTTGCAGTCACACTTACCCTCACACATTCTCGCTCACTCTGACTCCTCGTGCTCACCGACACTCAAGGACACTCATTCCCATTCACTACCTGTCTCTGACTTTCACTCTCACACACACACACACACATACTTACACACACAGATGCTCTCTCTTACATGACAGTTTAACCAGGAAGCATGCATACAACGTACATTTAAAAGCATGTTTGTACTTATCCCACTCCCCAGCGAAGGTCCCTTTCCTGCTAATTGTGCTCTATGTTTTTTTATTAAACTGATAGGGAATAATAGACTATTATTCACTATTAATGAAATATAAAAATGGGCATAAAAGAAGGAAAGATGCTCAATGCACATAAAGACGACCCAGACCAGCCTAGGCAAAGATGTTGCCACTTGAAAGGCCAGGGGTCTCAAAGGTAGGGCCAGGAGTCGAAAAGGGCAAGCCAAGGGTCACAACATCAACCTTTGGTGACCTCTAAATTAAATATATGTTAATATTGCAGAACATTAGTCAATTGTATGTCTGGTTCATATTATAGGCAGGTGGACTGGGTCAGAGTCATTTACACGCTCATCTTTATTTTGAATTGCATTTTGTTTGAGGGAAGTAACCAAGAGAGGTTTGGTCATTTCTGAAGGCACAGTAGAGCTCTGTCCAAATCCATTTAAAGATTTAGGGGATTAATGGGGGACACATGGCCCCCATCGGTCCTACCTTTGTCCTAGCACTGATGTGAGTAGTCTGATACCTTTCGCGCTAGGTTTACATCCCTCTGGGTAGTGTACACTTTGGTTGAACAGAATCTTGCAGAACTCGTCTCATGTGAAGAAGGTTCCTTATGACACTGAGCAGCACAGATCTCAGCTATGGAAGAGAGACACACAGCTGGCCTTCAAAGTCTGCCCTAAGGCTCTGTAGCAGCTGCTGCCCCCTGATGTACTCCGTGGTACCCTGGCACGGCACTGCTTGCCCCTCTTCCTAGGTGATCTGCGCATTGTGCCATGCTCAGGAAGTAAGCAGGGCTCAGATAGCTGTGTTTACTTTCTGTTGTTTCCATTCCGTGTTCTTCCCCATATCCCTCAGCAGACGATAGGAGGTTACTTGGGACAAGGGTACCTCAAGGGGGCCACCCTGTGATGTCATTTATCAAGGGTCGCATGATGTCACTTCTGCCACCCCTGGGATTGTAGTGAAACAACACTGCTGTACAGTAGTAGTCTGACTCTGCTCCAAACCAAGAACGAGTAAATGAGCAATAATGGGGTGAACATGCATTACAACAACTCCTCCTGGCAGAAACAGATAACCATCGTCCACTTCCCTTATCGGTGCCTACCAGGTACCTGCTTCCATCACAGATGTGGTCTAGTGCCTAGAGCTACCCACCTTAGAACATGGGTCTTCCCTCATCGGTGCCTACCAGGTACCTGCTTCCATCACAGATGTGGTCTAGTGCCTAGAGCTACCCACCTTAGAACATGGGTCTTCTCTCATCGGTGCCTACCAGGTACCTGCTTCCATCACAGATGTGGTCTAGTGCCTGGAGCTACCCACCTTAGAACATGGGACTTCTCTCATCGGTGCCTACCAGGTACCTGCTTCCATCACAGATGTGGTCTAGTGCCTGGAGCTACCCACCTTAGAACATGGGACTTCTCTCATCGGTGCCTACCAGGTACCTGCTTCCATCACAGATGTGGTCTAGTGCCTGGAGCTACCCACCTTAGAACATGGGACTTCTCTCATCGGTGCCTACCAGGTACCTGCCTTCATCACAGATGTGGTCTAGTGCCTAGAGCTACCCACCTTAGAACATGGGACTTCTCTCATCGGTGCCTACCAGGTACCTGCTTTCATCACAGATGTGGTCTAGTGCCTAGAGCTACCCACCTTAGAACATGGGACTTCTCTCATCGGTGCCTACCAGGTACTTGCTTTCATCACAGATGTGGTCTAATGCCTAGAACTACCCACCTTAGAACATGGGACTTCTCTCATCGGTGCCTACCAGGTACCTGCTTTCATCACAGATGTGGTCTAGTGCCTATAGCTACCCACCTTAGAACATGGGGAACTAGGTTCGAATCCTGGTCTCGCCTCAACACATTGTGATTCTGTGAAAATCCCTTAAGGCCAGATGTACGTAGGAAAAGGTATGCGATTACCAAATAGCACATTTTTGAGATTTGCTGTTTGGTAATCAGAAACGCCAATGTAGAAATGTGTCTTAGACACATTTTGGAATTCCAAGTGGGCCACAAATAGAACAACCTCAATAATATTTGTAAGGTTGGTCTCAGTTTGCAACCAATTGGGAATCACAAAAATCACAGGAATGGTGGCCTGCGATTGCTTTTCAATAAAGAAATGTTTTATTTTTTTTAGATGCAGCCCATTTTCCATAAAGGGAAAATGTGTTTCAAAAAGAAAAATGAAAAGTTTGCTTTTCATTTTTTAAGAATAGGCAGTGGTCTGTTTTTACAAACATTCACAAAGGGGAAGGGGTCCATTTTTGAATGGGTTGCCACCTTCTTGAAGTATGTGGTAAAATACAAATGTTTTACGACCACATTTCGGTCACACATACCATTGCAAGTTGGGATTAGGAAGGGACACCCTAAACATGCCACTTCCTAAAACCGAAACACAAGCCAAATTTGTGATTAGGTAATAGGTGTTACTAAATAGCAAATTGGGCCTTTGTACACACAAAAATGCTTTTTTGCAGTCGCAAACAGCCCAATTCTACGGATCGGGCTGTTTGCGAGCTCAAAAAAGCTTTGAACATATGGCCCTTTATCTTTTCGTGCCTAAAAAGGAAATACATGTATAATTTACTCCTGATCTGTTGCATAATGTTCTAAAACCCTGGAATAAGGTTTGCACAACATTAAACAGCAAAGAGAGAATCTTAGAGGATAATACACACATTCTGAATAGCAGAACAATAGGTGCACAGAATCTAAAAGCCCCAGATGTGGGCCTACTTGGTGCCGCTACAAACTGTCAACGTTTCTAATAGTACTTAGGATTTCACTTGTTCTGCGGGTGAACTAAACTGGGGTGGGGTGGAATGGATTGGGGTGAATTGGGGTAGAGTGTGGTGGATTGGACTGCAGTGTAGTGGGGTGGACTGGAAGGGGTGGATTAGATTGGAGTGGGGAGGGGTGGGTGGAAATGGGGTGAGCTGGGATGGATTGGATTGGGGTGGGGTGGACTGGAGTGGGGTGGGGTGGATTGGAGGGTGGATTCAAGTTGGGTGGACTGGAGTAGGGTGGAATGAAGTGAGGTGGAATAGAGTGGGGTGAAATGGAGTGGGGTGGAATGGAGTGGCGTGGTGTGAATTGGAGTGAGGTCAATATGATTTGCGTGGGGTGTGGTGGAGTGGAGTAGATTAAATTGCAGTGGGGTGCCCTGGATTGTAGTGAGGTGGAGTGAATTGAGTGGGGTGGATTGATTTTGGGCAGATTAGATTGAGGTGGATTGGATTGGGGTGGGGTGAACTGGATTAGAGTGGGGTGGATTGAGGTGGATTGATGGGGTGGCTTGGAATGGAGTGAATTAGACTGGTTAGGGGTGGAGTGGGTTTGATTGGGTGTATTGGATGGGGTGGATTGGATTGGAGTTGAGTGGATTGAAATGGGATGAGGTAGATTGGATTGGGGTGGATTGGAGTGGGGTGGGATAGACTGGGTGGGGTGAATTGGATTGAGTGGGGTGGATTGTATTAGAGTACGATGGTTTGGAGTGGGGTGAATTAGAATGGAGTGGAGGGGTGGATTGTACAGGACTTGAGGGGGTGGATTGGAGTGGGGTGCATTGGAATGTGGTGGGCTGGATGGATTGGATTGAGTGGGGTGGCTTGAACAGGGGTGGGGTGGAATGGATTGGGGTATAGTGGAGTGGACTGGAGTAGAGTGGTGTAGATTGGACTGCAGTGGAGTGGGGTGGACTGCGTGGGGTGGATTAGATTGGAGTGGGGTGGATGAAAATGGAGAGGGGTGGATTAGATTGAGGTGGAGTGGGGTGGTGTGCGGTAGACTGGAGTGGGGTGGATTGGAAGGTGGATTGGAGTGGGGTGGACTTGAGTGGAGTGGAATGGAGTGAGGTGGACTGGAGTGGGGTGGAATGGAGTGGTGCAAATTGGAGTGGGGTGGAATCAAGTGGGTGAATTGGAGTGGGGTGGGGTGTAGTGGAGTGGAGTAGATTGAATTGCAATGGGTTGCATTGGATTGGGGTGACGTGGATTGGATTGGGTGGGGTGGATTGGTTTGGGCTGGGGTGGATTAGATTGAGGTGACTTGAATTAGGGTGGGGTGGATTGGATTGAGGTGGGGTGGATTGGAGTGCGGAATGGAGTGGGGTAAATTGGATTGGGGTGGAATCGAGTGGGGTGAATAGGAGTGGGGTGAATTGGAGTGGCGTGGGGTGTGGTGGAGTGGAGTAGATGGAATTGCAGTGGGTTGCATTTGATTGGGGTGACGTGAATTGAATTGGGTGGGGTGGATTGGTTTGGGGTGGATTAGATTGAGGTGACTTGGATTGGGGTCGGGTGGATTGGATTGAGGTGGATTGGGGTGGGATGGATTGGAGTGTGGTGCAGTGGGGTGGATTGGAGTGGGGTAGAATAGATTTGGCTGGATTGGGGTGGACTGGATTGAGGTGAGGTGGATTAGACTGGAGCAGATTGTTTTGGATTGGAGATGGCCAGATTGTTTTGGATAGGAGTTTGGCAGTCTGGAGTGAGATAGGTTAGAGTGGGGTAGATTGTTTTGGATTGGAGTGGGGCTAATTGGAGTGGGGCATAATGGAGTGCAGCAGATTGTTTTGGATTGGAGTGGGGCACATTCGTGTAGGGCACATTGTTTTGGACTAGAGTGGGGCGATGTGTGGCAAATTGTTTTGGAGTGGAGTGGGACAAATTGCAGTGGAGCCAATTTTTGGGATTGGAGTGGTGGGGCAGATTGTTTTGGATTGGAGTGGGGTGAATTGGAGTGGTCGGATTATTTTGGATTGGATTGGAGTGGCGTGGATTGGATTAGAGTGGGGTGGAATGGGGAGGGAGTGGGTGCATTGGACTGGGTGAGGTGGATTGGATTGGGCTGGATTGGGGTGGATTGCATTGGTGAGGGGTGGATTGGATTGGTGTGGGGTGGATTGTAGTGGGGTGGATTGTGGTGGATTGGAGTGGTGTGAATTTGGGATGGAGGGGTGGATTGGGGTAAAGAGGATTGGATAAGAGTGGGGTGAACTGGATTGGGGCAGATTGGAGTGGAGCAGATTGGAGTGGGGTGTATTGGAGTGGGGCAGATTGTTTTGTACTGGAGTGGGGCAGATTGTTTTGTATTGGAGTGGGGCAGATTGGAGTGGGGTGAACTGGAGTGGAGCTGACTGTTTTGTTTTGTAGTGGGGCAGATTGGAGTGGGCAGAATGTTTTGTATTGGAGTGGGGCAGATTGGAGTGGGCTGAGTAGAGTGGGCAAACTGTTTTGAATTGGAGTGGGGCAAACTGGAGTGGGGAAGATTGTTTTGGCAGGAGTGGGGAAGATTAGGGTGAGGCAGATTGGAGTGGGCAGATTGTTTTGGGTTGGAGTAGGGCAGATTGGAGTGGGGTGAATTAGAGTGGGGCATATTGGAGTGAAGCAGATTGTTTTGGATTGGAGTGGGGCGTAGTGGAGTGGGGCAGCTTAGAGTGGGGTATATTGTTTTGGATTGGAGAGGGTCAGATTGTTTTGGATTCAGTTGGCAGATTGTTTTAGATTGGAATGGGGCAGATTGTTTTGGATTGGAGTGGTACAGATTGTTTTGAATTTGAGTTGGGCAGATTGGAGTGGGGCAGATTGTTTTGGACTGGAGTGTGGCAAATTGGAGTGGGGAAGACTGTTTTGGATTGGAGTGGGGCAGATTGAAATGGGCAGATTGTTTTAGATTGGAGTGGGGTAGCTTGTATTGGATTGGAGTGGGGCATATTGGAATGAAGAAGATTGGAGTGGGCAGAATGTTTTGCATTAGAGTGAAACAGATTGTTCTGAATTGGAGTGGGGCAATTTGGAGTGGATTGGGAGGATTGAAGTGTGGCGGATTGGAGTGGATTGGATTGTGGTGAGTGGTTTGGATTGGAGTTGGGTGAATTGGATTTGCCTTGGGTGGATTGGAATGAGTTGGGTGGATTGGAGGGGGGAGAGGAGAGGTGAGGTGGACTGGAATGGAGTGGAGTGAGGCGGATTGGAATGGGGTGGATTGGAGTGTAATTCACGAATGTGTGTTAAAGCATCATTTCAGATATTACACATAGGAAGGAAACAATGTCACTTTGCAACAAGATAATCCTCATCTTTTTAGAACTGTGCCCAAGAGAAAAATTACTTGGCAAAATGAAAGAAAGTGAACTATAGAAAATACATTTTTGCAGTTTTGTTTGTCCTGCTGGGCAAGTTTTTGTCAGTCACATGCCATCTGTTTGCAGCAACACAAAAAGATGGTGGACGAAATGCAGGACAGATATCTGGGCCTAAATCCATCGGTTTTTGCTCAACATTCCATTCCAGATTCCAGAGTGCTCTCGTGTGTGGTTTCTGGTGAGAGTTGTGGTTCCGGGTTTAACAGTGCAGAACAGTGCGAGGCGAAGCGAGTTCGCTGTGTGGACACGTGGGGGTCGGCTGCCGGAGACCAGGGGCACCACAAGCCCGCAAGGCTGTGTGCAGGCCCCAGAGTGTGACAGGGACCCAGTGTGTGGTCTCCGGCTATATCTCGTCGGCCGGGAAACGACCACTACAACGCGGCCGTTTCCACGCATAACCATAACCACGCATGCATTACAACGCATGACCAACTCACCCTGCACTCCCAGGTTAGTTCTGTGGTGTCCTCCTCCTTTCTTTCACTTCGCACCATCCGTAAAGTTTCCCGTTTCTTTTCTTTTTCTGCCCTAAAACTCATTGTCCTGGCGATGGTAATCTCCTGCATAGACTACGGCAACGCTCTATATTGTGGCATGCCTGCCTACAGTATACGACGACTACAGCTGGTCCAAAACCAGGCCGCCCGCCTGGTCGACAACCTGGCCAAATTCCACCACGTCACGCCGCTTCTCAAGTCCTTGCACTGGCTCCCTATTCGAGAACGAGCCCAGTTCAAGATGGGATGTGTCACCTTTCAGGCTCGGGTCGGCGCAGCCCCTGCCTTCATCTCTTCTGAAATCAAAGCCTACGCCCCCGTCAGGGAACTACGTTCATCCTCCCAACATCTATTGACAGTTCCCCGCTTTAGGCGCAAAAAGTGGGGGGGGGGGCACGAAATTCTCCACACTTGCCCCTGCCTTCTGGAACTCTCTTCCCGTCCACCTTAGATCTTCCACTCAATACTCACATTTCCGAAAGGCGCTCAAAACCTTCCTTTTTTCAAAAGCCTTCTCATTATAACTATCATATTCTCCCCCTCCTCCCGGATCTCCTTATCCTCCCGGGTCCAGTACCTCGAAGAGCCATGTAACCGCCAGGTGTACGTGCGCTCTACAAATGTTTTAAACTCAAACTCAACGCATGCGTGGTTACAACGAAAAGCCTTTACCATGCATATCTTTACTACGAAATTCATAGTAAAGGCATGTGTGCTAAAGTAAAAAGAAAAAAAAGTGGGCGTTGGGGGGGTCTCCCACCCCCCAAAAAAGCATGGGATTAAAAAAGAGGGCTTGGTGGGGCACCCCCAAAATAAAATATAAAAAAACGCACCTGATTCCGTCATTTAAAGGGAGATGTGGAGGCAATTTGCGTCGTTAGAGGAAACAGAAGGACACTTCCGCTTCCTCTTAACGACTTGGAACGTCACCAAGGAAGATGGAGGAGAGGAGAGGTAAGGGGGAATGAGGGGGTGGTGTCGCGCAGGGGTAAATTTAAAGGGTAGATTTTTAGTGCGATATCCTTTAGCAAAAAAATGCAATTAACATGCATAATTTAACAACGAAAATAGTTGTAAAAGTATGCGTGTCAAAGGCATTTTCGTGGTAAAGGCATGCGTTACAACGGAATGCGTTGTAAAGTCATACATTCTCGTCGGCCCAGCTGAAATTCTAAAACGCTGAAACGCTTTCCAGTACAGCAGGTGAAGGCGGTGGCGGTAGGCGGAGGGGGGTACAGCGTTTGGCGCAAAAGGTACTGACCCACCCCCTCACCGACAGGCTGCAGGGGTTAGGTAATTGGGCAGCTGGGGGGCGAGCGTGCAGCACCTGTCACTGCCCTCCTGGGCAGCAGAAGGAGCAGGCGAGCAGTGTCTGCTGGAAGAGTGAGCCCAGGGGCAGCCCAGCTAGTGCTGGGTGCAGCTGCGGGAAGCTTGGAGGGCCTGCTTGCCATATCGAAGAACCCACTGCACACCAAGAGTGGCAGACCAATGGAACCCTCCACCCAGGATGGGGAGGTCCACCCCTTAACACATGACTCGGCACTGCAGCATTAACCATAACAACAGCCTCACAGCAGCCAACACCAATCATAAACATGGATGAGCGGCCAGGTGACAAGGAGTTAAACAAGCATTGGCACAGCAAATAGGTCTCGCCTTTGGGTCCTTATAAGTATTTAGGCAGAGTTATTGGCTTTGCCAATGTTTCAAAGCTATGTTGGTCGATGATGGAACGGGAAAGTTCCCTGCATAGACTACCATCGCCTTCCCATACCTTGAGTGTAAGGTGTACAGAGGCACCAGTGTGGCAAGCATGTCCCACAGTAATGAACTGCCAAAAGGAAATTGTGCAGCGTGATGTGTACGTGTTGATGCAACAGCAAATGTTGTGTAATTAAAATGATGCTTCCTGCTTTGCTCTTCCAAACACACCCAAGATAAATAATGTTCATTCGCTGCTGGAAGCGAAGGGAAGTACCTCTGTTGTCAAGTGTCTGTCCCGGCTACATCATGCGTTTACTGTAAAGAAAGACGATTGGACAGCAACCCAGCTCTGACCTTCAGGCCGCTGTGGATGAACACAAGGTTAGACTTAACACCAACTCACAGAATTTGTGTTATTTGTGTCACACAGCAGAGCCAAGGCAGAACTAAGGCTGAGTCCAGCTCCCTCTGAAGCAGCCAGTTATGCTCACAGGTTTTGAAAGTAACATGTCCCCGGTGCACTCTGGTACATGTAGTCATCAAATGAGTAGTTGCATCGTTAACACAGTGATTGTGGATAATAAAAACCCAGCAGGAGGCCAGCTCTGTGAATCGATAGGAAACTAGAACATTACAGGTATTAGGTTGTGTTCTAAGCTGTGTGAGCAGGCTGGAGGGGACCCTGCCAGGACAAAGCTGCAGGGGCATTGGAAGAAGGGACCCTTGGGCAAGAAGCACTGTGGGGGGACGGGTGTCCGACACTGGAACCGGGAGAGGGAGGGGGACATCTGTAGAAGACAAAGACCAGGGAGAGCTGCTTCAGAGAAGGGAAACCTGGGTCAGGGAGATCAGCTCCAGAAGGAGATATGAGACAGGGGAAGCAGCTTTGGCGGAGTGAGACTTGGATCAGGGAGAGCAGCTCTACAGGGGCGAGACCTGGGTCCTAAACCAGCTCAGGGAGAGAGCAGTCCAGTGCAGTGTGTACGGAGGCAGGTTCAGTGGGTCCAGAAGTGGGTGACTAGGGCAAAGCAGTAGAGCTCCAGAAAAGGGCCCGAGATCCGGACCAGGGCGAGCAGCTCGTCCTGAGCAGGGAGATGACTGGATCCAAAATCAGAAGGAGGGAGCCAGAACTGGGCCAGACCATCCATGGAGCAGAATGTGCAGAATCAGTGCTCCCCTGGCACACGGCATTATGAGCAAGGGCTGGACTGAAGGAGGGAAAATGGAGGAATCGGAGAGGGCGGAGAGATCAAGTGAGGGGAGAAAGACTGAGCGAGGAGGAACTAGAAGGAGAAACGGCCTAGGCAGGAGGCAAGAGGGAGAAACTGAGGAGGAGGACGGGACCTGAAAGAAAGGAAGAAATACTGAGCGAGGCATGCCTAGAAGGAGTGACCGCAGGTGGAGGAGGAATCAGCGCGTGCCAGTGCCACAACAAAGCCCTCGCGCAAGCACATTTGTACAAGTGAAAAGGGGTGAAAAAATCAAGGAAAGCAACCCCTCAAAAGGAATGCAGCTGCAGGGTCCCGCGAGTGGTGCGCTTGCGCTCGTGTGAAATCTGACACATAACAGATGGCACACTGCATGTGCACCGCTGCTCGTAACCGCAAGCCATAGGCCGTGGGCAGAGTCCAGAGTGATTCCATGAGGTCATTTTCCTAGTGCAGCGCATGCACGCTGCTCTAGGCTTGACCTAAAAAAAGAGAGGAGAATCGAAATTGGCACCTTACAGCAAGAGGGAAAGGGAGGATTCCACTCAACACATTAACATATTAACTCACTAAAACAACGACGTCTGGACCGTGGCATAGGCCAGTGGTCAGCAGCCATCAGACCAACTACGACAATTAAGGCCCACTGCTTTGGGGCTGGGAAGATTTCCAACTTCCTCAGCGCAAGCAGCCCCTGCTCCACTAGGGCAATCGCCGTGATGCCTACAAAGGTGTAAAGTCCAAAGGAATCCAAGACACCTCCAAAAGGTTTATGTGAGATTTATTCCAGTAAAAGTAGTAGAAAACCACCAGTCCATAGAACAGCTAACAGCCTCCACCAACACCAACTTCCACTCTGCTCTCTCTGCCAACATTCTGTTGCCAGGACAATGACAATCAGAACATGGAATGCAACTAGCTGCACTGGCAAAAGAGCAGTGGAAAGGAGACAGAGTTATATACATAAGTAAAACCACAACACATCTCCCTCCCCACAATAACAAAGCATTATCTTACAGAAAGATTTAACAAATGAACACAACACGCACAGTGTACAGAATACAAAAGCAAATGTTGAAATCAAAACATTTTATAGTCTTCATGCCAAAATGGCCTAACCCTCATTCTACGGTGATTCTTTATGTGATGATCAGTTTTAGGATTGCAGGTGTGATCAGAAGACCCAGGAACCTGAGTAGGCTCACCAGACACACCCACACTTCCAGCACCTACAGATTTTGGAGAATTTGGCTCCCATTTGACCAAACGAGACATACTCCACACATCACCAGAATCCAACACCACAACATTCTTCCTCACTTCTTTAATAACAAAAGGACCCATATACCGTGAGTGACCTTTCCTCAAAAGTCCAGGTCTCTTGACCAAAACCTCATCACCCACTTTCCATTGTCTAAAAACAGAAGAATTCTTAGAATCAAACCTGATCTTATAGTCATCCTGATGAAGCTTTCGCCTCTCCACAACATCTCCATCCAACTGCACACCATCAATCTTTAAATTCAACCAGGCAGGACTCAATTTATCATGAGGTTTTCTCCCTCTCAAAACAGAGAAAGGTGAAACCGAAGTCACACAATTTGGAGTGTTGCGGTAGGCCCACCAAGTTTCTCTGAGCATTTCCTTCAATGAGGATCTAGTTTGCAATGCTCTTTGAGCACAAGATTTGACCACTCTATTCATTCTTTCCGCCAGGCCATTGGACTGTGGAGAATACAACGCCGTTTTAAAATGCACAATAGACAATTCCTTCAAAAATGAATTCATCTCATGAGAGACAAACTGAACACCATTGTCTGTGACCAGTTGTTTTGGTATTCCTTCTCTTGAAAATTCCTCAATTAAAAACTCAATAACAGTCCTAGAATTCACTGCTGGCACACACTTGGTCACCACCCACTTGGAAGTGTAATCCACCAAAAGAAGAACAAAACGTTCATTGCACGCAAAAGACTCAAAAGGACCAGCAATATCCAAACCCAACTTCGTCCATGGTGCAACAGGAATTTCAACAGGTGAAAGTGGTGCCATACGACTCTTTTTGCTCTTATCATTGTTAGCACACTCCCAGCAATCCTTAACAACCTCCTCCACCTGTCTGTCCATCGTCGGCCACCAATACCACTCGCGAACTCTAGCTTTCGTCAAATTTCTCCCTAAGTGCCCTTCATGGGCCAAGTTGATCAACTTGTTTCTAAGTTCACCAGGAGGCACCACACGATTCCCCCTCAACAGTTTGTCATCAAAAACACACAACTCCTCTTTCACATTGACAAAGCTTCTCAAACGTTCAGGAATATCACACACCTCTGGCCAACCCTTAATCGTGAACTCCTTAAGCATCTCCAAATCACTGTCATCATGAGAACCCAAAGACCACTCTTCTTGATTAACAGCAGTCTCATGTACCCATCCAACCAAAGATCCATCAACCTCAGCACCAGACTGATCGACAGGCAACCTAGATAGGCAGTCTGCAACAACATTCATGGCCCCAGGGACATACTCAACACTAAAATTAAAATCAGCAAGTCCCTCAACCCAACGCTTGATCCTTGGTGAAACATTCTCAATATCCCTACACGTAAAAATCTGACATAAAGGACGATGATCTGACCTAACAGTTACCGGCAGTCCCCAAAGATAAAACTTGAAATGATGCATAGCCCAGAATACCGCCAATGCCTCTCGCTCAATCACCGAATATCGTTCCTCAGCTCCCTTAAGTGAACGGGACGCAAAGGCAACAATCTTCAATTCACCATCAATCATTTGTGAAAGCACAGCTCCCAAACCCAACATGCTCGCATCCGTGGACAAAATCGTTTTTTTCCTAGAGTCAAAATGTCCTAAAGTGGGCATAAGGCTGATAGTCTTTTTGATAGAATCAAAAGCAGAAGAACACTCCTTTGACCATGAGAATTGTTTACCCTTTTTTAACAACTCACGTAAAGGAGAAGAAACTCCAGCAAAGTTGGGTATAAATTTAGAGCAAAACTCAGCCAACCCCAAAAATGAGCGAACTTGATCCTTACTGACAGGAATCGGAGCTTTAACTATACTCTCGACTAAATTGAGCTTAGGACTGATACCCTCGGAAGAAATGGTATGCCCTAAATAGTCCACAGACGACACACGAAACTTGCATTTCTCCTTTTTTATAACCAAACCAGCTTCTTGTAACCGTTGTAAAACTCTCCAAAGTACATTGTCATGGTCATGCACATCCTCACCATAGATTAAAATATCGTCCTGGAATACCAAAACTTTTGGTAACCCGGCCAACACCTTATTCATCACCCTCTGAAAGCAAGCCGCGGCAGAAGCTAACCCAAAGGGCATTCGAATAAACCTGAAGGCTCCTAAAGGTGTAACAAAAGAAGTCAAATGCCTAGAATCAGGATGCAACAGAACTTGGTGGTAGGCTGAGGAGAGATCCATCACACTAAAAAGTTTAGCATCTTTGATCAAAGCAAGTGTTTGGGAGATATTGGGTAAGGGTTGTCGATCCACCCAAATGTGTTTATTCAACCCGCGTAAGTCCACACACATTCTGATTCCCTTCCCACCATCCTTGGGCGCTAAAACAATGGGAGCCAACCACTCCGAACACTCGATCTCTTCAATCACCCCAGCTGACAACAACTTTTTAAGTTCCAAATCCAATGGCTCCATCAACATATGTGGAACCTTCCTAACCTTACTGACAAAAGGCTGAGCATTATCTTTCAGAATAATCTTATGTTCAAAATTCCTTAACAAACCCAACTCATCACAAAAGACTTTGGGAAATTGCGAACATATATCAGTGGGCATAGAAGAGGGAGAGACAAGCAGAACTTTTTCTGGGGAGTTCGGATCTAGCTTGATTCCCATATCTCTTTGATGTCTCCACCCCAATAGATTGTCCCCTCTTTTTGCTACATACACCTTACCAAAAGTCTCTCTATCCTTAAATTGAATTCTCCTTACAACGAAACCTAACACATCAATTTTAACTCCCCCATAACCAACTGGACTAATGTCCGGGGGAAACAATACAGTCTTCTCCAACCCAATAGCAGCATCCCAATTTGCATCCCCAACCATAGTGTAAGGCGATCCGGAATCAGCCAACACTGAAAACCGTTCACCACCAATCAGTACATCACACTCAGGCATCTCCAAAGGATCACCATCCACAACTCCATCTTGCCTGATGCAGCAAACAAATTTTTTTTCTTGTTCAACACACTGCACAGCTTGATTCCTACCGTTCCGGCATACACGTGCATAGTGACCTCTTTTCCCACACTTGTTGCAAATTACGGATCTCGCAAAGCAATTGGGGCTGTTGGGTGAATGATTTTCACTCCCACACCTAAAGCATTTGAAACTACCCCTGTTGTTTCTGAATCCAAATTGTTCAGAGTCAGAAGATTTATTCTTGAAACCAAACTGTTCAGAACCATGAGGCTTCTTGTCCTTCTCATGACTTTCCTTGACTCCCCCCTTCACATCAGCTTTTACAACTTCTTCTTTTTTTACCTCATTAATTGTCTTCTCATCAACTGATACCCCTGAATTTTTCTCCACCCTCATTTCACGCACCCACATGTTGGTGTTCTCCATACTCTCTACAATGGACAGGGTGTCTTTAAGATCTGGGTTTTTGGCTAAAAGCTTTTGCTGTACCTTTTGATCATTAGTACACCTGACAATTTGATCTCTTATGAGGGAGTCCGTGAGTTGTTCAAACTCACAAGTGCGTGCAAGAGTCTTTAAAGTAGCCACATAACTACTTATTTTCTCATGTTTACCTTGAATCCTAGAGAAAAACTTATGACGTTCCAAGACAACATTAATTTTGGAACCAAAGTGATTTTCAAGCATTAATACAGTCATGTCATAGATATTTTCTGGTTCACCCTCACCTCGTCCCAAAGGAATTTCATCAAGACTATCATAAACATGTCTACCTTCTATCCCCAAATTATGCAACAATGTAGCTTGCTTCCGCACTGCTGAAATTTTTTCCCCCCCTATAGCCAGTAAATAAGAATCAAAGAGAGGCTTCCACCTCTTCCAAGGTAAAATAGGGTCGCCTACATCACTTAAAAATTGAGGGGGTTGAGACATGCTAGACGCAGCCATTATAAAAACACCAACTGTTAATCACGAAAGAGAACTTTTCTCCCTCTCACAGTACTTCCTTATAAACATAACTAGCATTAGTATGTAGCTAGCATATGCAGGGTAGTCATAGCATGCAAATTACATTGTAAAATAAAACACTCTGTAAGAGAAAGAAAAAACAAGGAAGATCAGCAGGGAAAAAAAATAAATAAATAAATATATATAACCTAAAGTCGTTCAAAGAAAAATCCTCTTGTGCACTACTCCGCGTTATTTCCCAAATGTGTGTCACTAATATATCCCGCAGCTCCTTCACCAAACTCCTCAACACAATAAAGAAACTTTAGAGTGTGCGTATCACTGATACACACGTGAAGCCAGCAAGACGTAGACCATAGAAATGCACGAAGAGTTCAAAGTGCGCGTATCACTGATACACGCGAGAGGCCAACGGTGATGTCAGTGTTGACGCTGATGCAACGTGACCCGGGTGGCTCTAGGCGACGCTGACGCTGCCGCTGCCACTCATCACCAGTTCTGATGCTGCCGCTCTCCGTTCCAGAACGAAGAATCCAGGAAAGTACACGCGCTGCGAGGTGAGTCTTGCGCGTGAGATTATTATCTTTTAAAAAGTAAACGCTGATGATTAGCTCCTTCAAAAAGTGAACGCCGAAGAAAATCGACCCTCTCCTATCTCTCAGCCAATACAAAACTCGCCACAGCGCACGGTGGAACAACGGCAAAACACTAGTGCACCTGGCAAAAAAAAACGCAGCCGTTAACGTCCGCTGTTGAGGATCCTTCAAATTTGACCTGCAGTGGTCTACAGCTGCAGGTCTTCTTTTGACACGGTCAATCCAAGGCTGAAATGTCACCAAAATTCACGGAGTACACCGATACAGCACAGCTGTCTTCATCCATTAAACTTGTCCCAAAACGCCCGTCGTAGGTTCGATAAGGGGAGACTGGTGGTAACAACTCCTGTCCCCAAGCAGGTCACTCGTCGCCAGTGTAAAGTCCAAAGGAATCCAAGACACCTCCAAAAGGTTTATGTGAGATTTATTCCAGTAAAAGTAGTAGAAAACCACCAGTCCATAGAACAGCTAACAGCCTCCACCAACACCAACTTCCACTCTGCTCTCTCTGCCAACATTCTGTTGCCAGGACAATGACAATCAGAACATGGAATGCAACTAGCTGCACTGGCAAAAGAGCAGTGGAAAGGAGACAGAGTTATATACATAAGTAAAACCACAACAAAAGGGGATGCAAAAGACACACAATTGATGGACGGAATGCAGAACAAATCAACATTCACCCACAGTCAAGAGATCTGTGTTAAATCCATCATTCTTTTGCTCACCATGTCACCCCAGTTTAGACCTAGCCATGTACAAATCAGCCTTGAGTCTGTGCCTCATGGGAACAGTCCAGCCCGAACTGCTAAGGTCCTCCCTGGACCAGAAACAAGCATCCTAGGACCGGTTTCGGGGTTTCACCCCTCTTCAGCCAGAATAGCTTAAATCCAGTGGCACAGTGAGCCCGGGACCCACGTCTGGGCATACCCGGCGCACTTAGGGCGAGGAAGCAAAAGACACACAATTAATGGATGGAATGCAGAACAAATAAAAACATTCACCCCCAGTCAAGAGATCTGGGTTAAATCCATCATTCTTTTTCTCACCATACCACCCCAGTTTAGACCTGGCCATATGCAAATCAGTCTTTACCCTGTGCCTCATGGGAACAGTCCAGCCCGAACTGCTAAGTCAGGTCCTCCCTGGACCGGAAACAAGCATCTTAGGACCGGTTTCGGGGTTTCACCTCTCTTCAGCCAGTATAGCTTAAATCCAGTGGCACAGTGAGCCCGGGACCCACATCTGGGCATACCCGGCGCACTTAGGGTGAGGAAGCAAAAGGCACACAATTGATAGACGGAATGCAGAACAAATAAAAACATTCACCCACAGTGAAGAGATCTGGGTTAAATTCATCATTCTTTTGCTCACTATGCCACCCCAGTTTAGACCTAGCCATGTGCAAATCAGTCTTGACCCTGTGCCTCATGGGAACAGTCCAGCCCGAACTGCTAAGCCAGGTCCTCGCTGGCCCGGAAACAAGCATCCTAGGACCGGTTTCGGGGTTTCACCCCTCTTCAGCCAGGATAGCTTGAATCCAGTGGCACAGTGAGCCCGGGACCCACGTCTGGACTTACCCGGCGTACTTAGGGCGAGGAAGCAAAAGACACACAATTGATGGATGGAATGCAGAACAAATCAAAACATTTACCCCTAGTCAAGAGATCTGGGTTAAATCCATTGTTATTTTGCTCACCATGCCACTGGGGTGGCGTAGTGGGCAAAAGAAAGATGGATTTAACCCAGATCTTTTGACTGGGGGAGAATGTTTGAATCATTTAGCATTCCGTCCATCATTTGTTTCCTGTAACAAAGGGGATGCAGCAAGAAGCGGCTAGGCTGAAACAGAAAATAAAATCAAAGTCTGGATCCACACCAGCAAATGCAAATGGGGACAATAGAAACCCCATCAAACTGACCAAGGCGTAGGACTTGCAGAGTTGGGCACGGATACTGAGTCCCGACTCGACAGAGAGCTAAACAAAGAATGGCCAAACATGCTTGCACAACCAAGATGACCAGGGCTCAGAGCCTAAGGCCTCTTTAAAGAATAAAACAGATCAAAGTCCGCACCCAGGTACAGTCATCGACGCACTGAAAATGGATCTGATTCCCCTAATACGGACACAATCAGCTCCCTGCAGCCTAATGGAAGCCAGCCAGTCTTGAGTGGGTGGGGGGGAGAGAGGAAATCACTCTTGCATTAACTTGGGGGACTTCAGTGACTCAATCATCGAGCTCTCCTCAACTTCAATAGACTCCACAGTCAGTCCCCAAGATACATCAGAGAACAACAAGAGCCCATCCGATAACCCAACAACCACACGGACATCCCAGCCACGTCAAAAACAGTAGCAAGGACCCAGCTGCACCAGGATGCAAATGCAACGGAAGGGCAATGATGGAAGAAGCGTCATTCAAGACTCCCCTTCTGAGCCCGAACTAAGCTACTCTTTACAGAGATCACCCTCACTTTTGACACTTGATGCTCTTATACGCAGAAGACACCTTTCTAAGGTCAGTCAATTCCTTCTTGGTGACAGCAATACATGCCCTAACATGGCAGTCAGAAAAACGTGAAAGGCAGATTCAAATCCTCCAACTAATGCCACTGACTATGGCCAACATAGCCAGAAAAGTAGACAAGTTTACGGAGGCCAGCAACAATGCGACCCCTACACTGGACTGCCTGTGTCCAGAGATAATAGACAAACTGACCTTGCTTCCGACAGTACTTATCCTACTGGTGGAGGATTTGAAACTTACTAACAAAAACCGCCCAGGCACTCAAATCCCTGATCCAACTAGGAACAATGGAAAAAGGACGATCACCAAATTAATCTGGGAATCAGACCTCCCAAACAGTCAAAACTCCTCACAGGTGACATTAAAAGAAGCCCCGCCACAACTTTCTGCATCCACTGTCAAAACGGTGGAGTCCGAAGAAAACATTAGTGGGGTACTGGTTTAGGGGCCACTTTCCATACTCCTCCACAACTGACTCGGAGGGAAAAGAAACGTCTTAAGAAACATGTAAAACGGCAGTCGATAAAAGAAGGCCCTACAAAATTGTGCCACACGACAGGCAAAAAGGAAGATGCAAGCCAAACAACTTCTACAAGCAACAAAACCCCCACCACAGCACTCTACCCCATATTTCAGAAGAACAGGCAACACCAGGGCCTACCAACCTAAGGTCATAGGATCATAAAAACTCCAAACCAACAACCACACCCCCAGGTTTCCAGGGGCCAGCCACCGACAATCCCATAAAGGAATAAAATACAACAGCCCTGGGAGGAAACGTCATCAAAAGACAACAGGCAATGCGCTCTTCCGCAGCACAAAATGCAGGGAGGCTCCTTCCAAGTCAACATTTCTTGCACCTTCGACAACAACTTAAGCCGACCTTGCATGATCAGCACCTTGACATACTCCAGCCCTTTGTTAGTCAAAGCTTTACCTGGAGGTAACAAGGCACCTCCGACAAACAAAAAAAAGAAGAAGCTGCTGATGCAGGCGACACATGGAGGCCTTCGACTAACCAGAGATGCTCAAAAACAATGGAGCCAATGCAAACAACAACAAGGGTACTTAACGACCCAGGATAGCAAACAACACACCAAAGGAACCCGGGCATAAAGGACAAAACAATGGAACAGCTACACGGGCCACAGGCAGATCTTAGGCCAACAGAGCCCTCAAGACCAGCCCAAAGGCATGGCAAGACCCAAATAGCATCCATCCTTATGGTCCTATAACCCAAACATTACAACTGGATCCAAAGAGTCACACCTGCCCATGGCCAAGCAACCACACCCAAGGCAATGGCCAAACATCAAGAATGAGCATGACCTAGCTGAATACACCCAAAGGTAAAATGGACATCCTACATAGTGCAAACATACAGAAACTAGTGAAGCACATCGAATCACTATCTCACATTACCAGTAGTGACATAATTAGGGTGCAGACTGGGTTATCGCCATCTGGATGATCTACAAAGAAAAGTACCCCTTTATTCTACAAGCATCCCATAGAACATCTCCACGGTGTGTATTCTGAAGGGGACCAGCTATTTGGAACCCAAATGGACCATGACATCATGAACATCAGGTGCAGGCTGGATGGCCAAAACAGGGGCAGGCAACTAACTACTACTACCACACGTAGCCTACTTGCTTTCCCACCTCCTCCCCCATCACAGCCTGCTGGAGCTTGGTCTCCTCCAACCAGGCTGAAAAAAACAACCCACACCCCTAGCACAGGTGTTACCCGTCTAGCTTCCTGCTCCCTGTCTCTTTCCCCTATGAGTGCACTACATTTCCCATAAAGCTCTGTTTTTGGGGGAGGGGTTGTGTGCTTTCCCATGCTGCCTTGTGACGAAGGTTTAAACTGGACACTCTTCTCTATGGCCGGTGCTTGGCTTACTGAACTGTGGTGGACTACGCTGTGTTATTGGAACCCTGGAATAATCTGAGCTCCCTGTTTTAGTTTGGGAACTTATTTCACCTGATTACCTTCCTGTTTTTGTTGCTTCGCGTCTCTTTACCGTAGGTCTCCCTGTCCTTCCCCGGAGCTTTCCGGACTCCGCCTCCTCTGAATTCCCTGCCGCACGGTGCGCACTCACGCCACAATCCCCGGAGCTTCCCGGACCCCGCCTGCTTAGAACCCTTGTCGCGCTGTGCGCGTTCACTCCTGACTCTCCGGAGCTCCCTGACCACGCCTGCTCTGAGACTCTGCTGCGCTGTACGCGCTCACTCCTGAACTTCACGGACCTCACCCGCTGGTGTAGTTCGAGTTCACTCCTGATTCTTGTCGGGCATATTAACAAAAAAAGTAAGCAAATTACTTTTCTTTTTGTTTACCGACGTTCCTCCACAACGCGAGGTCGCAACTGCATTACCTGCCTAACGGATTTGATTTGTTATTGCAAACACTCTGCTTGGGAATTACACTATTTACTTTTGATAAGGCTAGCAGGCTTTGGAACATGCGTGACCTTCTTGAATTCTAGAGATACCTTTCGTATACTGGCGCAGCGCTCACTCATGTGAGAGGACTGTAGAAGCCTATGGTAGTAGCAGAGACTAATGTCTGCCCTGTGTTAGTTTTGGAAAACCTCTTGTGCTCATCAGAAAAAACTTTATCAATACCTGTTGAAAGAAACAAAAAACATTCCTATGAAGTTGGATTCACTTTTGTTGCTGCATTGTTTTTGTGAAATGCCTTTGGTTTCCTGAGTAATTCTTCTAGCCTGGTACTACAGGAGCCTTTTATTATTTCTTAGGAAGTTAATTTCACGAGGAGACCTTACTAAAAACAAGTTTCATATATTGTGCTTGTGCAAGTATGAGAGAGTACACAACCTTGGCTATTACTGGTGTTATAACCTGCAACTGTATTTAAATCACCTATACTTCTACTGCCCTTGTCTCTTTCTCTCCTGTTTATTATTTTTTGTGCTACAGTCCAGAGGCCTTCTCCTACTCCCTTTTTTTGAGATATTAACACGCCTGATATTTTCAAGATATCGTGGTCCTGTGGTGGTCTCCTCTCTCCTCGGGGGTATCAGTTTCTAGTCTGGGGTGTTGACTGTACAGACTGGTGACTGTACCTTGTGGGAGAGTTGGGACACTGTCTTCGCTCCTGAGGATACTTGTCTTGCTACTGCTCTGGGGTCACGACCCGACAACAGGGTTCTCCCACTCCAATAGCAGGGAAGTCAGAAAACAACACCTCACTATTATGACGTGGAATGTCGCAGGTATTCATAGGACCCTTCAAAGTTTGGCAGAAATCACATTCCTCAAGAGTGCAGAAATCATCTGCGTGAAAGAAACATGAGCACTAACACCGACCCCATTGCCAAGATACACGGAATTTCACAAACCTGCCAAAAAAACAACCTATTCGGGCGACCCTCGGGAGGCATCTCCAAACACATCAAACATTTCCTAAAGTTGAGCTTTGCAGTATTAAACACCTCCGACATGCTCCTAGCTGCCATCCTTAAAGGCCTAAAAGGCGCTGCAGACCACCTATCCATACTAATAATCAATGTATACCAACCACAATCCTTAGGGCCTAGGGCCCGCAGACAAGCTGGACCGATTAATCGCACAAATTGGAACACTATTAGCACACCACGTAACCCTAAAAGTTATATCCTTGGAGACTTTAATATGCACCGACTGGGGGAACGGTCCGGTCATGGTAGGGCCACCGGAGGCACGGGAAGATTTATTATCCTATTTCAGACCTAGAATCAGCTCAATCCGTGGCAATTCAGGCCGGATCTGGGTCAGTTCTTCCACCCACATTTAGCAACCAAACAACCATTGATCATATCTACCTGAGCCAGCGTATAGGTAATGGCATGCTAAGCACCGATACGCTCCCATGGGATGAACGCAATCACGCAGCCCTGTTGTTCTGTCTGAAGGTTACATCTGGAAAATGCTATATCCTTTCCCCCATCGAGAGGTCAAACGGGGAGGAACAGTACAGACTTTTGCAGAGAAAAAAATGGACACAAATGACAAAAAACAAATGTGATAGATCGAAATAACCTGGAAAGGCTGGCCACCAGCAAAGAGTAAACTGGCCATCATTGAGGCCTGGGAAAAGCTGGCTCTAGAACTTGGCATGCTGCTAAGAGGAAAGAGGCCGAGACCAGAAACAAAAATATCATTTCATTCACTTGGCAAACACAAGGAGATGATGGACGGAGCACTGAAACTTTTCAAACACTCACCCCAAGTCACAGATCTGGGTTGAATCCATCATCATTCTTTAGCTCACTTCTCCCCCTCAGTTCAGACTGTAACGCCCTGAACGTCTCAGGATCGTTTAACAGACACGACAATGAGGACGCAACCACTTGTGAAGGGTTAGTTCTTTTAATGAAGGCAAATAAAATACAAAGAACAAACAAAAGTTATAGTCACTGGAATCCTCCAGGCTAAGTACGTTACCAGCCCACAGCACGGATGGTCCTAACCGTCCTCTGCATATACGCCGATCCCGGCGTATGCCAACAGAGGGCAGAAATGAAATGGCCGACAATGCCAATCGGTAGGCTGTGAGGGGCACGAAGAGTGTTGGGGAGAATCGAGGAGTCAGGGAAACACCCAGCCGGGGTCTCTACCTGAAGGGAGCAGCCGCTCAACCTCTTCCTCAGACTGCACCGGGACGCGGAGTCACCTCCTGGTGATGCGTCACCGATACCCCAATCACAAGCAAGAAGACTGAACCGAGAGCAGCCGCTCGATCGATCCTGTGGACTTCCGAGTCTGTAACGCGGCAAACACCTCCTGGTGTGCGTTACAGCTGGCAGTCCCTGTGTCTCTGGTCGGGCTGGGAGTTACGACTCCAACCAGCAAAAGCGCCACTGCGCTTGGACTCAGCCGAGTCAAAAAGCGAAGCTCAATGGTTGACCGGTAGAGCTTCCGGGTCCTTCACAGGTGACGATGGGGCAAGACACGGCCCAGGGAGTAACGACTCGACCTACCTCCGTTCTTGCCTTACTGGAGCACCACTCCGGAACACTGCTCTTCACGAAGCAGGTACGTCGGTGTAAACACAATATCCGACAGCCTTGTACCTCCCGGTTCCTCCCTTTATAGGGCGTGTTTTCCTTGAGTTATGTAACAGCTCTCCTGTTTACATAAGGGCGTGTTTCCCTTGAGTTATGTAACAGCTCTCCTGTTTACATAAGGGCGTGTTTCCCTTGAGTTATGTAACAGCTCTCCTGTTTACATAAGGGCGTGTTTCCCTTGAGTTATGTAACAGCTCTCCTGTTTACATAAGGGCGTGTTTCCCTTGAGTTATGTAACAGCTCTCCTGTTTACATAACCTCTCAACCGCTAAGCATCCTGGGAGATGTAGTCCGTTTTCGCTGGTTACCGTTTTCCTCCCCTCGTATGACAGGAATTCTTGACAGTACATCCTCCCTCTCAGCGGCTCCCCACGGGTCCAGCGCTGGCAGGAAAACGCCGATGGAACAAGGAGACCAAGCGCGGAGCATGAACCCCTTCAGCCGGATCCCATGAATGCTCCTCCGGGCCATAGCCTTTCCACGCAACCAGGTACCACAGCTTCCCCCTGCGCCATTTGGACGCCCGTATGCCCGACACTTCATACTCCACCTCTGACTCCACGCATACCGGCCTAGGTGTCCCAGACGGCTTGGAGGGTGCTGGTTTGAGCAATGATACATGAAAGACAGGGTGTATCCGCAATGACTGGGGCAAGCACACCTTCACGTTCACAGGACCCATACACTTGGTAATTCGATAGGGGCCCATGTACTTGGGATGGAACACACTGTTCTTTCGAAACCTCATGTTTCTTGTGGATATCCAGACGTAGTCTCCAGTGCGGTACAGTGGCCCGGGCCTTCTCTTCCTATCTGCCGCAGCCTTGTATCTTCTCTTGGCCTCTATTAGGACAGCCCTTGAGCGCATCAACGTGTCTTTTATGTGTGCCACCCTGTCCGCTGTGGCGGGAATCCTGTCCTCCCTGAACGGATGTAGAAATGGCAAGAACCTGGGATGTTGGCCATAGTTGCTATAGAACGGAGATGACTGTGTGGAGCTGTGAGTGGCGTTGTTATAGGCTATCTCTGCAACCCATAGCAAGTCGACCCATTCTTCCCTGCCCTGGTCCACAAAACATCGCAGATACTGTTTGAGCGTTTGGTTCAGGCGCTCGGTTTGGCCATCCGTTTGAGGGTGGTAGCTGGTGGACAGGGCGGTCTTAACATGCAGCGCAGTGCACCAAGTCTTCCAGAATTGCGCAGTAAACTGCGACCCCCGGTCCGACACGATCACCCCAGGTAATCCATGCAGTCGTACCACATTCTTTAGGAGTAGTGACGCCAATTCCCCGGCCGTAGGGACTCTCTTGCAGGGGATGAAGTGCCCCATTTTCGTCAAGTAATCCACCACCACCAGTATTGCCATCATCCCCTGGTCTACCGGTAGGCCCACCACGAAGTCCAGTGATATGCTATCCCATGGTCTATCCGGGGTCGGAAGTGGATGTAAGAGCCCTTGGGTTCGGCCATGGTCGGCCTTCATGGTAGCACACGTAGGACACTCCTGTCCCCACCTCCTGACATCCACTCTCATGGTTGGCCACCAGAAATGCCGTCCCATGCTAGCCACCGTTTTTTCAAAGCCCAAATGACCTGCGCATGGAGAGTCATGGCACCAGATGAATGCTTGTTTCCTTAGCCTAGGCGTGGGTATCAATAGGCACCTGCCCTTCAGGGGTATCCCGTCCTTCAGCTGCCATTCTCTGTGACTGAGGAGCCACCTCCGCCATGCGAATGACCTGATCCCTCTCTTTATTCCCCTCAGGAAAGTATCCGGTTGGATAACCCCCAATACCATCCTCGGGGAAATGATGGAACGCTCGGTTGCAGGCAATGGTTCCTTAACTGCAGATTGACGGGACAGGGCGTCCGCCTTCCGGTTTTCCGTCCCCGGCCGATATGTGATGCGGAAGTTGAACCCCGCAAAGAAGATCATCCACCGCAGCTGCCTGGGAGAAAGGTGTCTAGTGGCCGTCATGAACTGTAGGTTCCGATGGTCCGTGTACACCGATACCACATGTCTTGCCCCCATCAACCAATGCCTCCATTCGGTGAAGGCGTCCTTGATTGCGAGAAGCTCCTTCTCCGCAATATGGTAGTTGCGTTCGGCGTCGTTGAGTTTGCGGGACATGTACGCAACGGGATGAAGCACCCCTGTGTCGTGGTTGCGTTGGGACAAGATAGCCCCCAGCGCCACATCCGACGCGTCCGCTTCCACCACGTAGGGGAGATCCGGATCGGGGTGAGCCAACACCGGCGCCTTACCAAAGGCGCTTTTCAGGGCCTCAAAGGCTTTGTTCGCTTCAGGGGACCAGACAAACTCCTTGGACTTCCTCAGTAGCTGTGTGATTGGGGCCACCACTCCTGAAAATCCATCTATAAACCGCCTGTAAAAGTTGGCGAAGCCAATGAAACTTTGGACGTCCTTCACGCTTTGGGGCACCGGCCATTCTTTCACCGCCTTGATCTTTCGTTCTGCCATCTCCTGTCCCTCTGGACTCAGCATCACTCCGAGGAATTCCACGGATGTGACGTGGAAGTCACACTTGCTGAGTTTACAAAACAGCATGTTGTCCCTCAGCTTTTGGAGCACAGCTTTGACGTGGTGTACGTGCTCCTCCACACTGGACGAATAGATGAGGATGTCGTCGATATATACGACCACGTAGATATCCAACTCCTCTCTGAATACCTCATTCAAAAAGTACTGAAAGGCTGCCGGGGCGTTGCACAGACCGAACGGCATGACGAGGTACTCAAAAAGGCCGAACCTGGTCTTAAAGGCGGTCTTCCACTCGTCTCCGTCCCTCATGCGCACCAGATGGTATGCCTCTTTCAAATCCAACTTGGTGTAGATACGAGCTTTCTTGACCTGTTCCAGAAGTACACTGATGAGAGGCAAGGGGTACCGATTTTTTATGGTTATCGCATTCAATGCCCTAAAGTCCACAGAGGCTCTCAGCTCCCCATTAGCCTTCGGGATGAAGAAGAGTGGCGAGGCGGCCGGAGACTTGGACGGGCGGATGAATCCTAGCTTGAGGAGTTTATCCAGGTACCCCCGGAGATGCACGTTTTCAGGCTCCGTCAGGGCATACAGCCTGCCGCTGGGAACGCTGGCCCCTGGCACCAGGTCGATCTGGCAGTCAAACTGTCTATGTGGTGGTAGCACTTCCGCCTTCACCTCATCAAATACATCCTCAAAACTGTGATAAGCCTGGGGGAGAGCCACATCTTTTTCTGCCGCTGTAGCCACCGTCTGACTCCCGCTCTCATCTGCGTCAAGGGATTCCGTTCTTATTCCACAATGCAGGATGCAATACGGTGACGTCATTTCGATGCGATGTGTTGGCCAATCCACAAAGGGGTTGTGTTTCTGTAGCCACGGCAATCCCAATATGATGCCATATTGGGGCGCTCGGATGATGTTAAAATCGATTTGTTCCAAATGGTTCCTCCCATATCTCATCGGAAGGACCCCCGTGTGCTGTCCGATGGGCCCCGTCACCAATCGCCTTCCGTCTACCGCATAGACGTCTTCGGGTACTGCTTTGGGAAGAAGCACTAGCCCTAGCCTGCATGCCTCGTTGTGGTCCATAAACATGCCAGTGGCCCCTGAATCCACCATGGCCACAACGGGTATCCACTGGTCATGCACTCCCACGTGCACCGTGATAAACAGGTGTCGTTGTCCCTTAGTGACCGAGTTGGAAAGTGAAGGGATGGATGAGTAACTCCGAGATGCCCCTTCTCTGGTCTTGGAGTCCTCTAGTTTTCCGCCGGTATGTCCACCACGGCTGTTACCGACCGGTTGGCCCGATAACGTGACGTCTTCGGTTTGGCAGGGCATTCACGTACGTAGTGGCCTTTTTTGCCACAATATAGGCACAATCCTTGTTTACGGCGTAACTCTTTCTCCGTGGCTGTGAGGCTCGCTCGTATTGCGCTGATGTCCATGGGTTCTCCCTTGGATGCGGTGGAAGTTTCAGGACTTCCCACCGTCACATAGGATGGAAGGGATTTTCCTTTTCTCCCATGATCCCCCTTTCTTTCACTTAGCCTATGTTCCAGCCGTAATACCAGGTTGATAAGGCCCTCACATGTCTTGGGTTGAGGGTCAATATGAGCCACGGCGTCCTTGAGCTCATCGCACAGCCCTTGATGGAAGAGCGCCGTCTGTTTAGCAACAGGCCACTTGGTTTCCGCAACCAGCCTTCGGAACGCGTTGAGATACTGCACCAGGTCGTTGGATCCCTGTCTCAACTCAAGCATTTCACGGTCCGCCGTGTACGAGTCAGCCCTTCTGTCGAATACCTTCAGGAATTCCTCGCGAAAAGCACCCCAATCACATAAGAGGGGGTCGTCCCTGCTCACCAGAGGTACGGCCCATTGTGCCGCGTTTCCAGCCAAATAGGATATAAGGAAAGCCACACGAGCCTGACTCGTGGGGAACGCCTTTGGTTTGCACGATAAATGTAGCGCCACTTGTGTGAGGAATACCTGCACTGTGTTAGGATCCCCACTGTACCTCTCTGGTGTTGCCAAGGGGATGGCTACCGGCATTTCCACTACTACCGCAGGGGTCTGGTTCGTGAGGGAGGTGCTGGGCGTGAGCGGGTCCAATTGGATAGCATCCAGTCTGGCTTTTACATCGGCTGTTTCTTGCCTAGAGGCAGCCACTTCAACTTGCATGGCCGCTAAAGCAGCCAGCACATCATCAAGTGTTGCCATGTCTGTTATCGACCGGGAGACAGTTAGTGTTATTAAGGTCGGATATTTTGTAACGCCCTGAACGTCTCAGGATCGTTTAACAGACACGACAATGAGGACGCAACCACTTGTGAAGGGTTAGTTCTTTTAATGAAGGCAAATAAAATACAAAGAACAAACAAAAGTTATAGTCACTGGAATCCTCCAGGCTAAGTACGTTACCAGCCCACAGCACGGATGGTCCTAACCGTCCTCTGCATATACGCCGATCCCGGCGTATGCCAACAGAGGGCAGAAATGAAATGGCCGACAATGCCAATCGGTAGGCTGTGAGGGGCACGAAGAGTGTTGGGGAGAATCGAGGAGTCAGGGAAACACCCAGCCGGGGTCTCTACCTGAAGGGAGCAGCCGCTCAACCTCTTCCTCAGACTGCACCGGGACGCGGAGTCACCTCCTGGTGATGCGTCACCGATACCCCAATCACAAGCAAGAAGACTGAACCGAGAGCAGCCGCTCGATCGATCCTGTGGACTTCCGAGTCTGTAACGCGGCAAACACCTCCTGGTGTGCGTTACAGCTGGCAGTCCCTGTGTCTCTGGTCGGGCTGGGAGTTACGACTCCAACCAGCAAAAGCGCCACTGCGCTTGGACTCAGCCGAGTCAAAAAGCGAAGCTCAATGGTTGACCGGTAGAGCTTCCGGGTCCTTCACAGGTGACGATGGGGCAAGACACGGCCCAGGGAGTAACGACTCGACCTACCTCCGTTCTTGCCTTACTGGAGCACCACTCCGGAACACTGCTCTTCACGAAGCAGGTACGTCGGTGTAAACACAATATCCGACAGCCTTGTACCTCCCGGTTCCTCCCTTTATAGGGCGTGTTTTCCTTGAGTTATGTAACAGCTCTCCTGTTTACATAAGGGCGTGTTTCCCTTGAGTTATGTAACAGCTCTCCTGTTTACATAAGGGCGTGTTTCCCTTGAGTTATGTAACAGCTCTCCTGTTTACATAAGGGCGTGTTTCCCTTGAGTTATGTAACAGCTCTCCTGTTTACATAAGGGCGTGTTTCCCTTGAGTTATGTAACAGCTCTCCTGTTTACATAACCTCTCAACCGCTAAGCATCCTGGGAGATGTAGTCCGTTTTCGCTGGTTACCGTTTTCCTCCCCTCGTATGACAGGAATCCTTGACACAGACATGGCCATATGCAAATCAGTCTGACCCTGTGGCTCATGGGAACAGTCCAGCCTGAACTGCCAAGCCATGCCTTCCCTGGACAGGAAACAAGCACTTCATTTCATACACTTGGCACAGTCCGGGAGATAAAACAAAGCGTGCTGTTGCTAAAAACTAAACAAAGGGCCCACGGGAAAATAAAAAGTGAAATAGCAAAGAGGTAGTTAAACTCAGCAGCTTATCACCACAAACAACTTATCTGGAAAATCAAATAAAATGATGAGAAATGGATAACATTTTTCAAGCTGCTGGCCCCCAGAATTCCGAATAATTCTGGCAATATCTGAACAATTTAACTTACGGGGCTTCAAACAGAGGAAACCCGGTCTCAGCTGAGATATGGGTTGCACACGTGAAGTCGCTCTACATTAGAGACCACGAAAACACAGGCCTAAATGAACATTTATTGTGGAGAACACCCAAAAAAAAAAAAGAACTGAGCTATGCACTGGCCCAAGCAAAACAGCAGTGTGCACCATTCTAAAAACGATCAGCCCGGGTCCAAAGGGCCTGGCCAGTTCCATGTTCTGAGTGGACACAGAATGCAGGCTTCTAAAAGAAGTGCCAGACTCATGGAGGGGCTCTTTTTTACAGCTTATTTTTAAGAAAGGGGCAACCACCGACCCAAAAAACGATTGCATGATCGCCCTATTGGACATCGAGGGAAGCCCTATGTAAGCACCCTCCTGCTGGAACTAGCGGCCTAGGCACACAGCAAAGTTCTCCTACCATTCTACCAGCCAGGCTGTCGTACATGGGGCTCGGCAGTCGACACCATCACTGTCCTTTCGTACCTTGCCCAACAAGCAGTCTCTAGCTCTTCCCCGCCTGCTTCATCGACTACTCAGCAGCTTTCGATGGGGTAGTTCACAACATCCTTGGCAGAAACTGGAGGGGTGGAACATCTGTCCATAACTACTGCGAGCTATTAGGTCATTATACTTCGGAAACTGGGTAAGGAGTCAACTTAACGGGGAGTCAGCCACGAAAAAATAGCCCTGGACTGAGGACTAAAGCAGGGGTGAGTGTTGGCACCATTATTATTCAATCTATATACTGCAGATCTGTGCTCAGTGCTATGTGGAGCCTCCCTTGCCAAACCAAGAATTGGAAAGAAAAAAATCCACCTGATGCAATACGCCGACAATCTAGTCCCCTTAGACCGTACCAAAGAAGGCATTCAACAAGCACTCAATGCACTCTCCAAATATAATCTCCGGAACGAGCTGGTTGCCAACGCAAACAAATCTAAAATAGTGATTTTTTGCAACCACCCAAAACAAACGGCTCTTGAAATGGCGGCTGGGCACACTCACCATAGACTGTTTCAAAAATACAACTATCTGGGTGCTTGGCTGTACAAATCAGGTCACCCTCATTCCATCTACAAAAAATTAGCCTGAAAGGGAAGATGGTCATGCATGCCCTCTGCAAGCTAAATGCAGCCCCCAACAGCTTCACAACCACGGCAATGCGAAGGGTAATACAGGCCAAACTCCTACCGTCGGTCAACTACGCGCAGCAGGCATTTCCCGGCATGCTAGCCATGGACCTCGAAAAAAATCCAACAAACAGCCTACAAGATATTATTCCATCTTCCCCCTGCACAAAAACATTCTGAACAGGGTCAGCATGCTAAAGGCATGTCAAATTATATACAAGTTCATCAAACAGCGCCTTATACTAAGATCCCACAGGCCCTGCATCAAGAGATTCCTGTACATGGCTGAGGGATGCATAGCGGAACCTGCGGGATGGGCCAGTGCCTGTTTGCAGAACCAGCCGTGCACAGATGAAGGTGGTGCACATCAGCCTGGTGGAGTTGTGTGGTATCCTGCTTTAATTTATGTTTAGTCCTTTCTCTGTGTTCTGTGCTCTGCTGCTCAGCCAGTGTAAGCGATGTCACAGAATGTTCCATGTGTGTATGTTTGAGTGGAATTGCAGTTGTGGGCTGAGCAGCAGGGATGCTGCTCCTGGTGGGGCTGGTACTATTAATATCTTCTTATCATCTGAACTGTTGACATCTGCTTGAACTGAAGAATAAATCATCATTTGTTAACAATCATCTTAGTCTACCTCCTTACTTTGAATTTCGCAAGTAGTCACAGAGACACGGCTATCTTCATATGACCAGAAGTCATTAACAGTTGATTATGTAGCTCAGGGGGTTGTGAAGGATCTGGCTGTGGTCTAACTCCTTCTTCCATAGCAAGTTGCATATGGCTGAAGGACATGAGCAGCTGTCTTGCTGGAATGGGGGATGGCACTACTCCAAGAGCACTTTTCACATGACCATAGGCTGTCTAAAGTAGTACTGGTGGCCTGAGTCCTGGCAAAGGTTCTGTTGCCAAACCAAGCAGATCATTATTGCCATAAGCGGCAGCGGTGGCCCAGAGACTGGTGCAAGGCATGGACTTACACCGGGGTGTATTTGATTTAAGCTTACTACACCCAACCAAAGGCTGTGCGCATCTGCTTTGAAAGAAAAGAGGCTGCACCAGAAGCCCACTGCATGCAGCTGAACTCCCTGCACATTAGCTTTGGTGGTATGGGGCAGGTGGCCAAGAGTCTGGTTTCCTAGCCCAATTCTAGAGCCTTCCCCTGGCTCAGTGGCCTGAACATGCACAGCGGACGTGGCGCCATGGGGTAAGGTGCCGTGCCCTTGCTGTACGCTAGGACGTAAGCCTGCAACTGTTGCACATGGTCAAGGGTCTGGTGCATCAGGTCTAGTGGCAAAGAGGCTGGGCAGTGCCACTGCGCGTGGCCGGATGGTATCCAGATTATATTAAATATATGTGGAAGCTAGCAACAAGATATCACAAACAGTAAAAAAGTTGATATGGGTAGATTATGGTTCTATCTGCTCATAAAAAAGAGAGGTATGTTTCTAAGAAGCACACAATCCACTGGAAAAAGCACAGTCTGTATTTACTCCGTCTGGTCATCAAATAATTCAACAAAGAACTCACTCACTTTCACACCAGGGGGCTCCTTAGTATGGCGGGCGGGAAATGGGACCGCCCGCTATGTATGCGGCGGTCCCGCATTAGGCATTAGGATGCCCCCACTATACTGGCCGGCGCATCCTGCATTGCTGACATTGCGGCGGGCGGTGCTTTCAGCAGCACCCTCCGCAATGTCAGAAATGCATGTTGTGCATTTGCATGCACAACATGGCAGGCACTGCGCGGTGCCTGTCACCTTGTGCATGCAAATGCAGGGTTGCACCATATGTACCCCCCATGTGCAACCCCCACACCCCCCAACACCCTGGGGGCCCACAACGGGCCCCCGAAATAAATAACCGCATGCCTTTCCATGGCGGAGTCTCCACCATGGAAAGGCACATCTCCGCCATTATAGTAATATGGATGGCGGTGCCTGCAGGGCACTGCCACCATATTGCTGTGCTTTTCCGCCCGGTAGGCCTACCGGCGGAAAACCGTCGGATGGTCTTCCCGTCCGTCGTGGTCTCCCCCCCCCCCGCCCCCCCCCGCCATAGTAATATGGCGGGGGGGAAATGGGTTGCAGGCGGTGACTTTTTGCGGGCGGATGGCCACGCTTTTTTACCCACTCCTGCCCTGACTCCTTCCGGCACATCATGTTGTGGTATTCTTGCAATATAAGACCATTGCAAAAGAATAGTGCCATTCTGCACACCACAAAATAAATTGTTTCATTTTAAATAACATTTCCCAAAACTTCGGTTGTGCACAGCAGAATGAAAGGCTTTACTAGTGCAGTGCAAAGATTTTTTTCACATGCAATGTTTTGCATAAATCTCGATTTTTGCACTTTACGTGCTTGCTAGGTTTTGTGGTTTTCTTTTGACTTCCTCTGCAAGAATTTTTCTCCCCCTAGAAAGATGATTCTGACCCTAATAATACTCAGCCAGGCACAACCATTGGACTTTGATTCAAGCAACCTCACATTTGTGCCACATTTCCATGCTGGGAAATTTGTCAATGCGCAGCAGCTCGTCGAATGATAACTGTTTTATATTAAGATGTGTTTTTCTGAACTTTTTGTTTAGCATTAATCATGATACAAGTCACATAAATTGAGGCAATTGTCAGAATTTGAACGTTGGTTTCCAAAACTGAAGGACTTTGCAAACTATATGAAGTTGCAAAGTTTCCATAGACCATCAAGAAAGTTACAAAACATGAATCATGCAGCTCTGCACTCTTCTTGACTACATTCCTGCAGAACAGCCTCAACTCTAGGAACTAGTTAAATTATTGTTAACCGTACTGTCACTTGTTTCACAAGAGCATTGCAATCACCAGCTAGTAAAAGTTCCTGGAGAATATACCCTACGTCCCAGGCTTCAAAAACACATGTAGCCTAAAGTCATGTTATGTTTAGGCTTGGGCGGAGTTTGCGGTGTTCTGCTATACGAAACTCCGCAAAGTGACAAAAACATCCGCAAAGCTACGCGGACTTCCGCGAGCGGGGTGTGTGTAAACTCGCGCCATTCACACTGATTTTTAGCTCCGGGTGTTTGTCCCATACTGTAAAATCAGCGTGAATGGCATCACGTGCAGCGTGAGAGGGTTATTCTTCTTTCTGCCACTTGAGTAGCAATTCAACTTGAGCGGCAGCTTCCTCAACGTGAACGGAAGATTTTTCAACCTGAGTTGTAGTTGCCATCCGCGACCGCCCGCATTGAGAAATATCCTTGGGAAGCTGTCTACCATTGGATTTTCCTCTCTCGCTCCTCACCCACTTACTGTTGGCGAGCAGGGAAAAAACTCGCGGAGTGGAGTTCTCAGAATTCCGTGAGCTGCACAGAGTGTGAAAAACTCCGCTAATTCCGCAAACGGAGCGGAGTTCACCGCGCAAGCCTAGTTATGTTTTAGTTGTACACTGGAATATTTCCATCTCTCGGACCCCCTATATTTGAGGCCTTTACAACTGCAAAATCACACTGTACACAGACAAGTGATTTACCACAGTGACTGTATCTGCAATTTGAAAAATAAAAATGGTTGTCTCTTTGAAAAGAGCACATGTGGTTGACATGTATTTAGCATGCCATAGACATGAAAGAATCCAATGTATCATATGTCTAGAACATAGAACGAGAGGCATTAGAGCAAAACATAGATCAATATATTTCCCAAAATCCAAACCAGAGTCTGAGGAGAGTACATGGCAAAGTCCTGGCCACTTTCACTCCAAGGTTGTGTTAAACTCATCTTAAGCATTGACCCTAGAATGCTAAGATCGTGTCCAGCACGTCCTACCAGCAAGCACTGGCAAAACCTCTGGTACACACAGGAAACGGCTTTTCTTTTCAGGACCGGTTTTAAGACACAAGGAAAGACCTTCTCCTACAGACTCAGGCAGTTTCTTATGCATTACGAGAAGCAAGCACATTGTTGTCATCAGACTGAAAGTGAAAGCAGGTGGTGCCCCACCTTCCCCCACCGTCGGCTTCACTCTCAGCCTCTCAGCCAAAGGAGGGTAGATTGAAGGGATTCCCTTCAATCAGCCCCCCCCCCCTTCCCCCATGGCTGACACACCCACCAAACATTAGAACGTAGTCTGGGTTCGGAAACAAGGAGATGGCCTTTTTGCTGAGATGGCAGCCAGATTTCAGTATCGCATTATTAAGCAACTAACAAGCCTGCCTGCGAGCGCTTGTATTTCTGAGATAAATTAATGGGATTCCTGTTGAAGAATTCTGCTACTGTCCCATTATGTGTAGAGCTCTCTTTAGGACAGTACTGGCCCATTTATATGCATAGCTGCATTGATGAGAGGTCTTTGATGTACCTCAATAAAAAAAATCGCAGACCTGCTGAACACACTAAAACCTATCCCAACATTGCATTCCTGCTTGAAACAGCTACAACTGTCCTTTTAAATGTGGAGCAGCACCGCTGCGAAGTACAGATACTGCCTCAATTAAAATGCAACAGTAGTTTTGCTAAGAAATGTCTATACTGCCACAATAAAAACACAAAGCAGCCCTGGCAAGAAGTGCCAGCCAAGCCCACTGAAACGAGATGGGTCTGCCCCATTCAAAACCGGCTGCCAGCTGCGCCGCCATTGGCAGTCCAGGCACAGGGACAGGCTCAGATGAGCTGGCCCTGTCCAGTGTGACGTATGGCGCCGATGCACAGTGAGGCAGCCGTGCTTGACAGGGGTGTAACTGCCCCATTACAAGGATCGCGCAGCCTTCCCGAGAAGAGGCGGTGGCTTCTCACACTTTCTTCCTGCACCGTGCCTGCTCACACGGGTGAAATACTTTCTCCGGAGCCACAGAACTTGACACGCAACACATCGTCGTATTTGTCCAAACAATTCTCTTCTTTGTTAAAATTAATAAAATAGCCATCTGTAGAAGTAACAGAGGCCAGTGGAAAAAGCCCGAAGAGCAGATATAAGAATGATTTCTGCAGCTTATAAATGAGTCTGCAGCGGCCTTTGCGGCTGGGAGAGCTGTTTGCCAAGATGAAGATGCACAGTAGAAGTGGAGCGTAGGAGGTGGCGCTAAGGTTAATAGGGCATCCATTTGTATTCGGCACCCGGCGCTGATGGACCAGAGAAGCCTCCCTCCATCTTTCAAGATGGCGTCTCCCCTTTAACAGCAGCCAGCGGATGTCAATTACAGGCCTGGGAGAGGGGGCGCGTGGAGGAGCCGTGCCCTGCTCATGCTTAGAGTCAGTCTCTCCAAGTAAACAAGTCATGTTCTCATCCTTAATGGAGATGGAATCTGTGTCCGCGGCGCTCTCTGGAGCAGGAATCTCGGTCTGTATTTACAGTGTATGGGCAGCAAACAATCACAGGAGGAGCACGCGCTCTTCCACACTAAGTGCTCCGAAGTCCCAGGAGCCCCCTCCAGGCGTCTGGCGCAGACCTGAGCCTCTAACCCACTCCTTCCCTAACCCCTTCAACCGCAGGATCTTTAGGCCTTCCTGCACGTTAATAACAGCAAGAGGAAAGGGCACTTACATTCCACACACCGCAGCGTGAATTACCACTTGTCTCATTGAAAATTAGGTGGCATCGGGAGGCGTGGCTAGCGGCCGTGGAAGATGGCAGCCATCTAACTACGCAGTACTAGTCGCCGGCGTACAAGTCCGCAATATCCGTTATTATCCGAGGAGCTGAGGGGCCCCCTGCGTGGGCAATTGTCTGGGAACGCGATGGCGTCCTGGTGGTGCTTCCAGAAGCGGCAGTCGTGCACACTGGAGCGAGCTTGAGGAGGTTGGATATCGGACCCGCGAGCACAAGATGGCGGCCCCACGGGGCTCCTTGGTGGAGGGGGGCCCACCGATCCGGCTGTGCCGCGGTATTTGGCGACGGACGCGCCGATCAGAGGTAATCCACGCCTCCATTGTATTACCAGGGGGACGGCTGGGCAACACAGCGTTCTCCTGGAAGACCGAGAGACACCTGCGCCGGACCAGCGGTGCAGAGCTACACCAGGCAAGTGGCCCAGTGACGGAGGGTCTACCCGGACGGAGACGTCGGGGCCTAGCGCCGGTGAGCGCGGATTACAGTCCCGAGACCAGGGCTCGGGCCATGCTGTAAGTACAGGCGGCCTGCCTGGAAACCCACGTCGGTGATCCCCTCCCCCTCGCAGCGTCCCCCCGGGGCTAAGTGGTGGAGTTCGCCTGCTCCCCTGCCTGCGAGCTCCTACAGGAAGACGTTAGTGGATGAGGCACCAGTTCGGAGTTGCTACACAGTGCGGGGCATCCTGCCGATGGTCCAGTGGGTGCCCATCTCACTAGAGTACCTGCGTGCAGTGCAAGTTTGGTGGCCCTGCGGCGACGCGAGGGAGGAAGTGAGCCCGAGAGGTTGCAGTGAACATCTGGGTGTGCAACGGCAGGGGAAGTAACCGAGTCGGCGGAGATCCCCTACAGGCAAATCACAGGCTGGACTATGGGTTGCTACAGTGTGCTGGGCCCAGGACAGGCCAACCACATCAACAAGTATACAGTAGCCATGGGTCGTGACGAAGGTGGGGGTCTGCAGGAGGAGCCGGATGATCAGAACCCGGAATCCTCTTTGAAAGACATCATGAGGGTGATTGGAGACCTGAAGGGCACGCTGGAACCAAAGCTCGACTCCGTCACAGAGGAGGTTAATCTTCTGCGCGCCGACCTACGCAAAATTTCGGAGAAGGTGGCCACTGCGGAGGCGGGAATTGGGGGTCTCCAGTCCAAGACTAAGCGTCTCGAGGACCAGGTGGCCGTTCTCACCAAGAACCAGTCAGACATATTCGCCCGGCTCGAAGACCAGGAAGGACGGACCCGGCGTAAGAACATTCGCGTTGTGGGAGTGCTGGAGGGAATGGAAGGACAGTCCATGGACCTCTTCCTGGAAGACTTGACTTTAAACCACCTGAAGCCAAAACGCTTGTCAAACTTCTTCTGAGTAGAGCGGGCGCATAGGGCTCTGGGGGGCAAGCCTCGCCCTTGATGCAGTTAAGAGAACTCTTTGGACCCAGAACGCAAAATACACGATGCTCTTTCCAGCCAGGCTAAAAATCATAGACGATGGAAAAACATATTTCTTTGACTCACCAGCAGAAGCTAGCGACTGGCTGGAGGGATGGCGCACTATCCACCGCAAAGGAGGGAGCAGCAGATCTGCGGCGGCGGAAGGCCGCAGTGGGACTGTGGAAGAGACAGAGCAGCAGCAGTGGTCAGATAAGTGACTTGTGGGACATGCCTCGCATCGCAAGAACCGTTCTAACCTCCTAGCGTAATCATGGGAGCATCTGCTGGGGTCTGAGAGTGCTGTGGTACGAAAAGGGCCCGTTCGCAACTGGGATCAGGGAAGCCCAGCAGACTCATGTAGCATATGACCCACTGGTCCTTTCTTTCTCCATTCCTGTATATGGACTACCTCTGTGGCTTATTGGGTGGGGAAAACTCAGTTACACTTTGTATGGGCTTGACATGATTCGCCAGCAGAACATATTGTACTTCTCGCTGGAGATTAGCCCACGGTCTCCTACAAATGTTTCTTTCTAAACTTTTTGCGTGACAGGCATTCTGCACGTTTGGGAGGTGGGAAGTTGGGGGATCACCCAGCAGGGATGCAGGGAGGGGGGAGTTGGGTTGTTGGTTTTAATTTTTGTGGGGGGGGTGGGAATTATGCTCAAGATCGCGAGAATCAAGGGACACGGGAGGGCGGCACGGAGAACACCTGGGTGGCAGAGGGACACTTAGCCATTATTTACCCCGATTGATGCTATGGGCGACCTAGCTAGAATGCGGATATGGACCTGGAATGTGAACGGTTTGGGGAACAAGATTAGGTGCACACTAGTCATGCAGCACATTAAGAGACACTCCCCAGACGTCGTTCTGATCCATGAATCGCACCTGCGAGGGAGCAGATGCAGGGCACTGGATCGCTTTGGGTACAAGATGGTGGCCCATTCTGGTTTCTCGCCTGGGGCCAGAGGGGTGGGGATTCTGACAAGTAATTAGTTGCCTCTCGTCATCACAGGCACTGGGGCGGATGAGGCTGGCTGCCTGGTTGCGGCGGCGGGGAAATGCTAATTCTGTGCTCTTGTTATATACCCCCTGGCCTCCATGCGACAACTTTCCCAAAGTTTAGCTCATTCCTTACAGACCTCCCCTTGTGCACGCTTCTGGTAGGGGGAGCATGAATGCAGTCATGAACCTGGAACTGGACCGGTTTGGCACTCACACGGGTCGGCAGGGAGAACATGGGCTGGCGGACTTTATTATGACCATGGGAATGGTAGATTTGTGTCGGGCACATAACCCTCAACGAAGGCTATAAATACGTACTATTCAGCATGCCATGTCTCCTTCTCTAGGATAGACCACTTGTTCACGCATGGCGGCAGGGTGGGCGATTTTCTTACCCCAACACACATGGAGAGAGGTATCTCACACCACTCTCCGTTATGTGTCACTCTTCAGGGCCCGTCTTTAGATAAGGCTACTTTCTCCAGAGTTGATCCCTGGTGCCTGTGGGACCCAACACTTTGAGATCATGGGGCAGGATCCCTACAGCGACGTGTGTCAGGGGATGCCAGGGGGTGGGAACTTTCCTACATATTCTTTGGGAATGTCCAGAGTATGCGCAGTACTGGCGTGAGGTCACAGATACTATGACCAGGGTAATGGGAGTGACAGTCCCCCTGGATGCAAAGTGGCTACTATTAATAATTAGGAGTGACTCTGACTGATCCAGGTATGAGGGACTATGGCTGGATCTTGCGGCAGGGATTGTGAAGCGGAACATTGCCAGAAAGTGGGGGCGCCTTTACCTACGACACTGGAGGAGTGGAGCCAAGACCTCAATTGGTGTCAGGGCGCAGAAGAAACAGTCTACAAAAGCAGGGGGTGCGCTAAGAAATGGGAAAGAATATGGGCGCCCTGGCGAAAATACAGAGGGATGAACTTGAGCAGCTGACTCAAACAGAGGGTTTTCCATACCACATATCCTCAAGTGAATGTATTATTCTTGTAATATTGTGTCTGCTTAATCGTGTAACCTTGACTATGCATATTGTACTTGAAGTTCCCTTGAGCCATGTTAATAAAAATAATTAAAAAAAAAAGAAAATTAGGTGGCATCATTTCACAAGTCAGCGATAACGTTCACCTGTACAACAAATCTTTTGACCTGCAAAGTTTAACACAATTCACATTTTGTGCATTTTGCTGGATTATAGCGTTTATCCTTTTTCCTTTGCCTACATGGATGTAATTTTCACCATAATAAAACTCAGCTATGCCACAGTACCATTGATGCTAACAATGTATTTTCAACAGCATTCTTTGCTGGAAGAAAAGGATGCAGGTTTTTTCCCCCTGGATAGTTACATTTTCAGAACTGTTCCCAGCTCCATGTCTTTTCGAGGCATAACTGTTTTATAGCAAATATATCTCATTCAGAACCATTTTTAGTAACAATCAAGGATACATGTCGCATAAATTGGAGTGGCAGTCCTAATTTTCACATTAATGTCGAAAATCGAAAATTCTACAAACTATACCAAGTTTTGCAAACATTTCCATAGATCTTCACAACGTTTGCAAAAGAAGAACTTTGCAACTTTGCACGACCCTAGAATTCTTCTGCAGTTTTTGCACACACTTCTGCAATGGGGGCACAACTAGGGGTGGGCGGAATTTGCGAAATTAACTTTCGCAAAATATCGCGAAAATGTTTAAAATTATCGCAAACAAGCGGAAATATCGCGAAGATGCGGAAGTTTTTTTGCGGCATGTTCGCGAGATTTTCTGCATGGTCGCGGGTCGCCAACTTATCCATGTGGTTGCTTGCGGGCGCGGCCATCTTGTTTTGAGTTGTCTCGCGGTGCATGATCGCGAGAAGAAAGACATGATCGCGCGACGCATGATGTCACTGCGGGCGCGAACTGTCGCGAGACAGCGCAAATGGCTAAAAACAATACAACATCTCATGGAGAACGCGACCGGATCAAGAAAACTTGTCGGCGAACGCAGGGATTCAGGTAAGGCGATCGCGCGCGCGCGAGAATGTATTATTTTACAGCGCGAGCAAGATACAAATTATCGCCAAGCTGCGGAAACCGGAATTTTTGACATTTTCGCGCTCTCCGCGGAACGCAAAAATGTCAAATTATCGCAATTTCCGCGAACGGAACGAAATTTTCGCCCAGGCCTAGGCACAACCCAGTGTTGTCAATTAAATGTATCACTCCAAAGTGTTGCCAACTTTTCTATAGAAGAATGCAATCATTGGCAACTTAAAGTGTGTGTGTGTATGTGTGTATGGGGGGACTGTGTACTTCTGTTTCTATGTTTCTTTGTCTGCAGAGGATGGGTTCCCCCCATAGGATCCTCCCTGCAACAGAATTCATAGCAGAAATGTGGCAATATTCCCTTTGCAGCACTCAGGCCTGTATTCTCTAGTGCCAGTTCCATGACCATCTACATTTAGCTTTGACAAAGAGGGTTCTGAATGGCTTTCTCCAAAGATGTGTAAGTTTCTAAAAATGGATAGGTTTCTTTAAAATATTGTAGATACATTATCTTAGTTTAACATAAAATCATCTAAAAGACCCCCAAAATGTTGAAAATGCGGTGAAGTCGGTATTTCTGAAGGTCCATCAGCACACTTTATTATTTGACAGGTAAGACACTACAGGGCAAATTCTAGAGGTATCCGTTAACACTTCATGTGCCCGGTTGTTTGTCCCTTTCTTCGGTAAAACCTGTTTGGGTAAAACCCAGAGAACTAATGTCTCCAGTGCTCAGTCTCTGCTTCAGATCCTGGAAGAGACAGCCCTTGGCAGGGGATTTCAGAACAGAATTGGCGATGAGATCCCTGCAAACCCTAACAAATATACCATATGTCAATATCTCATCTATAGGAACATGCTTTGCTGCAACTTAAGTTCCATGCAGCCAAAAATGAAGATGGCGACCCCTGCATCATCTTTGTGAAGCTCTCTCTCTAACCCTGACCTGCACAGTTTATTCAAATGAGCTTTAAAGGATATCCCCGCAGCTTTATCACTACTCTGCATCCCATAGTGCTTGGCTCTAGTGAGGTGGGCGATTCCAATTCTGAATACAAGAGGTGCTGCAAAGATCTATAAAAACCCAGTTGTTCTATGTAGCCATCATCTGGGCATTTTTCGAATAGGTGACGTTACAACGCATGCCATCACATTGCATGCCATTGCAACGCAATATGTTCCTCCGACTTTCTGTCGGGGGGCGCTGGAAGTTGGAATAGGTTAATTTTCTATTCCAACTCCAGTGTGTGCAACAGTAGGGAAGGTGTTGGAGTTAAATCCAACACCTTCTACCCCCTGCTGCACACCTTTTGCATTGCAGCGACATGCGATGTAATGGCATGCGTTGTAATAGTTTCGTTGTAAAGGCTGTCTCCCGCATTTTTCTCCCTTTCTAGCTATTGTGAAGTCATCCCTGGCAGCCGCAGATCTGGGGTTCAGCTTCCCAGGAGGTGTGAAAGATGTATGGTCCAAGACATTACTATGTATGCCTTCGAAATGCACTCAGCTGAGCTTAGGCAGAATATATTTCATATCCTGAAACTAGTGAAAGGGTTACAGGCAATAAACATCAAACTTTACTACTGGTTCTTTCAGCCCAGACTGCATACACCCTATAAATTTGGTTTCAATAGCACAGTCCTGTCAAATGTTGAAATGCATTTTACTCGTTGGGCGTGTATCCTGCAATGGAAGCTGCACAAACACCATAAAAGATTAAAAAAAATCATGTTATGGCTGAGACGTAGGAAGGTAAAAATATTTCATGCTCTCCAACATTGCTTATCTGCACTCTGTACAACAATGCTGGTGCCCTCTAGCACCAGCAGGGGTCTCAGCGCCTGGAGACCCTGCGTGTGACTGGCAGCGCTTTAGCAGTCCTGTTTGATTGATTGATTGATTGATTGATTACTCTATATTGACCGGTGGTTTACCATGGTGACATTTACTGCAATGTAGAAAATATAAATTTTAACAGAGGACACGTGGATGGATTTCGCTTTGCATGACTTACTAGAGTGGTCAAAACATGAAATGTCAAAATCCAAGTAATGGGGGCAACAAAGCAAAAAGAATGATTTGCCCATGAACTCCATTTGGATCCATGTCGATCCTTGAATCAGGTTGCATCGCTGAAGGACAGAGACCACAATCCTGAGGACGGCAGAGGTCAAGGCCTTGGCCACCTAAACATCACCGAGGAGTTTGTATTGACCAAAAGACTGGTCTCTCAAGTAACCCAATGTCTGACTTTCTTTCAGAGCCAATCACTGTCACCCAAAGGGACCTTACTAGCATGAAAGAGAATTGGTTTAAAGGGACTTTGGAAATCTTATCTATCCAAACAAGAGCTCATCTTTTGAATGGTCCGTCTGTAGCATCCAACCGGCCACCCACCAACTGGTATACGATTCTCAAAGTATTCTTCTATCCTCACCCTCTACACTGCCTTCTCCGCTTGCATGCACCAGCACATATTTGCTGTCCACTGCTCAAGTCTCAGCTCTCCCAGGCTTCCCTGCAATCTTATGATGCCCCCCCCAGCCCATATTAAGGTTGCATTCCGCAGCAACAGTGTGTAATTAGTTAAAGATTGTGCTCCCCAGATGCTCAGTGTTGCCAGTCGTGCGCCTAATGTCAAGTCTTCCCCTGTCACTTCTGAGATTTGGCAGTGCTCCCTACACCCAAAGGGGCTGCATATGTCCCATGAGGTGTGCAGCAGGATGGCGGTGTGGCCACAGCTTGTAAGACATTTATACTTAGCTGCCCACAGTCTGGTCCTGGTGAGGTAAGCTCTATGTAACATTTTCAGTTGCATCAAGTGGGATCCTGACCTGATGTCAACCTCCCTGGGGTGCCGACACGCCTCCTCCTAGTCTTCGTCCTCCCAGAGCCCTAAGTCCTGCTCCCACCTTCCGCGCAATGCTGACATCGAGGGCTGACAGCCGCTTAGTAATATATATTGACCTACGATATAACATGTTATCACAGGGGGCTGCCAACAGTTTAAGCTCCAGAGGTGTCTCCTCCTCAGCCACATCTAGTAATCTGTCCCTGTAGCCCGCCAGAGCGAATTTATATCGGAAACACTGGCTATAATCCATTGCATATTGGCCTTGCAATTCTTCTAATGGGCGAAGTCCCCGGGAGTCCAACACATCGTCGAGTCTCGATATCCCCAACATATCACAGTGTCTCTACCCTTATAGCTGTTAAAAGTCTGCCTGGAAACCTGGCTCCCACAGTGGGGTTTCCATTGTCACCTTTCCTTCCCATTCTATCCGTCGCATGGCTTTTTTCCATATATTGACTGCCAGCTCTGTTGAGGTAGGCCAACAATCAGGTCTTTTAGTGTCATTTAGTTAGTGGGGGTGCCCACTGGGTTCCATAAACCCTCTAGCGGCCCTCAGCATGTGTTCCTGCTGGGAGGCAGAGGCATAGCCATTAACCAGCAGCAGGTGAGCCGCCCAGTAATATAATCACAAATTGAGCAGAGCTATGTCCTCATCAAAAGGATTCCTTGTCACGTTTGTTAATACTATCCTTGGGGTGCCCCAATACCAGAGCAGTGTTCTTGTTGCCACATCAACCTCTTGGAAGAATCCATCAGGCACCTTATACATCGAAATTTGGCACCTTTAGTGAAACTTGGATTGCGCAATCATCATGTAGAGGGCAGCTCTACCAATTATCAAATGAGGAGTTTTCGCCATTGTCCCACATGCTTTCTTTTATTTCTCCATGATGATCCCCAAATTTAGTCTCTGAAATTCAGAGGGTTCTAGTGTAATGCGTATCCCTAGATATGTGAAACCCTCCCACTCTCACCATAGCAGACATATCCACCCTACTGGGCACTGCCACTATGTTATCAGGAATGCCACCAACTTGTGCCAGTTGTTGCATATTCCAGAGTGTGTCCATCTCAATCCCCTAATCTAAGTATCCAATTAGCTGGTGATCTAATGTCATTGCAAACTACATGGGGGATCCCTGCCTGATCCTCGGATGCAATTAAAATTTCCCCAATAGCACCCCATTAACTCTTACCATGGCCAGAGTATAGGAGCTATATCCAGGAGAGAAACTCAGTTCTGAACCTTTTGAGGATCAGTCAATCAATCGATCAAACATTTGCAGAGCGCAGCAATTCACCCATGAGGGTCTCAAGGTGCTGGAGCTGTAGTCACTGCGTGGAGGTTGCTTATTCAAACAACCAGGTCTTTACTTCTCTTCTGAGCTGTTGGAGAAATGGTACGGTCCTGAGATGCAGGGGGAGGTTGCACCATTCCTTTGCACGTAATGGAGTGTCCTCCGCTGTTGGATCGAAGGATCCGTGGGCTGTCTGCAAGGGAGAGGGAGGCGGAACGGAGGTGTCTGGGTGGTTGGTGGAAGGTCAGGAGGTTGTTGATGTATTCTGGACCTTTGTTGTGCAGGACCTTGTAAGCTTGGGTCAGCATCTTGAACAGGCTTCAACTGAAGTGAGAGAGAGGGGGGAGGGAGAGAGAGAGATAAAGAAATGAAAAAAGAAACTTGGTGGATGGAAAGGAAACAGAGATCGGTGGCATGGGGTAAAGAGAAGGGAAGTACTGAACAGGGTAATAGTAGTTAAAGTGGTGTGATGGAAAGATGGAACAAAGGAAGAAAGACCATGGGATGACAGACATTGGGGATAGACTGCAAGGTGTTATTCTGGACTGCCTAAAATCTGGGCAGATTACCCCTATTCTAAAGAAACCACCCACAGATCCCTCTGACCTACACAACTTCCTCCAATTTCTAGCATTCCCACTTTGGCAAAGCTCCTGGAGAAATGTGTGCACGTCCAGCTTTGTGACCACATTGAACAATTCTGACTCCTGGACCAATTTCAATCTGGTTTCCGCCAGGGTCATAGCACAGAAACTGCTCCCACTCACATTGTAGATGACGCACCAAGATTGCTAGGTCAAAACGAATCTTGCCTATTGATCCTCCTCGACCTCTCATCAGCTTTTGATACTGTTAAACACTACAACCTAATTGACCTCTTAGAACATGGGAAGGGGCTTAATGGGCCGGTACTAAAACTGGTTTTCCTAATTCCTCCACAATAGAACCCAAAACTTCAAAGTGAACCAGTCCCTGTCGCATCCCTCACTGGTCACTCTGGGGGTTCCACAGGGATCGCGCTCTCACCCACTCTCTTTAACCTGTTCATGGAGCCTTTAACAGAAATCTTGAACTCATCCAGCATTCACTATCATATGTACGCTGACGATACCAAACTGTACAGGAAGGTCGCCTCCCTTGTGGACATCAGGTCCCTCAACTCAGTCTTACTGAAAACACAAAGCTGGTTGACATGGAACCACCTGAAGCTCTACACTCCTAAAACTGAATTCCTCCTAATCGCACCAACCAAGCAGTCTCCTGTCATTGAAGAATGGATGAGTCAACCAACAGCTCTAAAGTGCATGCCACACATCATTGAATGTGAATAATGCTAGACAAGAGTCTGAACATGCAGAAGCATATTAGTAAACTCACCAAAGGAGCGAACTTCCAATTCAGCCTCTTAAGGAAAATAAATCCTTTCCTCCCTTCACATGACTTAAAGGTTGCGGTGCAAGCCCTAGTGATCTCCAAGCTTGATTATGGAAGCGCAACCCTTTGTGGCCATCCTAAAGCGAAGACTGCCCCTCTCAGGGCTACCCTCAATTCTGCTGCCAGGTTCATAACGGGCTTGAAAAGACACAATCACATCACACCAGCTCCCCTACGAAGCTAGGATACAATAAAAAATTGCATGTATGGCACATAAATCCATTCATTTCAATACCACAATGAACCTCGCTCAAAGGTTGGAGCTCTCTGGTAGATCTAGACCCTTGAGAAGTGCCAGCACTTTACTGATCAAACCACAAAATTTAACAACAAAAAACTCACAATTGAGCCTTCACAGGTATTGCCCCGAGGATATGGCGCACCTTACCCCCTAAAGTCAGGTTGAATCCCCCTACGGCCCTTTTAAAAAAGGAAGTTAAATTGATAGTGATGAAGAAACTCCTACCATTGTAATGGAGCTTCCAAGATTCTAGATTACACCCTTGCCGGTCGGAGTATATGAAGATTGTCATACCGACCTGTAGGTCCTCTATACCCGCTGCTACATTTCGTTTGCATCTGATATATGGTAATGTATTATGATACCCTCCGAGACCATGTTCGCAACATAGGCTTTATCCCTATACTTCCTTTCTCTAGGAAGTAAAAATGGTGCCGGGGGAGATTTTACCTGCAGTTTTGTGACCAGCGTGCCAGGAATAAGGTTGGGGGCATAGAGGACGCTCTGTTGGACGCTTTGTAGCTTTCTTTGTCACAGTCCAGCGCATCACCCGGGTCGAGGACTCCAGTCCCCAGGTTGCACCAGACTGTACCCAGCTGCCGCGAGTGAGGGGGGAGGCGTGGTCCATCGCGCTTAAAGCGCTGCCTCTCCCCACCGCGGCGCGGCACGCGCGCTGGACGAAGCCCGGACCAAGGGCGTGCCCGTCTGTGCCCGTCAGGGGCCGGAAGAGGCTGGGCTGGGCCACCTCCCTGTCATTGTGGGTCTCATTTAGCTCATTGTACTGGGCTTAGTTAGCAGTGAGAAACAGTACTGGTTTACTGGTATTCTTTACCTTTTTGGTTTTAATTTCATTGACAGTTGTTTTTTAGAGTCATTCCTCCCTAAGTTAGGGAAATGAGCAAGATCACACGAAAAGGGGCGGCGGGACAGGAGTGGTGGGAACTTTAGATGCTTGTCTTTCTCCGGCAGAATCCGTGTTCATACAAGAGATTCAGTTGACCGAACGCCGACTTTCCCTAGATCCACTATGCCCCCCCATAGGTTTAACTTTAGCATTAGAGTCTAATGTTATTCCTAATTTGTGTTCCCAACTGCCCTCAGTGCCCACAGTAAGTCCACAGCTAGGGCTTTCTAATGTATGTAGTGTGGATAGTTTATTATTCTCTCCGCCTGCTACTTCTGCTAATGTGGAGACTAGGCGGCAAAAGACAACCCTGGCCCAAGGTGGTGATCCCCAGTTAAAAAAGAGGAAAGCGTGTAGTGCTCCCAAAACTAGCCAACAGGTTTTAAAACTGGCGAACCACAAGCCTGCAGTAACAGGGAGGGGGGGAGGCTCTGTTCCATCTTCTATGCTCCTAAATACAAATGTCATAGATAGAACCTCCATAGAGAACCAACAGCCCTATTCCCTGCAGGCTCAAGATGTTTTTTTAAGCGGGTTGAAGTCAAGCTGTTAGCGTTGATTGACCCCCTATTGCCAAAATTGGCTGCAATAGATCAGAGGTTAGAAAAAAATTGAGCAGCATATTTTTAAAGCCCCGCAAGTCTACTCTGGGATTAGACAGCTTGAGTCCACTGACGTGAGTCAGGAGGATAGAATAGCACCTGATCCACTCCCACAACTTGTGGCTTGTCCTCCCCCCTCTATAGCAATTTCCCCGAAACCTATCACATCGCTATCATCCTCACAAAGTGGTCCATTGTTATAGAAGGAAGGACCTAAGGGTCTTCAGGCTAGAATGCAAAGTGCGGGTGGGGATATATCTACTAATGTTTCCCTCCACCTCCCTCCTGAGGCTACACCTTATACTATTGTATTGGAAAATGTTACGAGACTCCAAGCCCTAGTTCGAGAACACTGGTCTTCCCTTAAGAACAAGGCCCTTTATTTCTTGAACAATAGGACTGGTATCGGGAACCATCTCCTCTCTGAGTTCAAGATGGTTCGAAGAATCTCTTTGGTTGGTCAATCCGACAAGGTTTATGATGGTGATTGTGTAGTTCTAAGTTTCAGGTCTCCAAGTTTGGTCCAGTTAATCTTGGACAGGGCAGCGTCACTTAGACTATGCAAAGAGGCTATTAACGTTCTCTCGCTTGGTTATTTTTATCAAGCAAGTACTAACCTTAGAGGGAGAGTACAAAGGATACCTGTGAACATGCCTGGACCTCATAACTTTGTGGTTCCGACCTTTAACAGATTTGAGGTTTTTGGTTCGATGGAGGATAATGATTGACTCGAATCCAATTCCTGCTTCGCTAGCTCTAAGACGTACTATACTAGCGAGTCAGGAGTGAACTATTCAATATTTGCTAATCAGGTGCATGGGGCTCTTCCCCTGTTAACATTTAAAGCTCCGCTGAGAGCTATTAACGGAGAAGATAAAGTGGGGAAAGTTGATAGAACCAGCGAGCCACCCTCGAGCGCAGTGACTCCGTTGGTGGGTGTAATAGATCCCGGCTTAGTACCCTGTGACAACTTGTTACCACCTAGCCTAGATCTAAGTCATAGTGATTTTAATCTTCTACTGGTCTCCTGGAACATTGCTGGGCTAAAGAATAAACAACCGTCGATGGATTGGTCATCTTTCATCGAAGCCCATGACATCTTGGTGTTTCAGGAAACCTGGTCAGTAGACCCCGTGTACCGCCAAGGTTATTTAAATTTTTCTAAACCCGCTATGGCTGGTCTGAGAGGGAGACCAATGGGGTGTTTAACAACCTGGGTGAGACAGAATAATAGGTATAAAGTTCAGCAATTGGATATTAATAGTAGAGATATTTTATTAATTAAACTTCAGATTCCGGATGTCATGGACCTACTAATTTTTAATGTATACGCGAGAGGGATGCCTGGTGGTAAAGCCTCTGACATCTTTGCCCTCCTGGACTCTTATCTTGATCAGTACAAAGGTACGGGTAACCTAATAGTGAACCACTAGACATTAATGATGTAGATCTTATCTCAGAGGAGGATTCTCAATGGAACATTCCGCAACTGACACTAATCCCTATTAAAAAATGGACGGAAGCTGCACTTCAGCTTAAAGTTTTATGTCTGGAGCGAGGGATTAGGGCTGCAAATGGGAGGGCAGACTCGGATAGGCAGGGTTCCCCAACTTTTAGCAACGGGTTGCGAAGTAGTCGCATAGACTACATTTTTCTCAACAAGGAACTTTGGCCCTCCCTTATGGATATGGTTGTCATGGAACGGTGGAAAGTGACCATAACCCCCTAGTACTGTCTTTGCAGCTGGAAGGACGCCATGTCACCGAAGAACAGGCAACGGAAAGCGCCTATATTGAAGTGCAGCTTCGTAACGAGTTAAATGGTCAAATTGTGTTAATAATGAGGAACAATTGGAGCTTATGAGGCAGTTGGCTGATAATGCAACAGTAGATCTCCAAAGATGTGTTACACGGGAGGAAATTAACACCAAAGTTATTCTCATCCATAATGAACTTTTTAACAAGCTTAAGGGCTTTTTTATAACTAACGTAAAACATTCTAAGAAAAAACATGGCCCAATGGTGGATACATGGTACGGGAAAGCATGTAGGGAAGCTTCTAAAGCATTAGCCAGGGCCATAAGATCTAAGAATAGGGACAGCATCAAAAGTGCGAGGGTGGAGTACAAGCTTGTACAATATAAAGCGAAAAGGGATTGGGACGAGCAATATTGAGCAGAGTTATCTAAAGCCAGTAAAGATAGAAATATGGCTACATTCTGGCATTTGGTGAAGTGGGGTAAGGGGAAACCAAGTCAAACACCTTGTAGTCATGTAGCACCCGAACTGTGGGTATCCCATTTCAAGTCCCAGTTTGCAATTGCAGATCATGATTTAGATCATGAACCATTCCTGATTCCTGTTGGTATTCCCCCCTTGCACTTTACTAGGCAGGAGGTAGATCTAGCACTAAACTCAGTCCAGAGAGGGAGAGCGCCTGGGTTGGACTGTGTACCTGCTGATCTGTTCTTGCAAAATAAGGCTACATGGGCGATTTATATTCAGTCCCTAGCGAATGCTATTGCCAGCGGCTTCTCAATACCAGACTCATGGCAGGGAGCCAAGATCCTTCCAATATTTAACAAGCATTGGCATAGCCAATAGGTCTCGCCTGTGGGACCTTATAAGTGTTTAGCCATGTAACAGTTGATGTTGTTGCACCAAGGATATTGTGCTGCATAACTAAACACTTATAAGGTCCCAAAGGCGAGACCTATTGGCTATGCTAATGCTTGTTTTGACTAAGTGGCAGAGTTCTTGGACGGGGACAGCAAGACTACAAAATGTATTTGAGGTGACTCTGTTAGAACCTGGACAGAGAACGTATGGACTGTCAGGAAAATCCTTGAGGCCCGTATTTTAAATGTTTAAGCAGAGTAAGGCATTTGTGTGCTGAATCCGTCACTATATTTTGGAGGGAGCTATCTGCTGTATTACTCCGTGCATAAAGGTGCCGCAATGTGTGGAACTATTGTGAAATTCACGCAGGGAAATGGTTTCTAACCAAATGACTGATCACTGGTGTCACGCTCCGAGGGCACAGGACACAGGCTGTTGAAGTAACAGGGCGGGACGGGGAGCACAGGGGGGCATGAACGATAGGGACCCAGAGTCATGAGTGTGTTATTGCTACAGACAGTCTCCGCATCCTGGCCAGTTGACATTGTAAACCTAGACACAAGGGTTGTTTGAGGGGAGCCTGACAGATTGACAATGTAAATGTGCAACACGCACAGCCTGAGAGAACGGGCTGTCGGCTGGTGGGAGAGCGCTGGCGTGGGGTTGGTCACACGGAGATTGAGTTTCGTCTGAATTTGATCAGAGCTGTGGGAAACGGCACCTCCCAAACACAAACTCGCGCACACACGCACGGCGAGGGGGCGGACTCAGGCGGGCAGCTGTGCTCCACTATTAAAGGCACCTCGCAGGCGCTAACTGCAAACTTAATTACTGTATAACTTACCACAAGATGCGTGCCAGCATCTACCGTCTCCAGAGCCTATAAGGCTCCACCGGCCATAAACTATTTTAGGAGAGGGAGTCAGAGCTGAAGGATGTCAGCAAGTTCCTATTCTTTTCCGTTTAAAGTGAACCAAAGACTTTGAAGAGGTACAGAAAAGGGAGTTTGGTTTTTCGGAAGCACCTACAGTAGCACTGGGGGGCTTGGTGGCGCTATGTAAACTAGCTAATGAAACCTCCTGATTGACTCTGCTGTCACTGAAAAAAAGTACGACAGCGTGGAAACTAGTAAGACCATTCTAACTCTTTCTGTCCTCTCACAAAACCCTGTTTTTAATGATAAGCAAGCTTTCTGAACAGCAGTGCCTCACGAGCAGTGTGAAGGGGAGGGTGGGAGCGGACCACTGTGGGTTCACTTCACGCACATCAGTCTCTGTTAAATAGAGTAGGAAGTGAGTTGCCATTGAACATAAATTCACCCAGCTGGAGCAAGGAGGCCGCTTCCAAGGGACAGCAGGAGCACATCTGTTTCTGGCATGACTATTATCACAGCATTTATATACTAAGGTGGCTCCCGGACGTCAGCAGTTCCATCGGAAGTGCACGGATTGGTGCATGCGTGTTGCTTATGAAGTGAGCTGCGTGCTTGCCTGGTTTTTCTAAGACCACAGTGAGCGGGTATGGTTCTTCTAGGCAATGAAGCCCGTAGGCCCTTCTCCTGCCGAATCATCCATTGGGAACCCAGAGAGGCCGCCGGAAGGTGCCCTTGTTGTGTGCTTCGAGGAACCGCAAACATCTCCTCCATGAAGAGGATGCAGCCAGAATTAAATACATCATGAATTCCGAAACAGTGAACCAAGCAGTGCGCACAAGAAGACGAATTCAGTCAAGCAGAAATCAAACAAGCAGGAAGTGGGTTAGGGGAGGGGGGTAGGGCACGTCGTGCGCACTAAGACGGAGAGAGTCACGCAGGCTGGAAAATGGTGTGCACTTTCGTGGCCGCTTTGATGTTCTCAGTGGCCGCGCGGCTCACTGAAAACATCAAAGCGGCCGCGAAAGCGATCACGCAGACGGACAAATGGTGGGCGCGCCCGGCGCACATGCACTGTAGCTGGAGGCCTGAAAAGCCACTAGTCTGCACTTCCAAATCTCGCTTACTAAAACTGTCGCCAGAGCAGCGCTAAAGCGCTGGCTCAGGCGAGACCTAAAAAGGGGGATCGTTCAAACCCTGGTAATTATAGGCCCATAAGCTTAATTTACTGGCGCGTGGTGATTTTAAGAGGCGGTACATTATATGCTGCTTTTGTAGATTTAAAGGCGGCATTCAACCTAGTTCCACGTGCAAAGATGTGGAGAGTATTTGCGGAACAGGACATGCCTTTGGAACTACTGGCCTTTTTAACCAAACTTCATAACTCTAATTTTGCACAGGTTCGATGGGGACAGCAGGGGAGGGTGGCAGATAGGTTTCCGATTGCCAGAGGGGTTCGTCAGGGGTGCGTTTTGGCTCCAACTCTTTTTTCTTTGTATATAAATAGGGTGATTCTGTATTTTATGAATCATCCAACCGACAGCCCTACCCTTGCTGGCATGAAGATCCCCCTGCTTATGTTCGCGGATGATACTCTGTTAATTTCCAAAACCCAGAAAGGCTTGCAGATGGCGATTGATAGATTTGAGGAGTTCTGCCGAGACTATGGACTTATAGCCAATGTGGACAAGACTAAGTTCATGGTGCTACATAAACATAAGATCGTAAATGGGAGAGTAGCCATGAACGAAGCCACATTAGAGCAGACTCGAGTTTTCACATACCTGGGTATAACTCTATGTAGTAAACTGAATTGGAAACCACATATAGATCAGTTGGTCCTTAAACATGCACAATTGTCTGGTGCCTTATTAAAGGAACTGCGTCTCTCACATACTAAGACCCTCGCCCCTGCGTTAAAAATGTACAATTCAAAAATTAATGCTTATGTCCTATATGGGGCCGAATTATGGGGTTTTAGCAATGTAGCACCACTGACGAGTTCCCAAAATAAATTTTTGAGGGGTATAACTGGTCTTCCACAATCTACACCACTGTTGCCCCTTTACTTGGATTTGGATTGTCATTTTTTTTAGCATGTGGCATGTTATAGACCAGTGGTTTACTGGAGAAGGCTCTGATACCTCTGAGCTTTCCTGGTTTGCACAGGCTCTCCTCGAAGTAAGGGATGATGACAGTGCGCGTAAAATTCCCTGGCGGCGGCAGGCAAAAGTTATTTTTAGTGCGATGGGGTTGAGTCGATTGTGGGAAAATCCTGTAGACAATGTTTTTCCTTCTAGAAAGGATTTTAAGGAGACTTACTGGAGCATGGTTACCATGAAGCGCTTTTTGTCTCTATTCAGGCCGTCTCTAACGAGGGAGTTTTTGGAGATTAAACATGTTACCAAATATGAAGGATACTGGGATTTTATTACGGTTTCTATTGACAGGAAACGTTACGACCAATTTTGGGTGGGTACACTCCCAGTTAATTCATTTGTTGGTAAGTGGTGTACTATGACCTGCACCAAATGTTCATTCTGCCCGACCCAGACCAAATCTATAGTGCATATCTTATTCATTTGCCCAGCCTATAAAAAACCGAGGCACAAGTGGATTAAACCAATCTGTTTGTCTAAGGGTATTAATACTGGCAGCGAAGCATTCAGGATTCTAAAAGCAGACACAACGGAACCAATAGTAATTGCGGTTGCCAAATTTTTAAACTAGATGTGGGCCATTCGTGCCTATAAGATGAGGTTGCGCTAACTTGCTTTTTTTAATGTAGATACCTGGTCTTTTATATAGTCACACTACACATGTGGCACCTATTGTAAATAGGCTTGGGGTTTTTATTGAGTATTGTTTGAATTTTCGGATGGAATTACTAGAATATGTACTTTTCTATTTTGTGTCAGCTTTATATTACTCGTGGAAATGGAATGCTTTAATATTTTAAATGTAAATGTCTTTTATGATTTCTGTTAAATCGAAATAAAGACTTATTGAACTGAATTGAACTGAAAATTTTATGAACGAAGAAACTTTTGCCGGGACTCATTGCTTCCATCGCTCCCTAGGGCGCCTTGCTTTATGAGACTGTTAGGATTGTTTTTTGTTTGGTTGCTCTGTATCCTTCCCTGACTTATTTACTGTTAAGCGCTCTGATACCCCCGGTGGTCATGTTCACGCTATAGAAAACCTTTTAAATAAATAAGAATAAATAAATAAATAGACAGAGATAGGTCTAACAGTGGCATTAGAAGCAGCTACAGATGTAAGGGGATTAAGAGAGGGCATGGAAAGCGTTTAAGGCACATTTTGGGAGTTGTTGGACCCGGCCTCGTAGAATGGCCCTCCGTGCCCCCGCACCACCGAAACCTGGTACCTGCAGCCCAAGCACACGGCCCAGCCGACCCTTCCCACCAGGACACCCGCACCAACCCCGGACATCCCCGTCCATGGCCTCTCTTCTTTCGGCCACCCCGGGCCCGCGTGCCCACTCCCTGCAACAAGATGGCCGCCCGGCCCCAGCGCGACCCGAGCCTCGAGGCGCCACTCCGGCTGGAGGACATCACGCTTCCAGGGGATGAGAGAGGGAGGAGCAGTTTCTATCGCACCTCTAAACTCCCCTGGGACGATGGGTTTCGATCGGCCCTCCGGCCTCCCTGCGGGCTGGCTCCGTGCCTGCTGGGTGTCTGGGACTCCTCCCGACCCGGCCCTGAAAGGATCAAAAGACAATAGCAGGAAACCCCGACAAGCGGCCCCCAGGTGACAAGACCCCTGCCTGCACCGACTCCGGACATCAAAGAGGGGTCGACCTATAACAAGGGGTGCTCTGAGACTGTCCGGCAGATTCGACGCTGGAACAACGAGAGCCTGCCGACGCGGTCGCGGCTCCTGGAACTTGAACCTACCTGAGCCCTGCTGAGTGACTCGCGGCTCCCTGAAGATCGTAAGACCTCCGAACTTGTACCTGAGCCCTGCTGAGTGACTCGCGGCTCCCTGAAGATCGTAAGACCTCCGAACTTGTACCTGAGCCCTGCTGAGTGACTCGCGGCTCCCTGAAGATCGTAAGACCTCCGAACTTGTACCTGAGCCCTGCTGAGTGACTCGCGGCTCCTTGAAGATCGTAAGACCTCCGAACCTGTACCTGAGCCCGCTGAGTGACTCGCGGCTCCCCCAGACTCTCACGGTCCCGCCGGACCCCGACTCCGACCACGTATCCCCCAGCTCGAGGATTGTGAGCTGTGCGCCGGATACGTCCCTGCTTTGAACCGTTACCAGAGACAGTCCCGCTACCCCCTACCTTTCCGAGACTCTTGAGCCGTGCTCACCTTGTATATATTTGCAGTGATACCTATTTGATAAAGCTTGTTTTCTGAGAATACCCAGTGTGGTCTCTCTGTGTCGTGTGGTGCCAGAAGTACGATCCTAGTTGCGAGATTCCTCCCCCTGGGGAATCTCCCGCCAGTGCCCGGCTACGATACTACACGGGTGGGACTCAGGGTAGTCAGGACCCCCCTTCCGGGCTCCTCTGAGGTCGCCGTCTAACAGGAGTAGTAGAGTGAAATGTAGAAAACGAACGGGAAAGAGGATATTGTGGAAAGGGAAATAGACGAAAGGATAAAAGTAGGTGGGTAGAGGAAGAGGAAAGCAGAAGAATGACGTTAGAAAGGAAAATAGGGTATAAATAAGGCCAGGCAGAAGAGGGGAAAGGGGAAGGGGGATGGAGAAGGAGGGGGTGAAAAGTGGAGAGAGGTTGGAGATGAAGGCACGTGGGGGGGCCTTGTCTCCTGCTCTTTGGAAAGGACAGGAGACGGGTCAGTTGCCTTGATGGCGATTGTCATTTCACCCTCATGTCGCAGTGCTTCCGGTGCTGCTGTCTGCACGAGTTTAGGGGGGATCCTCTGGGTGCACTCGTCTCTCCGAGGATGAGTGGTCGAGGTAGGAGGTGTAGGCCCAGGGGAAGAATGAGTGGAAACTGCAGCTGTGTTTAAAGCACCTTTATTGCCGAATTTCGGTGACGCACGCTTGATAAACTCTGGCTGCTGTTGAGTCCCAAAAGCCTGGCTAAGACGTCAAATGACTGTTCTTGGATTGTAAAACAGATGCTTGCCAAGACAACTCAGAGGGTTCAGGTAACGCTGCAGAGAATACCCCATCCTCTCTACAAGATCTGCTGTGGTTAAAGACGCGTGCAATTAGCCGGGGGTCCATAAAGTTGGAAAGTTTTTCTTTCGAGACCACCTTGCAATTCTCAGGAATATTTCAATCTCTAGACATTCTTCACATGCGGATGTCCCTGTTGTTGTGAGAAAGGACAAGGGGCCGCTGATAGGTGGCGTACTTTAGGATTTAGGGGTGGGCGATGTGTCGACTTCCCTTCGTGACCCGGGCTGCACCCCTTGGACAGAACGCACGCGCGAGCAGGGTGAGGACGGGCTAGATCCCAAGTCTCCTGTGCCATTCGAGCCCCCCCTCCACCCTCCCTCCCCCGAGCCCTCCTGGCGCCCAGGTAATGCCCCTTGAGGCTGAGTGCTCAGGGGATGACAGACCCTGCCTTGTTCCTTCAGCTCCGAGCGACCTTTCCCCGCGCCAATGAAATAACCACAGGTTGGTAATTATATCACAATCTCATCTGCTTAAACACCCCAAACATAACAGTGTTAATCACATTAAATTACAGAGTCTGCACAGAAGAGCTACAGCAATGAGGACAATATCATATTATCCTGCAGGGTCTGTGGCTTGTCTCACCGTGATCTGATTGTGTCAAAACTGCACCCTTTATTCAGAGTTGAATTGTCTGGGAGGGTGGGTCAGGTTACTGCCAGGTGAGTAGTGCACATGTGGCACAACCTCCTAGCGGGGTGGGCTGTGCGTTTCACCACAATTCTGAGGTGGTTGCAGACCACAGGTAAATAGAATTATGCAGCAGGGCAGGTTGGGGGGGATTCAAATAATGCTGTGGGTTTGACTGAATTATGCGGCAAGAAATGCCACATTTTTCGGCAAATTATTATACAACATATTGCATGAATAAAGGTTTTCATTATAGGCCATCTACTCATACAAAGGATTTCCAGATCTATAGAAACACGTCAGCGTCTTAAGAAAGAAGACGGCAGATGTTCACCAGAGGCCTCACCACCACTATGTCTTGAGAGCAGTGAGTGAAACTATGTGTGTGTGTTTCAACAATTTTGTGAAATTTTGCCAAAATGACACATATTTTGGAGAAATGCACCCAAGTGAATAATGAACGAGAGCCCGTACCTTATATTCAAAAGGCACTCAAGATAATACAAGGGGCAACAAGTCTCCTGCGAGACTTCTTTTGCTCAAACAAGTTTGCCAATTTTTTAATGGTTTCTGCACCCACCCAGCATATGGCGGGCAACCAGCTGTGGGCGGCCAACCCACACTTACGGGCATATCAGCAACAACCGGTGATAATTATCGCTAAGCGCACTTAGCGCTAGGATAATTATCGCCAGCTAGGGTGGATTTTTATCGCTAAGATAGCGTGCTATTAGCAACGCTTATCTCAAAGGCGATAAAAATCCTAGCGCTAACTGCCTAATGTGAGATTATCGCTGGAAACCCAGCGATAATCTCACGAAATGTGGCGTTAGCTTGATGATAGGGCCTCACAAACTTAGCCATGATATCCACCTTCCATAGGATATCATGGCTAAGTCAGTCCTGAAGCAGGCGTAAGGAAAGTAGCGATAACAGGGGTTATCGCTACTTTTCGTGCCGCCATGCTTCATAGCGTGGGGCTTGATGATGGGAGAAATGTCACTTAGCGACATTTCTCATGTCATGTCAGGTTAGAAACGCCAACTTTGCATCTCACTAGAGATGCAAAGCTGGGCGTTAAGAATCCGGGCGCTAAAGCAAGGTTTCACGCGTTAGCCTGACGTGGTTAATTTAGCAATAAAATTATCGCCGCTTTTCGGCCGAAAATGGCCGCAAAAGCAGCGATAATTTACTATCGCTGCCTTGTAGATATGCCCCTTAGTAGGGCGGAATACGGTGACCAGCTGGATTGGCTGCTAAACCTGTTCTGTGGCCGTGCACCCGCTCCACGCTAAGAGCCAACACCACATGGTCTTGCCCCGGCAGGGGTTGGCTAACAACTTTGGCACCTTTTGATGAATCTATATGAAACTTTCCAAACAAAGGGGCAGATTTTTGACAAAGTAACGCAGCACAGTGCAGCAAGTCATTTTGCTGCGCCGTTCTGCGTTAGTTTGGAAAGCACAGAGATGCGACATATTTACAAAAATATGTCGCATCTCTGTCCTTCCCCTGCGCTGGCACACAAACTGCAGCCATGCGCCGGCACAGGCACCCTTGCACCATGGTGCAAGGATGCCTGCGTTGTGGGGACATTGTTTTTGTGCAGGAAGGGACACCTTCCTGCAAAAAAACAATCACAAGAGGCTTTTTCTTCTATCAATGCATGCTGTAGAATGCAGCACGCATTGAAAGAGGAAAAAACAAGGAGAAATGAAAATATTTCTCCTCGTTGCGCCTCGCTACACCACCTCTAGGGTGACTTAGCATTCACACGCATCTCCTAATTTACGATTTCTCGTAAATCTGGAGATGTGTCTTGTTCCATGGGTGTTGCGTGGGAACACTCACAGCACCACCCATGAAACGCCCCTTCAACGCAAAGTGCTGCGTGTGAAGGGGCCATATTTACGAGAAGAGGAAAAGTCATGCAGGGTGTCTTTTCCTCTCCTTGTAAATATGGAGGAGCCCCCTGCGCCACCAGTACGTCACGAAAAGTGATGTAGTGGTGGCGCAGGGGGCTTGTAAATCTGCCCCAAAATGTTTTTCAGTTTAAGTTTGACAAGGCAAGTTTTGTGCACATCTATCTGGGGACAGGGGGATAGCAAGGGGTCAATAAAGCAATGTTTACTATTTTAACCCCCTGAAACAAACACCACCCATTTACTGTCCTTAAGCTGAGTCCACTCACCCAAAGACTCCGATTGGCTGACTACAAGAGAAAATGTTATCATGCGCCCCCCAACGCTGGATGTGGGGCTTGGTCAGAGACTTCTGAAACAAATTAGCAGCGTTAAGTTTGTGGTCCCAAACTGCCTCCCGAGCATGTATGAATATGATCAAAGAGTGCATTTTGCCATGGAGCGAGTTGACCTCGGGCAGGGATTGCTGGTCAACAGCAAGGTCTGTGAACCCAGCTTCTTGGCTTGCAGACCCTAAGGAAGGGATCTTGGAAATGTGTGGGCCTCCCTCTTACCTGAGTTTCTGAGGCTAAACAACGGCCCACAAGACCTTTTAGAGTTGGTTTACTCAAATTTAGCATCTAGGCACCCCTTCCCCTTTGACAATGCTTAGACAAACATTTTTAAGAGCAGGCAGTGTTCCAGAGGATGTTTAATTTTATGTTTTGAAACACATCCTGTTTTCCTTTATGGAAAAATGGGCTGCAGCAAAACAAATATGGCTTTATTTAAAAGCAATCACAGACATGGTGGTCTGCTGACCCCAGCAGGCCACTATCCTGTGACAGCTATCATTCTAATAGGTTGCAGACTGCAACCTACCTCATTAATATTCATGAGGTAGGTCATCTTGCGACCCACTAAGAATCTTTCTTTGACATGTAAAACTTTCATTCATTAGAAATTGTGATTTCCAAATTGAGATTTTGATAAAAATCGCAATTTAGAAATTGCAATTTTCAATGTTGGTACATCTGGCCAAAGGTCTCTGATGACAAATTAGATTAGAAACCAGGTAAATGCGCTTCGACAAAGCAAACGTCTAGTAAGACGGCTAAGGGCCTAGATGGCGATCATTGCTGTTGCGTAGGCAGGTTAGAGCTTTTCATACTATTGGTTGAACTGTATAGCCTTTGTTCCCAGTTATGGAATTTCACATGGAATGGTAACTCCAGGTGAAATACATCAAGCTGCAGTTCTGAGCCAAGAATGATCCGGCCCGAAAACTCCAGACCCAATAATTCTGGGCCCGGAGACACGGGGCTTGCTACACTTACTGCATGCTGTATCATTGCCCGCCTCCCCAGATCCCTGGGGCAGTCTGACGCAAGAGGAAAATGCTCCCCCAGATAGGTAAAAGCATGCCCTACAACTCTGACATGCCACTGGCCTCTCCCACCCTACGAAGGCAAACCCCCATACATTATTCACCTACTGAGAGCAGGCAGAAAATGTCAGCCTTTATTTTTGTTCACTGAAATACTTGAAAACTTTCATTACAGGGCTCGGTAACTGAGTTTGAGCAGCTATTCCCCATTTTGGGGAACAACTTGCAACGCTTGGGCTGCCATGTGGAAAAACCTACTGGTAACATAGATTCAGGCCCCCGGTATCTGCACAAGAAAGTCCAGGCAACTCATAATAAGGGACTTTGTGGGGAAGCCAGGACGGACATTTCCATCAGAGCATTTTAAAGTGGAAGAAAGAGGTTTTCACTCTGTGGTTGATATAAGATATCAGCAGGGACATTGGGTTTATTCAGCATTCGAGGGCAGAATAATGTGTCAGGGTTCTTTCAATTACGTGGCAAGGGAATGAAAATTATGCTGCAATGACGCATTACCTCTTTACACTGAAACAGATGTGCAGTACAGTACATTGGTCATTTACTGTGTATCTGTCCCTCTAGATCGGACTATTAGATTAAAGAGCGAACAATCATTGTAACTTCTAAAATGTGATTGCTTTGTGAAAAAAATTACAACTTTAAGTAAAGTCTGTTATACTGTGGGACATCTCACCTGTTGTAAATGCTACACAACGAAATGCTGCTCTTTTTGTCACCTTCGAAAATGGAAAGGTTCATTTGCGCCTGTCCTGCACATTACACGCAGTTGTTTTTCAGCAAGTGTATGATCCACAGAGCTGTCTTCCCAGGACAAAGGTGATTCACTGTTTTAATAATTTCATTGTGGCAGTAAAACATGGTTACACTGTAGAATAAAACTTTAATATCACATAAATTCGAATGCTCTACTTAAATTTGAATTGAAAGGTGTTTAAAATACTACTTGGCGTGTTATAAAGAAGACATATTGCGCGCGACGCAGGCTTTAAAATTGATATCAGGGCTACTACCGAACAACTATATCGCCGACTTACTTTGTGGAGCTGCAGGGGAGGATGTAACATCGGACTGTTGTGGTGTGCCGTGTCCAGTGAGTTATGAATCACACGTGTCTGCTGTGGGGCTCAGGATATGCTGTGGAGTATGATGTGGGTGTGTGGGCTGTGGTATGAGGGATGTTGTTTGTTTTTGTGTGTCTGCATACCACCAAAAGAGAATGCTGCCTGCTATGTGATGGACTGTGGACCAGACATGCAAGCTCTGAGGTTTTAAGGGTAACGTTCGCTCCGATGGACGCTGTTAGCATGTGTTGTAATTTTTCTGCTGAGCTACGTTTCAAGGCGCTACATAACACTGGCCCAGCAGACCTTAACAATCACATCTGGCATCACAAACCTTCCGGACACCTCCGCTCATCCGGATTCCTGCTTGCACACATCCAACACATGCACAAAACCAGATCTGGTGGTCGAGCCTCCGCCTACATCGTGCCGAAAGCATGGAACAGCCTGCTGCTACACATAAGAGCCCTCCCTACTTATTCCACAAGAAGCTGAAGACCTGGCTTTTCGAGTAGTCTCACTAGGACCTAGTTATGCCTCGACTCACACTTGCTCAGTACCAGGATACCCTCGCAGTTGAGTGTGCATTCTACATAACATAACCTAGTGGTGCATGTTGTATTGTAGCTTTGAGACAATTTTGTCTAGATAGAATCTGTGAAATTTGTTGGCTTGACTCAATGCACTACTAGCCACGCCCCTCAGCCTGTTTCTGACATTGCCTACATTCTTAGGCATCTCCTACATATGTGATCTGGGTGCACTTTGGCAATCAGTCACCCTGTTACCTAATGATTGGTTCCAGTGCGACATGCTGGTGGTGGTGAGTCGGGAGCCCGTAGGGTCAAGCAGAAGTCCAGCACTCGGCAGGCGACCAATCTTATAGATCCTCCATGTTAGAGAGCTCAGCTCCAGGCGTGGTGCCCTCAGCCTGCCCTGGGAAATCCATGCCCTGACTGAAGAAACTTCCATCCCTCAGGGAGAAGATTGACATTGTAAAGAAGGAGATATCACTCTGGATCACACAGATGGCATGTTTTAAGACAGGAAGAAATTATCCACGTGATTCAACATGACAAGGACAAACAGATGTCCGCGCTGCTGGGGATGGTGAAAATGCCCTTTGTAGGTACAGTGGTGCCATCAGGAAGTCTCTGTTGAGCAGCACACAGAATGAACCACGGAGCATTTGGATATCTTTAAGTTACTGCATAGGAAGCTGCGAAGCAAAGAAGGGTCCAAGGTGGGGGGATGGGAGGTCTGAGAAAATTACCTTGGGACCCCACCAATATTGAGACATGGATGGAGGTGTTTACAATTTAAAGCAACATATTCCATCATCAGAATGGCGCAAATAAGTTTCAGAGGCTTGGCTTGGCTGGGATTCAGTAAAGAGTTCAAGGCCAAGAGAGGGTTGGCCCCCACAGAGTCATAGGGGATGTGGACAGTGAGTTATGGCTGCAGTGCATGACAGCGGCCAGGGCTTTACCCTTAGAAGATACTTCGAGGGGGTGGGGTTCCTACACATTGCATGGGAGTGCAGACCCATAGCGAACTTCTGGGCTGAGGTGGCAGTGGTCTTAGGGGACATGGTTGGGGGGCAGTTTGAACTTACACCTGAAATGGGCCTCCTGGGATACCTCCCTGGGTACAGAGGCTACATCAAGTGCTTCCTGGCACTGGGCCTCCTCCATGCCATGCGTAAAATTGCATGCAGATGGGGGAGGGGCTGCTGGAGCGGGTAATGCAAAATTTTGTATACCCACCCCATTTTGCATGTCATTTTTATTAATTAGATTAATTAATTAATTATAATCGTACTCATGGTTTGGAGTGATGTGGAAATAACTAATCAACCTTATTAATGACCGAAATACACATGGGATTTGCATCTGCATGGCTTAATTATGACGTGAACTAAATTTTGTACGCATACTAATGATAGATAAATAGAACATTGCATGATATATGTTGGTTCAGTGATGTAATTGTGATTCGTGCTTTATTTTGTAAGTATAACCCGCAATGAGTGTTGCTTTTGCTAGATAAATACATACACATATGGGTATTAGCGAGGGAATGACATTATAATTGTCATTTTTATGTATTAATTACGTTTTGTGTCTCTTTGCTTAAGTTGTCCATTTTGGCCTGCCTAAAGATGGCTGACTTTGGTGCCTAACCCGACTGCCAACGCTGAACAAGGCTTGGGTGAAGTGCGCCTGTGCTAAGATGAGCAACAATGTCCCCGTTCTGACCCCAGGCAAGACGTACTTATCAAGGCCACTGGGAGTGGTGCCAACGCTACAGACAAAAGACTTTACAAAATAACCAGAACCAGCAAGTATGCTGACAACATGGACTAAACCTTATGGGAACAGAGAGGATGATTCCTGATTGTCCAATCAGCGAACTCGGATGTCCAAAATTTGTTACTTTTTATCATCAATTTTACTATAAATTATGGTAGAATAGAGAGGTAATTAGATCCGATGGTCGCTCCTTCGATTTCCTGATGATATGCTGACGGAGAGGGCGGTGACACTGCAGGACAGCTGTTAGCCCAATTCTCTGACGGACTGAATTAATGCCCAAATTTCTGATGAACTTTACCTGCTAAATTGATGGGCATAGATTTGCGAGACTGCCAGATTTGACATAGAGGACGACTTTAGCCAGAATAGGTAAATATGAATGGCAACTTGATCAAACAAATGATTTACTTTGCAATTTTAATATAAATTTGGATTTGAACATCTACAGAAATGAGTCGGGTTGTTTATTCATTGAAATGTGTTAATGTAAAGGTTAATTAGAGTATTAGTATTTCACTTAAACCGCAACTAGCAGATCCGTCCTGGTTATGAGGGTAATACCAAATGTGGAATCTAGGGCCTAATGAGTATTAGAAGGGTTTGTAGGTTTGTTGCTCATTAAGGTAAAGTGGTATCTTCCTCCCTCATTATTCAGCGCTTAGGAGGATAATCGCCTCTTGCACGGACTAATGGTAAGTGTGTGTTGGTGTTATGGGCCCCATCAGCGAATGTATGAATAGTGAACGTGTGTGAGATCTTTTGGTCCGTGGCAGTAGGGAGGGATTTTGCACTCTGCGCTGGATCAGTTTTCTGGTAGCAGAATGATGGTTTGTTATTGTTTGGTTTAGTGATTATTGCTTGTACATTGCTTATTGATTTTGGTTATTGATTGGTATTGATTTATGTACTAACACTCTATTTTGAGTTACGTTGAGTTATATGTTGTATGCACGGCTTCTGGGATGTAGGAAGTAGGATGTTTGTAACGGTTCTGTAGAAGGGCAGAGGTAAGCGCTGCTCTCGGGAAAGACAGAATTGTTGTTGCCCTGTAGGTATACAGGGGAAACGTGTGACAAGTGAAGTTGCTCGGCGCATTGTCTGGGTTCGATTCGGTGACATCGCCGTGTGTTGCCATTAGAGACGTTCTCTGTGTGAGAGAAGTGTGCATGATAGCGAAGGTTACCTGTGAAGTTCTGGTCTTAGGTACCAGGGATCCAACTGGCATTCCGATAACGCTTATCACTGGAAAGGTAATAGGTACTCTCTGAGCTTGTTAGAAGGACAAAGGAGAGGTAAGCGCTGCTTTGTTAAGGTATGTCATAATTCTGTAGTAGGACAGACTGTTCGCTGTTCTCGGGAAAGACAGGATTCTGTGTGAATGTACTACATTTTCTGGTGTGAACAAGTGTGAATGCAAAGGCATTTGGGTTGATTGCGAAACTCTGGGTTTATTTCTCAGGAGCATTGGGTCTCCAACTATGTGTCTTAAATACTAGAGAAACAAGTAGCTAATGCTTGTTAGAAGGGTGAAGTAGAGGGATGTGCTACTTTATCAACGGAAGTAATGATTCCGGAGTAGGGCAAAGGTAAGCGCTGCTCTCGGGAAAGACGGAATTCTTGTGAGAAAGGTCTTTTTGCTGTTCTTTGGTTAGCGAAGCGGACAATGGAGATGTTTCTATGTTGTTACTAACAGAAGTGTAGAAATTGAAACAAAAACTTACTGAGCGGTTTTGTAAAGGAGGGGTAGACAGAAGCAGGAGCAGGAGCTGCCGCAGCGGCTGCTGACGTCAGAACGACCGCGCTGGGATTGGACAGTCGGTCAGAACTGTGAAACGCCCCGGATTGGTGCGTTGGTGTACGCCGCGCTACGATTGGAGAAGAAACAGGGTGACGTAGACGCTCCTTATTGGTGCGTTAGTGTGAGTCGCGCTAGGATTCGAGGACTGTGACAGTGACGCTCTGGATAGGTGCGTTAGTGTGAAGTCGCGCTGTGATTGGATAAACTAGCGGTACAGTTGTAAAGAGGGACTAGCGTTGCATGAAATACAAGAAAATGTATTACGATCCACCAGAAAAGGAGAAAAAGACCTGGTTAGGGAGAATTAAGAAGTGGTTTAAGAAATACAAACCAGTTAAGACTAGGGAAGGACAGTTACTTCCTCCACCGAAAACCCCTGCTTCCTTTATGATTGCGAAATATGGGTATCATACTTGTATTTGGTTGGATAACTGGGTGAGATACACCAAGGATGACGGAGTACTAGCTTTTCCAGAGCATGGTTCATTTAATTTGGCTGTTTTAAGAAACTTTAGGGAAAAAATTACAAATTTGGAGCCAAGACCTAGACCGACACAGTTTGAGCCTTTAACCGAATGGGAAGACGAGATGCATGAACGAGAAAGAAACAGAAGTGATAGAAGCTATAGGTATTGGTTTGGAAGACCATACGGACACGAAACGCATAGTGATCGAATGAAAAGATGGCGAGATGCAAGCATGACTGAGGGTGTGTTCCCTGTAAGAACTGTAGGAGAGAATGAAGGTTGAAAGTGTGCGGAAAAGAGGCATAATTTGGAGTCGAGAGGGTATGGAGCGAATGAGTCTGAGGATGATGTTCTTGATGATATGTTTTATAAAAATCCACCACCGTATAGATCAGAACCAGAAATGTTAACACCAAGTGCCCCAATGAGAGAAACAGTGCGAATTATAAAAACGGAACCAGAATCCCTAAGCTTCAGTAAAAACAGTGATACTGGGGAAGTAGAAAGGAGATCAAAAGGAAGAAAAGATGGAGAAAATTAAGTAGATTTAGCAAAAACAACTCTGGAATTAACTGAGAAAATAAGAGAATTGACCAAGAATCTAGAAGCAGTAACTGTTCCAGTAACAACAGGTCCAGTAATGCCTATTTTTGAAAAACAGAAGGACAGTGAGCATTGTTTGACAGTCCCTTACAGAAATAGTAACCCAGTAGAACAACCAAGAGTGAGACAGAATGAGAATCCATGGAGACAGACTATAAGTGTAATGGAACCGAATTTTAAAAATAATCTATGTGTAGATCAGAATTGTGCAGAGAGACGTATGACAATGATTGAGACAGTGTCAGAAACACAAAATGATTTTGGATACGGAAGTGTAGAAAAACCAGTAGGACCATCAACAGACGAGTTAAGTGAATGGTTGAGAAGCTTGCAGAAGAAAGATAAAGAATCCCAATCAATTGATGTGGCCAAGTTACGAATGGTATTGGAAGAGTTAATCGTAGGGACTATCCCGACAGAAAAATTGAAAACCGATCAGGATGAAGAATTGTTATTTTTATGTAACAGCGCAACCTGGCGAGTGAAAACTTGCATGAAAGGTTGGAAGAAGTAGCAAATGAAATGGGCATTGATATTGAAAAGGTAAAAGCTTTGCAGAAACCTTATCGAGTAGAATTCACTGAAAAGGACATTGAAAACATGAACACCACAGGATGAATAGGTCAAATTAAGGATATAATCATTTTACTGAGAAAATGGGGAGACTTGGATAAATGGAGAAGCAGGTGGTATAGAAAATGTGACGATGCCTCAGATAAGACATTTTCAGCCTTTCCTGTAAGAGAAAAGGAGAAGGTAGTGACAGAATACCCCATGAGAGAGATTCCAGGAGGAGGATATGTACATGTCCCATGGACGAGACAGGATATTTTGTCATTTACGAATGACTTCTCTCGACTACGCGAAAAGCCCGTCGAGTGGTACAGAAAGGTAGACAGATTTGTAAAATTGTCTAAACTATTATGAATTGATTTGAATAGTCTGTTAATAGTACCAGCAGACCTATGGTCAGAGTGCAAACTGATGATAAACTGGCCAACTAAGGAATATCCAAGGGATCCTAAAACAGGAGCACCAGACCCCGAGGTAATGAAGAATTATGAGCAGGTTATGGTATTTTTGAAAAATAAAGTGCCCCCCAAAGAAACAGACTGGGTAAAAATTGATCGAACACACCAAGAAAGTAAAGAGTCAGAACATGCGTACTATGAGAGGCTAATACAAGCTTTTAAGCAGTTCAGCGGAGATGAGAATCTGAGTGAAAAGGATTTGAGCCATTTTGTATACAGATTTCTATATGGTTTACGACCAGAAATTGGTGATATGATTAAACAGCATACGGTAGATTGGCAAAACAAGAAAATAGATGAAGTATTGAGACATGCTAAATACTTCAGTGATGAAATTGAAGCAAAACAGCTAAAGTTAAAAGAGAAGGCAATGTGGGCACAGGTAAAGGTAGCGGAGAGACAGGAAGCACAATTGGTGGAACAAGCAGGGACCAAGCCAAAATTCAATAATGGGAAGTACAAAGGGAACATTGAAGAAGCTAAATAGAAATTTCCGTGTCATAATTGCGGCAGGATAGGGCATTGGAAATCCGAGTGTAAGTTTCCTCCGAGTACTAACAATGAAAATCCATCATTGAATCCACAGGTGCAGCATGATGTGAGTGGTCAACTGCAGCGACAGCAGCAAGTTGTTCCCCACAGAATCAGGGGCCAAAGCCACCTTTTCCACAGAGCAGAAACACACAGAAGTATAATAGTGAATCGGGATTCTACAATGAAGAACAGGTAAAAAAACTGCCGCGCGCTAGCGCTGTCTCGCAGTATTGGCTGCAACGTGATGAGAGTGACTCAGAAGAGAGCTATTGACGGTGCCGAAGGGAGGAAGGAGAGTGCGTACTTGGCGCAACTCTAGAAGTAGACCAGACAGGACCTTTTGTAGATGGGAGGGTTAATGATGAAAATATTACTTTACTAGTGGATTCTGGTGCTACTCGATCAACTGTTAGATCAGCTGATGTAAAGAATCTTCCTCTCTCGGATGAAACGATCCAAGTAGTTGGTGTGTCCAACAGGCAAATTAAGACCTACCTTACAGAACCAGTGAAGGTTAGCATAGGGAAATTTTCAGAAATGCACCGATTTGTGGTGTGTGACACAAGTCCTGTGAATTTATTAGGTAGGGACCTGTTGTGCAAAATGAATTGCACTATATTTTGTACTCCGGATGGAATAGCTTTTGAAACACCAGATGATGATGTATTGTATAAGATGACCCTAGTTAACAGAGAAATTGAAGTTACTGAAGCATATGCTGTATTCAACCCTGATGAATTACCAAAAGAACTGAGAAACTCTGTAAAGGCAGAGGTTTGGGATTTCACTGGAGAAGATGTAGGACTAATGAGAAATGTAGATCCAGTCAAAATAACTGTGAAAGAAGGAGTAACGTATCCAAATGTTCCACAGTACAGATTGACACCTGAAATAATTGAAGGTGTAACTCCTATAATGGAGAAAATGATCAGACAAGGAATCTTGAGAGAAATAATGAGTAGTCCATGTAATTCACCGATAATGGGACTGAAAAAGCCTAATGGGAAATTCAGGATAGTACAAGATTTGAGAAAGGTGAACAAAATTGTGGTATCATGTTGTCCCATTGTACCAAATACATCAGTGATTTTGTATCAGATTCCCCATGATGCAGAATGGTACACAGTAATTGATCTGTGTCATGCTTTCTTTTCCATCCCATTGCACCATGACAGTCAGCAAATTTTTGCATTTCGGTTTGGTGAGCGTATTTTGGCATGGTGCCGAATCCCACAGGGGTATACCGAGAGCCCCTCCATATTCAATCAGTTGTTAAAGAGGTCTTTGGAGAGCCTAGAAATGCCAGAAAATTCTGTACTGGTGCAATATATTGACGACCTTTTGGTGGCGTCAAAAACACGTGAAGCCTGTGAGGTAGATACAATAGCCTTACTGAATCATTTGGCAGATGGGGACTTAAAGTGTCACCTGCAAAACTACAGTTTTGTAAAAAAGGAAGTGCAGTATCTGGGACACAACATTGAGAAAGGATTAAGGAAAATAACCATAGACAGAATCAGAATAATAAAAGGAATGAGAGCTCCCATGACTCAAAGAGAAGTAAGAATGTTTTTAGGAATGGTAGGGTATTGCCGTCAGTGGATAGGGAACTTTTCCTTAATCGGAAAGCCTTTGGTGCGATTAACGAGAAGTGATGTAAAAGATCCCCTTGAATTAAGCAGAGAAGAATTGGCAGCATTTAGACAATTGAGAGATGGTTTGTGTGAAGCACCTGCATTAGGTATGCCTGACTATGAAAAAGAATTCGAGTTGTACTGCAGTGAGAAATAGGATGTGAACTTTCTGTGTTGACCCAGAAACATGGAAAATTAAGAAGACCAATTGCATATTTTTCATCAATGCTAGATCCAGTAGCTGTAGGTTTACCTGGATGTCTGAAAGCAGTGGCTGCAACATGTCGAAGTTTGGAGCAGAGTGAAGGAATTGTGATGGGATATCCATTGAAAGTGTTTGTTCCCCATGATGTAGCAATTCTGTTGACAAGGAGTCGTACTCAGTATATAACACATAGTTGGCTGACTAAGTATGAAAAGGTCATATTGGGTGCAACTAATGTGAGTCTTGCAAGATGTGTGAATGTGAATCCAGCAACTTTGTTGCCTGATAATGAGATTGTGGAGGTAAGAGATGAAGTTGATCATGATTGTCTGGATGTACTTGATTTCTGTACCAAACCACGACCAGACATAAAAGATGTACCTTTGCCAGAAAGTGATTTTGTGATGTTCGTTGATGGGTCATGTTTGAGAACAGATGAAGGAGTGCTGAGTGCAGCGTATGCAGTATGCACAGTCGCAGCAGTAATTGAAGCCTCATATTTGAAAGGAGTGAGATCAGCCCAGGTAGCTGAACTTGTGGCTTTGACTAGAGCATGCAAGATTGGGAAGAGTGTGAGAGTGACTGTGATAACTGACAGCCAGTATGGCTTCGGAGTCGTCCATGACTTTGGCCAACTATGGCTACAGAGAGGTTTCCTGACCTCGAGTGGAACTCCCATTAAGAATGCAGAAGTGGTTGGAAAGTTGCTCGAGACGATACAGCTGCCTAAACAATTGGCTGTTGTAAAATGTGCTGCACATAGTCAAGGTGGTGATTATATTGCCAATGGCATGGCGCAGTATTGTGCACAAAATCAGAATTCGGTCAATCGGGCTAAGGAAAGAGAAATGTCTTCTTGCTCATTGATGTTCACTAACATTGTGGGAACTTGGGAAGAGGTAAAACAATTGCAGGATGAGGCAGGAGATGAGGAAATGAGACAGTGGGTAAAAGCAGGATGTGCCCCAAGGGAAAAGGATCAATTGTGGGTCTATCGAGATGGAAGACCAGTTATGCCTGATAACATGATGTCTACCATGGCACAAATGTATCATGGCCAGGGACATATTGGACGGGATGCTGTGATCAGGTCATTTAAACAGACCTGGTACAATGCAAATTTCAGACTTGTGGCAGAAAGTCTTTGTCAGAGATGCTTAATATGTCAGCAGTACAATCCAGGCAGGAAGACAGTAGTGAGTCTGGGAACAATAGGTCGAGAAGGAAGGCCTTTCACCAGAATGCAAGTAGATTTCATTGAGATGCCTCCCTGTAACATATTGAGGTATGTTTTGGTAGTGGTCTGCCTATTCTCTAGGTGGGTGGAAGCATTCCTAACAAGAAGAAATGATGGGTTGACAGTAGCCAAGCTACTGTTGAGAGAATTCATCCCCAGGTTCGGGTTCCCAGTGACAATTGAGTCAGACCGAGGAGGACACTTCCAGAATGAGATTGTAGGATTAATTTGTGAAGCATTGAATGTACAACAAAAACTACATTGTGCCTACCGACCAGAGGCTTTGGGTGTGGTTGAACAGATGAATGGTACTATCAAAAATAGAATAGGGAAAATGTGTTTGGCCACAGGTATGAAATGGCCTGATGTCTTGCCTCTTGTACTCATGACAATTAGGGCCATTCCAGACAGAACCACAGGATTGAGTCCTCATGAAATAATTATGGGACGTGCAATGAGACATGTGTTTATACCAGTCAACAAGCGGTTGACAATTTCTGATGACATGGTGTTGGAATACTGTAAAGGCCTGACTGACGCAGTTCATTCTGTGTTTCATCAGGTTGGACAAGATGCCACCACACTTGAAAAGAAGCAAGGCCATGATCTGAGCCCAGGTGATTGGGTAAGGATAAAAGTCCACAGAAGAAGAAATTGTCTGGTTCCAAGGTGGGGAAAACCACGACAAGTCATTTTGACTACGACAACAGCTGTGAAGTGTGCTGGACTGAAAAACTGGATCCATGCCAGTCATACCTTGAGAATTCCAAATCCAGTGGACAGCACAGGAAAATAATACTTTGATGAATCAGAATCAAGCACTGAATCAGATGACGAAAGGTCAAAGACACAAGGAAACTCTGAAAGGGGGGAAACAGAACAAAGATCAGCTTTAGTCCCCAGAAGTGTTGCTCTGAGAAGAAGATTGCAGATTTCCGAATCCAGCGATTCTGAGAACGAGCAGGAAGAGCAAGGTTCCAAGAAGGAACACAGGAAGAAAAGAGGAAAGAGTACTGAAGATGCAACAAAAGAAATACGTGAAAAGGAAGTACCAGATGAGAGACTGAGAGAAATTCCACCTGAAGTAACAAATTTAAGTGAACAAGGGACAGGTACAGAGAGAGAGGGACAGATTGCGGAAGACCCCCGAGGAGGTGTAGGGAACTGCAACATCCAGTTAGGTGAAGGGACAAGTAGTCAGCAGGAAGATTGTGTGCTGGAGACCCGAGGAGGGACAGAAGTAGGGAAAACAAAACAAGTGGTGGACAAGGAAGTTGCTGAAAAGACAAAGCAAGTTGAGACAGAGTCTGAAGAGAGTGAAAACGAAATACCTGAAAGTTGAGTCCTAAGAAAGAGAGCTTGGAGGAATGAAAAGAATGACAAAGGAAGTAAAGTAAAAAGAGTCGCAAGAGATGATGTTTGGCCCAATAAAATAAGGAAACTAAGATACAGACTGACACGAGTGAATTCACCAAGAGCTGAACAGGTGAATGAAGTGACAAGTCAAGAAAAATCAAAAGAAAACGAATTAACTGAAGACAAAGAGAGTAGAAGAACAAGGAAACCTAACCAGAAGTATAAGTCACCAAAATGGACGTACGTGGCACTGCCTGAACAGGGAGAAGAGGCAGATAGTCAAGGAAATCCAGAGGAGACTGTACTGAGAGTGGTTGAGGATGAGATTGAGTCGGAAATCCTGAGAGTTCTCTTGTCCGACATTGGAGAAGAAGAAACGGAAGTTCAGGAAAATCCATATTTGAAAGACGAGAGGGGAGTGAAGAACGATGAGATGCCAAACTGAATAAGTTAAGAAAATTATTGATGAAGAAAACAAGATATTGAATTGAAAATAGTGACTGGTAGAACCAAATAGGTGTTAGAACCTTAGGTTAGGAAAACTAGTTGTGAAGTAGAAGAGGCTAAGTCAAAAGACACGGTCCATTTTAACAAGATGGCTAACATAGAAAGTAGTAAAGGTAGATGTACATTCATGAAAAGATGGTGTAAAATGTGTTGTTGTTGTACAGGATTATTAATGCTTTTATGGAGCATCCTTGCTCTTGTCATTTCTTTTAAGGCCACTATAGACACTTTAGAAGGACATAGTGAGAATAAAACTAATATAGGGAAAATTCCAAAGGTAGTTCCAACTAGAATAGATAAAAATTATTTGCATAAAGACAGGTCAATAACAGATTTTTCTAATAATGTGTTTTCAAAATTATTGTATGAATATGTAAAGACAATGGACGTACGGGACTGCTACGTATGTATGCAGTTACCTGCGTCTGTTTCTGAGGGAGTGACATATCATCACCTTCCAGCAACGTATGGTATAACATGTAGTGTAATAGCTAGTTTGTTTTATGAGACAGGTAAATTAGAATATTATTTTTCAGATGCAGATAACATTTTTGCACAAGTGCCTTCTTATAACAAATTGAACAAAGTAAAGCATGCTAAGGTATTAGGTCAATTATTTTTGGAAAATAATGAACTAACATTAGAGTATATTTTTAGAAACAATTTAACACGCAGTTTGAAGAAGGAGGAAAAGACATTCCTAGACATGGTTGAGGAAAGAAGATTGAAAATGCAAAAGAAAGCAGCAGAAGGAAAAGTGGAGAAAACAATCTGGGATATAGAGAAAGAAAAACATTTGAAAGGAGAAGCTAGTCCAACTATAGCTTTAGATTGGCCTCAGAAAGGGAAATTTTGCATTCGAAGGAATCAAACAGTGTATGATAATTATTTTCTAGGTAATAGTGAGTGCCATGATACATATTGAATCATGGGTGGATGGGGATTCACAGGTGGAAGAGATCCAGTCTTTCCTGGATTATATTTTATTTGTGTTAACAGGGCATATTATCGTTTGCCAGACCATTGGTATGGCACATGTTACGTAGGCCTGGTTTTTCCAAAAATCTTTCATATGGATAGAGGAGAAGATGGTGTACATAGCTTAAGTAATCATTTAGCTAGGACCAAGAGAGAATCTTGGGCAGAAATTGTAGGTGATATTTTTGAGGCATTGATTCCAGCAGTGGGAATAACTCTGAATGCAAACAAAATAAGAAAATTGTCAACAGTAGTGGATCGCTTGTCAACAATCACCGCTGGAGGATTTTTATTGGTTAATACTGAAATGGTTGCCATGCGTGCTATGGGAATGCAAAATCGACTTGCCCTTGATATTTTATTGGCAAAAGAGGGTGGAGTCTGTGGAATGCTGAAAGTTCAACATTGTTGTACTTACATTCCTGACGAAAGCAAATATCTGAAAACTTATATTAAGAATATTACTGAATTGCATGATGAACTTGCACCACTGGAGGTTAAAAGTGTTTGGGATAGAATTGGTAAGAAAATAGCTACTATTAAGAATTTCTTAGTAAAATTAGGTAGTACACTTATAGGTAAAATATTATTTCCATTAACATGTGTAATCTGCATAGTTCTAATGATAAGATTATGTTGTATGTGCTGTAGAAACAAGAACAATGAGAAAAGAATAAAAAGAGAAAATTCCAAAAAGAAAAGATAAGAAACAAGAAAGAGAAATTGAAGAAATAGAATTGGAGGAGTGGAAGGAGAGTATGTATCAGTAAAAAGAGAAGACAAAGGTGAAACTGAACTATGATTAAGAGCAAAAAAACATTCTAAAGATTCCGTAAAGGCAGAACATTTTTTGGGTGGTGTGGTGATAAAATCACCAAAGGGGGGATTGCTGGAGCTGGTAATGCAAAATTTTGTATACCCACCCCATTTTACATGTCATTTTATTAATTAGATTAATTAATTAATTATAATCGTACTCATGGTTTGGAGTGATGTGGAAATAACTAATCAACCTTATTAATGACCGAAATACACGTGGGATTTGCATCTGCATGGCTTAATTAATGTCGTGAACTAAATTATGTACGCATACTAATGATAGATAAATAGAACATTGCATGATATATGTTGCTTCAGTGATGTAATTGTGATTCGTGCTTTATTTTGTAAGTATAACCCGCAATGAGTGTTGCTTTTGCTAGATAAATACATACACATATGGGTATTAGTGAGGGAATTACATTATAATAGTCATTTTTATGTATTAATTACGTTTTGTGTCTCTTTGCTTAAGTTGTACATTTTGGCCTGCCTAAAGATGGCTGACTTTGGTGCCTAACCCGACTGCCAACACTGAACAAGGCTTGGGTGAATTGCACCTGCGCTAAGATGAGCAACAATGACCCCGTCCTGACCCCAGGCAAGACGTACTTATCAAGGCCACTGGGAGTGGTGCCAACGCTACAGACAAAAGACTTAACAAAAGAACCAGAACCAGCAAGTATGCTGACATCATGGATTAAACCTTATGGGAACAGAGAGGATGATTCCTGATTTTCCAATCAGCGAACTCGGATGTCCAAAATTTGTTACTTTTTATCATCAATTTTACAATAAATTATGGTAGAATAGAGAGGTAACTAGATCAGACGGTCGCTCCTTCGATTTCCTGATGATATGCTGACGGAGAGGACGGTGACACTGCAGGACAGCTGTTAGCCCAATTCTCTGACGGACTGAATTAATGCCCAAATGTCTGATGAACTTTACCTGCTAAATTGATGGGCATAGATTTGCGAGACTGCCAGATTTGACATAGAGGACGACTTTAGCCAGAATAGGTAAATATGAATGGCAACTTGATCAAACAAATGATTTACTTTGCAATTTTAATATAAATTTGGATTTGAACATCTACAGAAATGAGTCGGGTTGTTTATTCATTGAAATGTGTTAATGTAAAGGTTAATTAGAGTATTAGTATTTCACTTAAACCGCAACTAGCAGATCCGTCCCGGTTATGAGGGTAATACCAAATGTGGAATCTAGGGCCTAATGAGTATTAGAAGGGTTAGTAGGTTTGTTGCTCATTAAGGTAAAGTGGTATCTTCCTCCCTCATTATTCAGCGCTTAGGAGGATAATCGCCTCTTGCACGGACTAATGGTAAGTGTGTGTTGGTGTTATGGGCCCCATCAGCGAATGTATGCATAGTGTACGTGTGTGAGATCTTTTGGTCCGTGGCAGTAGGGAGGGATTTTGCACTCTGCGCTGGATCAGTTTTCTGGTAGCAGAATGATGGTTTGTTATTGTTTGGTTTAGTGATTATTGCTTGTACATTGCTTATTGATTTTGGTTATTGATTGGTATTGATTTATGTACTAACACTCTATGTTGAGTTACGTTGAGTTTTATGTTGTATGCACGGCTTCTGGGATGTAGGAAGTCGGAAGTTTGTAACGGTTCTGTAGAAGGGCAGAGGTAAGCGTTGCCCTCGGGAAAGACGGAATTGTTGTTACCCTGTAGGTACACAGGGGAAACGTGTGACAAGTGAAGTTGCACGGCGCATTGTCTGGGTTCAATTCGGTGACATCGCTGTGTGTTGCCATTAGAGACGTTTTCTGTGTGAGAGAAGTGTGTATGATAGCGAAGGTTACCTGTGAAGTTCTGGTCTTAGGTACCAGGGATCCAACTGGCATTCCGATAACGCTTATCACTGGAAAGGTAATAGGTACTCTCTGAGCTTGTTAGAAGGACAAAGGAGAGGTAAGCGCTGCTTTGTTAAGGTATGTCATAATTCTGTAGTAGGACAGACTGTTCGCTGTTCTCGGGAAAGACAGGATTCTGCGTGAATGTACTACATTTTCTGGTGTGAACGAGTGTGAATGCAAAGGCATTTGGGTTGGTTGCGAAACTCTGGGTTTATTTCTCAGGAGCATTGGGTCTCCAACTATGTGTCTTAAATACTAGAGAAACAAGTAGCTAATGCTTGTTAGAAGGGTGAAGTAGAGGGATGTGCTACTTTATCAACGGAAGTAATGATTCCGGAGTAGGGCAGAGGTAAGCGCTGCTCTCGGGAAAGACGGAATTCTCGTGAGAAAGGGCTTTTTGCTGTTCTTTGGTTAGCGAAGCGGACAATGGAGATGTTTCTATGTTGTTACTAACAGAAGTGTAGAAATTGAAACAAAAACTTACTGAGCGGTTTTGTAAAGGAGGGGTAGACAGAAGCAGGAGCAGGAGCAGGAGCTGCCGCAGCGGCTGCTGACGTCAGAACGACCGCGCTAGGATTGGACAGTCGGTCAGAACTGTGAAACGCCCCGGATTATGCGTTGGTGTATGCCGCGCTAGGATTGGAGAAGAAACAGGGTGACGTAGACGCTCCTCATTGGTGCGTTAGTGTGAGTCGCGCTAGGATTCGAGGACTGTGACAGTGACGCTCTGGATAGGTGCGTTAGTGTGAAGTCGCGCTGTGATTGGATAAACTAGCGGTACAGTTGTAAAGAGGGACTAGCATTGCGTGAAAGACAAGAAAATGTATTACGATCCACCAGAAAAGGAGAAAAAGACCTGGTTAGGGAGAATTAAGAAGTGGTTTAAGAAAGACAAACCAGTTAAGACTAGGGAAGGACAGTTACTTCCTCCACCGAAAACCCCTGCATCCTTTATGATTGCGAAATATGGGTTGTTGCGGGAGCAGAGCTAGTCAGTGTCGTCGCTCGATTGTCTGAGCAGGGACCCGCGGCAAAGGACTGTTTGAAAAATTGCTAATCCTGGCCGCAGATCGCAAGGTATTCTTTGTTGAAATTGGTCATGAGACACAGCTAAATGGGGCTCAAAAAGTCTTAAACTTGGTTTTAATTGGTTGCCCACAGGATTGACTTGGGTGTCCTCTCCTACTTGTTAAGGAACATCTATTGGTTTTTACATAAAAAAATCTCATTAGCAAAACTGGCAACACTAGTAATTATCGCAGCAATTCATGGGGTGACCTCATTGATTGGGGTCCCGCATCGCCGAAAGTCCTGCCTGGTGCAAAGCGGTTGGTTTCTTTTCCTGTCACCGCCTAAGGAGGGGGTCGCCTGCTTCATTGCTGCGCCTGGAGGCGCCACCGCGGATCAAGGCACTACACGGGACTCCGTATCCCAGGAGCCCGTGTGGAGCAGCACCTGTGCTTTGCCCCGCCCACCAGCCTCTGACCGGTGAAAAACGCCCTACTAAAGTCGTAGCGCCATCCGCTACGCGGTACGCGAGCGGGACGCGCCGGACGAAGCCCGGACAAAGGGCGGACAGTCTGTGACAGTCCGGGACTGTCTGAGGCTGGGCTGGGCCATACTCCTTACAATCGTGCTTAGGATCACTAGGGCCGCGAAGACATCTACACTGGTAAATTTGTTAACTGGTATACTGCACAGTACTGTTACCAAACTAGTGATTAACCCGCTGTTATTGACATTAGTAATCCTGTTCTGCTTTTAAAATGTCTATAAGCCAAAGGGAACTAAGTGTATCGGGGATAGGTCCTCTCGACAATTACCTTGTGAAAAAGATCAACAAAATTAATAGTGATCGAAGGGCCTCTCTGGGGATGGATAGCCCCCAAGATAGTCTCCAAAACCCCTCAAATGCTGTGATGGGTTCGTCGGACAAAGGTACTTGTGACCCCCCCCCCCTGTCAACGCCACTGTCATGGCCACAGTTCAGGTTCACATGGATCCTTTGGCCTCAGACTTAAATACTGCGAGTGAAGTTATTGACGAGGTTACTTCTGTTCCCAGACCCGTCAGGAATTGTAGAAAGCAACAAAGTAAAAAGGGGGGGCTTATACAAAGGAAAAAAAAAGGGTCGAGACTACGGAAAAAGTACAGACCGATTTAGACGAGCCTTTAAACAGCAGCTGTGGTGTAAATACCCTATTATCCCCTGACCAACTCTCCCAATTACTCAGCTCCATTGAGGTTTTACTCGACGCTAAACTAGAATTACTCATGCAACCTTTAGTACAGAAACTTGATATGGTCGCTGATGAGGTTAAGAGGTTGGGAGGATTAATAACAAATCATTCAAATTGGGTAGACAGTAATAAAAGGAAGGGGCAGCGTGTAGCTGGGCAAGAGACCTTAGATAGAGCTGAACTTCAGCAGTTACCATCTCAGCCCTCTAATACCAATGATATAGTCACGCCAATTCTCCCAGTGACTACTTTAGCCTCAAATCCAGTTATCCCCGTAGTAAAGGAGTCGGTCCCGGTGTATAAAGATGAGGTGGAAATGAAAAGAAGAACCATAAATTTACCCCCGGCATGCTCCCCTTATGTCGTGATTCTAACTAATGTACCACCCCAGGACAGGCACTCAGTCTCTTTGCATAAGGAATCGCATGACTCCCTCAAGCAAAAAACAGTCTCGTGGTTACATAGGAAGTGTGGGTTCCCTTTTAATTTTGCTAATGATATCTTAAGTACTCGAAGAGTAAATTGGATCGGGCCTTCCAAAAAACCATCTACTGGTGAGTGTGTCATAGTCAATTTTAGACACACTCAACATGTGGCTACCGTTCTATTGAGGGCTGCATCCTTGCCACAAGATGTAAACAGTATCCAGGCGCGTCCCCTCGGCTACTTTTACACCCACCCCCTCCCTAGAGATAGCTTTCATCTGATAAACCGGAGAAACCACTTTCCAGTGACGGAATTGGCGCCGTTTCCCCATCAGGGTGTAGGAGCTGATTATCAGTCTATGGGTGGGTTTAATATCCCTACGCGTAATCGTTTTGAGGCACTCTCTCTATTGGATATGTGTGATTGACAGGAGGCGGGTATCCGTGGGGGGGACGTGTTATCCCCCGTTCAGGTCTCTCATGAGGAAAATCAACCTCCTGATTCTCCCGTACGTATTAATGTTAGTCACTTGACTGTTGATAATTGCAAGGGGGGATCAATTAAAATGTTAACGTGGAATATTGCGGGCTTACGCTCCAAGAGAGACAACACACCCTGGTTAACTTTTTTGAAAGATTATGACATTCTGGCTTTTCAAGAGACCTGGGAAACTGAATGTGATTTTTGGTTAGACGGTTATACGTCCTATTTTGTGCCAGCACTAAAATCACCATCTGGGAGGGCTATAGGGGGTTTAATGGTTCTGCTTTCGGTGACACTAAAAGGAACAGTTAGCAGGATATCTTGCTCATGTAACAACTTTCTTATACTGGAATTTAAACTTACCAATAACACAAAACTATTGATGGTAAATTGTTATAATTCTCAGCAAGGGGATTCGCCGAATGTTCACTTGTTATGGTTGGCGGATTTTTTAAATACTTATAATTTGAAGCAAACCAATTTCTGTCATATTATTTTGTTAGGTGATTTAAATGTACACTTATGTAGTCATGACTGTTGCTTAAATGACATTGATGGTCCAGATCTGACATCCCCCCAACATTTTGAGCACTCAAGTAAGGGGGAAGCACTGGAAAAACTTTTATCCGAAAATCAGCTGTATGATCCAGGCTTCTATGATCAAAACTCACGGGTTCCCACCTTTATTGGAAGGGATAGTAACACAATAATTGACTACATATTTCTTTCTTCTGGTCTTTTAAAATATGTATGTTTTTATAATGCTATACAGTCTTTATTTAGCGATCATAATCCAGTGGTAATTGAACTGTTAGATGGTTTTTCCTTTCTAAATACCTCAACCCCACATATGACGGACATTGAAGTTAAGGCAAAGGACCAGGGGAGGAGGCTAAACTGGTCTAAGGTAATTCCGGAGGAGTTTTTTAAATCAATTAGGCTAGAGGCGGCGCAGGACCTGGAAATCTGTGGCGACCAACATTCCACGGGGAAGAAAGTTATTTCCTCGTTCGAAGTTATCTGCTCCATAGTGGCTAAGGACCTAACTAGCAAAAGCAGACCAGCTCCTAAGAATGTAGTTTCTGGCTGGTTTGACCATAATTGTACCAAAGCTCATAATAATCTTAAAAAAGCGCTTCAGGCCTACCAGAGGAATAAAATCCTGGTATCGCAGTTAAGAAGCGACTACAAAAAAGCACTGCTGGCCCGGAAAAAAGAAATTAAACAAAATGCCTGGGCCGATCTTATGGACAAAGCAACCTTAAAATAAATTTTGGTCAATTATCAATACCCCTCTTTTTTCCAACGTTAATAATAATGTGTTGGAAACTAATATCGCAGAGGAGGACTGGTTGAGTCATTTTAAAAATATATATGGTAGCCACCTCGACTTAGAAACCTTCTCTGGGCAAGCCTCGGTTTCCACCCTGACACCAGTTAGGTTTCACATAGGAGAGGTTACTAAAGCGATTGAAGACTCGGCAGGAAAGAAGGCTCCTGGCCCTGACGGAGTTCCCACCGATTTGTACAAGGCCAATCCGGTGTTTTGGGCCAACATATTGACTAATGTATTTACCACCTCGGCAAGCGTGGGTTTTCCTAAATCCTGGTCTCGTTCCATTATAATACCGGTATTCAAGAAAGGCCAAAGGGCTGACTCTAGATGCTATAGGCCCATATCCCTGATAGACTCCTCCGTAAAAATCTTGGGGAAGGTTATACTTGCTCGGATAACGAATTGGGCTTCTGATAATAACATTCTGTCAGACGCACAATATGGCTTTAGAGCCGGCCGGAGCACGGAGGATCAATGTTTGAACCTCCTTTTAATAACAGCTAAATACACTAGGGCGACCGGGGGTTCCATTTATCTGGGATTTATGGATTTGTCCACGGCCTTTGATCTCGTTAATAGGTCAAAGCTGTGGACAATGCTCCTAGAGATGGGACTTGACCCACCCCTTGTGTATTTTCTTTCAGAGCTCCACAAAGATCTGAATGCCTCGATAAGGATGACGACCGATGGGAAGTGTACGTCCAGCTTCAAGTCTAGCAGAGGGGTACGTCAGGGATGCATTTTAGCTCCCATGCTGTTTACCCTATACATAAACGCCTTGGAGCAAGACTTGCTGGTAGCAACACAGGACATTCCGCGTATGGGAGGTACCCCGATTCCGGTCCTCCTTTACGCGGATGATGCTGTCCTGCTGGCCAGGACCCCCCTGGCTTTGCAACGACTGCTGGACTCATTTGGGGACTTCATGCATAGCCTGGACTTGGTGGTTAATAACGGCAAATCTCATGCTATGTCGCTAGGACAAGCAAAAAATAAAGTAAAGCCTTTTTTCTGTAGGGGAGCTGTAATCTCAAGAGTGAAGGTTTTCACTTACTTGGGAGTTGTCTTTGATGACAAAGGCTCATGGACCCCCCAGCTCTCCATTAAGGTAAACTCCGTGAGAAATTCCTCTGCGGCAGTACTTGGCTTTGCTAAAAGGCTGGGAGGAAAGCCGATAGAGGCAATATTAACTATCTATAAAGCTAAAACTATCTCTATTGTAAGGTATGGGGCGTCAATCTGGGGTTACATTAAACACGACGTGATCCAAACGGAGGAAAATAAATTCTTGCGCTCCCTCCTTGGCCTCCCTCAATCAACCGCTTCTTACTCAGTCCATCTGGAACTCGGGATTGGCTACATAGCAGATATGATCAAATTAGCCCCTCTGCTGCTATGGATCAAAATATGGCTAAACCCGAACCTTACTTTAAATCATAAAATCTTAAAGGACTGCACTCGACTTGACAACATGAATAAAATTCAATGGTTGTCCAATATAGAGTCGTTATCTGCCTACATTGGGAGACCAGACATCTTTTTTAACCCTGAAACTCTATGTAAGGCAGATCTTGAGTGGGTAAAATCTAATTTTATGAAACTCAGGGAGGCCGAGCGTGAAGAAGATGAACTCCATAAATCCTCAGTAAGGGAACATGTCCTGTTATCCCAGTCTTCAGGGTTGTCATTATACCTTACAATAGTATCCAACCCTTTTCATAGATGGCTGTTGACCAAATTGCGGTTCAACCAGTTACATATGGTTCTTTGGGATGTGGTTGGCTGGCATAGATTAGAAGATGTTGCCCCTTGTAAGTGTGACGCCCTTTCTCCACAAGACACTACGCACTTTATGCTTTTTTGTCCTTTTTTCAAACTTGCCAGGAAAAAGTTTATTATTCCTTTGTTAAAAAGTAGGAATTTTACTCAGTATAAGCCAGCTTTACTGTTTTTAAGCCTGCTTGAATGTCCATTAATTATGTTTTGTGTTGCTAGCTTTTTAGCAGCCGCTGTTAGAGAAAGAAGGGCTAGACTAAAATTACTACAAGATGTGGATCTCATCTAAACACTAGGAAACTGATTCTGCACTAAGTAATCAAGTTGTTTATGGTCGATCATGAAATTTTATTTGAAATGTTTTTAACTGTATAACTGTGATTTGTGAGATTTTATATATATACTTGTTTAGCATACTTTTATGATTTTAACTAATCGAATAAAGTGGTTTTGATTTGACTTGACTTGCGTGAAAGACAAGAAAATGTATTACGATCCACCAGAAAAGGAGAAAAAGACCTGGTTAGGGAGAATTAAGAAGTGGTTTAAGAAAGACAAACCAGTTAAGACTAGGGAAGGACAGTTACTTCCTCCACCGAAAACCCCTGCATCCTTTATGATTGCGAAATATGGGTATCATACTTGTATTTGGTTGGATAACTGGGTGAGATACACCAAGGACGACGGAGTACTAGCTTTTCCAGAGCATGGTTCATTTAATTTGGCTGTTTTAAGAAACTTTAGGGAAAAAATTACAAATTTGGAGCCAAGACCTAGACCGACACAGTTTGAGGCTTTAACCGAATGGGAAGACGAGATGCATGAACGAGAAAGAAACAGAAGTGATAGAGGCTATAGGTATTGGTTTGGAAGACCATACGGACATGAAACGCATAGTGATCGAATGAAAAGATGGCGAGATGCAAGCATGACTGAGGGTGTGTTCCCTGTAAGAACTGTAGGAGAGAATGAAGGTCGAAAGTGTGCGGAAAAGAGGCATAATTTGGTGTCGAGAGGGTATGGAGCGAATGAGTCTGAGGATGATGTTCTTGATGATATGTTTTATAAAAATCCACCACCGTATAGATCAGAACCAGAAATGTTAACACCAAGTGCCCCAATGAGAGAAACAATGCGAATATTAAAAACGGAACCAGAATCCCTAAGCTTGAGTAAAAAGAGTGATACTGTGGAAGTAGAAAGGAGATCAGAAGGAAGAAAAGATGGAGAAAATTCAGTAGAATTAGCAAAAACAACTCTGGAATTAACTGAGAAAATAAGAGAATTGACCAAGAATCTAGAAGCAGTAACTGTTCCAGTAACAATAGGTCCAGTAATGCCTATTTTTGAAAAACAGAAGGACAGTGAGCATTGTTTGACAGTCCCTTACAGAAATAGTAACCCAGTAGAACAACCAAGAGTGAGACAGAATGAGAATCCACGGAGACAGACTATGAGTGTAATGGAACCGAATTTTACAAATAATCCATTTGTAGATCAGAATTGTGCAGAGAGACGTATGACAATGATTGAGACAGTGTCAGAAACACAAAATGATTTTGGACACGGAAGTGTAGAAAAACCAGTAGGACCATCAACAGACGAGTTAAGTGAATGGTTAAGAAGCTTGCAGAGGAAAGACAAAGAATCCCAATCAATTGATGTGGCCAAGTTACGAATGGTATTGGAAGAATTAATAGTAGGGACTATCCCGACAGAAAAATTGAAAACCTATCAGGATGAAGAATTGTTATTTTTATGTAAAAGCGCAACCTGGCGAGCGAAAAACTTGCATGAAAGGTTGGAAGAAGTAGCAAATGAAATGGGCATTGATATTGAAAAGGTAAAAGCTTTGCAGAAACCTTATCGAGTAGAATTCACTGAAAAGGATATTGAACACCACAGGACGAATAGGTCAAATTAAGGATATAATCATTTTACTGAGAAAATGGGGAGACTTGGATAAATGGAGAAGCAGGTGGTATAGAAAACGTGACGATGCCTCAGATAAGTGTTGAAATAGCGTCTTGTGGGAAAGACGACCTCACGTCAGCACTCAAATAGCGGAGCTCCGCTTAAGGAACAGGTACAAGCTTTGTAATGATGCTTATAGTAGCTTTAATTTATCTGTCGTGACGTATGATAATTCTCATACTTGAAATAGAATTTCAATGATGGTAAACATCGCTGTTAGATATTCAACAGTTTTGTGAACAATCTTTTCAGATATCCCCGATGCATTTCGGGACTCGCCCTTCGTCAGGGGGGTGTTTCTACAAGAGAAAATAAGGAAAATAGGTATAGGTCCAGGACATAAGAATAGACGTTGTATGATGTGGTTTAGTAAAGTGAAATGAGTCAAAGCGTCAGGATTCAAGGATGAATTAGAAATTCAAATCCAAGTATGTTAGCAGTTGCATAGTGGATGTTAATCAATTGAAGGACGCAAATAAGTGGACCGTAGGCTAACGGAAAGAAACCTGTGGTAAAAGTCTGTAATAAAAAAGTACCCATTGTGATTACACCAGGAGAATAAAGAATTACAGTGTTTACGCAACGAGTATGGTAGAAAATAGTACATAATAGAAAGTTTAAATGCTCAGGGTGAGCCATGCGATACAATAATAATAGCATATAAGCCAAACTCTCAGTCAAAGCCGTAAACGAAAATACGAAAATGCCCGAGTGAAATATACGGTGAAATGAAAAATGTGTGTAGACCAAACTATCAGTGAAAAGCCGAAAGAGAAAAGAACATGCGGGTGAATCGCTGGTGAAATACCTGAAAAAACGCCGAAGCTTCTAAGATGAAGTCTCATCGAAAGGTGATAAAATTACGAAGGTGAGCAGCGGAGAAGATATCCCGTTCACCCGGAAGTGGTACAAGCGTAACATGCGTGAAGTGTCATGTGATTAAAGGACAGTAAAAAAAGACTAGGGTATGTGTACAATAGTCATAGTAACTCGGAGTTAAATGCGTGTATAGGTAAAGAAAAAGAGTAAAAGCAAAATCTTAAGGAACACATGAATTAACAGGAAACAATATGCAAGAAAATATAGCTGATATGTACATCACACGGGAGTCAAAAAGAAAAAAGCGATATGCAAGAGAAATCAACCGATATATACAGCACATGGGGGTCATGAATATAACGGTGCAGAATCATGAGAGTCGCAAAGAGAATGTGTAATGCGTTAAAACATGTGTGCGTGATAGAACATAAGAAAATTCAACGAATATGTAAACACTTAGGGGTCAAAAGTGAAACAGGGAAAATGATCAACAAATGTAGCAAAGTAGACGTCAGTTCTAAAAACTTAAGACAATGGATACCCCCTCATAGGTAACAACTGTATTCAAGACGTTCGTTCAGTCCGGAAGGGTGAACGGAATTAAGTCTATTAATCCAAAACAATTCACGTTGTAGTAAAACAGCGCTGTTATCTCTTCCCCGTAGTAGTGGAACTTGTTCCAGAATGAGGAATCTCAACTGGCTGCAATTGTGTCTGTTCTCAAGGAAGTGTTTCGCAACAGTTGACTTGGTATTGAGGGTTCGTATATTGCTTTTATGTTCAATCAGACGAGTTTTCATTTTTCTTTCGGTTTTGCCTACGTATGGGAGTCCACATGGACATTTGAGAAGGTAAACTATGTTGCTAGAATCACAAGTCGCTGTGACTTTGAGATTGATTGGAATTCCTTTAGAGGGATGCATGACACTGGTTCCCTTAATGATGTTGTTACAGCCACCACAATTGTGACATGGGATAGTTCCTTTGTATACTTTGTTGGATTCGGAGGAGGTCTTGTTCAAAAGTTGTTGTAGGTTGGGTGTTCTTTGGTAAGCAAAGATGGGCAATTGGTCGAAGATGCCTTTAAAATCTGGTTCCGACTGCAATAGTGGCCAGTATTTTCGAATCGTGTTTTTGATTCTGTAACTTGTGATTAACCACTATAATACTATCTTACACCAGTGAGTGCAACCGTATACTCAACTTCATTCTTTGATGCCTCAGATAAGACATTTTCAGCCTTTCCTGTAAGAGAAAGGGAGAAGGTAGTGACAGAATACCCCATGAGAGAGATTCCAGGAGGAGGATATGTACATGTCCCATGGACGAGACAGGATATTTTGTCATTTACGAATGACTTCCCTCGACTACGCGAAAAGCCCGTCGAGTGGTACAGACAGGTAGACAGATTTGTAAAATTGTCTAAAGTATTATGGATTGATTTGAATAGTCTGTTAATAGTACCAGCAGACCTATGGTCAGAGTGCAAACTGATGATAAACTGGCCAACTAAGGAATATTTAAGGGATCCTAAAACAGGAGCACCAGACCCCGAGGTAATGAAGAAGTATGAGCAGGTTATCGTATTTTTGAAAAATAAAGTGCCCCCCAAAGAAACAGACTGAGTAAAAATTGATCGAACACACCAAGAAAGTAAAGAGTCAGTACATGCGTACTATGAGAGGCTAATACAAGCTTTTAAGCAGTTCAGCGGAGATGAGAATCTGAGTGAAAAGGATTTGAGCCATTTTGTATACAGATTTGTATATGGTTTACGACCAGAAAATGGTGATATGATTAAACAGCATACGGTAGATTGGCAAAACAAGAAAATAGATGAAGTATTGAGACATGCTAAATACTTCAGTGATGAAATTGAAGCAAAACAGCGAAAGTTAAAAGAGAAGGCAATGTGGGCACAGGTAAAGGTAGCGAAGAGACAGGAAGCACAATTGGTGGAACAAGCAGGGACCAAGCCAAAATTCAATAATGGGAAGTACAAAGGGAACATTGAAGAAGCTAAATAGAAATTTCCGTGTCATAATTGCGGCAGGATAGGGCATTGGAAATCCGAGTGTAAGTTTCCTCCGAGTACTAACAATGAAAATCCATCATTGAATCCACAGGTGCAGCATGATGTGAGTGGTCAACTGCAGCGACAGCAGCAAGTTGTTCCCCACAGAATCAGGGGCCAAAGCCACCTTTTCCACAGAGCAGAAACACACAGAAGTATAGTAGTGAATCTGGATTCTACAATGAAGAACAGGTAAATAAACTGCCGCGCGCTAGCGCTGTCTCGCAGTATTGGCTACAACGTGATGAGAGTGACTCAGAAGAGAGCTATTGACGGTGCCGAAGGGAGGAAGGAGAGTGCGTACTTGGCGCAACTCTAGAAGTAGACCAGACAGGACCTTTTGTAGATGGGAGGGTTAATGATGAAAATATTACTTTACTAGTGGATTCTGGTGCTACTCGATCAACTGTTAGATCAGCTGATGTAAAGAATCTTCTTCTCTCGGATGAAACGATCCAAGTAGTTGGTGTGTCCAACAGGCAAATTAAGACCTACCTTACAGAACCAGTGAAGGTTAGCATAGGGAAATTTTCAGAAATGCACCGATTTGTGGTGTGTGACACAAGTCCTGTGAATTTATTAGGTAGGGACCTGTTGTGCAAAATGAATTGCACTATATTTTGTACTCCGGATGGAATAGCTTTTGAAACACCAGATGATGATGTATTGTATAAGATGACCATAGCTAACAGAGAAATTGAAGTTACTGAAACATATGCTGTATTCAACCCTGATGAATTACCAAAAGAACTGAGAAACTCTGTAAAGGCAGAGGTTTGGGATTTCACTGGAGAAGATGTAGGACAAATGAGAAATGTAGATGCAGTCAAAATAACTGTGAAAGAAGGAGTAACGTATCCAAATGTTCCACAGTACAGATTGACACCTGAAATAATTGAAGGTGTAACTCCTATAATAGAGAAAATGATCAGACAAGGAATCTTGAGAGAAATAATGAGTAGTCCATGTAATTCACCGATAATGGGACTGAAAAAGCCTAATGGGAAATTCAGGATAGTACAAGATTTGAGAAAGGTGAACAAAATTGTGGTATCATGTTGTCCCATTGTACCAAATCCATCAGTGATTTTGTATCAGATTCCCCATGATGCAGAATGGTACACGGTAATTGATCTGTGTCATGCTTTCTTTTCCATCCCATTGCACCATGACAGTCAGCAAATGTTTGCATTTCGGTTTGGTGAGCGTATTTTGGCATGGTGCCGAATCCCACAGGGGTATACAGAGAGCCCCTCAATATTCAATCAGTTGTTAAAGAGGTCTTTGGAGAGTCTAGAAATGCCAGAAAATTCTGTACTGGTGCAATATATTGATGAACTTTTGGTGGTGTCAAAGACACGTGAAGCCTGTGAGGTAGATACAATAGCCTTACTGAATCATTTGGCAGATGGAGGACTTAAAGTGTCACCTGCAAAACTACAGTTTTGTAAAAAGGAAGTGCAGTATCTGGGACACAACATTGAGAAAGGATTAAGGAAAATAACCATAGACAGAATCAGAATAATAAAAGGAACGAGAGCTCCCATGACTCAAAGAGAAGTAAGAATGTTTTTAGGAATGGTAGGGTATTGCCGTCAGTGGATAGGGAACTTTTCCTTGATCGCAAAGCCTTTGGTGCGATTAACGAGAAGTGATGTAAAAGATCCCCTTGAATTAAGCAGAGAAGAATTGGCAGCATTTAGACAAGTGAGAGATGGTTTGTGTGAAGCACCTGCATTAGGTATGCCTGACTATGAAAAAGAATTCGAGTTGTACTGCAGTGAGAGAAATGGATGTGCACTTTCTGTGTTGATCCAGAAACATGGAAAACTGAGAAGACCAATTGCATTTTTTTCATCAATGCTAGATCCAGTAGCTGTAGGTTTACCTGGATGTCTGAAAGCAGTGGCTGCAACATGTCGAAGTTTGGAGCAGAGTGAAGGAATTGTGATGGGATATCCATTGAAAGTGTTTGTTCCCCATGATGTAGCAATTCTGTTGACAAGGAGTCGTACTCAGTATATGACACATAGTTGGCTGACTAAGTATGAAAAGGTCATATTGGGTGCAACTAATGTGAGTCTTGCAAGATGTGTGAATGTGAATCCAGCAACATTGTTGCCTGATAATGAGATTGTGGAGGTAAGAGATGAAGTTGATCATGATTGTCTGGATGTACTTGATTTCTGTACCAAACCACGACCAGACATAAGAGATGTACCTTTGCCAGAAAGTGATTTTGCTATGTTCGTTGATGGGTCATGTTTGAGAACAGATGAAGGAGTGCTGAGTGCAGCGTATGCAGTATGCACAGTCGCAGCAGTAATTGAAGCCTCATATTTGAAAGGAGTGAGATCAGCCCAGGTAGCTGAACTTGTGGCTTTGACTAGAGCATGCAAGATTGGGAAGAGTGTGAGAGTGACTGTGATAACTGACAGCCAGTATGGCTTCGGAGTCGTCCATGACTTTGGCCAACTATGGCTACAGAGAGGTTTCCTGACCTCGAGTGGAACTCCCATTAAGAATGCAGAAGTGGTTGGAAAGTTGCTCGAGGCGATACAGCTGCCTAAACAATTGGCTGTTGTAAAATGTGCTGCACCTAGTCAAGGTGGTGATTATATTGCCACTGGGAACAGGTACGCCAATGACATGGCGCAGTATTGTGCCCGAAATCAGAATTCGGTCAATCGGGCTAAGGAAAGAGCAATGTCTTCTTGCTCATTGATGTTCACTAACATTGTGGGAACTTGGGAAGAAGTAAGGCAGTTGCAAGAAGAGGCAGGAGATGAGGAAATGAGACAGTGTGTAAAAGCAGGATGTGCCCCAAGGGAAAAGGATCATGTGTGGGTCTATGGAGATGGAAGACCAGTTATGGCTGATAGCATGATGTCTACCATGGCACGAATGTATCATGGCCAGGGACATATTGGACGGGATGCTATGATCAGGTCATTTAAACAGACCTGGTACTACGCAAAATTCAGACTTGTGGCAGAAAGTCTTTGTCAGAGATGCTTAATATGTCAGCAGTACAATCCAGGCAGGAAGACAGTAGTGAGTCTGGGAACAATAGGTCGAGAAGGAGGGCCTTTCACCAGAATGCAAGTAGATTTCATTGAGATGCCTCCCTGTAACAGATTGAGGTATGTTTTGGTAGTGGTCCGCCTATTCTCTAGGTGGGTGGAAGCATTCCCAACAAGAAGAAATGATGGGTTGACAGTAGACAAGCTACTGTTGAGAGAATTCATCCCCAGGTTCGGGTTCCCAGTGACAATTGAGTCAGACCGAGGAGGACACTTCCAGAATGAGATTGTAGGATTGATTTGTGAAGCATTGAATGTACAACAAAAACTACATTGTGCCTACCGACCAGAGGCTTCTGGTGTGGTTGAACAGATGAATGGTACTATCAAAAATAGAATAGGGAAAATGTGTTTGGCCACAGGTATGAAATGGCCTGATGTCTTGCCTCTTGTACTCATGACAATTAGGGCCATTCCAGACAGAACCACAGGATTGAGTCCTCATGAAATAATTATGGGACGTGCAATGAGACATGTGTTTATGCCAGTCAACAAGCTGATGAAAATTTCTGATGACATGGTGTTGGAATGCTGTAAAGGCCTGACTGACGCAGTTCATTCTGTGTTTCATCAGGTTGGACCAGATGCCACCACACTTGAAAAGAAGCAAGCCCATGATCTGAGCCCAGGTGATTGGGTAAGGATAAAAGTCCACAGAAGAAGAAATTGTCTGGTTCCAAGGTGGGGAAAACCACGACAAGTCATTTTGACTACGACAACAGCTGTGAAGTGTGCTGGACTGAAAAACTGGATCCATGCCAGTCATACCTTGAGAATTCCAAATCCAGTGGACAACACAGGAAAAGAATACTTTGATGAATCAGAATCAAGCACTGAATCAGATGACGAAAGGTCAAAGACACAAGGAAACTCTGAAAGGGGGGAAACAGAACAAAGATCAGCTTTAGTCCCCAGAAGTGTTGCTCTGAGAAGAAGATTGCAGATTTCTGAATCCAGCAATTCTGGGAACGAGCAGGAAGAGCAAGGTTCCAAGAAGGAACACAGGAAGAAAAGAGGAAAGAGTACCGAAGATGCAACAAAAGAAATAAGTGAAAAGGAAGTACCAGATGAGAGACTGAGAGAAATTCCACCTGAAGTAACAAATCTAAGTGAACAAGGGACAGGTACAGAGAGAGAGGGACAGATTGCGGAAGACCCCCGAGGAGGTGTAGGGAACTGCAACATCCAGTTAGGTGAAGGGACAAGTAGTCAGCAGGAAGATTGTGTGCTGGAGACCCGAGGAGGGACAGAAGTAGGGAAAACAAAACAAGTGGTGGACAAGGAAGTTGCTGAAAAGACAAAGCAAGTTGAGACAGAGTCTGAAGAGAGTGAAAACGAAATACCTGAAAGTTGAGTCCTAAGAAAGAGAGCTTGGAGGAATGAAAAGAATGACAAAGGAAGTAAAGTAAAAAGAGTCGCAAGAGATGATGTTTGGCCCAATAAAATAAGGAAACTAAGATACAGACTGACACGAGTGAATTCACCAAGAGCTGAACAGGTGAATGAAGTGACAAGTCAAGAAAAATAAAAAAAAAACGAATTAACTGAAGACAAAGAGAGTAGAAGAACAAGGAAACCTAACCAGAAGTATAAGTCACCAAAATGGACGTACGTGGCACTGCCTGAACAGGGAGAAGAGGCAGATAGTCAAGGAAATCCAGAGGAGACTGTACTGAGAGTGGTTGAGGATGAGATTGAGTCGGAAATCCTGAGAGTTCTCTTGTCCGACATTGGAGAAGAAGAAACCGAAGTTCAGGAAAATCCATATTTGAAAGACGAGAGGGGAGTGAAGAACGATGAGATGCCAAACTGAATAAGTTAAGAAAATTATTGATGAAGAAAACTAGATATTGAATTGAAAATAGTGACTGGTAGAACCAAATAGGTGTTAGAACCTTAGGTTAGAAAAATAGTTGTGAAGTAGAAGAGGCTAAGTCAAAAGACACGGTCCATTTTAACAAGATGGCTAACATAGAAAGTAGTAAAGGTAGATGTACATTCATGAAAAGATGGTGTAAAATGTGTTGTTGTTGTACAGGATTATTAATGCTTTTATTGAGCATCCTTGCTCTTGTCATTTCTTTTAAGGCCACTATAGACACTTTAGAAGGACATAGTGAGAATAAAACGAATATAGGGAAAATTCCAAAGGTAGTTCCAACTAGAATATATAAAAATTATTTGCATAAAGTCAGGTCAATAACAGATTTTTCTAATAATGTGTTTTCAAAATTATTGTATGAATATGTAAAGACAATGGACGTATGGGACTGCTACGTATGTATGCAGTTACCTGCATCTGTTTCTGAGGGAGTGACATATCATCCCCTTCCAGCAACGTATGGTATAACATGTAGTGTGATAGCTAGTTTGTTTTATGAGACAGGGAAATTAGAATATTATTTTTCAGATGTAGATAACATTTTTGCACATGTGCCTTCTTATAACAAATTGAACAAAGTAAAGCCTGCTAAGGTATTAGGTCAATTCTTTTCGGAAAATAATGAACTAACATTAGAGTATATTTTTAGAAACAATTTAACATGCAGTTTGAAGAAGGAGGAAAAGACATTCCTAGACATGGTTGAGGAAAGAAGATTGAAAATGCAAAAGAAAGCAGCAGAAGGAAAAGTGGAGAAAACAATCTGGGATATAGAGAAAGAAAAACATTTGAAAGGAGAAGCTAGTCCAACTATAGCTTTAGATTGGCCTCAGAAAGGGAAATTTTGCATTCGAAGGAATCAAACAGCGTATGATAATTATTTTCTAGGTAATAGTGAGTGCCAGGATACATATCGAATCATGGGTGGATGGGGATTCAAAGGTGGAAGAGATCCAGTCTTTCCTGGATTATATTTTATTTGTGGGATCAGGGCATATTATCGTTTGCCAGACCATTGGTATGGCACATGTTACGTAGGCCTGGTTTTTCCAAAAATCTTTCATATGGATAGAGGAGAAGATGGTGTACATAGCTTAAGTAATCATTTAGCTAGGACCAAGAGAGAATCTTGGGCAGAAATTGTAGGTGATATTTTTCAGGCATTGATACCAGCAGTGGGAATAACTCTGAATGCAAACAAAATGAGAAAATTGTCAACAGTAGTGGATCGCTTGTCAACAAGCACCGCTGGAGGATTTTTATTGGTTAATACTGAAATGGTTGCCATGCGTGCTATGGGAATGCAAAATCGACTTGCCCTTGATATTTTATTGGCAAAAGAGGGTGGAGTCTGTGGAATGCTGAAAGTTCAACATTGTTGTACTTACATTCCTGACGAAAGCAAAGATCTGAAAACTTATATTAAGAATATTACTGAATTACATGATGAACTTGCACCACTGGAGGTTGAAAGTGTTTGGGATAGAATTGGTAAGAAAATAGCTGCTATTAAGAATTTCTTAGTAAAATTAGGTAGTACACTTATAGGTAAAATATTATTTCCATTAACATATGTAATCTGCATAGTTCTAATGATAAGATTATGTTGTATGTGCTGTAGAAACAAGAACAATGAGAAAAGAATAAAAAGAGAAAATTCAAAAAGAAAAGATAAGAAACAAGAAAGAGAAATTGAAGAAATAGAATTGGAGGAGTGGAAGGAGAGTATGTATCAGTAAAAAGAGAAGACGAAGGTGAAACTGAACTATGATTAACCCCTTCAGTGCCCCGCCCTTTCCCCGCCCTGTGCCGGCCCTTTTATTAGCGGGCGGGGTTCATGACGAGATAGTCTCGTCATGGGCACAGCGCAACCGCGCTCCATGACGAGACCATCTCGTCATGGGCACTGAAGGAGTTAAGAGCAAGAAAACATTCTAAAGATTCCGTAAAGGCAGAAAATTTTTGGGGTGTTGTGGTGATAAAATCACCAAAGGGGGGATTGCTGGAGCGGGTAAGGCAAAATTTTGTATACCCACCCCATTTTGCATGTCATTTTCTTAATTAGATTAATTAATTCATTATAATCGTACTCATGGTTTGGAGTGATGTGGAAATAACTAATCAACCTTATTAATGACCGAAATACACATGGGATTTGCCTCTGCATGGCTTAATTAATGACGTGAACTAAATTTTGTACGCATACTAATGATAGATAAATAGAACATTGCATGATATATGTTGCTTCAGTGATGTAATTGTGATTTGTGCTTTATTTTGTAAGTATAACCCGCAATGAGTGTTGCTTTTGCTAGATAAAAACATACACATATGGGTATTAGTGAGGGAATGACATTATAATAGTCATTTTTATGTATTAATTATGTTTTGTGTCTCTTTGCTTAAGCTGTCCATTTTGGCCTGCCTAAAGATGGCTGACGTTGGTGCCTAACCCGACTGCCAACGCTGAACAAGGTTTGGGTGAAGTGCGCCTGCGCTAAGATGAGCAACAATGGCCCCGTCCTGTCCCCAGGTAAGACGTACTTATCAAGGCCACTGGGAGTGGTGCCTACGCTACAGACAAAAGACTTTACAAAAGAACCAGAACCAGCAAGTATGCTGACATCATGGACTAAACCTTATGGGAACAGAGAGGACGATCCCTGATTGTCCAATCAGCGAACTCGGATGTCCAAAATTTGTTACTTTTTTTCATCAATTTTACTATAAATTATGGTAGAATAGAGAGGTAATTAGATCAGACGGTCGCTCCTTCGATTTCCTGATGATATGCTGACGGAGAGGACAGTGACACTGCAGGACAGCTGTTAGCCCAATTCTCTGACGGACTGAATTAATGCCCAGATTTCTGAGGAACTTTACCTGCTAAATTGATGGGCATAGATTTGCGAGACTGCCAGATTTGACATAGAGGACGACTTTAGCCAGAATAGGTAAATATGAATGGCAACTTGATCAAACAAATGATTTACTTTGCAATTTTAATATAAATTTGGATTTGAACATCTACAGAAATGAGTCTGGTTGTTTATTCATTGAAATGTGTTAATGTAAAGGTTAATTAGAGTATTAGTATTTCACTTAAACCGCAACTAGCAGATCCGTTCCGGTTATGAGGGTAATACCAAATGTGGAATCTAGGGCCTAATGAGTATTAGAAGGGTTTGTAGGTTTGTTGCTCATTAAGGTAAAGTGGTATCTTCCTCCCTCATTATTCAGCGCTTAGGAGGATAATCGCCTCTTGCACGGACTAATGGTAAGTGTGTGTTGGTGTTATGGGCCCCACCAGCGAATGTATGAATAGTGTACGTGTGTGAGATCTTTTGGTCCGTGGCAGTAAGGAGGGATTTTGCACTCTGCGCTGGATCAGGGCAAGGAGCCCAAATTTCAGGATTGGTTAGCTGACCTCACTTTTTGTCAGGAGCAAAACAATGTATATGCTGAACTGCTTCCACCCCGCTCACGGCCCCCTGACATCTGGGAACCTCTCACCTCCTACCTGCTGAGAGTGATGCTAGGAGACACCGAAGATAACGCTGTGAACGCGTAGACTAGCTGTCAGATGGTGTCCGTTTGACCCCCACTTGGGGGGGTCATCCTCTAGTAGAGCTGTTGGGAAATTCTGTATACCTCTCATGCCTATGCCAGATATAATGTATTGTGTCCTGAACCTTTAATCTCACATTCTTTGGTTTATGTACTGTATCGCCATATCCATGAAGCGTCAATGCAGTGCCCACCATGTACTGTACGTGCTTGTGTTGTAGTGCAAAAAATGCCAATAAACAAAGTAAAAAAAAAAAAAAGATGATACTTCGAGTAGGTTGTTGTTCTTCCACATGGCCTTTTAGATCCACCCCACTCTAGCAAGGTTGGGAACCCAAACCAAAAATGGCACAGAGGAGTCTGTTGGATTGTCAACAAAGGGATGTGTTTCTGGTCCCTGAGTAAGCTGAGAATGAATGAATGAATGAACGAACGGAGGAAAAGGATTTATAGCACACACACCTGTACTTAGAGAAAGACCCTAATAAGAACAGAGCCAGATATTCAGTCTCTTGTAAGCAACTTTCTTCGCAGGAAGCATCCGAAGGTCCAGCGGAGGCTGATTGCAGGCTTTGAAAGTTAAGTACGAGAAGGCTTTACCTCCCCGCCTCATACACTTGATACGAGTCACTACCAACAAGGTAGAGAAAGCTGAATGCAAAGTTCTGGTAGTGTGATAAGGAATCAATCTGTGGATAGCCAGGGCAGGACTGAAAGATCGCACGGTGGACCAGAGAGAGTGATTTAAAAAGGATCCATTTCTTGATAGGCAGCCAATGCAAAGATTTTTAACAAGGGAAAATCGATATTCATCTCAAGATGAGCCGAGAAGCAGAATTCTGCACCACCTGGAGATGACCTAGCAAAGCCTCAGACACCCCTAAATAAAGAGCATTGGCATAATCTAAGTATGATGCGGCCAATGCATGAATCACCGTCTTCTTACAATGCAAAGGAAGGAGATACAGACATTTATTAAGAGTGCGAAGCAACCCAAAACACATACCAACTGCTGCAGAAATCTGGGGTTGCATGGACAATTGATTCTCAAATTTAACTCCCAAATGTTTCACCACTAAAGATGGTGGGAGAGAGGGAAGCGAGCACAGCAGAAGGCCAAGCAGCTTCCCACCAGTTGTCAGAGTGGGAGCCAACAAGAAGAATGTTTGTTTTCTCAGAATTACATTTTAACTGGCTGCTCTGCGTCCAATCAAAGACCGCCAACATGCAGTCCTTGAATGAACTTTCTACTGACGAAGATCCTTCACAAGCAACTGGGTATCATCCACATAGGAAATGACTTTGCAACCCAATGATTCCACCGATAAAAGGATGGGGCTTAGAGAAGAGTCCTAAGGCACTCATTGCCTCACTGCCTTAAAATCAGGACAGAGAGGTGCTACTCATTCCCACTGCCCTCTAGAGTCAAGGAATTACTTCACCTAGTCCCATACCAAACCACCACCCCCCAGTGTGGCGAGATGTTGTAAAAGAATCGTGTGAGTGGCAGTGTAACATGCTTAAGAGAGCTCAAGTAAAACCAGCACCACATGTTTGCCTTGATCTAAAGATGACTTAATAGGGCCGGATGTTTCAAGCAGCGCGGTCTCAGTGCTGTGGCGGGGACGAAACCCTGATTGACTTGAGTGCAGCAACTTGCCCTGCTCTAATTCGTCTGAGAGTTGGAAATTGACCAGTTTTTCCAGCTTTTTAGCAAATGCTGGCAACAGCGAGATGGGCCTATAGTTTCTGAAGATGTTAAGGTCTTAAGAGGACTTCTTAAGGAGAGAATCAAATGCTCAAAATGCAATGGCAGGCAGGCTCTGCTGCAATGCTTGACAATGGAGGACAGAGACAGAAGCGGCACAGGATGCGTGAAGGGGGGCATGGACACTTGTCAGTGTTCCACTGAACCAGGAGGATGTGGTACTGTGATTGAGAAAATACCCCAACAAAGTGGCAGCAAGTTTGAAGAAGGGCTTTGTTGTATTCGATGTAAAGCCTAGCGATTCTGGGCTGAAAACTTAAAATCAATATGGAGTGTAAAGGAAAGAGTCCACGTCACTCAAACTGAAGAATGAAATGCAAGTGGACCTAGCAAAGTTGCAGCCAGTTTGAGGAAGGGTTTTGTAGTCCATGTAAAAGGATGTAGCAGTGATGCTGGGCTGAGAAGTTAAAATCAGTAGAGAGTACGAAGGAATCAGTCCACTCCACACAAACTGAAGAAAGATGTACAAGTGGAAAAAAAGGTGGGAACTCTTGAGGATTGTGTTGTATTGGGTTTAGAATGTAGAAATGTCATCTGTTCCATGTGGTTATCTGTCATCCGCGAATGGTGGTTGTGAGGGTTCCAGGAGGACAGTTGGAGCTGGGGATTGAAGGAGTGAGACTGCTAATCTCGGTTGGTGCGGCATATCCAATAAGGTTTTGTAGGACACTTATCTCTGGTGTCTCTTCTTCTTTCTCATTTGAACTTTATAACACTGGCACGAGTGGAGCCTGGGAAGAGACGACTTCCATCGCACCAACCGCTCCTGAATCCATATCGTAATCTGTCAGAGGAGGATCCTTCATGCAGCCGGTTAGCCAATTTTCTTTGGAGGTATGTGAGGCTGAATGACCCCGCCCGGTGTATTACTCATGTTGGGTCAAGCAAAAATAACTTTAGATTGATTGGGACCTGCCCTTTTAGGGAACTAGTGGGTCATTGAAACCAGCGCATGATAGCGTTCAGCATCACCAGCCTCAGAACTCAGCACTCGCCTGCAAGTGTCATCTCCCCCCAGCAGCAAATCGGCATTCAGCAGCACTGTAGCAGCTGTGTGTCGCCCTTTGTGGCGCGTACTGACACAATGTCCAACGTGAGGCCATTTTGGGTAGGGCAACAATGCACATAACTTTGAAACAAAACGGAATCCATTGAAGGGTAAGAATTTAACTAATTTGCACTTGTATTACCAGAATGCACCGGAACAGCTGACTTTAATTTGATTGGCTTACTAAAGCTCCCATTTAATTTTTTTTTTAAAAGGCCTATGAGGAAGAGGAAAGTACCTCGAAACGCGTCAGGCTGACGAAATGAGACTGTGGCTGCCACTGCTGGCTTTTGTTTGAAATAAAACCGCATGGTTTAAATTCTCCGTTGTGTGTGTCCTCATGCTTCTGGGCAAATTAGATTAATATATATATATATATATATATATATACACACACACACACACACACACACATACATGTTACTGGCATTAGCACTGTAATTTTTCCAAGGGCTTGGAAAGGTAACAGTGCCGCATTTCTGACTTAATAGTGCCATGAGTAATTTTCCATATGCATACACTTTCCTATATTGTCTACAAATTTCACATACTGTCAGTAGTTACATCCATCATTATGGCATCGACTAACATGCCTTTTCCTTGTGTGTTCTTAGCTGAAATGGGTGAACCACTTACACAATGGAAAAAATGGAAAAATCTATTTGATTCATACCTTGTAGCAATTGGAGGTGAAATGTTTTCAGCTGCTAGGAAACAAGGAGTATTGCTGCGCAATTTAGGTGTCGAAGTTCGTAATATCTATGACAGTTTTAAAACCATTTATTTAGGAAATGCCGAGGGGGAAGCAAGAGATGTTTTTGAAATGTTTGTACTAATGTTGGAGAAACATTTTGAAGCCAGGATCAATATGGTTTTAGAGCGCCACAAATTATTTGAAAGGACCCAAGGAATGGGGGAGAGTGTAGGAAATGACATGGCTGGTTTACAAACATTGGCACGCACATGCAAGTTTGATCCCTTAGCTGATTCACTTCTAACAGATCAAATGGTGCAGTACACGATAATATCAGGGTTTAGGAGAAGTTATTGGCAAAGAATCCTAGGCCATATTAGCAAGAAACTGCGAAAAATATCGCAGAGCGCGCCTAGCGTAAAAATTTTAATCGCCAGCTATCGCTGGAATATATCGCCACGCTAACACTGCATTAGAAACAATTAGTGCTATGGTGATATATATTCCAGCTATAGCGGGAGAGAAGGGCCAACATCACGACAAAACCAGTGATGTTGCATGGGGAAGGGGGAAAACCTTGCTGATACGACCCTGTGGTCACATCAGCATAATCCACCCCCCATGTTAGGTATGGTTAAGTCAGGAAAATAGCAGGTGTTAAAAAACCGGCGATGACCCCGGTTAGCTTGACTTTTCATGTCGCTAACCGGGGCCAGGGCCTCCTTGCTAATAGGCGATAGGCCTGTTAGTGGCTGTTTATAAGGTTTGTTGGTCGGGAACGCCTACTTAGCATGTCATTGGTGATAAATACTGCTGACATGCAAAGCGGCACCCAAACCGGTCACTTTCGTCAGAAAGCTGTCGCTAACTGCTGTCAGCGACAGCTTGCGGATCGGGCGATAAAAGAATAGCCGCTTTAGCGGGAAAAAGTGCAGCTAACGCGGCGATAGGGCCCTTGGTAATATGCCCCCCTGATCTTAGGGAGGCTATTACCGTTGTAGAAAGTGTAGAAAGTACAAACACTTGGGTGCGTGAAATGTGAGCTGTGCCTTCTCCATTGGAATAATAATAATAATAATAATAATAATAATAATAATAATAATAATAAATAATAATAATAATAAAGGCAACCCCAATAATCCTGCAGTAAATGAAATTGTGAGGGAGTTCTTGGATAAGATTAAACAAAAAGCGAAGACAAGTGGCACCAACAAGGAAAGCAAGAATAAAAAATGAAGTGCTATAAATCCTTGTTGTTCAGTGAACAGTACTCAGTCCTACGCCTGGAATTCTGTTTGCAGGAAGTGTTGAAGAGGGGTTACTATATCTGAGTTTGTAAGGGAGTTAAAGGACAGTCTATCAATATGTTATGTGAGGATCTGACCAAGATGGTATTGACTAACAAGACTAATTCAAGTGAAGTGGATATGAGTCCATTAACCATACCTGAGTGCCGAATTAAACGTGATAGAAAGGAAGTGGTGGTTTTAGCTGACTCAGGTTCACCCTATAACATGGTGGGGGATAAGAATTGAGAGGAAATGTTTGGTGATAAACATATTACCCTGTTCCATCCTGATATAAATCCTGTGAGTTATGGAGGTTCCAAAATTGTCATTTTAAGATATGCGGTTATGAGGATTACGTTCATGGATATGGAGACGGTAGAGAAAGTGCACATAGCAAGGCAAGAGGATAATCTGATGGGGTGGCAACACCAAGATGGCATGGGTTTTATGTTGAACCCTAATGCTGTCCAACCGGCCATGTCTGTGTCACCTGAACAGGAACATGAATATATATTGCTGCAATTTCCAAGTGTTTTCAGTGGAAAATTGTGTTTCCTTAAGATTTCGAGTACAGAACTATTTTAAAGAAAAATTATGTTATCTTCATCCATAAAGTCAGGAGGGTTCCCAATATCATGTTGGAACCATTGAAAAGAAAATCAACAGGTTGATTGAGGATGGTGTGATTAAAGAAATTGAGCCCTCAGAATGGCTTGAATTGTGTTAACACCGAAGGGTGGGGTCAAAAAAACTAGAATGTGCGTTGACCAAAGGAATATGAATATGCATATCTGGGTTGATTCCCAAACTCTCCCTAACATCTCTGAGGCTTTAACAGTGTTTGGGGGTGCCAGAGTTTTCAGTGGTGTGGATCTCTTATCTGCGTATCAGTAAGGTAAACTGCATGAGGAGTTCAAACACCTGAAATCATTCATCACACCTTGGGGGATTACTGCATTATTATTATGCCCTTCGGGTTACTGTCTGCACAGGCATGCTTTCAAAGGATCATGAGAAATGTGGTAGATGGGATACCAGACATACTTTCCTTTAAATATGACATCCTAATTTATGGATGGGATCTGGAGGAGCATGGCAAGACACTTGTAGAGGTGCTGGAGAGATTGGCAGGGGCAGGTTTGACATTTGAGAAAGAGAAGCGTAGATATCAAGTTGGAGCTGTTTCTTATTTCGGCTATGCTATTTCTGCTGAGGGGAGTAAGCCCGAGTTAGAGTTAATTGTCTTGATTCTGAAAGCACCAACACCATGAGACAAAGATCAGGTGAGATCTTTCCTTGGACTGGTGGAGTGCTACACCAAGTTTATACCTAATTTCTATGGTTAGCCCATCCTATTTGGGCTTTGTTGAACAAATGTGTGTGATTTGCATGGTCTGATGAGACTGAAGAGGCTTTTAAGGCCATTAAGAATTGCATCAGTGGAATGCCTACTCTGGGACACTTTGATGTTTTTAGGAAGACCATTTTGACGACAGACGCTAGCTTTAAAGGGCTGAGAGCTGTGCTCTCAAATATTGTTGTGGTGAAGAAAAGTAGGCCTGGGCGGAGCTCGTGGAGTTCTACTCTGCGGAATTCTGTGGAGTTACTGAAAAACTCAGCGAAATTCAGCTGAGTTACGCAAGCCGGCAGAATCAGTAATGTTCACCAAACGTCCAAAACACTTTGCTCACTTTAGGCCCCCTGTCAGTGCAGATAAGAGGGCATTCCTAGCTGAAGATTACTGAAGGCCAGGAGTGCAAGTCCTGTACTGTGCCCAGAGTAGCTGGAGGTGCAGGGTGGCAGAGGCAGTGCAAGCTAAGTCCCTGAGGACTGTGATGCTGCAGGTAACTGTGATCATGCATAGAGTACCGACTGAGGGCAGACACAGGAGAAAAAAAACATGAAGGGCATAACTGATTGTGCAAGTGTGCCAGAAGAAGAACGAGGCAGTGGAGAGTGTGGCTTAAGGCATGCGAGTAACTGAAGCTCTACAGGGTAGCTGAGGTCATGCATTGTACTTATCAGCATGGCGGGTGACAATGAGCATTGCTTGTCTAAGGGTGTACAATCATTCAAAACAATCTGATGGAGCGTGTATTCTAAATCCACCCCTTAGCCACCTAGTCCATGTAGCAAGACAGAGAGATAAAGGCGCACAGTGCCAGCAGCAATGCGGCGGCGGGGTCTGTTTGTCGGGGGGGGAGGTGTTCTGACCCCCACTCTTCAGGGGGGATTATCTTAGGGTTAGCTTTGGCAGATGCGCTCGCTGGCCCTGGTAGGGGGTCTGACAAGAAGAAGCGGTACACAGCAAGAGAATCCAAGCTCACATCCGCCCATCCCGCGGGCATCTCAGGTGCGTGCCTCCCGTTGTCCCTGAGCTTGACCCCAGAGTCAATGCCCACACACACTCGCACACCACACTAACTTTGCAGAGTGCAGGGGAGGCATAAGTGCAAGTCTCAGGCATGTGCTGTTCGTGCCTGACCAGCATTATACTAAGGAGAACTAGAGTTCTTACCTTTAAGGAGCCATTTCGGGGGTGCAGCACTGGTACACTCCGCCATGTGTTATAGGTTGTGTTATTGCCAAACTTCGCGCTCCAATCAGAGTGCAGAGTAGCAGAAACTCTGTGAACTCCGCGGGCGGAGCAGAGTGGAGTTGCTCGCTCACTTAAAGATGCAGAAGAACAGTATTCCACTATCAAGAGGGAAGCTTTAGTGTGTGAAAAGAGCAGGAGGAGAGACGTGAATTTTCATAAAAAAGAATTACTGGAAAAGAACTGATGTAAGATGTAACTGGAGGCAGTGTGTTAACAGCAGGCAAGCGGAAAAATGAAATGATGGAAAATCAATCCAAGCATTCTTTGGTGGAAACCTGAGCTTTGTCCAGTACAGGAGATACCAAGCTGCTTATGCATCTCAAAGTCACTGTGACGTAGCTTCACAGTAGAATGTGCTCAGTAGTGGAAAACACACTGATGTACTTGAACATGCAGAGCATTCAGCGGTCAAGAGGCTGAAAGAGCAGTGGGTATCTGTATGCATCATCCCTCATTATGGCATCTTGAATATTTTTGACAAAAAGAAAACCAGCACCTTCACTGTGTTCATCAGCAGAATAAAGGTATTACAAGGACACTGTTTTGCCATTCATGAATCAAAAGGGATAGTCAATGTGCTTAAAAGAGATTTAGAATACAGGAAGAGCTCCCCACTGCCCCAAAAACATGGTTGTACTGCTGTCCCCATCGTGTTGTGCCACATTCTAAATCTAAGGAAACCTCGTGATATTGTTCTGGTGTTTACACATCTATGTTTGAAAACAGGCGCAAATCTCAAAGCCTGATAGTAACATGAACTCTCACATTTTCATAAGAGATGCACAGACAACACTGTACTACCCTCTAGCTATGGACCTACTGTCAACTTAAGCCTGACTCACCAACCATCTTTAGAGAGTCAGAGACCTGGAGGTAGGCCATTTGTCTCCCAGAACCCCACTCACTGAGAGGGCATAACCCCAAAATACATGGTTCAGAAAGGCAAATTGTGAGGACTAGCTGGATACAGAACAGCATCCAGTGCAGTGTCCTAATCAAGAAACAGGCTAGAAGGATTACCGTGTGAAAGGTCAGGAAATTATAAATGGAGAGAAGGCAGAGAGGGTAGAAGCTTGCGTTATTATTATAGTCTTGTAGAGCACGCAGCTACCCAAAAGGGCTTCTCTGCGCTAAGCACAGAGACTGTGTACAGGATAGTGGTTCAACACAGCCAAGTCTTGAGGCTCCTGCAAAATGCGGTGCAGTTTTTCAAAGACTCAGGAAGGGAGTTCCACAGTTTCGGGCACAGGATTTCGAAGCAGCGTCCTCCCATTGGACTGGTAAGGCACCACCTGAATATATTGCCGACCTGCTCAGGCTCTGGCTTTGTACATATAGCACAGAGCTTTGAATTGTATACGTCAGTCACCGTGAGCCTGCGAAGCTCATAAAAAAGGTGTCAAACCGAGGCATATTTCGGGAGCCGATACAGAAGTCTAGCCGCAGAATTCTGAACTAACTGTGATGGTCGCATGGAAGCCTTATCTATTCCTAAATACAAGATATTGCCGTAATCCAATCCAGATAAGATTAGAGATTGGATCAAAGTCCTTTGAGCTGAATTAGGAGTCATCCAGATGATCTTTTTTACCCACTTGAGCACAGAAAAGCAGGTGGTGTTAACCCTGACCACCTGGGGCTTCACAGAGAGATTTGCATCCAGCCAAAGGCCCAGCTTTTTAACCTTGGGGGACAGGTCTGGAAGAGCTCCTGGTGATTCTGGCAATGCTGTGGGCCCCAGAATTGAGGATTCTTACCCAGGATTATGACTTCCATCCTGGCACAATTGAGCTTGAATGAGTTATTTATCCATAAGGAGATTCGACTCAAGCCCAGGTGAAGAGCAGCCGGTCCATGGCCTTGTGCAGAAGACAAAGAAAAGATGATCTGGGTGACATCTGCAAAGAGGGTCAGTCCGGAACTCTCCACAAGATCTTCAAGTGGGCAAGTGTAGATTTTGAACAGCATTAGACTTAGAGCTAAACCCTGAGGGATTGTAGAGGTTAGAGCCCGCGGCTCTGACCTAGCATTGGCCGAAACAAACTGAAATGTCCGATCTTTTAAAAATTATGGGGCTTATCATCAAGGACCGGCGATAATTATCGCTAAGCGTACTTAGTGCTAGGATAATTATCGCCGGGTAACGTGGAATTTTATCGCTGAGATCGCATGCTATTAGCAACGCTTATCTCAAAAGCGATAAAATTCCAAGCGCTAACTGCCAAACGTGAGATTATCGCTGGAAATCCAGCGATAATCTCACAAAGTTTGGCGATAGCTTGATGATAGGGCAAGGCATACTTAGACATGATATCCACCTTCCATAGGATATCATGGCTAAGTCAGTCCTGAAGCAGGTGTAAGGAAAGTAGCGATAACAGGGGTTATCGCTACTTTGCTTGTCGCTCTGCAGGTTAGCGTGCCCATTGATAATTGGAGAAATGTAGCGCCATTTCTTCAGTTATGTCAGGGCAGGAATGCCCACTTTGCATCTCATTACAGATGTAAAGCTGGGCGTTCAGAATACAGGCGCTAATGCAAGGTTTCATGTGATAGCGTGCTGATTAGGCAATAAAATTATCGTCGCTTTTCGTACGAAAACGGACACAAAAGCGGCGATCATTTTTTATCGCCTCGTTGATGATATGACCCAATGTTATTCAGGCCAAAGATTTAAATTTAAGGAGCTAGCTGTGATGTCTGATACCGACACGTGTCTCACCCTGCTGTAAGATTTGGGAAGCGGTAGGGGGACAAACTGATAACGAGCATAAGAGAAAGGAATCACGTCCTTACCAAAAAACTGAAAATCAAAATGTGTAAGGTCCTTAAGGCATGTCTGGCTCAGCCTCAGAAACATTCCGTACAGACCTGTCTACCATTGGCCAAATGTATGTATGTATGTATACATGCACGCATGTATGTATGTGCATGGTATTTCTATAGCGCAAACCTGCCAAAAGGCGGGCGAGCACTGTACATGGTCAAAGAGAAAAATAAATTCAGCGAGTGATGGGAGACGAAGCTGGTTCTTAAAAGAGATGCGTCTTCAACTCTTTCCTAATTGGAGCAGTGTTGGGGTGGTCCTGACGCATACGGGGATGTTGTTAAAGATCCTGGGGGCATAGATGTAAAAAGGCCTAATTCACCACTACATCTGAGACACATGTATGGGTGGTGCTGCCTCTCTCACACAGCCCTACCTCTGCCAAGAACGTATTGCTTTTCCCGGTTTGCTTCGCTTTTGATTACATATTCCACGCTCTGGTCTGTGGGGAGCCGGTGTCTCTTCCAATCGCACAAGCCACTTCTCAGTTCTTTTCTATTTGCAGTACAGTAATTTGCTCGTTTTTTCCCTTCTCTAATCATGGTTCTGATTATGAAGCACCTAGTTTTTCATCACCTTCCAGTTTCTGGTAATTTGTAAAGACCTTGTTCTCCCTGGTGTACGGTAGAACCAGGGTTGTTTGTAATGTTAGTTTATTTCAACTAGATTTCTCACTCTGAGGCTGGTAGGAGCCTTGGGGCTACAGGAACAATATGTATTCACATACTTATCCCTTCAATGAGTTTTCTACAGCGCCATCTAGGGCCAATTTACAAAGTGATGTAAGATTACGTAATAGACCAGACCAGGTCCTTGTGGTAAATTTACCCCAAAGCATCTAAAATGGAAATAAAATTAGGCTATATGGGTGATTTAATATAAAATTGTATCAATTGAAAACCTGAGCTCTCTTTGCTCTTTTACTAATATGAAGTTGGACGTGTTGAAGCTGAACCACAAAGGTATGTACATACAAATGTTCTCCTGTTGCACCAATTTCCATACTTAAAAATGACTTTGTGATTCAGATATGTCAATGCATCTTTTCTGCCAGGATCAGCCACATTTAGGTATTGCCACATTCAAATTATGAATTATTGCATTACTGTAAAAGACATGAAAAGTGACTGATCAAGACGCTACCTATGTAACTCTGTTTTATTACACAGCATCGGGAAGGAGTTACATGGGTGAAGCATGGGCGATTCCATGCATCCATACATGTATTTTGATCCAGATTTACTAAAGGCAGTAAACCTGAATCAGCACAAAATGGTGAGCCAACCCGAGGCTGGCCTTACGAGGAGAGATATCTTAATTTCTCCTTTTTGATTCCTCTGTTCATATTCTGCATTCTGCAGCACACATAGAAAGAGGAAAATGCCTCAATATGGCTTTTATCACTCTAATAACACCCATAAGCCTCCATTCTCAGGTTAATCAAATGGCAAATAAGGATATGGAAGTGTAAGAAATGTGGCTCTCTAGTTAGCAATGGTTTGCACCTTTGTCCAAATAGGGACCCTTCATTCTAGTCAGGATAAGGGGGGTACACTACTGAAATAACCCCTGCTTACCCCCTTCGTAGCTTGACACGAGCAGTCAGGCTTATCTCAGAGGCAGTGTGTAAAGCATTTGTACATAACGAGCAGTAATAGAGTGAAAACACTACAAAAGGACACCACACCAGTTTAAAAAAAATCCAATACTTTATGTATTCAAAACAAGATAAAAAAGATAAAAAATTCAACATAAAATATGCACTTTGCAAGAATAACCTAAAAAATGCAGTTCCTTGAAATCGGTAGCTCCATCTGGTGCTACTACGGTGCTGAAAACAACAGAATCCACCAGTTCCGTCTGACCGCATTGCTCGGGGTGTCAGCAGACTCGTAAACAGTACCTTTTCGTTGCGGCCGATCACATTGGTGCTAGCCAGTCGTGGCAACCGTCACAGTTGCGATGTGAAGCATAGCAGTGCGGCGTGTGGTGTCCTCTAGACACGTGCAGGCAGCTGCTCAGTGATGGTGGTCCAGCGGTGTCGGTGAGACCAGGGCTGCGGTGTGAAATAAAGGCGATGCTTGTGGCGGTGCTGACAGATCACGGTGCCGGCGACAGAGCTGGTTGTTGGGATCTGGCGTCGGTCGGCCCGGACTGCATTGTCAGATGAGACAGTGCATCATGAGACTTACAAGCGGTGCCCCCAAGCCACTGTGCAGTGACAGGTGGAAGTGTGAGTGTGCAGCGACAGCGTCGGTAACAACAGGTTGTCGAAGTGAAGGGAAGCGGTGCGGAGTGCGGTGCACGTTGCAAGCAGCAGCTAGGTGGCTTCAGCGCCGGTCGTTGTGCGACCAGCGTTGCGGTCCGAGAAGGTCCGGTGCCCTCTGCAGTGCCTTCAGGACATGGAGCCAGCGACAGAGTCCGCTGCTTTCCCTCCCTCTGTGGCAACTGAAACACACAGTTCCAGAGGCGGTACCCAGAGGTAAGTGAAGTCTTTCATGTCCCTGAGACTTCTTGAACAGGAGACAAGTTCGGTTTACAGCCATTGGAGATACTCAGCACAAGTTAAGAAAGTTCAGTCCAGTCCTTTCACTGCCCAAGACAGAAGCAGCAACTGCAGGCCAACCCAACAAAATAACAACACAACAGCGGGGCAGTACTCCTCCTAGCAGTTCTTCCAGCACTTCTTCTTGGCAGGTTTCTTGATTCCAGTGAGTTCTAAAGTTCTGGGGTCTGGGCTCCAATATTTATACTGCATTTTGCTTGTCCTCTCAGGCAGAAAGTGTCTGTGTTTAGTCCAAACCAGTTCGGTCCTCTCTGGGCCAGCTTCCCAGCAGGAGGTGGAGACAGCATTGTCCAAGGCCGACCAGGTCCATTCAGGTGCAAAGAAATCTCCTCCCACTACTCTTAATGCAGCCCAGGTCTATTTAACCCAGCCTAGACTCATCCAGGAGAGGCAGGACACACCTCGATCCCCCAGTGGCTGTCTGAAGAGAATGCCCATCTCCAGCCCCTGTCACACCAAAGCCAGGCAGTCATCCACAACCAGCAAAGGCACACAAGATGGCTAAGCAACAAACTACCTACTTTCTAAAAGTGGTATTTTCAAACAAACATTATATAAAAATCACTAAAAGATGCATTTTTATATTCTGATTTCAGTCATACTAAACTCCACCTACCTATCTTGTTCCAAATGAAAGTTATGCATATAAGATGTTATAAGTAAACTCCTATTCTATCCTGTGGGACAGAGAGCCTTTCAATAGTGAAAAAACGCAATACAATGTATTTCACTATCACAACATGTCACACGCACCTGGACATGGCCTACCTTTCACATACACTGCACCCTGCCCAGTGGGGCACTTTGGGCCTACCTTAGGGTTGACTTACATGCAGTAATAGGGAAGGTTAGGGCTTGGTAAGTGGGTGTATTTTCTAAGTTGACATGGCAGTAATAACGGCATGCAGACACTGCAGTGGCATGTCCGAGAACCCTTTGAAAGGCTGTTCATGTGGGTGGCACAATTAGTGCTGCAGGCTCACTAGCAGTATTTGATTTACAGGCCCTGGCACTCTCAGTGTACTTTACTAGGGACTTACCAGTAAATCAAATATGCCAATCATGGAATCACCAATCCATAATATACTTTACAATAGGAGCACTTGCACTTTAACACTGAACAGCAGTGAGAAACTGCGCAGAGACACTAAGCCTGAAAAAACAGAGCCAAAACCAGGAGGTAAAAAAGCAAAAAAGACAGGGGAAACACGACAAAAGATGGCAGGTCTAACAGGAAGGGTCACACTAACGCAAGTGCTTTGAAAAGGCAAACGCTGATCAACACAAATATGAACAGGCTACAACATGTATCCAGAGCAGCACTGAGAGACAGCAGAAATTGTTCAAAGTGTGTGAGTAAGTTGCTGAACTAACTAGAAATATATTTGGAACCTGTAACCCCTAAAGATGCACTTGGATCTCGGCAAGAGAATCTTGGACCAAAGGATCTTTCTTACTTGGACACAAAGATGTGTCCTACATATTAACAACAATGAACTGCTGAAAACGTATTCAATATCTTAGTTATTTGACCAGCACCGGCAGCTCAATCTGATGAATGCCCAATGATTTCTGAAGCAGGAGCTGTAGCCAATGAACTAATTTACTAGCTGATTCACTTATCCAGCAGATATATCTGTTCCAAAAGCTGTGGCGACCTGTGAGAAAAATGGCCACAGGTTAAAACATTGTGGCCAACTCATCTGTTCATCCTTGTAATGCTGATAGAGGATGCACCACTGAGTAGTGTAATAAAACCTATTACCTTTAGGACTATAAACTGCAAGATTGGTAACAGGTTCCATGCATACAAACCAGGCTGTTGACCCCGTTTCTGCCTAACCTCTGCCATAGTCCTGACTCCTGGGAATGGAATGGGGGGGATAGAATCCTGGTGCACCCAGACATCGGGCTGTCCTTCTTCCTTCTAATCCTGCTCTAATGCATTTATCACCAGAGGCAAGGAGATGGCTGCAGGGGAGAGTAGGAGATCAGATAAGCCCTGGCGTTAGCTGATGGTCGAACCTCTACAGAAGCTTGTGAGTGATTAACATGCATTGGAGTGAGGGGATATTTTTGAGGTCTGACAGCTTTGTTGTCACCGGACCTTATGCGATCAATATAAAAATGAGCTTTCTGGAGTACTACAGAGAGGAGCTTTGGCCCTGACTGCATGCCGGTGAATAGGACTACATGTTTGAATGGACAGGGATTGTGTGCTTCCCCTCTAGTGCAGTCAAGGGGAATGTATTACTGTTTTCTAGTCCCAGCATCACCCCTTCCATTGTTATTTTTAGACTACAGAATAGAGTTGTGTGAGAGAGCAGTATGGGATGCCCATTGCCACACTAATCTTTGAGTATTTTTAAGTCTGACTTGGCAGTTGGCAGCGCAGCTATCACCTGACATCATGTTGTGGTAAATATTCTTTTTACCTTGACTGAATTTCATACGGAATCTAAAATAAAGTAAAATAGCTCAGAATAACAAGAGGCAGAATCCGTGGTATAAGAGATTTTCTGAATGGGCTTTATTCCAAAATGGCCGACTCGAGTGGCGGCCTTCAGGTTCCGTCACCACGAGGGTTCAGGAAGTGAAGTACAATACTTTATTGACAAGAAGTAACTTTTATAGGTCATACATTACAATGAAACGAATGCAAAAGGCGTAACAATTGATAAGAGGAATAACATAGTGGTACGTAATCGAAACTAGGCGTAATAAGGAGCAGAAAGAAACATGATTGGCTCTGATTATCATGCATAGGTGGATCTATAAGATAATACTTAACATAGATGCGCGCGCAGCAGCATGACGTGTGATTGACGTGCAACTAGGGGGTGAAGGGGACTTGACATTTAGCTCTACATGTGGAGACGAGAAGTCTGGGGGGTCAAGTCAACCTAATCCCAAATCATATCTAACATCCTATGTTTAGAGAACTATGTTATCCACAAGAAAAGACTCTCGGACAGAATCTATTCTATACTGACTGTGTGTGCGTGTACAAGCGTCTAAGTGTCTATATGAGATGCGAGGGGCAGAAAACTTTCCATGGCAACAGGGCTATGAATTACTTGCAGGAGGACGGAAAGGCCGAGTCCTTTGCTTGTGAGCTAAAGGAAATGTTTACCTAAATCACTAGACAGGAATGCATCGGCTGAAGAGCAAAGTAGATAATTCGAAGGTGAAATACAGCTTCTTGGCAGGCAGGCAAAACTGGCCGGGGCAGGCACCGTTAGCTGCACAGGGAGTAGGACAAAGTTCATGGATACAGATGCGAGCTCAAGCTGAAGCTGTCAGAGACAGAGAGCAGGGAAGGCTTTGAGGACAGAATCGGGCCTACTTGCCTGAACTGTAAAAATGGAGTAACTTAGCCATATAAAGTCGGTGGCCTTTCATACTTAGGAATCGAATATCCAGCCCATTGATGGCGGATCTGACAGAGAACATGTTGACGGTGGACGCACATATGTTTGCGTTTTTGGAAACTGGAACTGGAGGGAACATACATGTACTTGTGACATGCACATAGAACCGTTGGGGTCCAAGATAGGGGACATAACGAATCAGGAAAATCCACATTTCCACATTCCCTCCTTGTCCCCTACTTGCCCTTCAAGAGATATCAATCTTCATCATTCCATCGATTTGCTCATGGAGCATCATTTCTTCTTCCTTCTTCTTCCGGCATTCTGAACGAGAACTTTGATATGGAATGCATGATGTGGCACACAGACCACAAATCGCTGGTCCACATTGCAGGCATAAACAACAACTGAAGAGCATAAGAAGGCCAATACCTAGGAACGATAGAACTCTCCATCCCCAGGCTGATATTACACTCCAAAACCACCCGGACCACGTCCAAGTGCCTGGATTCTCGTGTATCTGGCTCACAATCTTATGAAGGCGCGTTATAGCTTTATATACAGATGGCGAATTTTCTGGTATGAATATGCAGCAGCTGGATCCGATGACCCTGCAAGCTCCGCCCCTATCGGCCAGGATGACGTCAAGGACAAGACGATTCTGGAGAACAACAATTCTCATCACTGATTGTTCCTCTGTCAGATTGCCTAGGGCGGCTATAGTCTCGTTTACTACAGCTTCAAGAGTCTTGGTTAGTCTGCGTATCAGCTTACTATTTGATATTGTACCTATATAGGGAAAGATGCCTTTATTGAAATCTACATACTTGTCCCATGCCGTCTCAGTATAATCGACAACTGGGAGATCTCTTCGCTCTCTATTGTGTACTAAATGAACATTCCGATAATAATCAGGTGGAGCTAGGAAAACAGGTGGCAGAAGGAATGCTATGTAACAGGTACCATCCCAATCTAGAGGCAGACGCATATATGCCGTCTGACCACATATAAAGTAAGAATGGCGAGAAGCTCTAAATGAAGATTTACCTTGATCACTATATTCTACTGTAGTAACGCATTGGCTATGGCCCATATGTATGGAACCAACTTTTCTTACACATAATTCACCCTTAACTGGAAATACTGACATAGTGGGCAGAATTAGTTCAACTTCGGATTTGACATTCAGAATCATAAGATTAGGTGTAAAATTACCTAATTTATACACTTCATTTTCTAGATCAGTTCCTGTTCTACTGGGGTGACCCTCCTTATTAGGATGACAGACTTTGAATAAAACTAGATTCAGATTTCCCCATATCCAATGTTGTTGATAAACTGCTGTGTCTGGGTCTATGGAATTTAGTAAACTAAACCATGCTCCACAGGAGCCATTGTGTGTGAACGGATGTGGAAAGAAAGGCAGAACTCCTTTGTTATTCTGATAGGGAGGGAGTCGGCCACACACCCAACAATTGGTGGCATTACTAGTCTGATGGGAATGATGTAACATACTAATGAAGGTGTTATTGCGCAGCGCAAGTCTATAAGATAATTCATGTGGCGGTAGGTCACTAAAAGAATGTTCAGCAGCAACATTATAAACATGTCTAGAAATAGGATGATATATGTGCAAAATCACACTCGTAATAATTATTAAAACACTCAATAAAAACAAAATTAATAATGTCCTCATACAGTAGCTACGCAGTGATTTACAATACGCCTGTCGTTTCAACATTTCTTGGGTATTTTCTCTACTCAGGTCCAAGGGATACATGTCGGAGACAATTCAACCGCTTCACCTTGGAGAGGACTTAAACAATCAAATTGCTCGACTGTTTGGGCCTAAGCTTTAATTTATAGCACTGAGAGTCATTCTGTTCAACAAAAGGAAGTTTTGAATCAGTCTGTGAGGGAGTGCAGGGCACAGTGTCTATATCCGAGGATAGTCCATGAAATTTCTTAATGTGGCTGGAATGTATCCAGCCCTTGCGGCCCTCAACTTTCACGGCTGTTCTTGTGGTCAGCAGGACTAGCTTCGGTGCTTTCCACCTGGGCTCCAACTGGGTCTTCCGATCAAAATTTCTTACAAACACCAGATCCCCCGGAGCAACGTCATGGGGTTTCACCTCAGTGTTGTCAGGAAAAGCTGCAGCTACCTGTGAACGACAAGATTGTAGTGCAGACATCAAGGAAGCCAAGTAATCTGTCAGCATATTACAATTAACATCAGTTATTTTACGTGGTATAGGCGTCCCCCACATATTTGGTGGCCTTCCGAAGATCACCTCATACGGGGATAGCCCTGTTCGAGAGTGTGCTACCATTCTTATGTAAAATAGTGCAACTGGTAATGCTACTATCCAGTCAACACCTTTCTCCTTACATATTTTAGACAATCTGATTTTCAAAATTTGATTATGTCGTTCCACGAGACCTGCTGCCTCGGGGTGTCGGACACAGTGGAATTTCCACTGATATCCCAACAAAAGTGAGACATGTTTCATTAATTCGGATGAGAAAGGCTGGCCGTTATCTGAATATACAACACGTGGTAAACCGTACCGCGGGAAGAATTCTCGAACTAACTGTTTGGCAGTAGTCGGGGCCGTGTAATCTGATACTGGGTACGCCTCAGTCCATCGGGAGAGAGCGCAGACAACTACCAGAACATATTTGAATCCTCGACATCGTTCCATCTGGATATAATCCATTTGGAGCACTTCAAAAGGATGATCAGGAGTCTGGAATCCACCCTGTTCTACGGGAACACTTTTTCCTGGGTTGAACTGACAACATATCATACAGGTACGGACTTTTTGTTTAGCTGCTGCTCGTAAATGTTTGTTGAACCAAATGTGTTGAATGCTATCTAGCATAGCTTTCTCTCCTAAATGCGCTGGGCTGTGAATTGTAGCTATAATGGCTTGGACCATAGAGTCAGGAAGAAACCATACAGATTTCTCCTTCGTCATCCATCCCTGATCTGTCTGGATCCCTCCTAGTTCAGTCCATTTCTTTAATTCTTCTGCAGTAGCATGTGTCTGTATGTCAATTACGTCAAGTGCGGGATCCTTAATTGTCATACACTGTGTTGGTGTCTGAACTATTGGCTTTGTCATGTCTAATGTGCGATTCTGAGCAGTCTGTTTAGCTGTTCTGTCAGCTAAATCATTGCCTTGAGAAATGATATCAGTAACCTTCGTGTGTGCTTTACATTTCATAATCGATATGGCAGTTGGTAGATGTATTGCGTCTAACAAGGCATGAATGAGGGTTCCGTGCTGAATGTGGGCACCATGGGAGGTTAAATAACCTCTCTCTCGCCACAGCACGCCGAAGTCGTGTACAACTCCGAATGCATAACGTGAGTCAGTGTATACATTAACTTTCTTATTTGTGGCTTGAATACAGGCTTGTGTTAGAGCAATAAGTTCTGCTGCTTGGGCTGACAAAGTATCTATACAATTTGTCTCAATAACTTCAGTGTCTGTTGTGACTGCATACGCGGCCACTAAGTCTCCTGTACTTGCTCTCATGCACGATCCATCTACATACAACGTCAGGTCTGGATCTAACAATGGAACGTCTGTCAAGTCTTGTCTAGGTTTCGTCTTTATTTCAATAATTTCAACACAATCATGAGCTAGTGGGTCTGTTCCAATTACAGGTAATAGTGTAGCAGGATTCAATGTATTACACCGTCGGATCTCTATGTGTGGCTGAAACAATGTCAGTTCATAACCGGTAAGTCTTGCTATGGTCAAGTGTTGTGTTTGTGTTCGGTTCACAAGAACTTCTACTGCATGTGGTACTTGTACTGTCAATGGATGTCCTAACACTATGGCATCGCTTTGTCTGATTGCTAAAGCTGTTGCTGCCACTGATTTCAGGCACGCGGGCAAAGCCTGAGCTACGGGATCTAATGTACTGGAAAAATAAGCACATGGCTTGCGTGATCCTGCTTGATCCTGAGTGAGTACTGACAAAGCAGTACCTTCGCGTTCTGTAACAAAGAGTGTAAAATGTTTGCTATAACATGGTGTTGCTAAAACAGGTGCTTGGCATAAAGCTTCCTTTAGGCTTTCAAAAGCTTGTGTATGTTCCTGAGTCCAAGGGAGAACAGTCGATGTGGCTGCCTCCTGTGTGGTTAACTGAATGAGTGGTTTTGCTAGAAATGCGTACTGAGGGATCCACTGCCTACAATATGAAGTGAGGCCTATGAAAGCCCGCACCTCCTTTTGTGTCTGGGGTATTGACATGTTAGCAATTAACTGGATGCGATCTGGTGTAAGCTGCCTTCCCTCCTTGGACAGCGAGTGACCAAGATAAACAACTCGCTGGACACAGAATTGCAGCTTAGAAGGAGACACCTTGTGCCCCTTGTCGGCTAGAAAATGTAAAACTGTTAGAGAAGCCTTTTCACATTCAGGTTCGCTTCTCGCGGTGATCAGCAGATCATCGACATATTGAAGCAGTGCAGTGTTGACTGGCATGTGGATACTGTCAAGTTCTCGTTTCAGTGCTTGGCTGTAGATGCTGGGGCTTTCTGTGAATCCTTGGGGAGCGCGTGAGAATTTAAAGCTGCGCCCATTTAAACTGAATCCGAACAAATATTGGCTTTCCGGATCTATTGGGACGCTAAAAAAGGCATTCTTGAGATCAATTACAGTAAAGAATGTTGCTTCGGAATCAATTGCTGTCAATAATGATGATATATCGGGGACCACAGGAAATTGTGGCACAATGCACTTGTTTAGTTCACGCAAATCAATAACCAATCGGTATACTGGCGGAGCAGTAGGGTCAGTTCGTTTAAGAATCGGAATTATCGGCGAATTACATACATTGGAGTCTGTTTCTACAACTACTCCTTGGGCAATTAACTCATCAATGATTTTCAGCAAAGCCACTACAGCATCTTGCGGTAACTTGTATTGTCGCAATCGTGGTAATACCACTCCTGCCTTGAGTGTAACTCGGTATGGTGTAATGTTCATGCAACCAACATCAGTAGGGCCTTGTGCCCATAGATGTGCTGGTAAAGTCTGTAGTCGGGGATCCATGTCTCTAGACACATAGTGACCTTTAAAATCACGTAAAAACAACCTTATTCCTCCCGGAGAACAACATATTATGGCTCCTAGGGCTTTCAGAGTTTTAATTCCTAACAGATTTTCTGGGCATGATTTAGTAAGCAATAAATCTGTAGTTCGTGTCAAAGGTCCTATCGTAAGTGGAAGAGGCTGTGATACTTCATTAACAATAGGTTTTCCTGAAAAACCAAGGGAAACATTTTGAGAGCCTGAGAGGGGTGCCCCTGGAACTTCACTACGTTTTATAGTTGTTCGACTTGCCCCTGTATCGAGTAAGAATTTTCTATCTTGACCTAATAATTCACTATGTACATAAGGTCCTTCTTGATCTACAGGAATCTCGATAAGCGGTAAGTCAACTTCCCTCTCTAGGCTGGTTCATGCGTAACGCTGATACTCAGGATATTCATACTGTGCAGTCTGATACATTTGTCGTGTTGTGGTTTGTGTGGCAGTAACAGGCAACGGTGGTGCAGCTGGCACAAACTGTATTGGCTGTTGTGCGGCTGGCATGGCCTGGGAATGCGGCATAGTTCCTTGTTCATTCTGATCTTGTCTGAGTGGCCGTGATCTTTCTTGTGTTTTACCTATGGCGATATTATGTTTTAAAACTGGACAGTCGTGTACGTAATGACCTGGCTTTTTGCAATAATTGCATGTCCCTTTTACCGGTCCTGCTGAATCGGAATGTGTCATACCCTTTTTATGTCCTTCAGCCGGTACTGTCTGAGACACTAGCATTTTCATTTTTGTATCTTTCATACGTCTTTGTTCGTGTTCTTGTTCATCTCTAATTCTATTGTGATGATACTGTAACATTTGTAGCATTTGTGACGGAGTGTTACTTTGCCAGGTACTCTCGAATTTCAATATTCTATTCTTTACTGGAGGTAAAGCATTTTCTACTAATTTTGTCACAAATAAATGTGGATACGACTCACTACTTGTTTTTATACCACTATTTATTCCAAAACATTTTTCAAATCGGGCATAATAGTCACTTGTGTCTTCATCATGCTTTTGTTTACAGGCCGTGATTGCACCCCAATCTTCCTTCTTCGTAGTTAATAAACGTGGCAGTACTTGTACTAGTAAACCTGGTAATGCTTTGACTTTATCCCCGAGCCCTGAACCTGCAGCTCGGGCCTTTTCTTCCGTCTCTAATGCTGTCCAATCTATCTTTTGGTCTCCCACTTCCCACTCTTTTTCTTTCAGTTTTTCATAAATGCCAGCAGGTAAGAGCACCTTTAATATCGTCATAATATCAGGATAGGTATACTCTCCCATCAGCAACATGTCCTTAATTTCTCGATGGAAACCCGCTGGGTCTTTGTCATGACTTGGTACTACTTTCTTCATTTCTAACAATTCAATTTTTGATATGGGTGTGTATACAAATACACGGTGAAACTCATTGTCTTCGCCTTTTATTGGGTGCACTTCTCGTAAGGGATTTTGTCTATCCATATAATACGGCGTTCTTTCTCTGCGGGGCAGCGAGAAAGAATCCGGACTTACAAAAAGGACATACTGTTTACGTGACACTAATATTTCTTTAATTAACTTGTTACTAGAACCTTTCCATCTGTTCGTGAGTAGTTCCGTTAATATATCAGGTAAAGGACCAGGGTCAGCATGTTGGCTCTTATATAGTATAAGGAGTTGCTGAATCATATAGATTCCAGCTAAACGTTGTTCATCTGCACTAAGGTTAAAAAACGTGTGTGCTACGGTCTTATCACCGTATTTTCCAGGACTGTCAATCCAGTGAACGGCTGATCTGGCCAATTCTTGCTCATCCATGGAATCGAGGAGGTGGTAACCCCTTCGTTCTCGTAGTAGTTTATCTGCGGCTTGGAACAAATGTTCAGGAGACTTTAAATTTATTACAGGCGTCGGATACGTTCTGCTATTATTTGGACATTCTGAGTGTATGGGATCAGAAAAGCATCTAGTATTCTCACAGGATCTTCCTCTGCCTACGTATGCTATGGTTTCTGACTGTCTTGTGGAATTCCCTGATTCGGATACTTCATCTTGCTCGAACTCGTCTGTTTCCAATCTTTCTTCGTGAATACGTTCTATTTCTCTACGGATTTTTCGGCACATGGCTATTATACAGTTTTTCTTATCGTGTCTCCCTTCTGATATATTCTGGCTCCATCTTGTAAGAATAAGCATTGTATTCGGGTCTACCCCCGGACGGTCTTGATTTCTGATCACACAGTTTATGAGGAAACGTAACAGTTCCCCCTGTATCTCTACTTTCTGGAATTCCATAGCTCTGTTAATACATTCTGGGTCTCGCCCTGTTTGGACAAAATGATATATGTTATCTAGATGCGTAGTCATTCCTGGTAACCTCGCTAAATACTCTGCGGCTCGTCTGATACGTAATGATGCCAGGACCATTTCGTCCTCTTTACCGACCACCGGGTCATATCTACAATCTATAAGGAGTTCCTTAAGCGTACGTTCACTTACGAATTTGGGTGTACGTGAATGCGCTGATTCTTGAAAAACAAGTTTATTTATTCTAGGTGGCGTAAAAGTATTGCTTGCACCTCCCGTGGCCCCTTCAGGGGCGTCGGGTGTGAATGGATTCGTCGAACGTGACACAGCAACTATAGGTGTCGATACCACTGTAGAATCGATTGCGGGGACAGATGCGGAAACAGATGTGCTTGCCGGAGCTCGTGTCGGGACTTGCTGTTGCACGGGGACAGATACCTGATCCTGACGTTGAACCCCTCCGCCAGACGGTCTATGTGGTGTGGGGTTAGCATACTCGGGAGCTGCGTCATCTAGATATGAGGAAAGAAAAACATCTTCTGCGGTTCTGGGATGCCCTTTTGGATGTACCTTAATTGGAAATAATGGGGGTGGCAAGTCTTTTGGCATCTCTGGAACAGCCTTAGGTAGTCCTTCGGCTAGGAGAGGATACATACCACTCATAAGAGCGTTTCTTTGTCTATCTACTTGTTCTGATTTCACTCGGATACCTTCCTCAATTAATATATTTTCTTGAACTTCCTTTGAACTCTCTTTACTCCTCTCTTCTTGTCTACGTGCTTTTTCTGTACGTCTATGAGATTCTTTACGCCATAACTCAACAGCGTCTTTCTGTGACTGTCTGACTTTTCTTTTCCATAACTCTTCCTCCACTTTCATGATGCACTCTGCATCCCAGGTTCCCGCTGCGGGCCACCTTTGACTTTCCGGCAATCCCTTGGTATAATCTACCCATAGATCAAGAAACAATATGGCATCTAAGCCATGCTTGTGATACATAAAATGCCCTGGAGTGTCCCTAGGAGGAATAGGAACTGCTTCTTCAAGCACCCCTTTTCTAGTAGTAATCTGTCTTAACTTCGAAAAGAGCGGCATATTGACAACTGATCTGATACTTAATCTTGAACACACTTAATACAAAAAAAAAAAAACACAACAATGAACAATCATTCATACCACAATATGTAGGACATTTTTAACACATTAAACATTAAACATTAAACATTTTAACCTTTAAAAATGACCAACAATGATGACAGTCTGCATAACTAATCACCAAGCAGAATTCTTGACAATAACTAGATACTTCGGAATACTTGATATACTGCTAAACAGTACATATACACTGCTAAACAGTGCAGACCGGATTTGTGTACCCAAATCCGTCTTGACCGGCACAACCTATGTGCGCGTCAACACGCCTCCCCGGCGATGGTACTCACCGGGTAGCTCCTTGAAACGGAAGGCCTCAGAGAATGGACGGGACTCGATGACTGCGGATAGCGGACCCTCTGGACATCGGGATTTCGAAAACCTGGTGGGCCTCTGTATACCTCGGATCTTGCTCTCTCAGCTAGGCTCTGGTCGGGATACTTCGCACTTCTCACCGCCTCGTCTGGGTTGATCGCAGCCTCAGTCGCCCCCGCTTGACCGGAGGGAGCTTACAGGAAATCCTGCTGGTACGCGTTTATGGTCCGTCCAGCTGTGGCAGGAGACCGGGCCTGCAACGCACCGCCGGCGCGTGAGATGAGAAAGTGTCCCTGTTCGGGCGCCATTATGTGGTAAATATTCTTTTTACCTTGACTGAATTTCATACGGAATCTAAAATAAAGTAAAATAGCTCAGAATAACAAGAGGCAGAATCCGTGGTATAAGAGATTTTCTGAATGGGCTTTATTCCAAAATGGCCGACTCGAGTGGCGGCCTTCAGGTTCCGTCACCACGAGGGTTCAGGAAGTGAAGTACAATACTTTATTGACAAGAAGTAACTTTTATAGGTCATACATTACAATGAAACGAATGCAAAAGGCGTAACAATTGATAAGAGGAATGACATAGTGGTACGTAATCGAAACTAGGCGTAATAAGGAGCAGAAAGAAACATGATTGGCTCTGATTATCATGCATAGGTGGATCTATAAGATAATACTTAACATAGATGCGCGCGCAGCAGCATGACGTGTGATTGACGTGCAACTAGGGGGTGAAGGGGACTTGACATTTAGCTCTACATGTGGAGACGAGAAGTCTGGGGGGTCAAGTCAACCTAATCCCAAATCATATCTAACATCCTATGTTTAGAGAACTATGTTATCCACAAGAAAAGACTCTCGGACAGAATCTATTCTATACTGACTGTGTGTGCGTGTACAAGCGTCTAAGTGTCTATATGAGATGCGAGGGGCAGAAAACTTTCCATGGCAACAGGGCTATGAATTACTTGCAGGAGGACGGAAAGGCCGAGTCCTTTGCTTGTGAGCTAAAGGAAATGTTTACCTAAATCACTAGACAGGAATGCATCGGCTGAAGAGCAAAGTAGATAATTCGAAGGTGAAATACAGCTTCTTGGCAGGCAGGCAAAACTGGCCGGGGCAGGCACCGTTAGCTGCACAGGGAGTAGGACAAAGTTCATGGATACAGATGCGAGCTCAAGCTGAAGCTGTCAGAGACAGAGAGCAGGGAAGGCTTTGAGGACAGAATCGGGCCTACTTGCCTGAACTGTAAAAATGGAGTAACTTAGCCATATAAAGTCGGTGGCCTTTCATACTTAGGAATCGAATATCCAGCCCATTGATGGCGGATCTGACAGAGAACATGTTGACGGTGGACGCACATATGTTTGCGTTTTTGGAAACTGGAACTGGAGGGAACATACATGTACTTGTGACATGCACATAGAACCGTTGGGGTCCAAGATAGGGGACATAACGAATCAGGAAAATCCACATTTCCACAATGTGATCAACAAAAAAAGTTTTCAGAGTACTACTGAGAGAGGGGCTAAGGCGCCCCCCACTTGTTAGTTCCCTGATCACAGGGCTGGACTGGCAACACAAACCAGGCCTGGCAATTCAGTTGGACCGGCCACCTTGGGGGAGGGAGGTATGCTAGTGAGAAGCACTGCTGCTGCTTTTTTAGGTCGAGCCTGTAGCAGCGCGCATGTGCTGCTCTGGCGAGACTTCTTGTAATGGGCTTCAGAAAGCTCACTACACGCTCGTGCATGTGTTTTTCATAGGCTATTAGACTTTGCGTGCGTCTTTTTAAGAAAGACAACACGCAATTGGGTAAAGGTGGTGCATGTCCCGCCTTTTCTCCGCCCAAGGCCTATTGCTTGCGGTTACCCGCATGGGCCACATAAGTTTTCCATTATCGTGCATAGATGCGTGCGCGATAATGCAAAACAGATGTCTCGCTGTGGCGCGTATGCACCACTCGCGTGCTTGTTTGGAATCCTGTCAGGGCAGCTAGAACTCGACCTGCTTCAAACTTATCAGTGTCCTGTGCATTGGGTGGTAATTAGTGTATAACAAAGCCAAAGCTACATCCAGTAACTCGGAGAGGGGGGGGGGACTGCACCAACAGAAAGGCGTCTGCAAACCCACAAGAGCACAAGGAGAAGCTGCAGTGCCTCGAAGACGACCAGCTCCTATTTCATATATATATTTTTTTTACCTTGACGCAGTTTAGTTTTAAGAACATTACACCGGTGTGCTCGCTCCTGCCTTCTTTAGTCCCTTGAAATAAACAAACTTGATTATTCTGCACATCAGTAGGAGTCTTCTTAGGGGACAAAGCCATGATTCAAGGAAGCGGCCTGAACCACAAGCCTTTACCACATAAAGTGCGCCCTGAAAACAATTACTACGATAAAAAGGCACCTGACAGCAGGATATGGCCACCCTTACAAACCCAGTGGAGAGCAACTTGTTCCGATGTTAAAAGTGGTTATCTTAAAGGATGTAGAAACAAAATTCAAGAGCCTCTTAGATTTGGCACACACCATAGAGGAAACTTAGGTCATGGTTGCGCTACCCGTCCTTAAATCAAAATAGAAGCCTACTCATGAAAAACAACACAGACGGAAGATGATGTACCACGTGATCACTTTCCAGTGCTCAGCAAGACAGCCGCCATCTTCCAGAAAAACAAACATAAGTACATCGCCATTGTCGCGAATCTTGCAGTAGATGAGGACATGGCCTGGCGAGCACCTGAGTGGCTACAGACATGATGTATCAGCCATAAACAGGACCAAGCAGCTGTGTTCAGATCTTAAAGCAAGCAAACTTTCCAATGAATGAAGAAAATAACTGATAAGCCGGTCAGGCTTGACAGGCGTGGAGATTCCTTGCACAATAAGTGTCAAGAAATCTAATTACATTATCAAAATTGAAAAAAACATGGTGGCGGGAGTCATTTGGTTGCTGTGCACATAACCGATCATTGCACCACAGATTTCTTGGACTGAAGCTCACCAGACACCTTCCACGGCTGACATTAACTAGGTGTGGGTTAGCAAGGGGAGTGAAGGGGGAGGTAGTCTAGGAATGGAGAACTACCCATCCGGTAAGCTTACAAAAGCATGCAGGTTTATTTCTAGAACACTACTCCTTAACTGCCCAGTGAGGCCAGACCACTCTTTAGACTTGGTCACTTGGCCTACATGGCTACTCGCCTTGATGAACCTGCCTGCTTACTGCAAAAACTAGAGATATTGGTTAGTCAGAGCCGGGGTATTCACAGGTGGGGCCTCCTTACTGATGAAATAATATAGGGTTTCAATCTTTCACGAAGGCAGCACCTAAAATTAATGAAACACCGTTCTATTACGCTCTGTACTCCCCTGGTTATTTTTTCTGTTCCTTATTATGTATTTTGTTACTTTCGTTTGCTTTAGAAATGTTAAATTGTGTAAAACATAAAACAATCAGATGAAGAAGGCATGCTTTGAGTTTACAAAAATGCAAATAAAGCTTTAAAAAAAAAAGGATTGATGGAAAAGTAGCATTACATCAGATGTCACGATGTAAGCAAAGGATACACCAGATACATACATTTGGCATGTTTACGGCTCAGTGCGTCATCACTGTTAGACTTGGCATCTTTTGGCGTGTTACCCCTGAGTTTTTGCTCTCTGCCCTCCCGGTTTTGAATCTGTTTTTGCTGGTATAACGTTTTTGCACGCTTTATGCACTGCAGATCAGTGGTAAAGCGCTGGTGCTCCTATGGTAAATTGTGTTCTGATTGGATGTGTGACTTACTTGTGAGTCCCCAGTAAAGGGCACTGCGGGTGCCGGGGCTTGTTAGTCAACCGCTACTCGTGGGCCTGCAGCACAGATTTTGCCACCCACGTACATAGCCTAACATGGGCAGTGAAAGGCCGGGACTGGACTTTCTGCAACCAAATTGGTGAGACTCTCCAAGGGCGTGAGGTAGAGCTTGCCCCCTGTTCACGAAGTCTCAGGAACAGCAAAGACTTCAGGTTCTTCGACCCGCAGCACTGGGGACTGTGTGTTTTGTGCTGCAACCCAAAGAACACCACTTGACGACATCTACGATGATCCTGCCGAACCCGTGCCCTGAAGGCACCGCAGAGGGCACCGCCGCACCGCGACCCTGGTCTCACCGAGGATGCCTGCTGACGCAATCATCGTGCCGCTGCTCGCACCGCGAACAGTGGGCTCCGCACTCCGCACCGCCTTGCTTCACGCCAAAGCTTTGCACCGCAGAGGGCACTGCTGCCACGCCGTGACCCTGGTCTCACCGAGGACGCCTGCTGACGCCATCACTGATCCGCTGCTCGCACCGCGACCTGTGGGCCTGCACTCTGCACCGCCTCGCTACACGACGACGCCGTGGCCTTCCTGATGCTGCCACCTCCCGTCGAAATCGGTGCGGCTGCTTGCACCGTGGTTCGGGGGCACCGCTCATAAGTTACATGACACACCGCCCTCATCCCACACCGCAGCCTTCGGCCACCGACGCCGGTGTCATCGACTCCAGTTTGTCAGCCGACGACAGCGCTCCCGCAACGACAACACCGCTGCTTGCACCGTGACGAGCCCCGCCTCCATCTCGCACCACGACCCTGGTCTCACCGACGACGCCATCTGATGCCGCCACCAACCTACTGCTCTCACAGCAACCTGGGGGCACCGCACACCGCACCGCTGCACTTCGCACCGCAGCACCAGATGCCTGTTGGCGCCAGCATCCTGATCCCATTAGAGAGGAGCTCGATCTGCAACGCGAGTGACTTCAAGGGCCCCATTGCCCTGCATCTCTGAAAGGTACTGTTTGGGGGTCTTCCCGACACCATAGTTGGTCGCGACCCCAGAGTCAGCCAGAACTGTTTTCGGATTTGTTTGCTCACAACGCCGTGGAAGCCCGGACTGGGCTATCCACCCAAGGAACTCTTTTTAATCAACATAGTTTTTGAACTGTGAACTTTTAAGTATAGTATTGTGGAGTTTTTATCGTTTTTGGTCTTAGTTTAATTAAATAAAAATATTGGATATTTGTCTAAACTGGTGTGGTGTCCTTATGTAGTGTGTACACTGTATTACTGTTGGTTATGTGCAAGTGCTTTACACACTGCCTCTAAGATAAGCCTGGCTGCTCGTGCCAAGCTACCAAGGGGGTGAGCAGGGGTTATTTAGACGTGTAACTCCCTTATCCTGACTAGAGTGGTGGTTTCTGCCTCGCTTTGGCGCAAGACTCAGCTAGCCAGAAATCCCATTTCTAACAATCACTGAAGCACGTTGACAGTAATCTAATCTGAGTGACAGTCAATAGTTATCTCTTACATTGTTTACATGGACGTCCATTAACCCCTTCAGCGCTCATGACGGAACCACTCCGCCTGTGCGGGCGATTAGCGCAGTGGGCGGAGTCATGACGGAACCACTCCGTCATGAGCACAGCTCAACCGTGGCTCATGACGGAGTGGCTCCGTCATGAGCACAGCGCCACCGCGCTGCCCCCAAACTCCCCCCAGCGCTGCGGCGGAATTCCTGCCGCAGCCAAGGGGTTAAGGGTCAGCAGGGATAGCAGCTGGTTTTCCCCTTTGGCACCTCTGGCACTACCCTTACTACCTTGGGACTCCGAGGTCATAAAGACAGTAGCAGAAACAAAGAAGCATTAGCAAAGCCAATTGGGTCTATCTTTAACCTGCCAAAGTGTGCAAAAAACAGGTTTTCAGAAATGCTGTTCACATTTGTTGCATGCACCAATGCAGTTTATCATATTACAGCGTGCCCATCGGACTTTGGCAACACTGGAAAGGGTAGCAAACAAGATGAGGATTTCTTTCTGCATAAAATGCATATTGGAGATAAATAACTGAACAGAGCAGGGGGAGCGGGGCTAGACGCCATGATGCTTGGTCATAGATAGAAAAACGCTCTACCTGCCCCAGGAATCCTGATTGATCCAGGCACCCTATCGAGGGCCAGACTCTCGCTTCAGGACATCAGCACCACCCAGGAGCTCCTACGAGTGTCCGACCTGCGCAGTGACCAGTGGGACACATGAGGACACAACTCCGCTGACCCGGAGCCTCCCCTGGTGGCGAGCGTTGCACTGACAGGGCCCGATCCGGTGCAACCTTGGCGAGACGACCGAGATGCACGGCCGTGGGTCTGATGCGAGTCCCGTTCTCCTCCTCTGCTGGTGACAAGAGGAGCGGTGCGGCCGGAGCCCTGGAGTCACCTTGGAGGGCAACCTGCATGGACATGATCACTGCCGCGCAGCAGGTGCACTGGCCACTCCAGGTGCTCGAGCACAGGACACAGAGGACACCCTTGAGCTGCCGACTTTCCAATCAACGTAAAAGGCTCCGAAATGTAAGAACATGCAATGATGTGCTATGGGCCTGGCCACTCTTGGTATTCTATGCAACCCCCTACCCAAATTGTTGCTAAAAAAACAAGCATTGGCTTAGCCAATAGGTCTGCCTTTGGGACCTAATAAGTGTTTAGCCATGCAACACTTAATGCTGTTGCACCAAGGATATTGTGCTGGATAACTAAACACTTATAAGGTCCCAGAGGTGAGACCTATTGGCTATGCTAATGCTTGTTTTACAGGGGACCGATATAGCAGCACTGCAGCAAAACCAGCCCCCAGAAACAAAAACAGCCCCCACCATCTCAAAAACCGACCCCCATCCTTCCAGCCCACCGGGAAAACGCCTGGTGCCCACTACGGCCAGTCTGGCCCGACCTGAGCATGGCTTAGAATAGAGGCAATTTTTTGTGCTTGCTCAAATGAGAGTGCTTATATTGCATTTTTGGCTTATGATAAAGCATATACTTAATACAGCGGGACTAAGAGGGTTATGGTGCTAAACCAATGATCATGGCTACAGGCCTGGACTCTTTATTGTGAAATGTTACAATAAAGGAAGTAGGCCTGCGTACTTATTGCAAAAAGCATATCATAAAGTCAATAGGCATTTTGGGGATTGGTATCACTCTGTATTAAAGCCAACGGAGAGGCATCTCCTTCCATGGAGTCTCACAGATTCCCATCGTCAGTGATGCCATCAGGCCCCCACTACAGCCGCTTAAGCAGGCAGAGGGCGCTACTGGGCCCGCAGTGCACCAGGCAACAAACCGAGTAGAGCTTATCAGTTTGATTGACAGCACCAGCAGCTGGTTTGGTAGTTTCAGTGACTGAGCCTTATGGGGGTTGTAGTCCAGACGCCTTTTCCTATTCTAGGTGACCTGCCTGTTTAGGGCTAAAACCCTAAGAAGTCCCGCAGGGGCTGTTTCATCGTAGCGGGACATTGTCCAAGCCTGTCACTGAGTCTGAGGTTGCATCGTCGGACATTGTTGCTTTGTGTAATGGCTGTAGATGCTGTGGGGGTCATCAACTGGAGTACTTTGTGCATGTGGGAAGCATGACATGTATGTCTACAACCTGCATTTTTGTATGTTCGAAACCTTTCTGTCTTCCTCAACCCTGAAAATAAGATTAAGTAGCAAAATCTAGAATCCATTGCAACACACGTGTAACTGTTGAAACTAACTTTTCAGTCACGTCAAACCTGCTGTTTTGTGTCTACATATTAGCTTTCTTTTTCAACTGCATTTATTTTAGCCAATATTTGTAAACAAATGGGAAAACCTGGGACACTGTTTGCCTAATATAAAGATTGTCTTAGTTCAAACTAGTGACAGCTGACCAGTACAGGTTTATTCTTGTTACCTGAGTTTCCCTGATAGGAGGGGGTGGGGGAAAGAATTATGGAAGGAGAAAGGTTAAAGAGAAGGACAAAGGGAAACAAAGGGAAACGGAGGAGTGAGAAAGATAGAAAGGACATACAGGGAGAAGAGTGACAGGGGAGACAAGAGAGGGAGAAAAAAAGGAATAGAGAGAAGTATGAGAGAAGAGGAGCAAGTAAGTGAGAAGGGTGTTATTGGACATGAGAGAGGGTGAGACAAAAGGAGCTGTGGAAATGCAGTAACGCGAGTGGGAAAAGAGACAAACAGGAGAAAAGAAAGACAAACGGAAAATGGAAAGGAGTCGAATGGGAGGAGAGCGACAAAAGAAGGAACGATACATGGAAAAGGGAAGAAAGTGGAAAAGGGAAAATAGGAGAGAGGGAGCAGTGGTAAAAAAGAAGAGAAAAAAAGAAAGACATGACATATTAAAGGATATAACTGAGAGGGATAAACAGGTTGGCTCGCTCGCGCACAACTATTCTGGATGTGGGCCATCCTTAAGGGTATTTACTGTTTTTGTTAGTATATTTGACTTAGCCAGCATTCATTTTGTAAACCTTTCTAATTTTAGGGCTGTGTGCCTTATAGTTAACTGCCTTGTAAAAAATCTTACACTCAAAATAGTAGGCCTGAGTAAGGTATGCTGACACACTATTAGCTTGCTTGATCTCCTAGAAACATGTCCGATGCCATAGCTCTGGTCTGTTTATCGTGAAATGTCATAACAAAGAGCTGGTGTAGTTTATTTATTGTGAAAAGCATATGTTAAAGCCAGTAAGCCTTTAGCCGTTGTCTGGTATCACATTGTTCTATAGGCTATACACAGGTATTTTATTACATGTAATATCACAGATTTCGGTAGTAGGAAAGGGTTTCGGCGTTGACCATCCTCTATTACAAACCCTACAGGTCTTCACCATGAGGAATCTTGTTGACGCTATTGGTAGGAGCTGAATACTTTTTCTACATATTTTTAATTTTCTATGCCTGGTGGTTACCAGTTTAGTTGCTATTGAATAAGCCTGTGTTGTTTAAAGTGTAAAGTGAACAGTAGAGGATATAGGTGTTATTGGTTCATTGGGAAGAAAAGTCATACAGGATTCCATAGGGTTCATCTGTTTATTATGAAATGCTATGACAACGCCAATAGGCCTGACACAATTATTGTGAAAAACATATGTTAAAGTCAATAGGCTTTTAAGAATGGTTTGTAATTACACTGCTGAGACAGCTCGGTCTGCATGCGATGCTTTCAGCCACACCTAGCTTTTAAGACAACAGCACATTGCATGATGGGATTTCTGAGCCCACATCTACAGTTTTACAAATTACACTACACAATACTGTGATGCAGAATGCTGTTGACTAAAAATCCAAGATTTCAGAACATTTCACACATGACATGGAACGACTAAAGACCTATGAAAACCAGTCTAAGAATGTTTCAATGGACACCTTGAAAGGTCACACTGTGCGATGGCAGGTGTCCCGTTACCTGCCCGATTCTGTCACACTCACCGCGGATGGTCTCTACCTTTCATGTTTCCTCGACTTTATCTCTTGATGGCAGGGGCGTAGCTTCCATTAGTCTGTAGCGGCTACTACTGGACCCAGGTGGTGAGACGGGTGGGTGAGGGGCAGGGAGAGACAAGGAAAAAGAAACAAAAAACCTACTTACCTGTAACGGCGCCGCCGCCTCTCATCCATCCTCAGTCATCTTCCTACTTCCTACACTCGGGCTCCCAAGCTCCACTGAGCCAATCACAATGCTTGAATGCAGCATTGTGATTGGTCTGAGTGCCGTGGTTCAGCACTCGGACGGGGACTGGGAGGCTTTGCATGTTACTCCCCAGGCTGTATAATGCAGACTAGTGGGGAAGTTTTTAAAAGGGCTGGCATTGCAGTAAAGCGCCCTTATTGAATTGTAAACAACTCCTCCCCCCTGCTCTGGGCAGCCCCGCCCTAGATACACTGATTGAAATAGGAAAACTAAAATGATAATAAAAGTAGTTATTAGCATTTTGTTTTCAGGGGCGGCTCCTCCATGTGGGCAGAGGTGCGTCGCCTCACTGCTTTCTTGCAGTGCGAGAAGCAGAAACGTAAAATGATTTTATAAATACCATTCTATCTTTCTGCTTCTGGCACTGCAAGAAAGCAGAAGGGTTTGATTGGGGTCGGGCAGGTCTGCTCCAGGGCAGGGGAGGAGTGGCTAGCCCAATGCTGCGCACCCTCTGGGGCCGACCAAACCAGTCATGTGCACTCTCGCTTTTCTCCATGTAGGCTGCATGCAGCGTACATGGAGAAAACAGCCTCCCAGTAGATGCCTGTGTGGTCGGCGTCCCAACCAATCACAACGCTACCATTGCAGCGTTAGTTATTATTGGCTTAGGGGATGGGAGGGAGACTGCCTGCTTCCTGTCCATGCGGAGGCAGGAAAGCAAGAGCAGACCCAGCAGTAAAGATGCGGGACCCGGGAAAGTTACGTTAAAAAATATATATATATATGATTTATTTAAACTCCCTGTGCCACTTCCCCTTCCCTAGCGACCACTCCACCCCCGTGCTACCTCGCAGCCGCCACCCCCTGACCCGTGAGCCATGCCGGCGGTAGCGGTTTATTTTCCGTTTTGTTCACTGGGGCGGCGCTCCTCCGCCTTACCCACCACTGCCATTAGTACTGCAGGAGCAGTGACACTGGGGCCCAGAAGCCTGAGGGGCCCCACTGAACCCTTACCATGGCTGTATTTTATCATTCAGGCAGCAGCCATGGGGCCCATGACCCACAGGTTATGCTGCTGCCTGGTGTTCCTACCCCAGATCTTGCTGGATGAATGGCTGTCTGCACTGCTTCTCAGACTGGCACTTCCGGTTCCATGCATCCACTTCCCCCTCCCTCTTCTGCAGGTCGTTTCCCAGAAGAAACAGATTCCCAGACTTGCAGGAGCGGTGTCTCCACAGGGTGGGCCTCCTCGTGGGTGGGGGGCAGCACACGGAAGGGATGTTTAACCCCACTTTCTATCATCTTTGTCTCCTATGTTTTTTTGTGAATGGCAGAATCTTTTAGAATTGACAGCCATGTTGTGGGGAAGGGGGCCCTGCCACTGCTGTCTGAAAAACAGAAGAGAGGAGAGAAAAGGATTGCAAATGGGGGCTTCCTTTCATTGCAATCTTTGCTAAAACCCAGTCATGAATATTAATGAGGGGGAGCGTGAGAAACAGTCGGGCTGCGGCGGTAAACAATGAGATATTTACAGAAACAGAGGCATCTAAAGAGAAGGGAGAGAGACAGAGCATCGCACTCACCGCTGTGGCGTGTAAACAAAAAAGGAAAAACACTCCGCACAAAGAGAGCGGGAGAAATACGGGCAGAAAGAGGGGCGGGCGCGCGATATCTTGGGAAAGGCTCGCGCAGGCATGAAAGTGCGGCTCATTTGCATCAGAATCCGCGAGGCAGCGAGCGCGAGGAAGCGACGATAAAGACGGGAGGAGGAGTGCATGTGCGCGAGGAGCAGGAAGATAAGGGGTGGCGCGAGGGATGCTGGAACATTCTTCAGACTGGGGGGCTGCCATCAACAAATGTTGCATCGCTCACGTCATGGGGATGTGAAACATTCAAGGGTCACACTGAGAACAAGACTCGCATGTGCACCTCTCAAATTGATTTCATATTTCCCTATACTAATTCAGCACTAGTACTTTTTGGGTTCAGGAGTAGCGTGCTACTCCCTGAAAAGCGCTTTGACGCCTCCTCAGGGGAAGTAAGCGCTATATAAATGCAATTAAAATTACAAATGAGCCACGCCTGTTCAGCAGGAGAGCAGCCAGAGAGTGGCATCTAAGGAAGGGGTGGCATTTTGGAGCTCACTGTGCCCAATTACTGATAAAACTCTATAGAGCGCAAATGACAATGTGGTAGATTTATGAGCCCCTTGCGCCTCATTTACACCGCCGTTGCGTCACTTTTGTGACGCAGCGGCGGCGCAAATCCTGCGCCATGCTGCGGGATATTTACAACGTGACGCATCTGGCAGATGCGTCACGTTGTAAAGCCCTGCGCCACATGTAGGCGTTCTGGAGCAAGGGGGGGGGGGGTGGGCGTTCCGGCGCAGGAACGCCCCCTAAAAGTGGCTGAGTGAAATTTACAAGATTTCACTCAGTCACTTTTAAGGCCATGCAGCGTCAAAACCCTGCGCCTGCTTGAAGCAGGCGTAAGGATTGACGCAGCATGTAAGGGATAGGGCACCCCTGAGCCTTGCTGGAGCTGCGTCGCGCTTGCGACGCAACTCCAGCAATGCGCCACCTTTCCGACAGGAGATGCGTCACGCAGCTGCCCATCCGAGTGCCACGGTGCGCCGCATTGTAAATGCAGCGCATCAATGGTGGCGCACGGGTGGGCAGATGCGTCGCAACTCTTCTGGCGCATCTCTGCTGATTAGCAGAGATGCGCCAGACGTCATAAATCTGCCCCAATGTGTGGAAATCGGGTTTCAGTAAATAGTCATGATTTTTCACATCACTAGAAGCCTCGGTTTGAGTGGATCTTATTAAAAATGTTGTTTCCTTCACATCAGAATGACGTAAAAGTGCTTCGTTTGCGCATTCTTAACTGCTGATATATTCCAAATATTAGTACAGTCCATCACAGGTATTTAAATGTTGTTGTGCTAGATAATAGTGACCATTCCTTTCACACTGCCTGCTCTCCAGCAAGATTGTCACTTCGTTCTCTTTACAAAATCCTCTCACTTTGTTGTCGGAGAGTGAAAAGTAAACACCAAGCTCTACATTAAACAATGAGCAGCAATGTGTCAGAAGTCAGCGCCTGTCATGTGACCTCTGTCTTTGAACGCACAGCAAATTTGACCAGCTAAAGACAAGATTTAAAAGCATCTTTATTAGGCATTCACCTTCTGGACTCCAGCAGCGTTATTTTTGGGGGTGCCCCACCCCACTACTCCTACTTCGAGCACCTATGGACCAGTGGGCCAGAGAGGCAGCCAGACAACTCTCACAGTGGCGGAAGGCAGGTGTTTGTGACAGGCTCACAGTCCCATTAAAATCAACACAAGTGAACTTTTGTTTTGGAGGCTGCAAGGTGGAGACGCAACACAAGGCTTCCAAGGTGGAGAAACACAGGGGCATATCAGCAACGAGGCGATATAAAATGATCGCCGCTTTTGCGTCCGTTTTCAGGCGAAAAGCGGTGATAATTTTATCGCCTAATTAGCAAGGTCACGCTAACGCGTGAAACCGTGCATTAGCGCCCAGATTCTTATCGCCCAGCTTTGCATCTCTAATGAGGTGCAAAGTGGGCGTTCCTGACCTGACATGACTGGAGAAATGTCGCTAAGCGACATTTCTCCTATCATCAAGCCCCACGCTATGAAGCATAGCGGCAGGAAAAGTAGCGATAACCCCTGTTATCACTACTTTCCTAACACCTGCTTCAGGACTGACTTAGCCATGATATCCTATGGAAGGAGGATATCATGGCTAAGTATGTGAGTCCCTATCAACTAGCTAACGTGAGATTATCGCTGGGTTTCCAGCGATAATCTCACGGTAGGCAGTTAGCGCTAGGATTTTTATCGCTTTTGAGATAAGCGTTGCTAATAGCATGCTATCTCAGCGATAAAAATCCATGTTAGCCGGCGATAATTATCCTAGCGCTAAGTGCGCTTAGCGATAATTATCGCCGGTTGTTGCTGATATGCCCCACAAGGCTTCCAGGGTGGAGAAACCCACTGCAGTCTATTGGTAGCATTTGGCTCGATGGGAGGTTGCAAAGGATTCCAAGGCAGGTGACACCCACCAAAAGATGGTGAGTTAGGTGATATGCAATAGGAAATATATATAGTATAGTGAGAGGGCGGTTTTAAACTCACACTTCTGTAACATATATAAATACAAGATGGGCCAAAAGTATGGATTTCGGTGAGAAAAATCAGAGTGCAAACAAGCAAAAGTGAAAAGGGCATTTATCAAACACAATTAGTGTCACTAAATAGTAGCTGTCGCAGAAATGATTGCATGTCACAAAGTTTCAGGGGTTGCGGACAGTCTTACCTGCTCAATAGTCCTCACCCCTCCCCGCCCTTCAACTTGAACAGGTGCAACACCGACATTGCACAGCATCTACTAAGCGCATGCATTCAAAAAGTTTTTGCAGAGGTTGAACCCTGTCCACCTGTCTAGAGCCTTCTCAGGCTGAGGCTGAAATGCCCAGAGCCTCCCTAGACCGGCTGTCGTTTCACGACCACAAAAATGGTGGCTCGCGACGCGACATGGCCAGCTATAAACCCCCCAAGCCCAAAAACAGCCAAACCCCAGCCCATCCAGCCCAAGACAGCCTAAACAGCCCAAACAGCCCCCTGGGGTCCGGTTGCCTCCCCCCGGCCCAAAACCCCCTGGGGGTTGCAGGCCTCCCACTGGTCGGCCGCCCCCCCCCCCCTCAAAGCCCTATTGTCAACAGCCAAATCCCTCTTGTTGCTCCATCTTCACATCTTTCATCTTGGAGCCATCACTTCACTTATATAAGTCTACAATCCTGCATGGGGGAGACTCTTGACCTGCCAGGACTTCTCCCGCACAATGACCATTGTTCTTCCTGGTGGTTTCTTTTTAGAAGCTCAGCTTGTGTTAAAGCTTTGGATGTATTCGGAGTCGTTCCCTGCTTGTTATTCTGTGTTCTTTGCTTGTGCACTCCCCTTGTTTTCCCTTTCCAAGTTGTAATTCCCTATCATTATAAAGCAAGTGTCTGAAATTATACGGGAGACAGATTGAGCATTCAGCATGTTTACCAGCTGTAGTATACTTGCATTGTATTTGTATAACACATATCATTGCATGTCCATTGCGTAGTGATGCTTTATTTTGAACAGTGTAACAGGGTAAAACAGTTAAGGCTTTATTGGAAAACCGAATAAAAATAATTTTAAATCGACAGGGCCTTTAGGCCACTATTGTCTAATTGCTGAACACAGCTTTGTTTTCACCAGCAAGAATTTAAAAAAGGATCTTTCACGATTTCCACAGGTGGGAGCCTAGAAAAACAGAGACATTTCTGAGTGAGTAAGTGTGTGCAAAGGAGCGAGTGGAAAAGTGAGTGAGCTTATCAGAAACAGAAGGTGAGGAGGAGAGGGATACGAGCAAGATAAGGCACAGTATGAGTGAGGTAAAGTGTGTGACGAAGTCAAGTAAGTGGTGTTTGTGCAGTAAAGGATAATTTGATGGAGGAAGGGTAATGGGTGTGAAGATAAAAAGTGTGAGACGTGACCGGACATTATGAGGGGCAGAGAAAGGGAGCTGGTTTAGTGACGAGGGAAAAGTGCAAGGATCACTGCTAGACCCTACATCCTTGGCATGGTTCCCACTGTTTGCCTTCAGACCTCCTGTTTTCGCTGACTTGGTGTGCTTTTTCCCTAAACCTTCGTAAAATTGGCTCTTACCCAACTGGCATATTTAATTTACTTTGAAAATCCCTAGTACACGTGCCAAGGTCCTGCAAATTAAAAGCTACTAGTGGGCCTGCAGCACAGGTTTGAGCCACCCACTTGAGCACCAAACCATCCTCTTTAATACATATAAGTCACCCCTGACGTAGGCCGTGGACAGCCCAGAGGACAGTGTGTAATGTATTTAAAAAGTAGGACATGTACTTTTAAGTTTTGCAAATGGGAATGGATAACCAAATTATGTTTGGTGTCTCTGGAATCTCAATTTAAATTCCTAAGCCATGATATTACATTGCAATTCTGAAAATGTCACTTATAGAAAGTTGGCATTTTCTCACCTCAGCCATTTGGTACCTGCAGCCTGTATCTGGGTCACATGAGTGGGTGTAGCTAACAGTTGGGCATTGTATATTCCTCCTAGACCGTCACACCCAATGGGAGCTTAGTTGTGATTGGATGGGCCATCACTGGAAGGATGGGAGGGAGGAACTAAGCCCAGCACCACCTGCCTCCACACAAATGTCTGCATACCCCCTGTAGGTAGCCTGGAGCCAGAGGCAGGAATGTAGAGGATTTGTGCACTTCAAAGGCATGCCTCTCGAAGCCTCTCCCCACTTCAAAGGTACAACTTTGTGTAAAAGAAGTAACTCAGACATCAACTCAGTACATTTCTAGACCTGTTGTAACTCCATCACCTGCTGTGCTGCTACATGGACTGCCCCTCTGCTAGACTGCTGCTCTAAAGAAACTGGTGCCCTGCTGTGCTGACTTGCTGCCCTCTTGCCTGTGGAAGAAGAACTGGGCCTGCAACTCCATCTTGAACCCAGGAAACCAGAGTCAAGTGACTGAAATGACTAGTCTGCTGGCCTCCTGATCTGAGCTTCAGGGACATAAAAGGCTTACTAACCTGCCCCTTGACCCAGCTGCAGAGAGTTTCTGACTCCCAAGTGGTGCCTCTCAGTTCCTGGACACTTGGTGTGGCTCAGGGGCTCTCAAAATCAATCTTTTGTGCTTTTTGCAACTGTGAATGGGCCTGTTCATACCAGAACCATGCCGCTCACACCGAAATTCAGCACCAGCCACCACCAGCCTGTCTCTTTGTACATCAAGCATCGATCGTCTACGGAGGAGTGCCACCCCGAAGCTGCAGCCTGCCCATCTGAAACCCTTGGCCGGCTCTTCGCTCCACACCAACCACTGCCCGCGACGGTCCCCTTGCTCCCTGTGACCCTCTTCAACACAAACAGGACTTTTGGCACAAAGCTTGAGAAGATTAAAGGGAGAGGATGGGGCGCAGTGGCCAGCACAGCCAACTAGGGAGCTGGGGATCCGAGTTCGACTCTCAGCATTGGCGCGACAACCTGGGATTCTGGGCAAATCACTTTATCTCCCCTGCCCATGGACAGAGCCTGGATACCCTCACGGGTGATAAGCCATGCTAAATAAATTGACAAATTAAACTAAAACTTCAGCTGGACTAATCTGGGACAGTATCCAACCCACTCTCCATCGCTGTCAGCCTGAACCTTTGAACTTATGGTTTTGACCCAGTCCAGCATGACCACGACCAGATAGCTGCCGATGGCACTTTCTGCTTTTAGGGTTAGTCTTTAAAAATTCATAGCTCTAATTCTACTGATCGGACCTTTGTAGTTTTGGCACTGTTTCATTTATTATATTCATCTCTACTTTTTTAACATGATGCAAGATCTTTTTCTGTGGTGTTTTCACTGTTTTACTGTTTGACGAGTTGCACACATACTTTACATATTACCTCTAAGTTAAGCCTCACTGCTCTGTGCTGGGCTTACAGGGGGTTGAGTAAAGGTTAATTTGGGATTTGCTTGTGCCTTTCCTTGACTAGGATTGTGTTTGCTGCTCGGCCAGGACTCACACCCCAGTCAACCAGTAACCCGTATTTTTAGAAGAAAGAGGATGAATTGTTAAAATTAGCTCACAAGGGTAGCTGAGAGAAGAGATGACAATATGAGGCACAGGAGAGAGCAGAGGCAATTTTAGGGAAGGAAATTGGATAATAGGAGGATAGGTGGATGCATAGGCTGCCAGCTGTATGGGGGATCATGTCATCAGTAGAAGCAGAACATTTGGCAATATTGCTGGATTTGGTGTTAAAACAAGCATTGGTAAAAAATCAATAGGTTTCGCTATGCAAGTGATATTGGCCTTGTCAATGTCTTTTAGCCATGTTGTAGAGCTGCGATGCTGCTGTGTAACATGGCTAAAAGTTCTAAAATAGAAGCGCTATGACATTGCCAGTGTTGACCATGTCATTGTGTTTTTTTTCTTGTGGCAGGTGTCGGGTGGGTAACAAGACAATGGCAAGGTGGGGGTGGGAGGGGAAGAAACAACTCGGAAAAAGGGTGACAGTGCACAAGCTGTAGGTAGGTGAGATCTAAACATATTACTGGAATTAGGATGGCAAACATTCTTGCACTGCCAGAGGGAGATAGAAGATGTAGAGAGGAAGATGTAAGAGACAGGGTAGGTGAGAGACAGAGGGTAAGAGAGAATGAGAGCAAAGAGAAGAATGCAACAGAAAGTATGTACAATAGGTTACACTGGATAAACGAGTGTGAGAGAAAGGTAGGTGTGAAAGAAAAGAGCGTGAGCAGGTTGAGGGTAAGAGAAAAGCGTGAAAAGAAAAATAAAGGTGAAATGAGGAAAGGAGAAGACACTAAGAAGATAAAAATGTAAGTTGAAGAAGTAAACATGAGATGGAGGGAAAGAGTGAAAGAGAAGTAGGGGAAATTGGATGAAGGTAGATACTGGATAGAAAGAGTGTGAGAGAACAAGGGGGGTTAGGTGATAAGAGGGAAAGAAAAGGCAATGGAGGGAGGTGAACAAAGCAGCATACGGGCATGCTTTTAACTTTTTGGTATTTTGTTTAAAGTGCTATTTTGGGCACATTCTTCTTCCTCATACCATTTCACACCATGTGCAGGTAAGGTCTCTATTTTGGTTAAGCAAGTGTCCAGGCTTATGGAACTAAGGTACATTAAAATTGTGCATGTGAATGCCAAACACTGGATACAAGGAAGTGAGTTGCAGCAGAGACAGCAGGACTTTCAGAATGCTGCTGCATAATAGCTCCTATTGAGAATGGCATATTCACACATTCATCCACCTATACATTCCCATCAATGAGTTAAGCACCCACTCCAGAGGTCAATCTGTAACCTTGACGTCACTCATGCCTTAACTGTACATGTTCTGTGAACATTGACACTCCTATTCCCCTGCTGGATCGGTTCAGTGTGGAATGAAAGACTGAACTTCCTTCCTTCTGTGAGAGAGGGGAGCTCGCTTTTCTACTGCCGTGCTGTCCCTCTTCAGTGAGGAAGCAAAGTGTGCAGGGCTGCAAACTGTGTCTGTCTTCTGAAGAAGGAAAGCTAGCACTGTTTGAAGGTGTGTTTCCACTGCTATTGCCCATCTTATGAAACAACAAAGGATATATTGAATGCACTTGCATAACATACACGATGAACCAGGGACTGTTTCACAATGTTTAATGTGAGATGCACCCAGGCTGGTACGTGACCCCACCTTACTGAAGAGTCTTGTTGGACTTCGCCCTTCTTAGGGGAATTTCCCAAATGTTTTTTTTGCTTTTTGTCCTGCTGGTTTTTGCCCACTTTCTTCTCCTGACCTTTGGACTCTGGGCACTTTTCCACTTTACCACAGTGGGAAAGTGTGCGTGCCTGTCTTACACATGCCAGACAGGGTGCTTACTTGATTGGTTTAGGTGTTGTACCTGTGAGTGCCTTGTGAAAAGGTACATCACATACCCAGGCAGGGGGTGACACAGGCTAATTGGGGGATGCAGGACTGATTGTGCCACCCCCCCAGAAGAGCCAATCAAAAATGTCTCATACTGAGGTTGGCCTTGCACACTCCATGGCCAAACACGAGGGGGTCATTCCCTACTACCACACCGTGGTAGGTAAAGAGTCATGTAGGTATATCTGCATGTGTACTACCAAGGTAGGGGCAAAACCAAAAGTGGATTTTCCCTACCTAAGGGGACGGCTCACCCAATGGGTGACACCACCAGGATGTGGCTGATGCCCATATTATGGCCACAGGGCCTGGGGCACTTTCCTACTGTCAAGGAAGCGTGAAAGTGCACCCGCCCTTCCTACACATGTTAGGAAGGGGTGCTTATCTGGGGTTTCTAAACATAGGTCAGATCTGCCACTGCAGGCCATTGTGTGTGCACACCCTTGCATCTAGGGTGGTGGCAACCCGGTGCCCAGTCTGCCAGTGCAGGCCGGTGTGAGCACTGACACATGTGATGTAGAACCAGTGTCAAGCCTGCCATTGCAGGCTTGGGGAGGGCACATTTGCACCGATGGTGTACCCGATTATATGTCCGGCCTGCCATGGAATGCCGGGGTGTGCTCTTGCATAGATGTTGTCGCTAGGTGCTTGTCCATCCTGCTGTTGCAAGTTGATGTGTGCCGTGGCATCAATGGTGTTCCAAACATATGTGCAGTTCACCATTGAGGGCTGAGTGAGCATTGGGACCGATGGTGCTTTCCACATGCATGCCCAGCCTGCCATTGCAGACTGGTGTGCACTTTGCTCCGCTAGTGTTTCTCAACACGTGGGTGCTCCTTGCACCAAGGGTGCCTCTGGATATGTGACCAGTATGCCATTTCAGACTTGTGTGTATGTGGCACCAAGTGTATTTCCAAATACGTGGCCGGCCTGTGAAGACAGGTGTGCATGTTACACTGATGGTGTGCATACACCTGTGTCCAGCTTGCCATTGAGGGCTGGGGGCCACAGTGGCACCGATGGTGTCACTGAATATGTATCCAATCTGTTGTTGCAGACTGGTACTTTGGGCTACAACCATGGAATGCCGTGCCGCAGCCTTATTATGTTTCCGATCATTAGATTCGCAGTGACCACCCCTTTCCAGTGGTAAAGGTGGCTTGGTTACGATTTGCATAGAAATTCCACTACTAGAATGTGGGCATTTCTATGCTCTAAAACTCTCTTGTGTGCCTTTGTGCTTAGCTCTAGTTTACACTGGAGGTTGGAGGAGCACATCTGGGCATTTCCCAACGACAGCTATAAAAACAACTGGGCTTGCAACTGGAAAAACATACCTCTGCCATTTGCGGGCCTAGATGGAGAGATTAGAGCAAGAGGTTTTGACACTTGGCCTCTGGATCCAAATCATGGCCTCACCAAAGATTAGGATCTGCATTCCATGGCCTCATGGCAGACGGACTGAAATTTATTGGGGACATCTGTGGTTCAAAGAGAGGGCTTTTGAACCACCCCCAACTTCATAGACGCACTGTAGTATAACTACCGGTGCCACACTTCAGAAAAGTGTGAAATAAGGTTGTGGAGATGTGTGACCAGAGAACCTGGAACTACGTGGTGCACACTGCCAGAGGAATCTGTTGTGTACAAGGTGGATTACTGCCTTGAAAGGGACCGCGTGCCCTTCCTGAATAGCAGCTGGCCTGAGCCAACTACCTGCTGCTGCTGTGTGGCACCCTGAAGTGTGCTCTCCAAGGGCTTGACAAGCTTGCCCCCTGTTCTTCAGAGGTCTCATGGACATCAAAGATCTCCTATGAGGGGCCCCCACCATCTACCTGTGACACCTGGAGAGTGGTGCCCTCACAAGTGCTCATATCGCCGGCTGAAATCAAATGGTAATGCGGCGTTGGTGTAGAACTAAGAATAGTGCCTAGAGGCTGGATTACTTCGTGCAGAGCCCAGAAATCTTGTCCACATCGAAGGTGTGTGGCCCCCTCATCATGGAGACCTCAGCACGTATAAGCGTCTTATTGGTGGTGAGCGGATTCACTGGTTGCGGAATCCAAGGTGACCAGCTTTGTCGATCGAGCCCCATCTCTTGTGCAACACACCAACTGCATGCACATTGCTTGAGGTGTCCAATTCACAGGTTGCAGCCCTCAGAGTTGAGGTTAAACACCCATAGTAGTGCCTTATTCTAACTTAAGAGGCATTGCTGAACTTGCGCCTGTGTGTGTGTGCCCAGATTTTCTACCGTGACAAATATCAACATGAAACGGATGTTGTGCCTCTTTCCAGGGAGGTACAGAATTGCAACTCTTCATTGTGTGTGACCGAAACAGTCTAGTGTGACTCCTATCATCACACACCAGACGTGCCCGGATTCTCTAGTGTGATCAATCTCACCTTGCACCGGATGTTGTGCCTCCTTCCCAGTGAGGTCCTGATTTTGCAACTCTTCATTGTTTGACCGAGACAGTCTAGTGCGACCTGTATAATTGCGCACCAGACGTTTTGCCTGGACTGCCTGGGTGCAACTCTGATCAACGTGTTCCTGACACGGTGCCTCTTCCTTCAGAGAGGCCTCCCTCCACTGCTTCATTCTCCATTACTCGATTGTTCACTTTTTGGCCCTCAGTGAGGCAGAGTAACTGCCCTCTCCTCACCTGGCGTTCCTAGACAACATTGTGATAGCAGGTAGTTTTGCCCAGCTAGGGCCTGGGAGGTTAATGTCTGAGCTGGAGGAATGCTTCAGAGATTGATCGCAATCGGGTCACGAGACTGCACCCTGTGCTTTGCAGTACAGGGCTGGTGCCGGAAGGCCGTTGTGGACCCCTTTGGTGTGGCTGACTATTGCCCTCAGCCCGTCTTCTGAGCATCCTGTAGGTGAACTTCTCAAGTAGCTGCTAAACCCTTTTAACCTACGTGATACTAAGTGACCTTGCTGCCTGCCCCACCTGCTTCCCTGGGACACTGGGACACTGACTAAGAGTGACTTCAGCCACGTGTGGCCTAATGCCCCAGGGAGGACTGTGTGCCTTCAATCAGGGGGTGCAGGACAGTCACGGGAGTTGGAGGGAGGCTTGGGGCCAAGGGGTCTGCAAATGTGTTATCAATTGACCTGCTGAGTATCAGTGCACCGCATTGTGTGAACACGTTCTATATGGACTTGCCTGATATCCGTTGCACCGCGTGTTGTTGCAGAGTAAGTCTGTGTGTGTGGGAGTGACAGTGGGTAAACCACCCGAGAATCAGAACACTGGCCAGAGGTTTGCCTGATACATTGAATTCTTGCCAGAACAGCATCACGTTTGACATTGTTTTTCTCTGTGCGGCCAAGGCCCGCGGTACTGCTCAAAAGTGATATAATGCTGTCTATGTACATATTTCTGATATCATTGTGACACGGGGTGCATCTTCTAACTGTGTGGTATTGCATTATAAGAACTGCGAGGGTGGGCCTGGGGTGGACATCGTGCTGCACCACATAAGTGTGCCGGGAAGGGTGTAGTAGAATAGGATGTTTTCCAAGTGTGCATAGTGCTGATGTCATTTGAACACGGATGGGCCGAGTACTGCTAGTAATAATTTCAGGTGTGATTTATGCCCAAGAATACATGACGTTCAGAATATTATGTGTGTTTCATACCTACATTATTTACATATATCACGTGTGAAGTCTCTTTCGTGACGCTAAGTGTATTTATTGTCTGACAGTGCTGTGCTTTACACATTGCCTCTGTGATGAGCCTGACTGCTCAGCGCCAAGTTAGCCACGGGTTAGCGCAGGTTATACAGTGAGTGTAATCACCCACCCCTGATGGGGGTGGTAGGTTCTGCCTAGCTGGGGTATTGCCTCAGCCAACCAGAAAGTGCCGGTTCCAACAAGTCTGCTCTAAGTAACCCTGTGAAACTATGGAATTGAACACCAGGGAAGATCTAGGTGCACAGGCGACCAAGGGTAAGAGCGCCCTCTACTGCCAGAATACCAAGGCCACTCAGGCGATCGCTTGGGGTGTTTCTTTGGGCATCAGAAACCCATCGAGTCTTTAATAGAATAATGGCGGATATTTTCAGAGGTGCAAACACCAGTGACTCAAAGTGGTGCCCCTGTGTATTTTAAGACAACAGCATTAGTCAGAACAGGATATAATTTAAATACAGCTTTACCTGTGGAAATGTGGGGTGCGGCGGGGTGGTGATCTTCACCACAGATTGATTTGTAATTAGTGGGAGATAGTGAGATCTTAATCACAAAGGTACAGTATCATTAGTCAACTCTGATAATTATTTACAGAGGGTTTTGGCAATATCCATAAACTAATTGTTGGAACTTTTTTGGAAACTGGGGCATTTTAAAGTGGAGTCCCCAGTGGAGAGGGGACTTGAGGGTCTACCACGAGATTTGTTCGTAAATAGTGAGAAATGGTGCACTTTGAAGCACACTGGGCTGATACCATTGCATGAAACTGATACTACTTTAATGTATCTATAAGAGAACACCCCAAGAAAGTTTTGGAATCTTTGTGGTAAAGATTGTGAAGTCCCAGTACCATTGATCGAAGCTGATAAGGCTTAGATATTACTTTACTAAGGGTTTTGGAGTCCTCCACCAAAAGTTGTTATGTTAATGTTGTGGGAAATGGTGCACTTTAAAGTAAAGTGGGGCAATTATATTAGAACTGGGTACAAATAAAGGACACTACAGGCTACGTTTTATCATCACAAGATACTTTAGATTAAAGCGGGGTACAATGGTGGACTTTAAAACACATTTACTGGGTTCACCTAAGAGTAACAAAAGAGTGTTCATGATTTATGTGCCCCATCCAGGATGCTAATGTTCACAGAAGAAGGTCTGAGGTATATATCTAAGGAAAAAAAATAGGAACACTTTAAAAGATAATTGTCCTATCTTTATTAATTTAGAACTTAGTGCATCTGCTTGTTTACAGATTAGCTGTGTGAAGATTGCAAGATTAAAGAAAATTGTGGGAAATAAATTCCCTCAAAAGTTTTGGCCATATTATCAAGGATCGGCGATAACATTATCGTCGCTTTAGCGGCAGGAAACTGCCGCTAAAGCGACAATAATGGGCTTGATAATATGCCCTTGAAAATTCTAATAGAAGCCCAGGTTCACACCAGAACATGGGCTTCTATGGGAATTCTCAAGGGCATAATATCAAGCCCATTATCGCCGCTTTAGTGGCAGTTTCCTGCTACCAAAGCGGCGATAATTTTAACGCCGGTCTTGATAATATGCCCCCAGTTATTCCTGGTCTGGCAGTTGATTCCCCATTCCAGACAGGTTACATTGAGATTCCCATTAATTCATGTTGAGGGACTGAGTTAATTCTAACCCTGGTTTCTCACCACAGAGTTAATGTGGAACTCATAGGGGCCTATAAGAGGGAAAGAGTTTCTTGAAAATCAGAAACTACTAAAGGAATGGTACCCACTGAGAAATATACAATATCAAGGAAACAAAATATATGTCTGCCCCTGTTTATATGGACAGCTCAAAGCTGCACTAATGAACTGGCCACATATCTAGTTAGTTGTAATGACAGAACTCCAGGGCCATAATGTACAGTAACAATCAACCAATGCTTGATGAGTGTGAACGACAACAAAACAGCCAATAGAAAAGGTGCCATGGTACTGATGTGACAAGCGATTTTACAGTTCCAGAGGTCAAATTTGAGCCTTTGTGTCCAAAAAATGCTTTTTAAATGTACAGGTTCCACATTGTGATTCGATGAGATGTTACTGAATCACAATTTAGGTTTTAGAATAAATAAAGAATCGGTATTTGAAAAGGGGCGTGTAGAGATCTCTTCCAAATACCGATTATTTGGCTTCTGTATTAATGTTCTGCAACTGAATCCTGTCACAAAACTTTAATATTTTACCACCAAATCAAAATGGGTGGTTACCATTCCCAAACAGGAAAGGGTCCCCACGGAATGTGACAAAGGGGAAGGCACTGGCCTGCTCCTAAAAAACTGTTTAGAAAAGTACTCACTATATTTTTTAAACGCCTTTCATTTTCCCATTAGGAAAATAGACAGATTTAAAAAAAATGTTTTACTTAAAAGAAATCACAGACATGAGGGTCTGCGGAAACCAGCAGGCCACCATACCCGTCACTTTAACTAATCATAGAAGGTCTCAATTCGCGACCTGTCTCATGCATATTAATGAGGTAGGTTACATTTCCTTTAAAAAAAACTACAAATGCCAGAAAGTTTTCCCTCAAAAGATTTTGCAGAATAATGATTTTTTTAAAACGATTTGTTTGGCCATTTTTTCCTCAAGAATCCTAGTGTTTCAGGATTTTTCTCCTATTAGTTCTTTTAACATTTACTCTATAATACACCATGATTTATGAATCTCTGACCTAAGCCTCATACACGCAAGAGTAAACAACGTCAGTTTTGGGCGCGCTGTTTCGTAAATCCAGATTCATTCTGTAACACAAGTGACATCGGCAGAAAAGGGGAAACCTGTGGGATTTGGTGCATTAAAACACGCTATCACTCGTCCATTTTCCCTCTTTTTATTGTATACCTTCTAATCCTATTGTGCTCCCTTTCCACTGAGGTTCCCTTAACCACCTGTCCAACTTAGAAGCAGAGGTCACAACATTTTTAATTTTGCCTGCAAAGTTTTTCAAATGTTGCATAGTTTTTTTGTAATTCCTCCTAAAAAAAGATTTTGGATAAGAATCTTTTAAAAATACATTTCTTGAGAGAGTCATTTTCAGGGTGGACCTGCTAGAGCAGGCGTATCGCGTTGTGTAAATCTACAAATGTATTATTTCTAATGGCACTCTTTACACAGCAGACGGGATATCCGTCATGTTTGTGATAGAGTCCCCCATCCACGGAACTCTAAGGGGCATATCAACAAGGGCTTTATCTCTGCTTTTTTGGCTTTAAAAGCCAAAGAAGCGGAGATAAAAATATCGCCCTATCAACAACAGAGTGCTAACATGCAAAATCGCTTGTTAGCACCATTTTTCATTACGCTTCCCTTTGCATCTCTAATGAGATGCAAAGTGGGCGTTCCAGAGCAAAATAATAGGAGAAAGGTTGCTAAGCGACATTTCTCCTATTATTAAGCTTCACGCTAATCCTGGGGCATATCAGCAAGCTGGCGATTAAAAATTATCGCCGCTTTAGCATCCATTTTCGCGTGATTCCTTGCTTTAGCTCCCTTTCTCATAACGCCCACCTTTGCATCTCTAATGAGATGCAAAGTGGGCGTTCCGCCCCAAAATAACTGGAAAAATCTCGCTAACCGACATTTCTCCAATTATCAAGGGAATCGCTAACAGGAATAGCGATAAGAAAAGTAGCGCTAACCACAGTTAACACTACTTTCCTCACGCCTGCTTTCACCCTGACTTAGCCATTATATCCAATGTAAGGTGGATATAATGGCTAAGTATGCCCTGCCTTATCAGCAAGCTAACGCCAAAATGTGTGAGATTATCGCTGGATTTCCAGCGATAATCTCACTTTTGGCTGTTAGCGCGAGGAATTTTATCGCTTTTGAGATAAGCGTTGCTGATAGCACGCTGTCTCAGCGATAAAATTCCACACTAGCCGGCGATAATTATCCTAGCGCTAAGTGCGCTTAGCGATAATTATCGCTGACCCTTGCTGATATGCCCCCCTGTTAGAGACAAAAAATGCAGCGCTAACCACGGTTAACGCTGCTTTTTTACATCTGCTAATTTTCAGATTTAGCCATGTCATCCAGTGGGAGGTGGATTACATGGCTAAATCCACTATGGGCTATCAACAAGGATATCCCTATCCTTGTAGTTTTATCGCTGCATTACCAGCGATAACCTCCCAAAACGCTGCTATCGCTGAATTTTTTATCGCCTAGGCGGTTAGCATTGTTAATAACGCGATAACCAGGCGATATTATCCAGCAATAGCGGGCGTTAAAACAATTAACGCTAAGCGCCCTTAGCGTTCATTTTCCATGTTCCTTGTTAAAAAGCCCCTAAATCCGGCCCTAAACCCATGAGCAGCTCAAAATATGTCTTTTCAATGGGAACCGCAACTTAAGCATAATATCTGTATAACTAAAACAGATGGTGGTGGGTATTGTGTAGTTATGCGTGTCAGAGTTTCCACAGCAAGAGTGTTTTTGTTTAGCTAATAACCTTAGCCCATTTTGACGAATCTTCACGAAACATTAGAGCAAAAGGTGATCCACCTTAGCTCCTTCTCTGAAGGTTTCAAGGTGATCCGTCAACTGGGGGCTGAGAAAAAGGGGGTCCCAAACCACATTTTCCCTATGTAATTCCCATAGGGATTTTTGAAGAGGGATACAGAGACAACAGCTGAATAGAATTACCCCAAATTTGGTAGAAAGCTATTAGCTATATATATATGCAAACACACACACCCTTACACACAAATATGTGTATTTATAAAGAGAGAGGGAAAGAGACAAAGAGAGGGCTTATCAACCACTCCTCTTCAGATTCGAAGCAACGATGCCCCGTATGTAAAGGCACTCCTGATGTACTTACTATAAAGTAACGACTTCCAGTGTTAAAACCATTAATTAACAAAAGCTATTTACAACTGCCAATGACAAACAGGAAAAAGAAACAGAAATATTTCCAAGGCTAAGAGAAAACTCACAGGAGACCATGGGGCAGATTTACAAGCCCCTTGCGGCACTTTTGCATCACTTTTCCCATGTTAGATGTGACGCAAAAGTGGCGCAAGGGGCTTGTAAATCTTCCCCCATGTGTTTATATTTTTTATCAGCTATAAACTCCCCCTCCAAGTTCTGATATTTAATTATGGGGCATATCAGCAACAACTGGCGATAATTATCGCTAAGCGCACTTAGCGTTAGGATAATTATCGCCGGCTAGCGTGGATTTTTATCGCTGAGATAGCGTGCTATTAGCAACGCTTATCTCAAAAGCGAAAATCCTAGCACTAGCTGCCTAACGTGAGATAATCGCTGGAAACCCGGCGATAATCTCACGAAATGTGACGTTAGCTTGTTGATAGGGCCCACAAACGTAGCCATGATATCCACCTTCCATAGGATATCATGGCTAAGTCAGTCCTGAAGCAGGCGTAAGGAAAGTAGCAATAACAGGGGTCATCGCTACTTTTCTTGCTGCTATGCTTCATAGCGTGGGGCTTGATGATAGGAGAAATGTTGCTTAGCGACATTTCTTCAGTCATGTCAGGTCAGGACCGCCCACTTTGCATCTCATTAGAGATGCAAAGCTGGGCGTTAAGAATAGGTGCGCTAATGCAAGGTTTCACGCGTTAGCGCGACCTTGCTAATTAGGCGATAAAATTAGCGGCGATATTTGTCTATCGCCGCCTAGTAAATATGCCCCTATATATTGAATTGTAGAGGACGTGCCTCACCCTCAATTGTCTCTAGGCGACAGGATAAATAAAAGAGTAAATATTGTAACAGAAGGTACTGCTGACATCAGAAACCCTGGACATAGCACGCTATTGAGACTGGAGGTGATGTGTTACTGCTGAACGGGAGCCAAGGTAGGCCTGACGCACTCCCCCCTATGGGACCATCTTCATCTCTTCGTGAAACCAACGCACCCCTGAACCATCTTAACTCACTGAGGAGACTGACTTTTTCCAACAGGGTGCTGACCACTACTACTGCTCTGAAGTGTCTGCAAAACAAGTGTTTTACTAAAGTGCATACATACATAAGTAAATAAAAATGTAAAATAAATGATGACCGAAGCCACCATGATGTCAGCATTGCATTTCTGTGAAAGTGCTCCTTCTCTGTTGGTGGAAGCACTTTTGTCATCAGTTCCACACTGACGTGTTGGGGACTTCAAATCTGACAGACTGACTTCTGCAGTGCTGGCATCGGCAGAGCACACGCCGACCCCTTGCAGCCGCCCAAGCAGCCGCCCAAGCAGCCGCCCAAGCAGCAGCCCAAGCAGCTGGGAGGCCAGCTTCCGGAGCTTTAAATGATCTTGTTTTTGTAAACTTTATTGGTTACAATATTACTAGATATTTGTTGCCAGGGCCACCTCCACCGCAACTTTGTATCACACCAGCATGGGTCTCCAATGAAGGTCTACGCGCAGCACCCAGTTTGCCAGACCCGGTTGGCAGCAGTGGGGCCAGGGGCATAAATACCACTGCTTAGGGTCCAGACAGGACACAGATCGGATCCTGTCAGATGAACATTGTTTCTGGGGTGGGGGCAAGGATGATACGGGCCACAAAGTGCTGATAAGTGCTGGTCATCAGTTTCTTTAGTGCTGCCTGAAGAGGTGTTTCTTTGTGTTCTTTTATATGGCCCTCTGGGTGGGGGTTTAGCACACTGTGTGTGTGGGGGGGAGGTCACACACTTTAGCTGTACAACATGTGGGCATTGTAGGAGTGTGTCCTTCCGGTTCAGTGTTAGGAATGTCTTGATATATTTTTTGTTATAGCACTGCAAGACCCCATATGGGGTGCAAGAGCTTCGTACACAGCAAGCAAAGTTGGATGACAAAAAGAATTCGGTAAGATTGAACTGAGAGAGGGTGAACACTTGGACACCATTGGCAGGCAAAGTGTAAAGACCTGGGCAACAATTCTGCATGTCAGGGCCTGGGCAGCTTTGTGCAAGTAAGACTGTAAACAATAGGCGAGTTGTGAGGTTGTGAGCAAGAGTAGACACATTGAAATACATGACATAATTGGAGGTTTCCAAGAGGATGGGACTCAAGGTGCTGACTCCAGAGGTGAGATGGCGCGTGAGAAGGAGATAGCAGTGTTGGCAGAGAGGGACACTGGAGCTGTCTTAGGAAGTGTTTTATCTCCCGCTCAGGTGTTTGTAAGGAGGCGGCAAGTCTGATCTAGGTGGGTAGCTTCAGCAACAATCCACCAAGATGGCTCCCTTGTTGACAATGAAGATAGTGGAGCTCGCATGGCTCACTCCGCTCTGCTGACCCCAGCCGCTCCTATAATGAATGACCCGCCGTCTTGAATCGTCAGTGGAGGAAATTTGGGGTCACGGTGATGTGGTCCAAGGTGTGGGCATTGATGCTGAGGTTTTGCTCATTGTAGTGTGATTGTGCCACTTAGTGTCGACTTTGGAGCAGGACGGGGGCTACTTTAAGGCTGATGGTACTACTTGCCTGATGACGTGAAACAAGCAAAATCTTCCATTCAATTGCTGTAGCAGCAATGTCTCTCTGCACCTGCACATTACAAGATGTGCTAATATATGTTATAATTAAATATCAATGCATTTTTCTGATTAATTCGAAGTGCCCTTTAGCATAAAAATGCTTGCTAAGTTTTATGACTCTTGAATGCCTAGAAGTCATTTCATTCTCCGTAATACATTTGCATATTTCCCGCAACTTGTAGTAAAGTGCAGCCTTGCTTTCGATATTGGAAACCAGGCGCACTGATTAATAAAAGCAATGAAGTTGGCAGGGTATTCAAGTATGGTATCACTGCCTCAAGGACATCTCACTTTTTCTATTTGAGAAGATCCTGCCTCCTCTTCATTAGATATGTTTCACTGAAAGTAACAAGTTTCTGTCGAATTGTTGTGCCCCATAGACTTGTATGGAGAGAATGTGTACACAAATCATTCAATTTGCCTGCATTTTAGCGCTGTATATCTTCCAGCTGGCTATTTTGAGTGACAGCTCTGGTCATTTGAAATGACAACTGTCTCTCAATTACTTGCCGTGCTGCGTGCTATTTTTCAATTAAACGCACGTTGGCCTTTTGGCTTCCCGAAGTGTTGCGTTTTATTTTAACAGATGGTGCACTGGCGGCAGGAAATCAAGTTTACAAGCATTATACAGAAGGGCGCTGATCCAGCCTGCACACAATGGTCCCAGACACCAGGGGTAAGGGAGAGGTTTCTCCAAGGGCCATGGCCCAGTACTGGACCAGGACAGTTGGCTAAAAGTCTGAGTATAATTGAACCAACATTTAAGTAAAGTCTAACTGTGCGTCCCGTATAGTTGCTCGCTTCCGTGCTTTGCACAGTCTGTATTGTTTTATGGTTGTAAATGTGTGCACAATTGTTGTCCGTGTTTGAGTTGACCGGGAAACAAGCTGGTTGGGCAGGTAAGTCCATGGAGAAGCAGAAAATGCAGGTGATTGTGAATCCATGGTTTAGAGCGAGCGGGCTCTAGAAGGAGTGCTGGAATGGGAAAGATAGGGAGGAGTGCCAGGACACAAAGCAAAGACCCTTTTGATGGATGAATGTCACATCAACCCCTTCACAAGCCTCTCCAGGTGTTGACTGAATGTATGTCGAATGCAAGGGCCATCTTTGGGTGTAAACTTGATACTTGTATAGCGCACTACTCACCCGCAAGGGTCTCAAGGCGCTTGTACGAATACCGCTGTGGAACCCATCCTGGCTTTCCCTGTGAGGCGTCCACTCCTGGGCACCCCCAAGGTGGAGGCCAGGCATCCTTTAGCGTTGTGGGGGCCGTTGTGGAGATTAAGCAAGCTATTGCCCAGAGTTCCAGAGTGGGATTCCATGATTGGAATCGGCACCAAGGCGAGAATTATCAGGTCCGTGGAATTTTTTTGAGCCCAAGACCCGCCGAGGCGGGGAATTGAACCCTGGTCCCGGGCTAGACCTCTGCATCAGGGTCTGCAGCTCTAATCATTGAGCCACACTTCTCCACTGTGAGAATGCGATACCTCTCCACCCTTCACAAGCCTCTCCAGGTGTTGACTGAATGTATGTCGAACGCAAGGGGCATCTTTGGGTGTGAGAGTGCGATACCTCCCCACCCAACACAAGCCTCTCCAGGTGTTGACTGAATGTATGTCGAACGCAAGGGGCATCTTTGGGTGTGACAGTGCGATACCTCTCCACCCAACACAAGCCTCTCCAGGTGTTGACTGAATGTATGTCGAACGCAAGGGGCATCTTTGGGTGTGAGAGTGCGATATCTCCCCACCCAACAGTGGATCAGTTGGAAGAAACATAACTCAGGGGACCCTATCCTGTTTTTCTATCTCCTTTCCTGCCCACTCCATGGGATGAACTGCAGGCACAAAGCCAGCAGACCCCTTCATGGTCACCCAGCTGCGAGTGAGCGATAAGGAGATTTATAGGGGCCAGAAAAATCTAAAGGTAGCGAGCACCACGGTAAGGGACTCCTGCTCATACCATCATACTATGTATCTTTAAAAAAAACATTATTACATTTTTTATTAGAAAGCTAAAACCAAACATGTAGCTGACAATACCCATTTTGACACAGTTATTATAAGTCTCTTTGATGGAACAGACATTCGGTGACATTGCATCTTTGCGGGCTACATACATCGCTGCTGTACGCAGCTGTTTTACATTGTGCTGTATACGAGGCTACATGCAATATTAAGAAATACATGAAAAAAGCTAACGTATAACAGAATCTTTAAGTGGTGCGGTGGAAAGGGGGATGGCTATTTCAGGGGGGCACAGAGTCCTACGAGATGGTGAGTACCTACAGCCGAGGGATGTCTGTTGAGAGGGCCGTGTTGCACATTGATACCTGTTTAACCTCTAGAAGCAGGAGAGGGGGGGGGGTGATGTCAGGGGGCTCATCGCCACTTCAGTAGCGCCACAAGGGGAGGATGTTGACTGGGAGTTCGGTAGCAGGCGGAGAAGGTAGTCCGGGAGTGGCTGCCAGATGTCCTTAAAAAATAGAAAAAAAGAAAAGACAAAAAGGCTCTTTTGGTCTTGTTTCTTGACAACCGTCCGAGGTTGGAGTGTGGAGTATATCTCGCTCTGTGTGTCACAGTATGTCAAACTACGGATCCATGCCTCCTTAGTGGGATGGTCCTGACTGCCTTAGTGTATCACGATTTCTCTCCTAGCCAACAACAAGGCGATGCCTGTAAATATGCGGTAGCAGACCTATACGTCGGTGACATTGCCCAGCAAGGCAAGCATGGGGGATGACTCGATGGTTGTGGATATCATGAGGGATAGCATCTGGAATATTACAGTCCAGTATGCGCTGATCCAGGGGCCATCCAAGGTCACGTGTGTGGAATTGGCATTCGGTGTGTGGCATTTAGGGCATTGTGATGATCTAGAGTTGTCATACTTGGCTATCTCCTGGGGGGGTAATGTAGGACCTGTGGATGAATTGGAGATGCAGGAGCGGAGGTTGGGGCGAAATCATTTAATATACGTGCAGCTATATTCCCAGTCTATATCTGATAGAGGGTATCCCAGGTCCTCCTTCCATCACCAGTGGGGACCGCCGTCATGTGTGCGCTTTAGAACTATGAATGATCGGACATGTGTGAGCTCTCTGGATCAGTTATGAGCAAAGTATCGGGGAGAATTCCATGGATGCAAGAGGGTAAGTTGCCATAACTGTGCGTAGAGTGCCTTGCAGTCTAACGAGGATAAATGTATCCATATAGGATAACTCAGTCTCGTGGGTTGTGTCAAATTGCGTCTGAACGTGTCCAGCCAGGAATAAGTCTCTAAAAGTGTGGAGGTCAAGTCATTGGAGGGTGTGTTGAACCAACCTTTCAGTGGTTAGAGGGAGCCAAGGGTTTTGTGACAAGGGAAGTTTAGGGGAGTAAAGATACTCAAATCCCAGCTTTCTGCTGAGTTTGTGCCAAGCCCAGCACGTTGTGGACAGCGTCTGGACTTCTGTGGGGTCCAGATGGATGCCTCACGGCAATAGTATGCTAAGAGGTGTAGGATCCGCCAGGTCTTGCTCTGGTTTATTATACGGGAGGCAGGCATCTGGATGGAACCAGTGGTAAGCAATTTTGGCCTGTGCCACCAAATAATAAAGGTGGCGATCTGGAACGGCGAATCGGTCCCGATCGTAAGGGAGTGTAAGGTGTCCAAGGCAATCCATGGCCTGAGATCCGCCCACACGAGTCGAATCAACGGGCCGCAAAGCTGGAGACGGAACGCATTTGTCAAGGGGCTAGGAATATTTATGAATACATACAGGGAACGGGGGAAAATGCTCATTTTAATGAGGCAAATGTGCCCGGCCATGGAAAGAGGGAGACGGATCCAGGAGTTTACTTGGGCGGCGAGCTTGTCCATTGTGGGGCCATAGTTTAAGCGAATGACTTGATTCTTGTCTCTGTGAAGCAAAATCCCAGATACTGTGTAGTGTCGCCAGCCCAACGGAGGGAGTGCCCGCCTGTGGGGGGTGTGGTGCTATCTGACAATGAAAAGAGTTTAGATTTTTCCCAGCTGATACGTAAGTCAGAGATGTCTCCGAATCTGGAGATTTCTCCTATTCTGGGAGGTAGAATCTCGGAAGGGTGTCTGATAAACAGTGTGATGTTGTCTGCCTCCATAGACATCAAGAGAGGGCCGTGTCTGAACCATAGGCGCCATGTAGATGCTTTTCTTGGAGGTGTCTGATCAGGCGGTCCATCGCTATGATGAATAATAATGGTGATCGCGGGCACCCCTGCCTGGTGCCGCAGGAGATAGGGAAAGTGTCTGAAAGTGAGCTGTTCACCCGTAGGTGGGCTGTGGGATAGGAATATAGGAATGTGATTAGAACGTTCAAATCATTGGGTATGGCAAGCTTGCGGAGTGTAGCATGAAGAAAAGTCCATTCGAGTGAGTTGAATGCCTTTTCCTCATCCAGGAGGGCCACTCCTGCAGCCGTCATTGGAGACATCTTGTTGAGGACTGAGAATACCGTTCTGAGGTTAAGCGCAGTTGACCAATGGAGGATGAACCCTGATTGGATAGGCGAGATAATCTGTTCTAATAGGAGTAATAACCTGTTTGTCAACGCCTTAGCTAGGATCTTGTTGTCATAGTTTAGGAGTGTGAGGGGCTGATAGGATACGCATTTTGTGGGATACTTGCCAGGTTTCAAAAGTAATGTCATTGTAGCTTCGTGCATCGTAGGGGGAGGCTCTATTCTCTAAGGATTCTGAATATACTTCCAGCAGATATGGTATAAGAGTTTGTTTAAAAGTTTTGTAAAAAGTGCCAGAGAGGCCGTCCAGTTCAGGGGCCTTCGATTCGTCCAGTGAATCTATCGCCTGGGAGATCTCTTACACTGAGAAGGGTTCACTGAGAAATTGTGCCTGTCCGGAGGTGAGCCATACCTCTTCCAAGTAAGCCATACGCACTGCAGAGTCGGGGAGGAGCTGGGAGGTGTAGAGGGATTTATAATATGAGACTAATTCATGAATTATGTCAGGGGTGTCTGATACGTAAGTGCCATCATGAAGGCATAGGGATGTGATATATACCGCTCCCCTAGGGGGTCGCAAGAGGCGAGCTATTGTTTCCTGGGGTGCTCTCGCTCCCCATAAAGGGATGCTGAGCCGTACCGACCTAGACGTAGGGCCCCTCTATCAGTCAGCTCATTAAATTCGGTCATGAGGGACGCACACTTATGTAGTGCAGAGGGCGTGGGGGAAGCGATGCCAGGTGCATCGATGGCTGCCAATTCCCTTTCGATTTTGGCCATGTCACTTCACAAGGTATGTAGTCTCCAAAATGTTTAGCTATACAAATGCCGTGGATGTATGCCTTGAAGGCGTCCCATAGGACAGCGTGTTGTGTGACTGAGCCTGAGTTAAGTTCGAGATATTTGAGGAGTGCGATGTAGAGTTCAGATCGGAATACCGCATCTAGAAGTGCTGAGGCGGGGACGACCCTCTGCCCTCACACCCAGTGGCATAAGGGAAGGAGACCTGTAGCAATACTGGGGCGTAATCAGAGAGGGTGCGTGGAAGTATCTTAACATCTCTAAGCCATTGACAGGAGATAGCAGAGAGGAACCAATAATCAATACAAGTCCAGATAGAGTGGGGGCTGATTGAAAGGTATAACCTGGAGTGCTGGGGTATCGCGTGCGCCAAGTGTCCCAGAGAGCTAAAGAGGATAGCAAATTATCGATAACCTGAGGTGATTTAGGTTTTCTGCTTAGGCTGCTGCCTGTTGTATCATTCGTGGCGAGGATTAAGCCATAGGCTCAGGTCACCGCCAATGAAAATGACATCCGGGTCGAATCTGTCCAGGAGGGAAGTTATTCCACGAAAAAGGGTGGGTCATCGCTGTTGGGAGCATACATATTAAGAAACACAGGGTCATATTATCAAGAAACGGCATTAAAATTATCGCCGCTGTAGCGGCAGAAAACTGCCGCTAAAGCGGCGATAATGGGCTTGATATGCCCTTGAGAATTCCCATAGAAGCCCATGTTCTGGTGTCAACATGGGCATCTATTGGAATTCTCTGCGGCATATTATCAAGCCCATTATCGCCGCTTTAGCGGCAGTTTTCTGCCGCTAAAGCGGCGATATTTTTAACGCCATGCTTGATAATATGCCCCACAGTTTCCCTCCCCAGCAGTGTTCCAACCACCAGAATGTACCTGCCCTTGTCATCATGTGTTGAGAAATGATGGGGAAATGGGAGACTGTGATGTATGAGGCTGCAGTCCCCCCTTGAATATGCACTGTATCCAGAAAAGTATCTGTTTGTTGCCCATGAAGAGGTGAATAGGGGAGTTGTTTGTGGGGGCAGGTGAATTTCCTGTAAGAAAGCAATTTGAATGTGATTTCTATGCAGGTATGAGAGCACTAGCTGCCATTTTCTCGGATTGGTGAGCCCCTGGACGTTCCAGGTCAGCATGTTTGCCTCAACTTCTGCTCTAGGGGTACCCATCTCCTATGTATTAAAGTAGCGTGGACTCTGTGCCAGGAGGTGCCATAGCTGGTATTTGGAGGAGAGATGTGTATGGAGGGGTCAAGGAAAGGGGGAAACATTAAAGCAAATGAAGAATTACAACAGTCCCATATCACCCACCCTCCACCCACACTCGGCGGGAAAAGCCTGATGAATTCCCATTTACTTAAACCCATAAAACAAAACCCTAACAATAGGAAAATCAGAATCAGCCGTGAGAGGCGGGCAATGCCTCGTGGGCCAGCGCCCAATTTGTAACATCATTCAGGTGGATGGTTCATGAATAGTGGAAATCGAACGTGACTATTAGCCAGTGGAACTTCGGTATTGGTAGTGGTCCAAGAGTTATTGCTCTTTATGTGTAACAAAAACAGTGCAAGTTGCATTGCAACACCGGAGGGATATCGGCTAGTCGGGGGGAAGAGTTCTGCACTGACTGTAAGAGGTCTATTGGGGGATGGATGACGGTCACTGCAGTTATCCTTCACTTGCTTGCAGAAGACTAGAGCTTCTGTTGGACTGTCAAAGTATTTGGCTTGTCCTCAACAAGTCAAATAGTAGGATCGATGGGACCCCAACCTCTGCGCACTGTAGCTATTGGTAAGTCTTACCGTAATATATCTACATCATAAACTCACGGGCATGAAGGAAAGCTGTTGATTCAAAGCAAACGCACTCTGGAAAAACTTTTGTTTTTGTCTTGATGAACATATGGACAATGACCATGATTGAAATTTGAAAAAATGTATTGTAAAAATACTTGAACAAACTTGAGTTTCAAGAGAATTTCATTTATGTTTGTGATTTATCTAACCAGATTAAAATTGTTTAAGTTTATGATGTAGATATATTACGGTAAGACTTACCAATAGCTACAGTGCGCAGAGGTTGGGGTCCCATCGATCCTACTATTTGATTTGTTTTGCTGACATCGTCTGACTGTACATGTCTGCCTCTGCAGCACGCTTATGTTGAATTGTGTATAGAACAAAGTATAAGAACACACAAGAATTTAGTTTGAACCGGAATATTTAGAGTGTGCCTCTTCAAACATATTGTTTGTCCTCAACAAGAACACATAGTTTAGCAGGGTATACCATGCCGTATTTAAAACCCATCTTCCTTAGCTGTGCCTTCGCTTTGGTAGACTTGCGCCTTGCCTCCTGCACTGCAAGTGTAAAGTCGGGGAAAATAGAAAGAGTGATGCCTTGGAATTGCAGTGGAGTGCTTTCTCGGGCGAGCTGGAGGATGGTGTTGCGGTCCCTATAATTCAGAATGCGGTCCACTATTGGGCTAAAGGGAGCTCCTGGCGGGGGCCCAAGGATCTATGTGCCCTCTCAATTATAAAGGTGGGGTAGAAATATTCAGCCCAAATAGATCTGTGAGGAGGGATTCCACGAATTGTTAAGGGTGGCCCATGTTGGTCAATTCCACAAGGACAAGAATGTGCCCTCCTCGTGGGGGAAGAAAGCCCACTAGGCATCAGGGATTATGTTTGTTTGTGCATAGGGGTGGGGGTTGTCGAGAATTGGCATGCTGATGCCCCCACCCCCAAAAAAGTATTTCTGCCCCTCTTGAAGGCAGATCCGGGCAATAGCCCGTTAACTGCCACCTGGGGGGCAGAAAGCTCACTAGGCACCAGGGATATGTTTATGGGCATTTTAGAGAGAAGCCTCACAGGCAAGGGTCGCTCCCCTTTTTTTAAGACACACATTTTGGCTGTTTCAGTGATATTTTTAGTCTCATCTGCCCCCAAGCAGGGACAGAAAACCACTAGAAACCAGGGAGAGTTTGTGTGTGTTTGAATTGGAGTTTGGCTGATGGTCTGCGTGTACTGACCTTTGGCTGGCATTTTGCTGGAGGTGTGTGTGGAACTGCACTTGGCTAATGGTGTATATGGACACACGCTTGATAATGGTGTGTGTAGATTGCCGCTTAACTGGTGGTGTGTGTGGAGAGGTGCTTGGCTGGTGGTGTACTTGGACTGGCGCTAGGCTGACAATCTGCATGGATAGTGCTTGGCTGGCTGTGTGCGGGGATGGCGCTTGGCTGGCCGAGTGCATGGGTGTTGCTTTGCTGGCAGTGTGACTGGATGGAGCTTGGCTGGCATTGTACGTGGATGGAGCTTTACTGGCAGTGTGCATGGATAGAGCTTTGCTGGTGGTGTATATGAATGGAGCTTGGCTGGTGGTGTGCATGAATGGGGCTTGGATGGCTGTGTGCATGGATGGCACTTGGTTGGTGGTGTGTGTGGATGGTGGTGTGCGTGTACTGACTCTTGGCTGATGGTGTGGCTTGCATGAATCCTCCAGGGATCACTGGGCTGCCACCCAGCGTTTCCCCAGGTCTCCTGATAAAAACGGTACCTCACTTGTGTGGGCAGTCCTAGTGCCCGTGACAGGAAATGGCCCAAAACTTACTGTGGAGACTTCAAAATGATCAATTGCAAAACGACCTAATTTTGTGAGTGAGTCACCTGCATTTTTGGTCCCGGGCTCAGCGGCCATCTAGGGAAACCTACCAGACGCTGACATTCCTGAAAACTAGACACGTAGGGAGGTGCGGCTTATGTGGCTCTCCCAAAATTTTTCTACTCAGAATCCCTTGGAAGCCTCAAATTTAGCCATTAAAATCAAATTCTCCTTACTTTTCCATGTTGGAAAGTTGTGGGATCATTGGGCCACCACAAATGTCCTACCATCCAGGGTGCCCACAGGTCTCCCATAAAAATGGTACCTCACTTGTGTGGGTGGGCCAAGTACCGGCAACAGGAAGTGCCTGAGAAGGTCGGCCAAACATTCATGCATACTTAGTGTGGGCAAACACTCCTCTTCCTGACCCCTGCTCCGTCAGCCCCACCCCGCACCAGGAAATTGAAAACTAAAATGATAATCAAATAGGTGATTATTATTTTAGTTTTCCTTTAACTACTGCTCGCAGAGCAGTGGGGAGACGCTCCTCCACCTTAGCGGAGGAGCCGCAGCTGTGTTAAACCTCTAACTTGTCACCTGTCTCAAAATTATTACTCACTTTAGTAATTCGTTTAAAGCCCGGAAGCAGTTGAGGATCATTCAGCGTACTTACAGAGTGCCTGTGAAAGCCCTGCTGCAGGGGGTGTTAAGCCACCTACTCCATGCTGCAACACTTGTTTGTGAAGTACAGGCCTATCAATAATTATGTACTACAAAGGAGATGGAATGCAACTGCGAAAGCCATGAAGATAGAGATGAAAAATTAGGGCTAGTCAAGTGCCTGATCAAAATGCTACTGACTTTTAGGATTATGACATGAGAAGCCAGTAAGGAGGACAGAACCATTAGTCAAGTGATCATATTGTTGCATGCGCAGTGGATACATTTACAAAAGGTCCAACAAACATTTACCAATGTCAATAAAGAAGCAGCTGCTTTGGTCAACAGCTTAATCCTCCACTTGAACGCAAATCAAAGGCTGTATAAAAAGATACTGTTGTCTCAAGAATATATCTGGGCCACAATTCTGTTTCCATGGTACAAAAATTGCTGGAACTTTCATTCCATTCTCAACATTTGATTTAATAAGTCACAAGAAGTGTATTGCCAGGAAGGACAGTGATCTAGAAGATGAACGATTGCAAAAAGAGGACGTCGCAGAACTGAAGCGTAGCCTTCAACCTCTGGAGGGTGCCATGTTTTTGGCTCTAAGTCCTCTAGAAGCCAGTTGCAAATACAGCAGCAACACCATCACCGGCAACTACTAAACTAACAGCAATAGCAGCTTCACTTCTAACATCTGCAATGGTTTGGTTTCTTATAGCAGGAATTAAATCAAGTGCACACATGTAGGCACCACAAACACAGAAAGTGTCAACAAAGGTGACAATTGAGAAAATGGCCCAAAAACATTTGGATGACCCAACAGAGGTGTACCTTGATGTACAATAGTAGTGTACAAAATTCACATAATCTGCTTTTGTGTAAAATGCACCCTCTAGTAATTGTTTGGCACAAGGAATCTGTAAAGAAAATCACCCAGAACAGCTACTTGTGAATGACCCATAATTAAGTGGCATAATGGCTTAATTTCAGTAATTTAACATAGGAAGCATAAACAAAATTCCTAGAATTATGCAAATTATGCCAGCGTAAATTAAATATAAGCCAGACATAATCAAGACCCATTGGCCTATTGGCAAGGAAAGAAGGAACAGTGCGACAACTCTGCAGGCTTGGAATAGAGTATCCAGCATGTTCGGGAGCCAGTGCCTTTCGGAGCTTGTGTTCAGTGCTGCTGGGTTAGTTGTAATGGCCACTAGGATCAATCTCTCCCCTCAGAACATGGAGAAATTTGAAATGTATTAAAAGTGTTATCGGCTGACAATGCAAATCATAGCTACCTTTCACACAAAGAAATATATGTACATAATTAAAAATTGGAAGAAAAAGAAAGCAATTATTACTAATAAAAATGTGGGATGCATCAGTTCAAATCCATTCTTTTACAACGTGGCTCTTAATAAAGTTTGCCAGGTTGCTGCTTTGCCCCGTGATTCTCATTATGGAAGGATAAAACATTTTATGAGGAAGTTATAGTGTTTTGTCTTTTGCCTGACTTTCATCTGAAGGTCCCAGCTTTTTCTGAAATCCAATCCAGTTTGTTTTTGTCATGTGACCCAAGAGGTCATTTAAAAGAAAAAATGGGTTCATCTGGGTAGTCGAGCTATTTGCTGCTTAGAATCTCATTGATTGTGTTTGACCTTGTGGAATCGTACAAGTTAAATGCAGCATGTGGTGTTTCATATCCTCTATAACTTCACACAGGCACGTGTTCAAGACCTCTGGATTTCTTCTGCTCAAGATGCTCAAGAAGTCATTTTGTAGCAAGCATCCCCCTCTTGCTAAAGCAAAGATTCTCCTCTCGCTATGATAAGATAACAAAATGAGGGGTCACACAAGTCAGCATGGCTCCTGTAGGAGAGTTTGTCAAGAGCTCTGAATTTCTATTCCATCACTAAACTTGAAAATTGTTTATTCACAATAGAATACATTTTTCATTTTGAAAACAGATCAAGGTTGCTGGAAGCAGAGGGCAGTGACAGGCTGGATTGATTGGCTTCTTTTGTCCAAGGAATTGTAGAAGGCGACTTAGCATTCATGGGAAAGTGCTCTTTTTTAAACTCAGTCGACGAAGCTGTCATGTGGCACACATGGCGTTTTTAACCCGTATTTTGTGTCTGAGAACAACCTTAATTGAGAGGCAGCCTACATGTGATTCCAGGGAACCATGGGAAAGCTTCATGGCAGCTACTGTATTGATTTCCAACATTTCTTCTCAGTGTGCTGTCTTGTCCAGGCCCCCTAACTTGTTTCCATATGAAATGTGGCTTCCCACTTTTGCTTGAAAAAATGTATTGATGTGAATCAAAAATGTTGTCCACGTTTTTGTACCATCCTCAAGATGGCATTGGCTGTTGCCTCAGATTTTCTACTGTTGTTTCAATATGAGTATTCTAGTTGAGATTCCTATTGATTGTTACTCCCAAGTATTTAAAAGAGTCAACCTCATCCAGTTTTGTGCCATGTATGAAAAATGTATATATTTTTGGTGTTTTGTCCTGAGGGTCATGATTTTGTTTTTCCTCTGTTGATTTTTAAATGATTTACTTTGAAGTATTTGTCCATGGCTCTCAGTTGTGTCCCAGGCCCTTGAGGGTCTTAGAAACCAAGATGGAATCATCAGCTAGTATTTTAAAGCTGTTTGTTAATGGTGTATCATTGGGGGCTGTTCATGCTTCCTGATGCAAACCGTTAATGTAGAGGGAAAACAAGAGGGGTGCCAAAAGGTAACCTTGCTTTATTCCATTGCTGATATGAATTATTTTGCTCATGTGTCCTTCATAATTTAATCTTACCTGGGATGTTGTTCCAGTGCACAGCACTTTGATTAGGGATAGAAGAACTGGATCAATACCTAAAGTTGACAGATTTTCTCAAAGGTGTCCTGCGACCCGATCAAAAGCTGAAAAGAAACGTAAGAATGCCACAAACAGAGGTGCTTTCCTGATGTGCTGAAATTGTGGATAATGTGCTGAAATGTGAAGATCTGGTCAATCGTTGGATGTCCTTCTCTAAAACCTTCTTGGCGAGGGAAGAGGATGCTCTCGTTGGTGACCCACTCATCTAATGCCGTCAGGATCAGTTTTGAGTTGATCTTACAATTGAGGTCTATTAGGGTAATTGGCCTTTATCACTTTAGGTAATTTGGCTGCCCCTTCTTGTATATTGGCACAATTATGCTGTTTTGCCAGAAGGTAGAGCATTCATTTTTTATGATGATCTCTGAAGAGATTGTTATAAGTATTTCAGTCCACAAATCTGTGTTAGAAAGAAGCACCTACAGTAGTAACTTATTAGGGCAGGGGCTTCTCCCCTTTGTAAGTCATTTATTGCTTCCTTCACTTTGTCTTTGATGGAATCTTGGTCTATCAGTCATCACCTTCTGTACTTATTCTTTCATGTTCTTCAGTCTGAATGCATTTGTGTTGTGCATGATCGACTGCAGTATTAAAAATTGTGGGATGTCACATCAGACTCAATCTAGCAAGTTATTACAGTTGAGTTATGACATCATTTCTTATTAGTAGGTGACTGTGTGCATCACAAATCATCTATTCCAGAGACATAAGCAAACCTACTGGGGCAGCATGTTTTATTTATATTTATTTTTGGACAACTAATAGCATGTCATATTAACTCCAATGGACCTGCTCTTACACTGCTACCACCTGATTACCTCTCCTGATTCCCACCTTGAGTCCCACGGTTGAGCTTTCAACATTAGTTCATTAAATGTTCATCAAATATTTTGTGTACGTTTTTGGGAATATTACCTAATTATACAAACACAAATTATGTCAATTTTGCACACTCATAGTTTCCTTCTAAGTTCTAACTTAGTCCAATATGTTGCTGATCTGCTTTTGCCATCAATAACTCAAGATCATGCAAGGTAGGACTCCGTCTGTCTCCTCATCAAATTGTCTAATAAGGGGCATAAAGCTTTAAAGGACAAATTCCACTTGTGCCTTACCCGAGGGCGATAACTTGGTTGTGAAATCTTTGCTGGCAGGCACCATCTTACCTCTGAACGAGTTGGAGACATTCATAAGTTACCCTGTCACTGTCTGTCAGGTAGGTACCTTTCTGGGCATGATAGGGTATTCGAGACAGTGGATCTTGGGCTATGCCAGGAAGGGAAAAACCTTTGCAATATTATGTCAGGAAAAACAGCCTTGAACCTTTGCAGGGGGTCAAGCAAAGTCAAAAATGCAGTTGTGAAAAATAATCCGGCTTTGCCTTCTGCACCTGCCATCGCACTCCCTGATAATGCGAAACCTTTTATGTCCCTAAGGGATTTGCCCTTGGAGTGAAGATATGGAGTCATGGTTTTCAGAAGAACTCATAACTTGTTATTCTTCTATTCTAGACTTCATCGCGGCAGGGCTCCTGCCATGTTTAATGTCTGCGGTTGCTGCCACAAACCTCAATGAATCATCTGAAAACAGTGGACTGAGTTTTCATGTAACTCCTTCTGTGGTTTGCTCCTCCTCACTATGAATCGCCCGCAGCTCCCTGTTGTCCAATTGTCCTGGTATGAAATTTTATTGTGTCCACTTATGACATTAACCTGACCATGTGACCAACCCTGGACTCTGCCCCTTTAATGCCCATGACTGAATCCTCCTCACTGCCTATGGAACCAAATCCAATGTGGACTTAACTGATGTCCCCATTCTTGATGTGAGTTGTCGTACTTTGTTGATGGATCACAACTAAGCAATGACGATGGTGTCCTGGTTGCCGATTATGCCGTATGTACTATTGTCAGATTGTGGAAAGGTGTCACTTGGCAAACGTGTGATCTGCCTAGGCTGAAGAGCTAATAGCTCTCACCAGAGACTGCATTTTAGATAAGCAAAGGATTGTAGTGGTGTACATGTTACATGCACTCAACGTATTTATCTAGAGTGATGCTTGGCTTTGGACTCCTATGGATGCAAAGAGGTTTCTTAACATTATAAATGGACGGTATGTTCTAAACCTTTTGAATGCCTTACAGTTGTCTAAGAAGGTGGTGATGGCAAGGCGTGCCACACACTAGCGTCCCCAAAATTATGTCTCAAGGGGTAACACACGAGCTGATTCAGCCACTAAAAATGCTGCTTTGCCTAACATCGCTGATGTTGGTAAGTATGTTAAAATATTTGTCTCAATTGCAGGAGCAGGCTCCTGAAAGTGAAAAGCAATCTTGCATTGAGCAGAAGTTCAAAAGATACCCTGTAGGGGTGATAAAGCCGGATTCTTATCTGTCTTACCATCACCAAGAATCCTCTCAGGTCGCCAGGATCGTTCTATCTGCTAAATAGTGTAAAGGGGAGGAAATCACATTTTTGCACATAATCAACTGAATCGAATTTGAACTCTAAAGGACCACTGACTCCGAATCTAAATTTTAGGGATTTATTACAGAGCCAAAAATAATTGCACATACAAGCACCTCATCACAAGGTTAAGAAAATAAATGGGCACTAATACAAAACATATCCTACGCAGGAGTCTCATCTGACTCAGAATAAGAAGAAAAGTCAGTTCAAGAAGCATTAGACAGCCAGTAGCAGCTCCAATCTCTATATTAGAAGTCATTAAACTAAAAAGAAAATCATTTAGTCTATCCCTACTCTATCTCTAAGGTGACATCCCTACTTAGCATTTTCCCCAGGCAAGAGGATAAAAGGTGTCAGAAGTGAAGACTTCCTTAGAAGTACACTCACTTTGTCGAGAGCTCATTCTAAGATGCTCCTTCTAGCTTCCCATCTAAACCTCAACTACTCAACCCATGGGGCACTGTCCCTAATTCAAAATCTTAAAACGTAGAACACGCTCTCCATCCCACCTCTCCAACCAGGTCTTCCTCCGGTAATTTTCCAGTGAAACTTGAATCCCAGCCAAAGACGGTTAGCTTGACCTTTGGTCCCAGGCACCTTTTCCGCCGAAAGTATCATCCCTGCATTCCAGTACACTCCCATGTTGGCTTCGCATGCCATCCTAACTCCTAAAACAAAAGGGTTATTCTCCCTAACAAGCTAGGTGTCCTTGCACCTGCAACAGAAACATGAGAACGAGAAACTTTCCACTTCTCTGAAACTTTCTAACATCTCTGAAACCCAAAGCCTTACCAAGGGAAATCATTTATGGCCTACAATATTTAGCTAACATGAGAAACGAACAGACCTTTCTCTTAAACGTATATGCGATCAGGACCTTACACAATTTAAACACACATTTCTAAAATCACACAATCAGCATTGGTATTCATTAAATTGCATACATAAATAAACAAATCTACGCGTGCAGACTTTAATATGGTGCACGTTTAAACCTAATGCATCACATGATACAGGAACTAATTCATTATGCATTGTCTAAAATACATTTTCGATTAAACACTACATTGAGCTTCATAAATGACTTGGTTACATTTCTATTCGCACTATTATATGATGCTTTTAGTATTACATTTCTAAGCCACATGTTAATACAATCCCACTAAATATATGTATGCAGACTAACAGTGATTATGATGCACCCCTACAAATTTCAGAATAGCATGGCGATCTATCAGGGTTGTAGAGAGACAGCATTGCGCATGTGGTTGTACCAAAATGTCTACTCCCCAATCTCGTCAGGTTGTATCATGGAGCATCCCTTGTCCCAGCATGATATGTGCCACAGCAACCCGTTGGTATGTGTCCTCCTTTTCTTCCATAGCCCAAAATTATTGCCAATTCTGTGCCATTTGGCAGTCACACAATGCCGGAAAGGGTATTAAGACCACCCCTGCTGCCCACTCCCCTCCTGGGGCCCTTTTGTTCAACTTCAGACATACTTTATCCAGTTGCCAAAGTGTGCTAACTATTTGCATGCTCTAGGTATTGTGCGTATGTTTTCAGGATGTTTGGAAACGTACCGCAGTGCCCATGCAGAAGCCATTACAGTAACTAAGTGGATACTTAGGGATTTTATCCTTCGCTTGACTGTACCGTACCGGATCACAAGTGGCCGCAGACGGCACTTTGTGTCAGTGGTAGTGCAGTTTGCAAGGCTTTGGAAACAGGCCAGGATTTCCATTCTGCATATCAGCCGGAGTCAATGGGACAGGTGGAAAGGAGCAATGGTAGAGGAGTAAATTGAGCCCATGTGAAATAGATTTGGACCAATCCATGATGCTTGCTGCCCTTGAATCCCCCAGTCTAAACTGCTACACTGGATTTACAGTTTACTGATGGTGCCGTTTTGCAGTATTGCAGAAAGCTTATTTGAAGTCTCTACAGTTTCTGTTTGTGGGTACAAGTAACCTTGCCTGAATATCCAACCACAGCCTGCCAATCTTTCCAGCCTGGTGACGGGGTGTACGTACGTGCACACCAGAGGAAGACAAAACTGCAGCCTCACTGGCATGGACCCTATCAAGTTCTTCTCATCACTAGAGGTGAGTCAAATTTGCATAGGCTTAATTTTGTGAAATTTTTGCAACATTATGTGAAATTACGCATAGTTACGTGAAACAAGAGTCCATCATTTTATGCAGTATTTTAGCATGAAATTCATCCTTGCATCACTTTTTTTGGTGCGAAGAAGCATTTAAATAAGAACACCGTGAACAAAGCTGCTTGCATTCTGTTTTTCCTGTGAATTTGTGATAAATTATTACTGTAAATTTCAGCTAATTGGGCCATTCCGGGTAAAGTTTTACTGCGAACGGCACATAATTACATGAAGTGGCATAATGGTATAATTTTAGGAATTTAAATCAACAAGCGTAATACAAAATGCAAGAAATTCACTAAATTACATTGGAACATTTTATATTTCACCCTTGCCTAATTCATCACTATCATTGGATCCACTCAGCTCACTGAGAGTGAGCCGCTCCTCCTGGAGATGACATCCTTCCTGCTTCTGCTTCTAGACCTGTGACTGGCCCCAGATCTGGACCATCTGCTGGAGCTATCCCTGCTGCCAACTTGTGACATGTGTGTGGGGCATTGTATGTGTTGACCTTCTTTGCCTGCTCCACTACCTCCACGGTGGCAGTCTCTCATCCGTTGCAATGACACTGCCAGTGCCAGTGTGAGTTCCAGAACAATTCTGCCAAATGCCATGTGGCAGGGTTTTTTCTTGCACGCGGCTCACCAACATTAAGTTTAAGAGAGATCTCTTAGCTGGGGGGGGGTCATGGTATGTCGTTATCGCTCGTGTTGAGAAGGCTGCCGCTTTCGTTGAGAAAGCTGCCGCCTGAGTAGAAAATCTAGGATACTGCACGAGTTACAGAACGGGTTAGATTTTAATCTCAGTGGCATGAGGTTAGACTGCATATTTGAGAATTGGGGGATTAAAATATTTGAAATAAGCATTGCAAACAGCATAGTTGTGCTGCAAATTTTAATAATATGATAATGTGCATCATTCTATGCACTTGCGTAATGTTTGCGATCAAATTGCTGTGAAGACATTTTGTTTCCTGGCAAAAAAGGAGGATTTGTAAAAACAAAATGTTGTCTTTTTATTGCTTTAACGTCAATGTCTCGCTCACCTGTATAACACAACATACACTGATATATATATTTTATGATCACATGTGAATGTTGTTTTCTCAATAGTCTGTAGTGCCCTTTAACCGCAACATGCTTGCTAAGTTTCATGAGTGTAGAATGGCTAGATGCATATTTGTATCTCTTCTTCAAAGATTTCTCAAATTTTCTCTGTGAGAAGACCCTGCCACCTGCTCATTAGATTGGTTTAGCGGAAAGTAACAAGTTTCTGTCGTATTTTTGAGCCCCATAGATTTTTATGCAGAGAGAAATGTTTGTAGACAGCTCAAATGTGCATGCATTTTAGCAGTATACACTACATCTGGCCATTTTGAGCAAGAGCTCTGGTCACTTAAAGTAACAATTGTCACTAAATTATTTGCTAAACTGCTCTCTATTTTTGCATTCAACACTCCCCGATGTGCTGTGTTTTAATTTAATAGACGCACCATAAGGAGACATGATGTTTAACTAAAGGGCCTAAAATTGTCTTGCTGCTCGAACATTTCAAGGGTAAATTATCATTTTGCATGCAGCTTCTTAAATTATTGTGCTGGCCATGCTTTGGAATGTGCAGATGAGGAAAGCTATGGGTAAAGGGGAAGGCAGAATGTGGAAAGAGAGGCATCATTCCTTTAAGGAGAATGTTCAAGACCATATCAGTGTTCCTAATGACCAATTAGCCTAGGGGAAAGTCAGCAACATCCAACCAGTTAAAGGAAACCACTGCTATAGTTAAGTACAGACACACAACCAATTCAAACAAACACTCACAGGTTGTATGAAAAACAGCAGGCATAGGAAACGAGGCACACTCCACAAACCATAGGTGGGCTCATCATTATAAACTACTCGAGAGTATGCTTGTGTAATAAAACTTTGCACACCATGTTTGGGAGCTGTCCTGGCGAGATTGGTGTCTCTGGCAATCTAGCAGTGCTGGGGCAGAGTTCTCCATATGCCAGACTTTTGTATGAACATAGAGAGACATCCGGACAGGCTGGTGCCTGTGATTGGCTACTAGGGCTGGTGGAGAGTCCTCCATATGCCACACCTCTGCAAGAAAACTAAGAGATATCCTGACAGGTCGTTCCCTCTGATAGGCTGGAGTGGGTGGGGGGCAGGTAATTCCATATGCCAGACCTGTGTAAGGACATTGAGAAATGTCCTCACAGGTTGCTTTCTGTGATAGGCTACTAAGGATTGGTTTATGCATGTCTATAGTGTTTCCATAGTGCAAATTTAGCAAAAAGGCAGTAGAGTGATGTACACGATCAATGACAATCATAAAATCAATGAGTAATAGCAGGGGAAGTTTGGTTGTGGACGGTTAATGCATTGTGATGTAGTGTTCTATACAGAGATGAGCCCTAATCTTGAACTCTTTCCTAATTGGAGCAGCCTTGAGGTGGTCCTGATGGATACGGGGATTTTGTTCCAGATCCTGGGTGCAGAGATGGAAAAGGCCAGTGGTCTTGTTTTTTCCTTTTCACACATCTTAGTCTGCACTCTATTGGTGACCTGGCTGTGGGTGTGTCAAGAGCCACCAGAGATACTGAGCATGTCTGCAAGATATGCCAGGGTGCTGCTTGTGATGACTTTGCAAATGATGCAGTTGTTTTGAAGATGGTGTGGGCCAGTGAGGGGAGACAATGGAATTTCATCAGGATGGTGATGTGATTATATTTCTTCTGGTCTGGATTACTTGTGCTGTAGCATGTAGGATACCCCTAAGGGGTGGTATGGTTGTTTGAAGGGAATCTTTCATATGAAAAATGTCCTGGCAGGTCGGTGTCTCTGATATGCTGATTGGATTGTGGGTTAATCTTCCAAATTGAAAACCTCTAAAAGGGTTTAAAATAGCTAATCTGACAGGTTGCTGTCTCTGATAGGCTGAAAGGGCTGGAGAAGGGCCTTCCGCTTGCAGTGCACTGATAGCTCTTTGAGAATCTCTTGTTCTGATATCTGAGAGACTGCTACAGATGAGATCAAAGGTCAGTAGTAATTAGGTAACAAAAATCAGAGTAGGGGTATGAGGGAAATTGGGCGGTTCAGCATACGTCCCTTATCAATTGGAGATAATCCGTAATTAGGTACGCTGTTTCGTTCAATAGTCAATACTTGCTAATAGCACGCTATCTCAGCAATAAAAATCCACGCTAGCCGGCGATAATTATCCTAGCGCTAAGTGTGCTTAGCGATAATTATCGCCGGTTGTTGCTGATATGCCCCATAAAAAAATAAAGGGGTAGCCTTACATTGGAGATCTTGGGTCCGTCGGACCCACAGCAAGTTTTTTATAAGCCCTGTATGATGCTATGGAGCCGCTTCTCACGCTTTGAATTGTGGACCTGAAAAGCATGGTGGAGAACCTTGTCGTTCCCCGGCTTCCAGGTAATAATTAGGCCCGGGCGAAATTACAATTACATCAGCATAATTGGCTTACATTTCAAACTATGCTTGTTACACAAAACTACACATTATGCCATGTTGCATAATTATGCCACATTGGCAACAAAATTACAATGCAAGAACACAGGAGCAACTCGAATGACCAGAATTTGAGTGACTGTAGTTTGTGGTATTGTGTTTTTGGAATTCTTTTTTAAGCATGAAAAGCTGATGCACAGACTTTGGCCTATACTCATTCACCCAAATCCCTGATGCTCTGGGGTCAAGTTTGTTAACTTGTCTCAATTTATTCTTGTTACTCAGGCACAAAATGTAAACATCCTGTACTTTTGCGTATCTCAATAAAACAACAATAAACTTTTCATCTACTTGGTCGATGGACCAATTAGTTGAAGAGTTGATGGCAATGGAAATTCTAAAGAAATACATTAATCATAACACTGGCTAAATAGCCACAGACTCTCTGTGAGATTTAATAATTTTTATCTAGCAATAATAAATGCTTAAAATTGTTTACTTCATAAATTCAAATACTGGAAACCTCATGAGAGAAAGGTCAAAAATCTAATCATAGCAATATTGGAACTATCCTTTCAAATATATACACTGCAAAGAGTGGATAGATGAAGAGACATTAGATGCAAGAAAAATATACTGATTTTTAAGCGAACAATTCAGAGGGATAGATGAAGAGACAGAAGGTACAGACAAGAAATACGACTGAAAATATAATTTCTACAATGCTAAATTAGATCAAATACAAACCCAAAGAATCTGTAAGGGGAAAGCTACCACACAGGCCGAGGCAGCAGTGGGAGACCCCCGAACCAAGAGTCAGGGATCAAAGAGTCAAGAACCAGTACAGGGACAGTACCGGAACAGCTAGGACTCTCTGCAACCCAACGAACAGCGGCGCATCTCTCTCTCGAACACCTTCAGCCTAAGGGACCTAAAGCCACACCCCTAAAGCACCTAATGTTATACCTCAAAAATACATGTTCATCCCACAATAGTTGCTAAGTTCACATTTTCTAGCTAAGGGATTGGTTGAATTCTAGGGGTGGGATGTCACCCCACTGTGAAATCATTTACTCTTGACTACAACATTGTTCTAAACATTATTTTACATAGTTATCAATAACTCTTCTCTCTCATGAGTACACATGTAATCATTTATTGTACATTTTAATAAATTCAACAACTTCAGGTTCCGTTCCCACGATGGCACTGGTGTTGGTCGCTTGTCAATGTCCTGTGCTTCACCAGGTCACGCTTTTTTAGTTTTGCACAGCAGTTCAGTCACACGGTCACATGGTTCCCACTCATTCCCAACTCCACTCGCCCTCTGTGAGGCTAATTTAAAAAGATGGAGGACTCATCCATTACTAAAAACACGGAAAACTAACATTTTTTTATTATATGATAATGCATTTTCACTGTTTACCTTCCACCTTAACTCTACTTCATGTTAGCCTAGCATAGCATAAGCAGAAAAGCGGCATTTAATTTTTAGGATAAAGCAACACACGTCATGCTTTTACTAAATACACATGCGGTCTTGACATGCAAACCTTCTTAATTCGTTCTGAACATGAGATTATTACATTTCCGATTATTTACATATTAATTCTGGTTAGTTCATGCATCTTGCAAAGCAAACTTCCCACGTGTAGTGTAATTGTGCAAATTATTCATTCTAACACTACTTACTGTTAGTAAGTATTATAGGGGTGTTCAATTGAGCAGGTTTCTTCAGCGAAATCCTGCTCCATCAAAGCCATATCTGCATTTTTTATAGTTACTCTCAATTTTGTATACATACTTTCCCAAAATTCCCCAAACTTTCATGAAATTATACAAAAGCAATTACCCGAATTTAGCACATCCTTAGAATAGCTGCAAACAGTTTGACTAAAACCGCAGATTTAAAAAGTTCAGCGGAAAGTTTTCATACGTTGCAAGAGGGTGCTCGAAAAGGATTCTAGAAACTATTTCAGATTAAAAGATTAACCCACTGCAAGTCCATTGGATGGTGAATTTTGATAGTGTAAGTCAGGGGTCTTTTCTGAATGTGTTCTGTAAGAGGCTTGTTGGAACCAAGATGAACTAGAACTCCAGCAAGGGTCTACCACTACACAGAACACACCAATCTGTTTTATTATGACAGTTAAATGTTATGTTTTACCATTTTTATAGCGCGCTGTACATTCCAGGCTATCTCCAGCCGCTTAACTACTTAGTAAAGTGGAGGGAGGATTATAAATAATGTGTGTTTATCTGACTGTGCGATACATTTTCATGGTAATTTACTTCCCTCCTCTCCCTTTGCCCCGTATCAAGGATTTCACTCCGAAAGGAAGAAAACAGATACTTCTGGGGTGACTTCGCCCCTTAATGGGCTGCAGAGCCTATGAGCGCGCGGATAATCGAGCGAGACGTCCCTTCTCTGCTGCACATCACAGGGGATACTTTTCCCCATTTCTCTTGACATGCCATAACATTTGAGTTGTTTGGTATTAACCAAGACTGTGAAATCCCTTTAAATCCCTCCACATCTCATTGGAGGCGCTCTGGACTGTGAAACTGGCCTCGTAGCAGACTGAGCCGTGTCCAGGAGTCACCAGGAACACATGTGCAGCATCATTAATTCCATTGGGCTTGAAATTATCAATCCCCCTCAGGAGAGGAGCCATGAAGCCCTTGTCGCACCCACGGAGCAGGAGTCGGGAAGCCCTCTGCAGCACCCATGGAGAAGGAGCCGAGAAGCCCTCCTCTGCACCCACGTAGCAGGAGCTGGGAAGCCCTCTGCCGCACCCACAGAGCAGGAGCTGAGAAGCCCACTGTAGCACCCATGGAGCAGGAGCCAGGAAGCCCTCCTCTGCACCCACGTAGCAGGAGCTGGGAAGCCCTCTGCCGCACCCACGTAGCAGGAGCTGGGAAGCCCTCTGCAGCACCCACAGAGCAGGAGCCGAGAAGCCCTCCGCCGCACCCACAGAGCAGGAGCCGAGAAGCCCTCTGTAGCACCCATGGCGCAGAAGCCAGGAAGCCCTCCTCTGCACCCACGTAGCAGGAGCTGTGAAGCTCTCTGTCGCACCCATGGAGCAGATGTAATAGTAGTTTTAGGTAGTCCTGGGCATAATTTTCATTACGGTGGTGTAATCAGAGTAATTTTGGTAATTCCATGTTACTCTTTGATGTGGAATTACTGATCATAATGTGATTGAGCCTGCTGGCACAATTACGAGCAATTTGGGGGGAAAACAATTCTACCCAAGAGCACATTTAGGGCCTAATTATGAGTCTAGCGGTCCTGGGACCCTTGGTGGGGTGGTAGTTTTCTGACGGCCACATTCCAACCTTGGCCCCGGGACTGCTGACGCTGCCAGGGAACCGCTGTTTCCTGGTGGTGGCCTGGCTGTCTTGAGGCAGTAATATGCTTGGCAGGACCGCTTACGACTTTCCTCCATGACAAACAGTGGCGGTGAGGAAGAAAGGGGGCCGTACAGGGCCTGCTTGTGCATCACTCCATGTGGATGCACACAGGGGGTCACCACATGTGTCCCCCTTTGTGCATGCACCCCCAGTTCCAGCACAGCATGGGCTTCCTTTGACATTCCCATTGCTTTGCCATGGGAATGCTAAAAGAACCACCCGCCAGTGAGAAACAAATTCATAATACTGTCGACACCTCTCACGTGGGTTTGGCGGTGAGGCAGTGGGGAGGTCCCACAGCCGCACCGCTAAACTCGTTATCAGCCCTTTAGTGAGCTTGAGAAGCTGCTCGTACTTGCTGTTTGTGTTGTGCTGCATTTAGTGTAATTTCTTAAGGCAAACTGCATCCTCGCATCCGTTTTGGACATGGGGGGTATTTTCGTGTAATGAAATTGCGCTAAATACAGAATTAGTCTTCTTGCATAATTAAGCATAATCTTGCAGAACTTTTAGGTAATTCCATGTGAGTCCGCTACACTGATTTACGTGGGTTATGCCCATCCTTAGTTGCAACAATAGTAGCAACAATAGTGGCAGTGGAAACTTTAGTAGTAACACTCGTAGTAGCAGCAGTGACAGAAGCAGCAGTAACAGTAGGGAGTAGCCAGAAGATTGAAATAACCCCCACTTAGAACTAAACCTCTAACGACACAGAGTGAGCAAAGTGTCTCTTACTAGAATAGTTCTGTTCACCCTACATTCACTAATCTATTCATTCATCTTCCTACCCTTCCAACCAACCAGCCGCGGTCCGTGCAAGTAACAGCGGTGGGGCGGTGGGGCCGGGTTGAGGGGGACTCTGACAGACGATGCCGAGGGAAAATTAAATAAATAATTCATTTCCGCTCGTTATTATCCTTCGGAATCCCCCCAACTCGGCCCCATTGCCCCACCGATGTTACCTGCACGGACCACGGTTGAGTCCTGACCTGGTATTCCCTTAAATCGTTTTTACATGAGCTTTTGTATGAAGAGTCTAAATTAAAATATTGATCGTTTTAGTGGGTCATTTTACTAGGCCACTGAGTCCGATGGCAACCCCTACTTTAGCTGCTTAAGTGGGGGTGTTCATGACGCCACTCATAGTAGTAGAATCCATGGACCGTTTCTACGCCCGGGTGAGGGAACTCGCAAGCACGTGCACCAACGAAGACCAACCCAAAGCCATAAGAAGGCAGATCATCCAAGGCTGTAGGGACAAGACGCTACGGGGTTTGATCTTGAGGAAGCCCGGCATCTCGCTGGAGGACATACTAATTTTAGCCCGGTCGCACAACCTGTCGGCAGTGAGGGCCACCGCCATGGACCAAGCCCTGAACAAGTATGCAGGAAAAAACGACAATGTCAAGGTGGAAAAGGTGGACGCAGTGAAAACGATGCCGAAGAATAGGTACCACAAGGACGCCCGGAAGGAGGGCTCCCGGTCCAAATGCGGATACTGCGGTTATGAACCACATGCCGCCAAAGATTGCCCTGCACAAGGGAAAACATGCACGAACTGTGGGGTCCCAAACCATTTTGCGTCCGTCTGCCGACGGCGCAGCCACACGAAAGGGCATAAAAACCACAAATCACTGCCGAGATCGGTGCGACAGCTGTCTCTCGACGACCCGACATCCCCGGAAGGAGCCCAGGGTGCCCAAGGAAGGTATCTACCGACGGTGGAGGAGTACTCTGACTCCGAAGACGAGGAAGTACACATCATCTCTTTTGCGCGGGAACTAAAACGCAGGAGGCGACCACAGCCCACGTGCGTCGCCCAACTAGGAGGGAACGAAGTGAAGGCTATAATTGACACCGGGGCCACCATAAATGTGATGGGAATACAGCAATTCAACCTACTACGACCCAGGCCACAGCTCCTACCCTCCAGGACTCGGATTTTTGCGTATGGGGGCCACACCCCTCTCCCCCTAAAAGGGAAGATGATAGCACCTATCAAAGCTGACGGGGTGGAGGTAACAGCAACAATCCACATCATCGACCGGGAGGCAGAGACACTATTGAGTAGCCACACAGCAGAAGATCTAAAGCTGGTAGCTTTTGCACATCAGGTCCGAACACACCAAGTGGATGAACTGTTGGCTCAATTTCCGGAACTTTTCAAGGGCCTGGGGTGCATCGAGTGTGACCCGATACGGCTGCACATCGACAAGACGGTTAAGCCAATGGCGCTGAGGCATCGCAGGATTCCATTCCACCTGAGGCCTCTAGTAGAAAAAGAACTGGAGCATCTGGAAAGTTTGGGAGTCATCGAAAAGGTGTCGGGACCCACCCCCTGGGTCTCCCCCATGGTGATCGTAGAAAAACCCCTCCAACCGGGAGCTATCAGGTTGTGCATCGACATGAGGTTGCCAAACCAAGCCATTAAGAGGGAACGTCACCTAACCCCGACGATGGATGATATAATTGCCGATGTGAACGGATCACGGTGGGTTTCAAAAATTGACCTGGACGCAGGTTATCACCAGCTGCCTCTGGCCGAAGACAGCAGATTCATAACCACTTTCAGTACTCACCTGGGACTCCGGCGATAAAAGAGACCCAATTTCGGTATCTCCTCGGCAGCCGAGGTGTTTCAAAATGTAATCAGAGAGCTGTTGTCCGGGTTACCGGGAGTCATCAATGTCAGCGATGACATCCTCATCCACTCGGCGACGGCGGCCGAACACCACAAACACCTGTGAGACACTCTCCAGAAATTGAGCAGTCATGGTGCGACTTTACATAAGGACAAATGCCAATTTTTCCAGCCAAAAATTGAGTTTTTCGGTTACGTCTTCAGCCAGGAAGGGATTCAGGTGGACCCCCGAAAATCCAAAGCTATCAAGGACGCACTCGCCCCGACATCACCGACGGAGGTCAGAAGTTTTCTGGGTATGGCCACCTATTGTGGTCGGTTCATTCCGGGTTTGGCCACGTGGAGCGAACCGCTGCGTGCCCTGACGAGGACCGACACCCCGTGGAAGTGGGGGTCGAAAGAAGAGGAAGCGTTCCAAGGGATCAAGATGGCGCTACTGGAAAAGGCCACACTGGCCTACTTCGACCCCAGGAAGCGCACGGAAGTACTAGTCGACGCTAGTCCAGTGGGACTGGGAGCAGTACTAACCCAAGAACAGGGGCCAGGCCAGTGGACAGCCCTCAGTTTTGCCAGCAAGGCTCTCACCCCAACTGAGGTGAGGTACGCCCAAATTGAACGCGAGGCGCTTGCCATTAAATGGGCCTGCAGCCATTTTCATCTATACTTACGGGGACATCCTTTCGTAATGGTCACCGACCACCAGCCCCTGGTACCCCTATTCAAGGGAACCGCGCCCCATCCGCCCCCGTGGATAGAGAGATGGGCGGTCCAATTGCAACCGCATGAGATGGAAGTGGTCTATCGGCCGGGATCAAAGAACCCAGCGGACTTCCTATCCCGCCATCCACCAAGCCCAGACCAAACGGGGACGGATGAAGAAGGCGATGAATACGCCCAATGGGTTGCCCTCACCGCATGCCCACAGAATATGACGCTGGACGACATCAAGGAGGGGGCGGAGACATACTCGGTGTACATGAAAACGATGAGAGCGGTTCAAGAAGGTTCATGGGCTGGATACCTGCACCAGGCAAATTCGTGGGCGCCAGAAGACAAAGAAGCACTCACTCAGATGTGGCGCATCCGGCATGAACTAAGCGCCACGGAAGACGGCATCCTCCTGCGGGGCTCGCGACTGGTCATCCCGTCGGCCCTGAGACAGCGGGCGATTCAACTCGCACACGGGGGACACCAAGGGATCACTAAGCTGAAGGCTAGAATCCGAGAGAAGATGTGGTTCCCCGAGCTGGAACGGATGGTGGAGGAACATGTCCGGGGCTGTCTAGCCTGCCAGCTCACGGGTGAGCCGGACCGACCCCAGCCCGTCATAACGGAGGACGCCTGCCTAACACCCTGGGAAAAAGTAAGTGTGGACTTTGGGAGTTTCCCCGGGGAGGGCCACACTCTAGTTGAGGTGGACGCACACTCCAAATACCCCATAGTAGAAAAAGTACCATCCACGGCCTTCGGACAGGTAGGACCCGTCCTGGAGAAGATATTCTCCATGTTTGGATACCCCAAGGAACTCCGCAGCGATAATGGACCACCATTCCAGGGCGCTGAGTTTGCCACATACCTCAGCCAGAGAGGGATTCGGCACAGACGCATTACACCCCAATGGCCCCAAGCTAACGGGCATGTTGAACGATTTATGCGTACGCTAAATAAGACATTCCGCATAGCCATGGTGGAGCAGGCTGACCCGGAACATCGTCTCCATGAATTTCTGAGGGAGTATAGGAGCACCCCACATTGCACCACCCAAAGGAGCCCGTGGAGTGTCATGTTTCAAGGGACCCGGAGGGATCTCCTCCCCAGCAGCCCAGAGTGGACCCCTGCGCCAGCCGACCCGGAAGTGGCACAAGAGAGACGGTAGCAAGGCAATCGACGGGCCAGTCATCATCGGAGGGCCACGTCAAAGATACCTACGCCTGGAACACAAGTGATCATAAGGAATAGACGGCCTGGGGGCAAGTTTCAAACCCGTTTCGAGCCTGGCCTCTGGACCATCGAGGCCACCAAGGGAACTATGGTCACCGCCCGGAAGGGAGAAGAAACAGTAACGAGAAATGCCTCCTGGTTCAGGGCGGTCCCATCGGTAGAGGGCGGGGATGACACCGAGGGAGACCTGTTGCAAGAAGGGCTCGAGGATAATAACGAAGAGACACCCACTGAGGAAGCCACCCGGGGAGAGGCTGGGGCATCGCCCATGCCAGCTGCAGCTCCTGGTAGCCCTCGAACCCCAATTCCGAGCGGAGGACCCCGCTCGGGGAGGTATGGGTTGAGGCCGAACCCCCAGCCCAGCCAGAGACTGAGGGACTTTGCATGCCTGCTGAGACCCAGCCGACGATGCCCTAGGAGAACGCAAGTATCCAAAAACTGTGAAAATTAATGGTCATGTAAAATATGTTGTCATGTACCTTTTGTGACGCTGTTTGGGGGGAGAACAAAAAGAACCCCGAAGTTTGGTAGGGATGTAATGACTACGGTCTAGTTGTTGGGAGTTTGCACTGAACACACACCCCTACATCCGCAGGCCAGGCGTGGCCTGCGGGGGAGCCAATAAAGGGAAGCGGCCCGCTCGGGGGCAGGACTTCCGACCAAGACACGTTGTGGTGCGGACTGTTTTCTCCCCTCCCCGCCGTATAGGCCTGGTGCTCCCTGTTCCCCCCTCCTCTCTAATCCCACTCACCCAGGGCAGTTCGGTGGTCAGGACACTAGGCTTAGTAGCAGTAGAGGTACATGCATGAAGAGTAGTCATAGGAGTAGTAGTACTGCAAGCAGTAGTATTAGTAGCAGAAGTAAAGGTACTGGCAGCGGCTGTAGCAATAGTAACAGCCGTGGCACCAGCAGCAGCTGTAGCCATCACAGTAATACTAGCAGCAGTAGTACTAGCAGTGGTATTAATAGTAGAAACAGTAGTACCAGCAGCAGCTGTCACCATCACAGTAATACTAGAAGCAGCAGTACTAGCAGCAGTAGGACTAATAGAAACAGTAGTACCAGCAGCAGCTCTTGCCAACATAGTGATACTAGCAGCATTGGTACGAGCAGCAGTAATAATAATCGAAACAGTAGTACCAGCAGCAGCTGTCGCCATTACAATAATAGTAGCACAAGAAGTACTAGCAGGAGTAGTAACAGTAGTGCAGGAATAGAACTAGCAGTAACAGTAGTAGTAGGATTAGTAGCAGTGGAGGTAACACCATGAAGAGTAGCAATAGTAGTAGTACTAGCAGTAGCAATAAAAGTAGCAGCAGTGGCTAAAGCTAGAGCAGTAGTTCTAGCCGTAGTAGTAATAGTAGCAGCAGTAGTACCATCAGCAGCTGTTGCTAGCACAGTAGTGCCAGCAACACTAGTACTAGCAGTAGTAATAGTAGCAGCAGTAGTTTCAGAAGCATCTGTAGCCATAGAAATACTACTAACAGCAGTGGTGGTAGTAGCAGCAGTAGTGCCAGCTGCAACTGTAGCCATAGCAGTAGTACTAGAAGTAGCAGTAGTATCCTACAACTTGCCCTGCCCACGTGGCCCCTGAATGCCATGCTCTCTAGGTACCCAGACCCCTATGGGCAAGATGTGTCAAAAGCCTCGTCACAAAAAATGGTCACACATTTCTCACCCTCTTTTTGAGATTAGCCTGTATTTCGCGATGTGATCCATGTACACACAGGTTGCGTCACAACATTTCCTGTCTCCAGGGTTGCAGAACCACCTAACAAATATTATTTGCAACCCTCTGTGATTGGCTGGAAACTAAGAGACGGTGGCCAGCAAGGGGCAGCAGACCATCATCCCTGCGTTTGCATTCCGAAATGGGACGTGTATTATGAAACAGAAGACATTTTTAAAGCTCTCCCGTTCATTAAATGAACCACTGCTGCTTTTTATTTTTTTAGGTTTCCTGTGTGGAAAAACTTAAGCCCACTGCCTTCTCCCCTGAAGTTTCTACACCATCCACAAGGGGGAGGTGTCCAGAGGGGTCACCTTCCTGTTTGTGAATCAGCTACCACCTTCTTTGAAGTGTCCTGACTGCAACTGCAGTCCCAAACCATTGGTACACAAAATAGGGAATCACACTTAGAAAGGATCCATGCCCCTTCCTAACTACGGGGCATATTATCAAGCTTGGCGTTAAAATTATCGCCGCTTTAGTGGCAGAAAACTGCAGCTAAAGCGGCGATAATGGGCTTGATAATATGCCGCAGAGAACTCCAATAGAAGCCCATGTTGACACCAGAACATGGGCTTCTATGGGAAGTTTTCTGCCGCTAAAACGGCGATAATTTTAACGCCGTTTCTTGATAATATGCCCCTGTGATCGGTAGGTTTCGTTAAACCCATTATGTGAATTGGGTTTAGGGCCAGGCAGAACCTCCAACCCTTTGGTTCCAGATGGAGGCAAATAGGAAGAATCCAGCCAAACATTCAAGCAGTAATCCCCTGGTCTGTCCCCTTCAGCTCATCACTCCATTCCTTTACAGAGTCCTGTATGAAGGCCCCAGTACCTAAACAGCTCACTGGAGATGCACAAGAGTCAATCTCCAAATCAGAAAGGAGTGTATTTAAAAGATGTTATGCAGCCAGACACTTAGGAGAGTGAGAATTCTGTGTGATTTCTTCTGGGCTGGTAGGATGTGCATTCCAGCTCTCAAGCCAGACATCCACAACACATATCTTTATTAGTTCATACAGGATACTGAAAGTGACTTTAAAAGAAGGAGGCCAGGTCACCAGGCACCATCTAATTATTCTCAGGCTTTCTTTGATCGTGGATAACATAGGGGCATATTATCAATGGGCAGCGATAATTATCGCTGGCCGTGCTTAGCGATAAATTTCTTATCGCAGGCTATCTCTGGAATTTATCGCCCTGGTAGCGCGTTATTAACAATGTGTTTCTCCAGGGCAATAACAATTCCAGAGATAGCGAGGTTATTGCCGTTTTGCAGGGAACATCGCTGGTTTTCCAGCGATGTTCCCTGCAAAATGGCAATAATCTTGCTGATACAACCCTGTAGTCGTATCAGCATAATCCACCCCTATGTCAAACATAGGTAAGTCAGGATTTTAGCAGACGTTAGATTTTGGCGAAAACTGCAGTTTTCGCCAAAATCTAACGTCTGCTAAAATCCTTTGGGCTGCCTTGAAAATATCGCGATGTGAACATCAGCGATATTTGCAAGGATGTCCATCCGGAGTGCACCCAGTGACGCCCACTTTGCATCTCATTAGAGAGGGAGGCGCTGGGAAAAGGGTGCTAACATGCGATTATGCATGTTTGCACCCTCTTGTAAATAGGGCAATAGTTTTATCTCCGCTTTTTTGGCCACAAAAGCTGAGATAAAGCCCTTGTAAATATGCCCCATAGTTTCATTATTGCTTCCATACCTTTAACACTGGGGTGAGTAAAATAAGAAAACAACCACCAACCAGGCAGTCAGCCTACATATCTACAAGTGAGGTAAAATGGTGGTAATGAAAAGATGACCATGCAGAGGTGTAACAAAACCTTAGCCCCCCCCTGGAAATTACAGTGATGGGACCCCCCACTTACAATCACTAGAACACCTGACACTTTTAATTTCCTCACCATGTTACTCCAGTAGCAGGCCATTAAGAGATACAATTAGCTGCAAAAAATATAAACATGCTGTGCAGTCGTGGAGACAGCTTGTAATACCAAAACATGGTTCACAACATAGGGGTTGAGGGGCTATGTCCTGTACCTGGCCTTAAAAGCACTTTAAATGAATGCAGCCCTTAAGAAAAGGGTCTACATAAAGAAACTTGGAGACATATCTATCAAGGTTTTACGTCGCCCTGTGCCACGCAAGGGGATGAAAGGGTGACACAAAACCTACATGAGATTTATCCAGCTACGCAAGTGCAACCTTGTGTGGCCCTGAGTAGCTTGATAAATCTGGTGTATCGCAAGACCGCGCAGATCGCTGCCTTGCGTTACTTAGCGGCAGGGAGGCATGCTATGGGTGGAGCGTGGGTGTTCCCATGCATCCACCTCTGGATTCGGACACATTTCTCGATTTGACAACATTGGCAGACCAGTGAATATGTCAGAATTGCATGCGTCCCCAACATAGGTTCAATGATGAGAAATGTCTTTATTTCTCCTCGTTGTTTCCTCTTTCTGCACACTTGGAAAGAGGGAAATGTCTCTGAGGATTGTTTTTGTGTAGGAAGGAGTACCGTACTCCACAAAAACAATCCTGACTGCAACACCCCTGCAACATGACGCAAGGGGGCCTGCGTTGGCGTTAGACAGCCAAAGGTGCACCAGGGCTAGAAAAGGACAGGAATGAGCCATATATTGGTAAATACAGCACATTTCTGGCCTTTCTCTTTCACGTAGCACAGTGCAGCAAGGAGGCGTGCTGCGTTGCGTAAAGGTTGTATAAGTATGGGCCTTTGTTTGGAGTTTGCTGATGGAATTGAAATGCACTAAAAAAGAAATGAAGACTATTCTGTCAGCATCACTTCTTCACCCTTCAGTTAAAAACGACTTTGTGTCCAGCTCTGCATTTTACTTGTTTATACAACAATAGTCCACCTGCTGTGATGCACCCATATGCCACGGGTAAACGTATATTGGGTCAGATATACAGATTGTTGGTGCAATACAGCACAACATCCAAAATTGCTGCACTGTGTTGTGCAAGTGTGGAAAGCAGCGCAGAGCAGATTGTCCTGATGCTGCTGTCATACCCTGCACTGGAATCTAATAAGGCTACCTTGCACGACACACAGACTCACTCCCTCAGGCAGAGGTGAGTATCCTCTGTCTAGCATAGATTTTGTACTGGAGGCATACACTTCCAGTAACAATTCCTATGACTAGACAGACTCAGAAGCATCTCATGCACTGGATGAGTGCTGAGCACTTCAGCACACTTGCAAGGCATGTTTTTTTTTTTTTTTATGAACTCATTTGACATTCCGACAGCACAAAAACAACCAGCGGCCAATACAGGCTTTCCAAAATGAACTTGGACAGGCTTATTTAAAGCTGAGATCAATGCAAAATGTCTGTATTCACTGTCAGCACAGACCTCTCCATCAAAGAAAACATTGCCAAGCAAACCATGACAGCTTGGAACCAGCTATCCGTACCGAATTAAACAAAACCTATCCAATATCAACTTCAAGCGTTCCAAGCATTACTTCTCTCTTAGCTGACTGGAGGGGCTTTTTCATTGTAAAGACATTTAGCAAAACACGTTGTACATGTTCTACTTTTAAATACCATGCATGCATGCCGTATGGGCAAAAAGATCGACTTAGAGGTAACTTATAAATATTAGAAAGGTTTTGAACTAGCAAATGGGGTTATTTTGACAGGTTGAATTTGCATTTGATAGCCTGCAGTTATGCTTGCACTACCACTACCTATCCACTATTGACATTTAACTTACAGACCCTAGATCAGTGATGCTCAAAGTACGGCCCGGGGGCCGCATGCGGCCCTCCTGACCTCTACATGTGGTCCCCTGAGCAGCAGCAGCACTGGGCTGCTGTTTACTCGACTCAGCACTAACATTAAAATAATGTTAAATATACAGCAAGCACTTATTTAAAGGTTAATTGCAGTTAAACAAAAGGAAGTAACTAGGCCCATAACTTTAGGAACACCTTCATTTTTAAAGACAGCTAACATGTAAAGATACCATACTGTTTTCAAAATTCAAAAAAGTTTATTTTATTGACCTGTATAAACATTTCATCTTAGTAAATCAAATTATAGCAGTGGATTTAGAAGAAGAATATTTTTTAAAGTGACGGTTTTTAAACATAAACTTAGAAACGTTCATGATTTCCACCCTCCCATTAGTGATTAAATCAAAGCACAGGAGATAGTTTTGTACAGCACGCATCCTGAAGAAATGCATTTCGAAGTCCTCTTATATTTGATAATGAAGAAAAAGGAGAGAAATTGAAATTAAATAATTGCTCAGGGTCACACAATTTGGTCAAGTGGAGAAGCTGAGATTCATCCCATGTTTTCTGGTTTCACATTGCTCAATTAAGTTCAGCCAGTAGATATACATGCTTTGCTTCCTCTACACCCACTTTACAACCTCCCTCCCCCGCTGACATCAGTGTGGTCCTCGGTCACACCATAGACCAAACTTTGCGGCCCGCGGTAAAATGTTTGTGAGTACCCATGCCCTAGATACACTTTGTACCATAAACGAGGAATTTATAGGTAAGTTAAATATGCCAATCAGCAGGATGCTAATTTTGTTATGTTGCGAGACCAGCCACTTTACCCCTGGTTAGCAGGAGTAAAGTGGAGAGAGTTCTACAGCAGGCAAGAACGGTCAAGGTAGAAATCTGGGGATACATCATGCATATGATGGTCATTTCCTGCAGTTCTTAATTCGTGCACACATAGTTGTCAAGTCACATGCGTCACCTTAAGCCAGTATTAGCTTTTCACTGTGCATTCTGGGACTTCTACCTTTGTTTTCACCTTTCTAAATTTGGGTTTAGAAATCCATGTTTGCACAATGCTATGGGATAGCATGGGACGTAGACAAACACCAGACGAGTAAAATCCAAAACTGACTATAGTTGTCACACATTACATAGTGCCGCATGGACAGTGTGCATGCCTGTCCCTTGCTACTCATGCTCTACCTGTTTTGTTAAGTAGGCTTACTTTGCTGCTGTGATACTATACCAACTTTCGAGCGAGAAGCTTACACAGCTACAGATGGACTGGCAGGCATCAAACTGAGGTCAGGTGTCCCTCAAGGTGGCCTGGGCTGGATATCCCTTGAGTGGCCTCAAACTGATATCCCTACAAGGTGTGACCCTGTAGTATGAAGAAGTGCCGGCAAGACAAGAATAGAGTATAAAGAAGTGCCAGCAGGAGAAGAATAGAGTATGAAGACCGCTGTCAAGGCAAAGCCAAGAATAGAGTGTGAAGACGGCCTGCAAGACAAGAATAGAGTGTGAAGACGGCCTGCAAGACAAGAATAGAGTATGAAGACCACCAGCAAGACAAGAATAGAGTATGAAGACCGCCGGCAAGGCAAGCCAAGAATAGAGTATGAAGAAGTGCCGGCAAGACAAGATTAGAGTATGAAGACCTGACAGCAAGACAAGAAGAGAGCATGAAGACCTGCCGGCAAGGCAAGAATAGAGTATGAAGACCTGCCAGCAATGCAAGAATATCGTATGAAGACCTGCCGGCAAGGCAAGAATAGTGTATGAAGACCTGCCGGCAAGGCATGAACAGAGTATGAAGACCTGCTGGCAAGGCAAGGCAAGATAGAGTATGAAGACCTGCCAGCAGGGCAAGAAGAGAGCATGAAGACCTGCTGGCAAGGCAAGAATAGAGTAGGAGTACCTGCCGGTAAGGCAAGGCAAGAATAGAGTATGAAGACCTGCTAGCAAGGCAAGAATAGTGTATGAAGACCTGCCGGCAAGGCAAGAATAGAGTATGAAGACCTGCCGGAAAGGCAAGAATAGTGTATGAAGACCTGCTGGCAAGGCAAGGCAAGGCAAGATAGAGTATGAAGACCTGCCAGCAAGGCAAGGCAAGAAGAGACTATGAAGTAGTGCTGGCAAGACAAGAATAGAGAAGAAGACGTGCCTACAAGATGAATACACCCTACAATGTCTGTCCCTGAAGTATGAAGAAGTGCTGGTAAGCCAAGAATAGAGTATGAACACCTGACGGCAAGACAAGAATAGAGTATGAAGACCTGCCAGCAAGGCAAGGCAAGAATAGAGTATGAAGACCTGCCGGCAAGGCAAGAATAGAGTATGAAGACCTGCCAGCAAGGCAAGGCAAGAATAGAGTATGAAGACATGCCTGCAAGGAAAGGCAAGAATAGAGTATGAAGACATGCCTGCAAGGCAAGGCAAGAATAGAGTATGAAGACCTGCCAGCAAGGCAAGGCAAGAATAGAGTATGAAGACCTGCCAGCAAGGCAAGAATAGAGTATGAAGACCTGCCAGCAAGGCAAGGCAAGAATAGAGTATGAAGACATGCCTGCAAGGCAAGGCAAGAATAGAGTATGAAGACATGCCTGCAAGGCAAGGCAAGAATAGAGTATGAAGACATGCCTGCAAGGCAAGGCAAGAATAGAGTATGAAGTAGTGCTTGCAAGACAAGAATAGAGAAGAGGACGTACCTACAAGGTGACTAGGAGAGAGACGCTGCAGCAAACAAGTGCCGTGCATAACGCAGCATTAGGATTATTGTTTTTTTATTTTCAGAGATGCTACAAAGGGAGAATGTGAACCCTCCATCTGCAGTGGTTCCGACAAAGGCTACAGTACCTGTACTAAAGTTCCATATGAGTTGTCCTTCCTGGGCCTTGGGCAAGTCAGAGGCCTTCTTTCTAACTCTGTTTTCTCGTCTTGTTCTGCTGTCCACAGGTCTGCACGAGCTACTGAGAGAGACCAGTGAGACAAGATTCACTATGGAGCAGGGAAAGTGAAACTAGCGGGCAGTATGTATAGCGCACACTCAGTGCAGTTGGTCTACTGAGAGCTAGCCACCTCGCACAGGCACTCCTCGCCTTTGCTAGCAGCTGAGAATCGGCCATTCCAGCCCTGCTTTTTCACAAACTCTTCTGTGATTTGTTTTATGCAATATCATCATACTTGGAGAGGGGGCTTTAAGATCCCCACCCAAGGACACCCAGTGGCGGCTGCTATTTAATGGCAGTGAGGGGACAAGTTGCGGGGTGAAAATAAAAATACACGTACCTGTCTGCCACCACCGTTGCTGCTGTCCCCTCCTCCCAGTCCTCTTCTTTGCCCGCTTCCAGGGCAAGAAGTAGAAAGCACTCGGCTCCCAGCCTCCCAATAGCCAATCACATCGCTGCAGCGTTGTGATTGGTCTGAGCACCGTGGATTATTGCTCAGCCAGTGAATGGGAGGCTGGGCATGTTCTCCATGCAGGCTGTAATGCAGCTTGCATGGAGAACATACAAAGTGCGCATGACGGTTTGGGCCGGCCAAAGCATCACGAGTACTAGGAGTGGGCAAACCACTCCTCCCCTGCCCTGCTCTGTGAGCAGAGCAGCCCAGCCTAGCCCCAGTTCAGCAAGGACGTAAAAATAAAAATGATAATAAGAATGATTTATTATCATTTTATTTTTACCTTTTTGATCTTTTCGGTAGGGCGACGCTCCTCCACCTTAGCGTAGGAGCCGCCCCTGAGGACACCAGAGGACCTGAAACCGCAGGAGTTGCAGAGGCCTGTATTTCACCCTTGATCCGTGGATTCTGGTATTAATTCAAGCAGATTATATGTTTTTAGTCATTGTTAAAACAGTTGAGATTTCTTTATTTTAACTTGACTTTTAGGTATTCAAAATTGTTGTAATTGTTTATATGGTGGGATTCAATCAGTAATGATCAGATGCATTACAATTATAGTGTTTTGATTGAAGCTTTGAGCAGAGTATTTTGCATGGAGCTAAGATTTCCGGTTTTTAAGGGTGCAAGATGCTGGGTAGGGTAAGCACAATATGGTGCAATACAACTAGGCTTAAAGGATTAGAAACCCTTGAAAAAGCAGACACATATTTTTTGTGTTTTAACACTGCTGCTTTATTATGGACAAGCCAATGCACATGTAAGCTTTAACATACACTGATATGTTATATGACCTAATTTCAATGTCATTTTCTAGAATATGGCACGTAACAATGAGTGCTGCTATTACCACGCAGTAGGTAAGAATGCGGTTGTTACAACGACCGTGTTGTTACTACGCGTGGCATTACATCGCTAGTCATTTCTACAACTTGCGCTAGGTGGCGCGCTGGATTTAGGAATAGCATAAATTACTATTCCAACTCCAGTTAGAGCAACAGCAGGGAAGGTGTTGGATTTAAAATCCAACACATTCCCTGGTGTTGCACGCCACCTAACGCAAGTCGTTGAAACGTCTTGCGATGTAATGCCACGCGTAGTAACAATGTGGTCGCTGTAACGACCGCGTTATTACCTACCTGCATGGTAATAGCAGCGTTGTAAACGCTGTTTCCCCATTTTCTATTAGTCTGAAGTAGACATTAAGTTAAATATGTCTGCAAAGTCGCATATATTTCCGAGGCCCAGAAGCCAGTTTATCCAGTGTTGTACATTTGCACTTTGTCGGTGCTGTACAATAAGCGTAGCCTCGTCCTGAAGTTTCACAGCAGCAGGGTGAACTTTAGAAAGTATTGAACTCACATTTGTTGATGCAGTTCTAGCTTTCCTTCAAGGCCTTCTGGCATTGTGGGAAGATCCTACCTCCTGCTCATCAGTGAGTATCATTGACAGTTTCCATCACGTGTCCATGTTTCCAATTGAATTGTTGAGAAAGAGAAATGGATAAAACAGCGTGAAACATGTATGTATGGGCTTTAGCTTTCTATGCTCCAGCCTGATTTTGAGCGGCTGCTCTGGTCCTTAGAAACGACAATTTTTGCGTAATATTTTGCTTGCACATTGGCTGTATTTTGCATTAATGCTCGGGTCACATTCCAGATGTGCTGTGTTTTGTGTAGACCTGGACCTGCTGCATGCAGCTCTGGAGACCACTGGTTGGTTCTACGGGTCCTTCAGATCACCTTTAAAAACACAAGATTCCTCTCCTGGGGGTGACTCAAGCAGCAGAATGAAATCTAAAGAATGTATGCATGGCTGGTTCCATGAGGGAAAGTAAGGGAGCACCCATGGATTTCCTCTAGGGGTGCTACCCGGGGCACAGCGGTCTATCCTTGTAGCCCTCTGACCTTTCAAAAAGTAGGGGCAAGTGATGCGCATCGCTTACGCCATTGGTCTGTTATGTCTGTGCGTAGTCATAATTTACACCGCTGTCCTAATTCCTCAGGGTTTCTGAATCCTGTAGGAGTAACTTAGACATAATGAGGTAAAGAGACATGAGTGAGAAGAATTGATGAGGAGTGGTCACGGTTTCCTGGTTTTCCAACCCTAGGTGCAGATAGTCTACATTAGAGTTTGTGCTTCAAGGTTTAGAACATTTCAAATATTGGATGCTACTTATATTTCTTTGTTCCATCAACTGATAAATACTTTTCCCCAACAGGTTTCTCTTTACTGCACACCTCCCATGAAACCTGTGGTAACACCTTCAGCAGAGAGTACACCTGGATCATGCAGGTGCAACTTTGAATGGCAGCGGGTTTTGGGGTGCTTGGGTCAAGGGGTGGAAGGCTGGCTCCAGAACCCACTGTCATGGTAAGATTTAGCCAGTGAGATGGAGGGTGACCAAGGTCAAGGGTATGAAGAAATAGGGGTGATGATGAGTGCCTCTAAGGGAGTCTGGACAGGGCTCTCATCTCTGTGTAAGGTAAGTGTGCCTCACCACCGCGTTTAGTACCTTTGTGGGTGGCAGGGACTGGAGGAGGCAGGGCACCTGCAGTGAGAGAGGTAAGCACAGCCTGGCAATGCATAATATCATGAAGCAGAATCATGTCCCAAGTGAGCAAGTGGAGCTTCAAATATAACAAGCACTGTCATAACCAAGCCCACCAAACACAGCCCTTCCAATAAGTGGGCACAAACCGAAAGTGAGAAGGTGGCCTGATATATGCTGTCCACTAGTTCTAGTGGGCACCTTGTATCAGTCCAAACAACCCCTTATGGTGAATGTTTTAATACAACCTTATGTGAAAGCTATCCTAGTGGTAGCTATGGAGAGCAGACTTCAGGCTAAGTCTTGAAGGAATGTAAAGCAGCTTGTTTTACCAGTCTATAATCTCTGGAATGATCAAATGAAAGGACAACCACACCAGGTATATATTTAAAATATATGTATTTAGGTTAACACACAGCCCTCTAATCTCTTTATGAGACTGGAGTTTGAAGTACTTTAGTTACAAGTGATCAAGCATCAGTAAAAGCACAAATACACGTTTGGGCCCTAGGGGCGTACCAAGCCATCTACCAAAAAAGTGGTATAAGAACCACGACTGGAGTAGGCACTAGGCCTATTGCCTCTAGAATCGCTGGGACCCCAAGGAACCACCCAAGGTAGTGACACAAGGGAACCACAGGAGCGGTATGCAGTGTGTAAACACAACCGCGGATTCCTATTATCTTCTATGGGCAATGTTGCGGTTGGAAATTTTAAGATTAGGGACACTTCTAATCAAGTCTGGACCAAACCCTTTTGGACTTAAGAAGTTCTAGGGCTAGCACCCACGAGAGCACCAGAGTACTTGAGTTACCGCACCCAGGGAAGACGGGTGCATAGGTGTCTTTTGGTGTCGGGTCGCGTCGTTGATTTCAATGGAAGCCTGCAAAGAACTGCTGCTGCCGGGAAGATGAGAAGTGTCCGAAGAGATCCAAGCCTGGATCTAGGATGTAAGGAACCTGAAAGCAGAGGGTACAGAGTCTGGGTCACTTGCCAGTGACATAGGGCAGGATGGACCAATGCCCACAGATGTCGGGTGCTTCAGGTGAGATGATGGGTGTTTTGAATCTTCAGCCACGAGGTCCAGGAGGTGTCGACGTAGTCCACGAGCCGGATTCTAGTTGTCCCACGAAGGCTGTCGAGTGCTGCGGCTGCGGCGTCGGCGACTAGAAAGGACCCAACAAGCCTTGGCAACGGCAAGTCACTGGAAATCAGAGAAAGGACTGCGGTGCAGACCAGTAAGGTCTGAGGGACTCACCTAGCAAGGGTAAGTTGGGGCACGTCTGGAGCAAGCAGGTTAGCTCAATCAGAAAAGGAGTCGCCTTCGTGGGGACCTACTAGCCAACGGGCTAGTGATCGCGAAGGAGCCTCGAGCGATCGCACTTGAAGCTGGCCCACGGGCCACTCGTGGAGTTGAGGCCAACAATCTTCGGTGCAGGAGGTGCTCAAGGCGGGGGCTACTCGGAGCCTAAAGCACAACTTCGAGGAGGACAAGGAAGATAGTGTTGCTGCAAAAGTTCACGGTGTCCAGGGGTCATGGTTCCACGTCACCCACGATAGCCACGGGCCTCAGCTTTGCTGTGGACTCAGGGTAGCCTCAGGGAAGTCTGAAAATCTACCTCTGGGGATGCAGAGACTTCAGCGTCCGGCGGGAGCTTCAGAATTGCAGACCGGTCAGTTGCTTCTTTGGTGCCTGCCAAGCAGGGGAGTCACTCCTTGACCCCAAAGGAGATTTCTTCAGTCTTCTAGTCAGGATAGAACGTCGAAGGTCCAGGATGTACGTTGCAGAGTTTCGTCCAGGGTAATCTAAAGTCCTAGGGACTGGATTCCTATACTTATACTAAGTTTAGGGAATGGACTAACTCTAAGGCCCCACCTATGGGTGTCCAGTTTCGCGCCAGAGCAGGGGCAGGTAGCCCGTGCAACCGGTTTGAACTGGAGTATGCAGAGGGACACCAAGTGTGCCCCCAGTGCAGGACTTTGAAGCACCAGAGAGTGCTCCCGCCAAGCCTAAATACATATCAGCCTGTCTGGGAAGGTGGGGACACCTCCCCTCACCAGGAAACCTATTGTCCAGGCCTCCCCTGCCGGAGTTTTGGTCAGCAGCAGGAGGCCAGACCCATGTCTGTGGCAGAGGCATCCATTTTGTGTTTCCAGGGCTCAGGAAAGTCCTACCGGGTTTAACCAGTGTGAACATGTCTCTCCCTCTAGAAGGGTGGAATGCTACCCCCGCCGCCAGAATTGGCGAGGGGGTAGTATTCCAAAGCGTTTGACACCAAACACGATGTGTTTTGATGCAGCCATCCCAAAGTTAGCATTTACCGCGAGGTTATAATGCACTTTAGAGTATATGGTATGGCTGCATCACAGAACACTCAAAAATCAGATAGGAGGGAGAAAGAAGGGGCTTAGGTCCACTCAGCTTCCTTATCTCAATATATCAAAAAATCAATGGGAGAGTGGATCACTGGTCCTGGGAGAACCAGGGTATTGCATGGTTAGTACTTTGTACTGTTTAAGAAACCCTCATTCATGTTTGGTAAAGGATCGAGATTAGCGGTATATCTTGATTCTCCGCTAGATTGTCATTAACGTGATCGCATAATCATTGGGTTAATCCAATGCTTCCTCCACCCGGAGGCTTTTACCACTGGTGGTCACAGTAGTGATCGTGAATAAAAAAGTGAGGTGATTTGTGGTGAAAAAGTGTTGTTTAAAAATCTCGTAAAGCCAGTAGATTTCTTTATTGGTACTGGATTCGGGATAAGTTTAAAAAGTTATTGTAATTGTGCACACATAAGACTTATTATGGTCTAGTGCACTTTTAAAATTAGTGTCCAAAAAAAGGTCGACATGTTTCAGCCCTCATCAGCCCCGAGGGGTCAAGTGGGCTTTCTTCAGGACCTGGTGCAGAATAGAGTGACCTAAAGTTCAGGCACCCTTGTGGAAGTGCGGGAAATTATTGATTCCTTTTTGGTCGCACATTCAGTCTAAGACCATTGTAAAGTGTTTGTCGGGGGAGGGGGGAAAAAAGAGAGGGAAAATAAAAACACAGAAGTCATTGTGAATTCATTCAGTATATATGCAATTATAAAATGGCAAAACTTTTGAAGAGTGAGACCCACTTTCGTTTGGGAAACACTCGGTATGGCAAAATTCGTCCTTCCTTTTTGTAAGAAAAAAGACCCTTTAACAATCCATTTTGTCATATTACATTTGTGAAAAATCAAACCGATACTCCAAATATCTCCTCATTACCATAAACAAAAATGCGTGCTCTACGCTCCTCTGTGAATGGTTCATGTTGAAGGGTCAAGAGAACAATTAAGAGAACAATTCTATATGTTCACAGAAGGTGACTAGAATGTTGGTCATAAATTGCGCCAAGTTAGAAGTAGGACCGGACTGGTGATCTGTGCTGTATAGCACGGATGGTATCGGTGAAAAACTGAGCCGTGTATAGGGCTCGCGTAATGGTTGGTATCAGACATTATTTATAGAGAAATATACAATTCATGTCATAATTACACGTATGTAAGTGAATTCGTGCATTGTCTCGTATTATTGTCAAATGCTTAAGTTTAACAAAGGACGAAGCTATGTGGCATCTCTATGTTTAAAGGAACACTCGTTTGCGTTGGTTCCGTGGCTGGTTGTAGGAACTCTCAAAGATTGTGCACTTGTGATAAGAAATACAGTAGTGGTACGCGACTATACCTTAGGAAGGGAAAATACAGTGCGCTGATTTAGTTTTCAAGGCAAGTAAAAATGACGAGTAGAAATAACTCTCAATTGGCTTTTAAGGCGAGCAAGATGAGTAATAATGACTCTAGGTTACAAAACAATAAGATGTGCTTATTTTGTTCGTGGGTAACTTGATTGAGTGATGTAAGCGCTGTTCCCTATAGTAAAGAAAAGAGAAAAGAGAAATGCGCGCTAAAGAGTACTCGTGCAGAGTCTGCATTTGTTACCTGGTCTCCTTGGTTTCAGGCCACAACGAGTACTCTAGGGGGGTCGCTTCACGCTCTAGTAGTGGTTGGAGAGAAAAGCAGTGCTTCAAAGAGATTGTATCTTAAGAATACGTTACGGTTTCTCGGCGGTCCAATTCTCCTTCTATTACCTCTTCGGCGTTGGTCTGGGACCTGTGCTGACTCTGCCTCCTAGGACCCGGTGAAGACATGGGTTCCAGGTTGACTGATTCTTTTAAAGGCATGGAGGTCATAGACATAGAGGAGAGCCTAACTAGGTTTATCGTTTCCTTAAAGATTCTATTATTGGTGGGTGGCCGTTTTGTTGCCATGTTTTGAACAGAAAAGTAATTGTAGTCATTAGTCAATAAAGTTATCTTATCAAAGTTGGTTATTTTATGTACTGACATGGTTATGTCCGTTAGTTGATTCATTATATTCTTCATTACCTCTGGGTGTGTGTTGCCGCGACCTCGTGAGACGTTTGATGATTACGTTTTTGTCTTTTTTGTCGCTATATTGTTCTGAATCGTTCTGATAATCAAGGGTTCGTCTTAGTTTTTCCAAATTGTTGACATTATAATTGCGAAGCTCAGAGTTATTGGTAAAACATGCCTGAACCGGACCAAAGGTCTGAGTAAGTCAATAGCTTGTCTAGCACTTATTGACACTTGTCCTTGCTGTTGGAAGTGAAAAGGTTGAAGAGTCTTAAAAGTGTATTTAAGTATGGTACATAGTAGTATTGTGCCCGTGTGAACCATTGTTCTTTTTATTAGTGAAGTGCTGGCAACATCTGCTTCGTTCTATCATGAGAAATGAGGAAATTGATCTTGGTTTCCAAAATAAAGCAAAGCAAAAGTTCATAGACTTCTTAGTACTCCATGTTGATGGGTGTTGGTGTTAATCATGTGTTCTTGAGGCTGAGCCATGGGATATTATCGTTCAGACCTCGTCTATGTGTTTGGAGACGATATACCCATCTTTGTTCCTTTTCGAACAGTATTTTTTCGGCATTGAAGTTTTTAGAGGGTAGAGTCTCTAAAATAACCCATTGAAGATCATCAACAGTGTGTCCTTTCTCAAGGAAGTGGCAACTCATTTTCGTGGTCATTTTTTTGCATTTTTTATTGCTTCTGTGTTCATATAGTCTCTGTTTGGCTTTTCGGCTCGTCATGCCAATGTATCGTAGACTGCAGGGGCATGTAATCATGTAGATTATGTGAGTGGTGTTGCAGTTGGTATGTGATCTGATTGTCCATTTTAAATCAGGCAATAGTTGTAATGTCTTAGTTGCTGTTGTTAAATGACATACTGAGCAGGTGCCGCATGGGAAGTGTCCAGTTATGGGTGAGTTGTTCCATGGTCCTCGTGGGACTTTATTGATGGGTTTCTCCGGAGGTCTTGTATGGACGAGTAGGTCTTTCAGGTTCCTAGTCCTTCTATTTGAGAACCTTGGTTTTGGCCATTTCAAGGATCCGGAGGTAAGGATCTTCCAGTTCTTGTTTATGATTTTCTTGATATCATTGGACATCGTGCTGTAGGTACTCACACAGGTGATGAGGTCTGGTGTTGGTTCTTTTGTGATGGTTTCAAGTAGGGCTTCTCTTTGTTGGTTTTTAGCCTTCTTTTGGCATTTTTCGGTGGTCTTAATAGGGTAGTCTCTTATACAGAGTTTTTCACTGAGTTCCCTTGCTTGACTCTTGTAGTCTCTAGTGTCACTACAATTACGTCTTAACCTCAGAAATTGCCCATAGGGGAGGTTCTCTCTTAGTGGACGTGGGTGAAAGCTCTTATATGACAAGAGACTGTTCTTCGCGGTTGATTTAAAGAACGTCTTGGTGTGTATTATGTCATCTTTGATGAATATTGTGACATCCAAAAAATCCAGGCTGTTCGAACTTGCTGTATACGTGAATTTTAACCACGCATCCCTCGCGTTCAACCATTGATGGAATTCGTTCAGGGTTTCTCTATCCCCTTCCCATATTAGGAGAACATCGTCGATGTAGCGTTTCCAAAAAACGATTTTGCTCCGAAAGGGGTTAGAGATGTCAAAAATATGGTTATCCTCAAAGTCACTGACATAGAGTCCTGCCACACTAGGCGCAAAGGTGCTCCCCATAGATGTTCCGTGGCACTGCTTGTACATTGTTTTATTGTATTGAAAGTGGTTCTCAGTCAATGCTAGTCTGCAGCATTCAAGGACAAAGTGTCTTGGTGTTTTATGCTCCCATTGTTGGTTGAATAGTAGTGTCTCTAGGGTTTCTAGAGTCTTTTGTTGGGGCAAGCTTGTGTATAAGCTTTCAACGTCTAGACCAACTAGTAACATCTTCTCTTCTGAAAATTGTAGGTTCTTAAGAAGGTTCAGAAGGTTTTTAGTGTCCTTCAGGTAGGTGGCAGTCTGTTGTACTAGTGGTCTAAGATAGTGGTCAGCAAATTGTGACAGTGGTTCTAGGATGGATCCTATTCCTGAAACAATGGGCCGTCCTGGTGGTGGTCGTTTTTCTTTATGGATTTTGGGGAGGGAATAGAAGTACGGCATCCTGGGTGATTTTGTCAGCAGGAAGTCCGCTTCTGACTTCGAAATCCAATTATTGGTCTCTGCTTCGTCGACCATTGATGCAATCATATTTTGTAAGCGTGGGGTTGGGTCTACAGTGATCACTTGATAGAATTTAGTGTCACTAAGAAGATCAGTACATTGTTGGTTATATCCTTCTTTACTTAAAAGTACGATTCCCCCACCTTTATCCGCTGGTTTGATTATTAATTCGCTGTTTTGACGTAATGTCTCTAATGCTTTTTGTTCAGATTTGGAAAAATTGATGAAGGGTTTGTTGGTCGAATCTTTAAGATCTTCAACTTCCTTCATTATTGCCTGGTCAAAGGCAAGTGTTTCTACTGGGACCTGATGGTTCAAAGGGCAGAAGTTCGACTTTCGACGAAGTGTGGTGTCACAGCTTTTGGATGGTTCTTCTTGGTTGTTAAAAAATGCTTTCAACTTGATTGTTCTGCAGAAATCCGCCATTTCGCATTGAAGTTTGAATAAATCAAGTGGGGGTGTGGGGACATAGCTGAGGCCTTTATTGAGAACATTTTCTTGTTCCTCTGTGAGTAGAATGTCGGTTAGGTTGAAGACGAGGTTGTTGCGCTGGTCCCTGGTTTTGTGTTCGTCATGCTTCTTGTGTGTACCTGGCGTTCTTGATCGAACCAGGTCTCTCCTTTCCGTCTCGTTCTGCTGTTCGGCTGGCCTCTCCCTAAAAAAGGCGGCCTATGTGTGTAGCTCTGTCCCATATCTGGTAGGGGTGGATTCCCCATAGGAGGGGGGGGATTGGGTAGAATGGATTTGCCCAGCCTTGAAGGTTCGGATTGAAAGTATTGAAGGGTATTGGATGTGGTTGTGAGCCAAAGTAGGGGTTGAACCAGTTGTTTGATCTCCTCCTATTTTGGCGTCTGTATTGACCTCTGTTTCTTCTTGGTGTATAGGATTCATCGCCACTCCAGTCTGATCCATTGGTTGACGAGCTCATACTTGAATTGCTTAGGTTGTCAGTTGTATTATCTGGAATTTTGTAGTCATCCGCACTGTATGGGTGCATCCGTTCCATGGAGAATTTTTTGAGGTCTTTTCCTAGTTTTTGGATTTTGTTCTGTGTAATATAATCTTTAGTGTCATTAATTTCCTTGTTGATCTCTTCCAACCGCTTTTTGTATACTGTCAGTTGTACCATGTTTTTAAGTTTGTTTTCGATCACTTGGATTTTGATGGTGAGTTCTTTGGTGAGTCTTGTCGCTGTCTTGATTATCAATACTAAGTAATCTCTCGTGCACTACCAAGAGATGGAAGACCAGTCTTTGCGAAAGACCAGGTCTTTTTTTTTTTTTTTTTTTTCTTACAAAAAGGAGGGACGAATTTTGCCATACCGAGTGTTTCCCAAACGAAAGTGGGTCTCACTCTTCAAAAGTTTTGCCATTTTATAATTGCATATAACTGAATGAATTCACAATGACTTCTGTGTTTTTATTTTCCCTCTCTTTTTTCCCCCCTCCCCCGACAAACACTTTACAATGGTCTTAGACTGAATGTGCGACCAAAAAGGAATCAATAATTTCCCGCACTTCCACAAGGGTGCCTGAACTTTAGGTCACTCTATTCTTCACCAGGTCCTGAAGAAAGCCCACTTGACCCCTCGGGGCTGATGAGGGCTGAAACATTTCGACCTTTTTTTGGACACTAATTTTAAAAGTGCACTAGACCATAATAAGTCTGATGTGTGCACAATTACAATAACTTTTTAAACTTATCCCGAATCCAGTACCAATAAAGAAATCTACTGGCTTTACGAGATTTTTAAACAACACTTTTTCACCACAAATCACCTCACTTTTTTATTCACGATCACTACTGTGACCACCAGTGGTAAAAGCCTCCGGGTGGAGGAAGCATTGGATTAACCCAATGATTATGCGATCACGTTAATGACAATCTAGCGGAGAATCAAGATATACCGCTAATCTCGATCCTTTACCAAACGTGAATGAGGGTTTCTTAAACAGTACAAAGTACTAACCATGCAATACCCTGGTTCTCCCAGGACCAGTGATCCACTCTCCCATTGATTTTTTGATATATTGAGATAAGGAAGCTGAGTGGACCTAAGCCCCTTCTTTCTCCCTCCTATCTGATTTTTGAGTATTTGAGCAGCGTGCAGCTGTGGGAGTTTCCCCAAAATAGAAACAAAATATACGTACCTCTCTTCTGGTCGATACTAACCATGGCCGAAAACCTAGGCCTAAGTTACTCCACAGAAGAAATCAACGCAATCCTGTCCCTCCCTTCACTATTGCAAGACAAAGACCTGACACAAACCTTGGCCCAGACCACCGATTGGGAAGAACTTTCAGAGATTAAAAAGGAACAAGTACGAACAGCTATCCGAGGTGTCATAATGACGGAATATCTACGCGCCAATGCGGCACCCAGAGGACTTTGGGTGAACAATGCCCCACGCATCTTCCTACAAGACCTGGTCTTTCGCAAAGACTGGTCTTCCATCTCTTGGAAGTGCACGAGAGATTACTTAGTTTTGATAATCAAGACAGCGACAAGACTCACCGAAGAACTCACCATCAAAATCCAAGTGATCGAAACCAAACTTAAAAACATGGTACAACTGACAGTATACAAAAAGCGGTTGGAAGAGATCAACAAGGAAATTAATGAAACTAAAGATTATATTACACAGAACAAAATCCAAAAACTAGGAAAAGACCTCAAAAAATTCTCTATGGAACGGATGCACCCATACAGTGCGGATGACTACAAAATTCCAGATAATACAACTGACAACCTAAGCAATTCAAGTATGAGCTCGTCAACCAATGGATCAGACTGGAGTGGCGATGAATCATATACACCAAGAAGAAACAGAGGTCAATACAGACGCCAAAATAGGAGGAGATCAAACAACTGGTTCAACCCCTACTTTGGCTCACAACCACATCCAATACCCTTCAATACTTTCAATCCAAACCTTCAAGGCTGGGCAAATCCATTCTACCCAATCCCCCCCCCTCCTATGGGGAATCCACCCCTACCAGATATGGGACAGAGCTACACACATAGGCCGCCTTTTTTAGGGAGAGGCCAGCCGAACAGCAGAACGAGACGGAAAGGAGTGACCTGGTTCGATCAAGAACGCCAGGTACACACAAGAAGCATGACGAACACAAAACCAGGGACCAGCGCAACAACCTCGTCTTCAACCTAACCGGCATTCTACTCACAGAGGAACAAGAAAATGTTCTCAATAAAGGCCTCAGCTATGTCCCCACACCCCCACTTGATTTATTCAAACTTCAATGCGAAATGGCGGATTTCTGCAGAACAATCAAGTTGAAAGCATTTTTTAACAACCAAGAAGAACCATCCAAAAGCTGTGACACCACACTTCGTCGAAAGTCGAACTTCTGCCCTTTGTACCATCAGGTCCCAGTAGAAATACTTGCCTTTGAACAGGCAATAATGAAGGAAGTTGAAGATCTTAAAGATTCGACCAACAAACCCTTCATCAATTTTTCCAAATCTGAACAAAAAGCATTAGAGACATTACGTCAAAACAGCGAATTAATAATCAAACCAGCGGATAAAGGTGGGGGAATCGTACTTTTAAGTAAAGAAGGATCTAACCAACAATGTACTGATCTTCTTAGTGACACTAAATTCTATCAAGTGATCACTGTAGACCCAACCCCACGCTTACAAAATATGATTGCATCAATGGTCGACGAAGCAGAGACCAATAATTGGATTTCGAAGTCAGAAGCGGACTTCCTGCTGACAAAATCACCCAGGATGCCGTACTTCTATTCCCTCCCCAAAATCCATAAAGAAAAACGACCACCACCAGGACGGCCCATTGTTTCAGGAATAGGATCCATCCTAGAACCACTGTCACAATTTGCTGACCACTATCTTAGACCACTAGTACAACAGACTGCCACCTACCTGAAGGACACTAAAAACCTTCTGAACCTTCTTAAGAACCTACAGTTTTCAGAAGAGAAGATGTTACTAGTTGGTCTAGACGTTGAAAGCTTATACACAAGCTTGCCCCAACAAAAGACTCTAGAAACCCTAGAGACACTACTATTCAACCAACAATGGGAGCATAAAACACCGAGACACTTTGTCCTTGAATGCTGCAGACTAGCATTGACTGAGAACCACTTTCAATAAAATAAAACAATGTACAAGCAGTGCCACGGAACATCTATGGGGAGCACCTTTGCGCCTAGTGTGGCAGGACTCTATGTCAGTGACTTTGAGGATAACCATATTTTTGACATCTCTAACCCCTTTCGGAGCAAAATCGTTTTTTGGAAACGCTACATCGACGATGTTTCCTAATATGGGAAGGGGATAGAGAAACCCTGAACGAATTCCATCAATGGTTGAACGCGAGGGATGCGTGGTTAAAATTCACGTATACAGCAAGTTCGAACAGCCTGGATTTTTTGGATGTCACAATATTCATCAAAGATGACATAATACACACCAAGACGTTCTTTAAATCAACCGCGAAGAACAGTCTCTTGTCATATAAGAGCTTTCACCCACGTCCACTAAGAGAGAACCTCCCCTATGGGCAATTTCTGAGGTTAAGACGTAATTGTAGTGACACTAGAGACTACAAGAGTCAAGCAAGGGAACTCAGTGAAAAACTCCGTATAAGAGACTACCCTATTAAGACCATCGAAAAATGCCAAAAGAGGGCTAAAAACCAACAAAGAGAAGCCCTACTTGAAACCATCACAAAAGAACCAACACCAGACCTCATCACCTGTGTGAGTACCTACAGCACGATGTCCAATGATATCAAGAAAATCATAAACAAGAACTGGAAGATCCTTACCTCCGGATCCTTGAAATGGCCAAAACCAAGGTTCTCAAATAGAAGGACTAGGAACCTGAAAGACCTACTCGTCCATACAAGACCTCCGGAGAAACCCATCAATAAAGTCCCACGAGGACCATGGAACAACTCACCCATAACTGGACACTTCCCATGCGGCACCTGCTCAGTATGTCATTTAACAACAGCAACTAAGACATTACAACTATTGCCTGATTTAAAATGGACAATCAGATCACATACCAACTGCAACACCACTCACATAATCTACATGATTACATGCCCCTGCAGTCTACGATACATTGGCATGACGAGCCGAAAAGCCAAACAGAGACTATGTGAACACAGAAGCAATGTAAAATGCAAAAAAATTACCACGAAAATGAGTTGCCACTTCCTTGAGAAAGGACACACTGTTGATGATCTTCAATGGGTTATTTTAGAGACTCTACCCTCTAAAAACTTCAATGCCGAAAAAATACTGTTCGAAAAGAACAAAGATGGGTATATCGTCTCCAAACACATAGACGAGGTCTGAACGATAATATCCCATGGCTCAGCCTCAAGAACACATGATTAACACCAACACCCATCAACATGGAGTACTAAGAAGTCTATGAACTTTTGCTTTGCTTTATTTTGGAAACCAAGATCAATTTCCTCATTTCTCATGATAGAACGAAGCAGATGTTGCCAGCACTTCACTAATAAAAAGAACAATGGTTCACACGGGCACAATACTACTATGTACCATACTTAAATACACTTTTAAGACTCTTCAACCTTTTCACTTCCAACAGCAAGGACAAGTGTCAATAAGTGCTAGACAAGCTATTGACTTACTCAGACCTTTGGTCCGGTTCAGGCATGTTTTACCAATAACTCTGAGCTTCGCAATATAATGTCAACAATTTGGAAAAACTAAGACGAATCCTTGATTATCAGAACGATTCAGAACAATATAGCGACAAAAAAGACAAAAACGTAATCATCAAACGTCTCACGAGGTCGCGGCAACACACACCCAGAGGTAATGAAGAATATAATGAATCAACTAACGGACATAACCATGTCAGTACATAAAATAACCAACTTTGATAAGATAACTTTATTGACTAATGACTACAATTACTTTTCTGTTCAAAACATGGCAACAAAACGGCCACCCACCAATAATAGAATCTTTAAGGAAACGATAAACCTAGTTAGGCTCTCCTCTATGTCTATGACCTCCATGCCTTTAAAAGAATCAGTCAACCTGGAACCCATGTCTTCACCGGGTCCTAGGAGGCAGAGTCAGCACAGGTCCCAGACCAACGCCGAAGAGGTAATAGAAGGAGAATTGGACCGCCGAGAAACCGTAACGTATTCTTAAGATACAATCTCTTTGAAGCACTGCTTTTCCCTCCAACCACTACTAGAGCGTGAAGCGACCCCCCTAGAGTACTCGTTGTGGCCTGAAACCAAGGAGACCAGGTAACAAATGCAGACTCTGCACGAGTACTCTTTAGCGCGCATTTCTCTTTTCTCTTTTCTTTACTATAGGGAACAGCGCTTACATCACTCAATCAAGTTACCCACGAACAAAATAAGCACATCTTATTGTTTTGTAACCTAGAGTCATTATTACTCATCTTGCTCGCCTTAAAAGCCAATTGAGAGTTATTTCTACTCGTCATTTTTACTTGCCTTGAAAACTAAATCAGCGCACTGTATTTTCCCTTCCTAAGGTATAGTCGCGTACCACTACTGTATTTCTTATCACAAGTGCACAATCTTTGAGAGTTCCTACAACCAGCCACGGAACCAACGCAAACGAGTGTTCCTTTAAACATAGAGATGCCACATAGCTTCGTCCTTTGTTAAACTTAAGCATTTGACAATAATACGAGACAATGCACGAATTCACTTACATACGTGTAATTATGACATGAATTGTATATTTCTCTATAAATAATGTCTGATACCAACCATTACGCGAGCCCTATACACGGCTCGGTTTTTCACTGATACCATCCGTGCTATACAGCACAGATCACCAGTCCGGTCCTACTTCTAACTTGGCGCAATTTATGACCAACATTCTAGTCACCTTCTGTGAACATCTAGAATTGTTCTCTTAATTGTTCTCTTGACCCTTCAACATGAACCATTCACAGAGGAGCGTAGAGCACGCATTTTTGTTTATGGTAATGAGGAGATGTTTGGAGTATCGGTTTGATTTTTCACAAATGTAATATGACAAAATGGATTGTTAAAGGGTCTTTTTTCTTACAAAAAGGAGGGACGAATTTTGCCATACCGAGTGTTTCCCAAACGAAAGTGGGTCTCACTCTTCAAAAGTTTTGCCATTTTATAATTGCATATATACTGAATGAATTCACAATGACTTCTGTGTTTTTATTTTCCCTCTCTTTTTTCCCCCCTCCCCCGACAAACACTTTACAATGGTCTTAGACTGAATGTGCGACCAAAAAGGAATCAATAATTTCCCGCACTTCCACAAGGGTGCCTGAACTTTAGGTCACTCTATTCTGCACCAGGTCCTGAAGAAAGCCCACTTGACCCCTCGGGGCTGATGAGGGCTGAAACATGTCGACCTTTTTTTGGACACTAATTTTAAAAGTGCACTAGAGCATAATAAGTCTGATGTGTGCACAATTACAATAACTTTTTAAACTTATCCCGAATCCAGTACCAATAAAGAAATCTACTGGCTTTACGAGATTTTTAAACAACACTTTTTCACCACAAATCACCTCACTTTTTTATTCACGATCACTACTGTGACCACCAGTGGTAAAAGCCTCCGGGTGGAGGAAGCATTGGATTAACCCAATGATTATGCGATCACGTTAATGACAATCTAGCGGAGAATCAAGATATACCGCTAATCTCGATCCTTTACCAAACGTGAATGAGGGTTTCTTAAACAGTACAAAGTACTAACCATGCGATACCCTGGTTCTCCCAGGACCAGTGATCCACTCTCCCATTGATTTTTTGATGCATCACAGAACAGCCATAAGGAAGTATTTCCGAAAGCTGCAGAGGGGCTCAGCTCATGCTTGGGCACCCTCTCACATAAAACCAAGCACTCTGCCTTCAGGATTGTCAAGGCTTGCCATAGGAGTGAATCCAATTAGATATGTACCTAATGTACGAGGAAACCATTTTAGAGAGGAAGCAGCTAGGCTGAGGTCCTGATTAGCAGGGCCACAGCCAGTCTAAGGTCGAAAAACAGTGAAACACCAGCAAAAAGTGGGGGTACCCATGTGAAGCAGATCCTATTCTCCTACACCGACAGCCCAGGTCTGATTGGAGACAGTCGCGGCCTTTGCAGAACAGGTGCTGTCTTGATAGACTGAGAAAAAATGTGGGGCCATTGGCCTTTGCAGTGGCATTGAAGTAAATGAAGAGCTGCAAAGTCATTACTGCTAATGGTGGCATCCTGGGAGCCAGAACAGTGAGAGAGGACTGTCTTTGGAGCTCAGGGGTCAGTGAAAAAAGATGAACAGGCTGGTGAATGCAGGGAGGAGTAAAGAGGTAACTGGATGGGCTTCTGGGGTAAGCGGAGTGTCTAAAATGAAATGCTGAGCATGGAATTGGATCTGCAAGGCAGCAACCCTTTAAAGAATGATCTGGCCTTGTACAACTGCTCATTGCCCACTAGGACCTGAGAGACGTCCCATTACAGACAGTCTGCCTCCCGCATGGGTGAGAAGGCAAGCGGCCCCCCCCCTACATCCCACCTTTAAAGGTGAAGGGAATCAAAATGTCTTGACAGTCTCTAAATGGTCTGCTAATGCGGGCTCACAGGGCAGGATACAGGGTCCCATCTTGAATGGGGAAGCTGGAAAGATCTGCATTTTAGGCCAGCGTTCAGTAATCCAACCACTGTGCTGCAGAGGTCTTGTTGCCCCCAGTCACCCATCAGGCTTCTGGACTGACAACAAGGAGGAGGCATCCAGGCCTAAGGGAACCCACCGACCTCTCTGGAAGGATCCATGAGTGTTCTCAGACATTGGCCCTTGCTCCTGAGCTGTGTGTGCCTTTCTTCTCAATGAGGCTGTCAATTAGGGGTGGGCGGAATTTGCGGAATTAACCTTCGCAAATTATCGCGAGAATGTTTAAAATTATCGCAAACAAGCAGAAATATCGCGAAGATGCGGAAGTTTTTTTCCGGCATGTTCGCGAGATTTTCTGCATGGTTGCGGGTCGCCAACTTACCCATGTGGTTGCTTGCGGGGGCGCGGCCATCTTGTTTTGAGTTGTTCTCGCGGTGCATGATCGCGAGAAGAAAGACGTGATCGCGCGACGCATGACGTCACTGCGGGCGCGAACTGTCACGAGACAGCGCAAATGGCTAAAAACAATACAACATCTCATGGAGAACGCGACCGGATCAAGAAAACTTGTCGGCGAACGCAGGGATTCAGGTAAGGCGATCGCGCGCGCGCGAGAATGTATCATTTTACAGCGCGAGCAAGAAACAAATTATCGCCAAGCTGCGGAAACCGGAATTTTTGACATTTTCGCGCTCTCCGCGGAACGCAAAAATGTCAAATTATCGCAATTTCCGCGAACGGAACGAAATTTTTGCCCAGGCCTACTGTCAATAAATGAGGAATGCGGGATGTCCTATTGCATGTTGTCAAGACCGTGTTCTGGGGAAGTCCAATTACGGAGAAGATCTGAAATCAAGAATCAATCATTTCTAACTGTCCCGTCCCACTCACCTGTCCACTCTCCCTGTCTGTGAGGCCTGTTTCTGCAAATAAGTAGTGGCAGCTTTAGGGGGGCAGCCATTAGCCACTGCCCTCTCCTGCAATCTCCTAGGTCACACTTATGCCCACCCACCTATAGAGGGCCACTAGGGAGGCTTATCGTCCTAGATTTTGCAGATCAGTCCCACAGATATGGTTTCTGCCCTGCTGTCAACACACACCTAATGCATATAAAACCGCCTTCTGTCAAACAGCCTTGAATGACTGAACGAAGGCCTATAAGGGGGACATGAATTTGGTGCTTATTTCGTCCATTAGGCTGTCTCCCCAGGATCAAGCAGTTTGTTAAAGTAGGAGACCTGAGATGGCAGCACACTGCTCCTTGCTACAAAGAATATAAAGTTACCACCATATTGCTTTTGGTGAATAGCATGCAGCCCCCCCCCAACATCCAGCCCAATTTTTCTTTTAACCACACACTTACTAGCAGATGTTATCAGTAGCGGCTCGCACGGGTAAGTCGACAGATGACGGGATAAGTAATATTAAATAAATAGATAAAACTACTTACCTTGCGCTCGCCGCATCGCCAAGTTCCATTAGTAGAACAAACCCACTGAACAACATATGGTCCTGCCGTCTGTCCACTCCAGTGAGGTGTCCTGTTGAGTTTTATTAGTGCTCTCCCTATCTGTATTGAGCCTGTTTCTAAGCTCTCCCACAATTTTCTTGCGATGTGACAGACATGAGTAGAGACTGCCAGACCTTTTCTTGGTTTCCTGTTGTGGTAGGAGGCCGCTGGGAACTAATATTACCTGGGCTGGGAGGGCAGTGCACATCAGACTCTCCCTGCTCCTCTGCTTGCTAATCTGACAATATTTGAGCTATAGCACATATGACAGTGAAGAGTTCAAGGATCTGTAGACAGAGGGAGCGATGAAGAGCTGCTGAGACTGTCAATGGACAGATTCTGGGTTTGTGGAGAGATGTGGGACTGAAGAGCTGCTGTGAACCTTATTTTATCTTTTACGCTTCTAAAATGTTGAAATCAAACTTGCGCTAACATAACCGAAACTCTACTGTCTTCCATCTTGAACTGACGCTGCTCCACACCACATGATCATTCCTGTTGTCATTTCTCAGCTCTAAATTAAGAATTGCAGACTTCTCACTAGGAGACGGTGAGCGTTCCCAGAGGCTTCTCATCACGCCGTACATAACCAAGGACATCCCGGCCGCCTCAGACTATTGTTTATGCAATGTGCCAATTATAGCCAGAATAAACTGTCTTCAATGCAATAGTACTATGAGAGAATCTTTTAATGTATTCTGTAGTAAAATGTTTCTTCTTGCTTGTTTTTCATTGGTGTATGACCTGAGAACCGTGTGCCTGCTTAGTAATATATGAAATCCTGTGTCTAAAGCCCTATAAAAAGACGTACTCTTCCTCTGTAACTAGGAACTGCGCTCTCACTTTTGTAAGGCAAATCTATGCTGCGTTTGCATTACTGCGTTCTTTGCGCTTATGATCTGTATTTTGGATTGCTTACCATGCTTATGATATATTTCATGTAGATAGCGTAATAATTCTTTACATCGACTCCTTAAAATGTTGACCTCTAACCCACCTCCCCTTATTAAACACAGCCCCAGAGGTGGGCTCTTTGGGGCCTATAATGGCTCTGGGAGGGGGGCAAATGGGGGAGACATATGTCCCCCTCCCCTTAATTATTTAAACCAGCCCAGAGTCGTCATTTCTTTTTACTCCCAGTGGAATCCTGTGGGATCATGGTTAAAAACTGCTAATGTGTTTTTGATTTTGTCCCCAGGGGAGTTCCTTCTGGGTCATACCATAGGGCTTAGGGGAGCAGGATATCCCTACCCTGCCCCATTTTATTTATTTTAATTTACTACTGTAGGGCAGGGGACTAAAGGCATCATTACGATGCAGGCCAGACTCTTTTCCAACCAGCACAGTAGCAGAAGGTGGACCGCCAGATGAGGAGACAGCGGCCCCGCTGCTCTTATTACAATGCAACCACCTTCATGGTGGTCGCAAAGTGTATATTTTTATTGCAGCTTGTTCTGCAGCCTGCAGCATAAGCCGCAGTTGAAAATTACGTACACTTTAAAAACATCCCTGCACTGTGTGGCAGGCACCATGCAGTGGTGCGTGCCACACAGTGCCCACTAGGGGCCTCCAAAATCATTTACCGCCTGCCTTTCCATGGTGGGCGAACCGGCATAAAAGGGCAGCTGGAAAGGAGCATTGTAATGAATATATGATGTTACAACGCATGCAATTACAACGCATGCTTTTACAAGCAGTCTTTACATCGCAACTACCATTACATCACATGATTTTACAACGCATGCCATTACAACACATTTTTAAAAACTACTATTACAACGCATACCATTACAACGCATAATACTTTTAGGGGAACAGTAGAATAAGTGTTGGATAATGTAGGGGTAAAAATTACTATTCCCACTCCAGTGAGTGCAACAGTAGGGTAAGTGTTGGATAGTATAGAAGTAAAAATTAAGAGTGGGCGTAGTTGAAGGAGTACCACTACACGGAATTCTTGACCAATCAAACTCACGCCAATTAATAAAACAGAAACCTCACACACCTTTGATAATATAGTCATCTCACAAAGGTGAAAATGAAAATAAAAACAAGCAGTGAGAGAGGTGATGATTTTGGGGTCCTCCCTAACCTAGGGCGAGAACCAAGCAGATGCCTTGAACACCAAGAACACATCACGTGGAACGATTCGGTGGTGGTCCCATCCTCCTAGGACCACCCCAAGCACAGTTATGGGGAAAAACACAATCCCAACCAAAGGCCCTGCAAAGCATTATGGGACGATATTCTAGAGTGCAGTGAATACTATAGTATCCAATATCAAAACATTCCTCAAGGGGCAGGCTCTCGGGCTCAGCTGAGAGCTAATACTATAAAATTCACTAACGTTTAGAATCTCACCCCATAATGCTTTGCTGGGCCTTTGGTTGGCATTGTATGTTTGCCCATAACTTTGCTTGGGGTGGTCCTAGGAGGATGGGACCACCAACAAATCGTTCAGCATGATATGTTCATTGTGTTCAATGCATCTGCTTGGTCCTCCCCTGAGTTAGGGGTGACCCCAAAATCATCACCTCTCTCATTGCCTAATATTTTTCAAAGGTCACTTTTGTGAATTCCTTCTATTCTTTTTAGCATGGAAAGGTTAAGTTGCCCTAACAAAGAGTTGTTGGTGCAGTGGCTAATTCCGCTACATGGAGCAGAGTTCATTACCCATTAGTAAAAATTATTAAGTGTTCGATAGTGTAGGGATAAAAATTTCTATTGCTGTGTACCCCAAAACCCATACCCACCCTAATACTAAAGGAATTTTCATTACTTACCTTATAATTCGTTGTAATGGTATTTTTTGTAATGGCATGCATTGTAGTGACATGTGTTGTAATGGCTTGCATTTTAATGGCATGCGATGTAAAGGCAGTTGCGTTGTAACCGTTGCGTTGTAAAGGTAGGTCGTTGTAATGACTGTGTTGCAATGGATTTTTCCCTATTATAATCCCTATGGTGATGCCTGAGCAGGCGCCATTCCTATTGTAGGGATTACTGACCCTCCAACGGTTCAACGGGCTTTTTGAGCCTGTTGGAAAACGCTAGCCTGTCCCTCCACCTGCTGCCTCCAACCGCACGTATTGTATTGAGTCAGTCGGATCGCAGAAGCAGATGGTGGTCAGACCGCATCCGATGAGCTGTCGGATGCAGTCTGACCACCATCAGAATGACCCCCTGAGTCCCCACTTCTGGTAATAGCTGCCAGCAACATGTTTCTGATGTTGCTGGCAGCCAATCAGAGCACTTGCTCTTGCAGTAGCGAATTGGCCAGAAGGAAAAAAGCTCCTTGGACCAATCAGAATGTTTTATTTTTAAATTTGGGCTCCCTCTAGAGACTCTTGAGCCTCCTGTGGACCCACATGTCCAATTATACAAATACGTTTTATCTTTAATTGCTAAAAAAAAAATACTGAACGGATTTACACCAAATCACAAACAGTACAATCTGCATACAAACATCTTAGCTTCCTGCCAAATTTAATGTAATTCCTTTTAGAAGTTTTTGCTGTAGCACTGCCTAAAGAAGTCTATGATAAATGCATGGGTATTTTGTGTTTTGGGAGCCCCATTTTATTCAGCCCCCGCTTGACAGATCACCCTGAAACCTTCAATGCACAAACTAGGCAAAAGGAAGCACCCTTTGGAAAGTTTCATGTACTTTCGTCAAACTGGGCCAAAGTTATTAGCTACACAATAAAATGTGTTTCCTACGGAACAGCTGGCATAATTATAACTGCCCAATGGTGCCTGCCACTGGCTATCTATCTAGTCAGAGAGACAGACAGACAGACAGACAGACAGACAGACAGACAGACAGACAGACAGACAGACAGACAGACAGATAGATAGATAGATAGATAGATAGATAGATAGATAGATAGATAGATAGATAGATAGATAGATAGATAGATAGATAGATAGATAGATAGATAGATAGATAGATAGATAGATAGATAGATAGATAGATAGATAGATAGATAGATAGATAGATAGATTTGCCACATTTCTTTCTTGAAGTGAGGATGCAGGAATGTGTGGTGTAGTGTGATCAGGATTATGTGGGAAGGTTAAGTGATTTGCCCAGAATCACAGGGTGTTGCACCACTGCTGAAACTCGAATCTGGTTCCCCAGCTCCAAAGTCGGCAGCTCTGGTCGTTATGCCACATCCTCTCGTCACAGCTTGGATTGGTAAATGCCATGAGCTCTGTGTCTCTGTAGGTGAACATTCACAATGGTAGTCTCTTGCACAGCACATCCTTGGTTTTTCAGAAAGCATTCTCTTGCAATCCATGGCAAGGCCCGGAGTCTGACATTAGCTGTCTCCCTGCACCGTTCTTTTTGCACCGTCTTTCCCTGTTGCCTTTCTTCTTTTACTCAGGCCACACCGAGGAACGTTCTAGAACAACACTCAACATCACTTGAAATACTGGAACGCACTCCTACCTTTCGTTCAACAATGTTACAACACTTTATATAACTCGTTCTAAGGTGGAGAAAAGTGTCTTCAAACTGCAGCCTCGTTCCTCACCTTCCACTGAGCTCGACGCTGGCTTATGGAAGACACACAATAATAAATAAAAAGGGTTTCCTATCAGCACGTGGGAAAATAGCCTCTGTGATTTTAATAAAGGTATTATCTTCCCTCCCTGGGGCGGAAAATACAAGGGGCATATTATCAAGAAATGGCGTTAAAATTATCGCCGCTTTGGCGGCAGATAATGGGCTTGATAATATGCTCTATGGAATTCCAATTGAAGCCCATGTTCTGGTGTCAACCTGGGCTTCTGTGGGAATTCTCTGCGGCATTTATCAAGCCCATTATTGCCGTTTTAGTGGCACTTTTCTGCCGCTAAAGCGGCGATAATTTTATCGCCGTGCTTGATAATATGCCCCCAAATCTTTGGGCAAGGAGGGAGTCGAATATTTAGCCTCATTAAAGTCCTGCCATGGCACTCTCTATAGCACTAATAACTGGTTTAAAATAAAACCTCTTACAATGGACTCTGTGAACTAATCAGTAGAACCCCGCACGCACGCCACCCATGCCCCCTGCCACCAGCTCTGCCTTCACTGCACCTCACTCGATTGGCTTCCTTCTTTACAAGCCTTTGTGGCCAGAGCCTTCTGCCTGAGCAGCAAATCAATCACTCCTTCGTAATGAGTGTTCTCATAAAGCACACCCCAAAAAAAGGAATCGCATGTAGTCATCTCCAAAAAGGGAGACATGGCGCATTGCCTAGGATCACACAATTTGTTCAAGAAGGGAGGCCGAAATTAAGACACAGTTTTATGTTTCTTAAATCAGTCTTAAGTCAGTAGACCACAAAACGCCCTGACCCCAGGGGAGTAGCTTGGCCAATAAGAGTATTGGGGGAATGGGGAGGGGGGGGGGGGGCGGTTGAGCACCAGATTTGCACCAGATTTTCCTTCAATTATGCTTGCATATCATGTTAATCATTATATGAGAAGCAGCGCACAATAGGGCTTAAGGGCCAGTGGAAGGGAAACGAGTGTGGATTGTGAGGGCATATTTACAAGAAACAGCTGGAGCACGGTGTTACGCCAAAATTGGTAACGCCACGCTCTGACAGTTTCAAAGCACAGGGATGCCCCTTATTCACAAGATTGCGGCGCACCCCTGCGTTACTCCTAGTGCTGGCGCTAAAACAACTGCCTAGCAGCAGCGCAGGCACCCTTGTCCCATGTTGCAAGGGCGCCTGCGCTGCAGGGGGCGATCTTTATGTGCAGGAAGGGGCACCTTCCTGCACATAAACAATCTTTACAGGCGATTTGCTCTATGTCTGTGTGTTGTAGAATGCAACACATGTGGGAAGGGCAAAAAACAAAAAGAAATAAAATATTTCTCCTCATATTGCCTGCTTCAGATCTGTACATGTCAACAGGCCATCAAACTGCCCATCGAGCCTCCGCGGACATTTCTGGCTGCACCCTGCAGGGCCCGCCGCTCCTGTGTTTGTAAAAGGACCATGGGGCAGATTTATGTTTCCTGGCGCATCCCTGCAAATCAGAAGGGATGCGCCAGGAAAGATGCGTCACGCAAGTTTACCCTTGCGCCACCACAGATGCGCCGCATTTACAATGCAGCGCATCATGGCGCAAGGAGAAACAGATGCATGAAGCATCTGATGGCGTAAGGGCGGCGCATTGCTGGAGTCGTGTCGCAAGCACGACTCAACTCCAACAATGTTTAGGGGCTGCCCATACCTAACATGCTGTGTCATGCCTTACGTCTGCTTCAAGCAGGCGCAAGGTTTTGACGCAGCAGCGTCAGAATAGTGACTGAGTGAAATCTTGTAGATTTCACTGCATCACTTTTCCGAGGCTTTTCCCGATGGAACGCCCACCCTGCATACATTAAACCTGACGCAGGTTTAATGTGACGCAGGGCTTTACACTGTGACGCATCTCCATAGATGCGTCACGATGTAAATAGGGCGCAACGTGGCGCAGGGTTTACGCCGCCGCTGCGTCACAAAAGTGACGCAACGGCGGCGTAAAAGTGGCGCAAGTCTAACATAAATCTGCCCCCATATATTTAACTTAGTCAGACTCATATGTCTGTCCTTGCTGATGCAACAGATGATGTTAGACATATCGAGAATAATGAAAACAAATGGTAGGCTTTTGTCACTAAAGACTGTAAATTCTATCTTGCAAGGAAAGAGGGAGACTCTGTTCAAAATGCGCCCTTTGGACCATCTAACACCTCTGACAATGTGGGCACCTCTCGTTCAGGGGCCCCACGTAGAGGCTGGCAAGAGTGGGCGAATGAGCGCACGTGATGTCTTTCCCATGCTGCTTTGCTCTTTCCTGGATGTTTGCACTTTATTTTACCTGCAGACCTGAAGCTGGTTCAGAAACGTTGCCCAGAGCAGGTGGAACAAGCACACCCGCTGTTCGTGAAGTCCGGTGACCTGTCCTCACTGGGTTTATTTACCGCCTGACTTGGCACAACTCGCCTCGCGGTGTCCATAGTACCCCCAGGGGCACCCCGCTTTCCCCCCTCCCCCAAATTAGGTTACCCAATGAAAACACAAGAAACAGTTGTAAGTGGGTAACAAATGCTGCAGGTTTATTACATAATTCCAGGATATGTAATAGGTGGGTTATCTTACGGGCGATCCAAGGGCAGGCGGCCATCTACTTCACCTGCCCGCCTGATGAGCCGGGCAGCACGGGAACGACCCGCAAGTGCTGCCCCCCAAGTGATTCTTTTTTCGATCACGTGCCGTTGAAATTCTACTCACACCCCCCCTCTCGGGGCGGAGCGTCGCATAGCAAGCCCCCGGTTGTTCAGGCCCACAACCGCCCGCAGGCCTAGCGGGGCGCCGACCGGCTTCCGGGACCTCTCTGGAGGCTCCTCGTTTTGGCTCAGGCACCACGTGGTGCCGCGCAGAGGTACCCTTTGTACCGGCCTGCTTCCAGATCGCCCTGTAACTCCGCCTGCAACGAAAAGGAAAACATTACAACGCTCAGAAAAAACCCCACCCCACCACGCCTACGCCGGGTAAGCGGTAGGGAGGGAAAAAGGCGAGGTGGGCGACAAAAGAGGTTGCCAGTGAGGGTGGGGGAAGGCTAAATAGCCTCCCCCTCACACCTGGGCCCGGAAGTGACGCGCATTGCGCGTCACTTCCGGCCCTGACACGGAGGGGGGCACCAGTCTGAGTCCCTGCCCCCCCCCCGAAGGAGGGAGTGGGGAGGGGTGACCGGGGCCCCGGGGCCACTAAGGCGCCGACCGCCGAGTGGCCCCCTGCGGGGGCCGCGGTCAGCGGCATAGTACCCCCAGGGGCACCCCGCTTTCCCCCCTCCCCCAAATTAGGTTACCCAATGAAAACACAAGAAACAGTTGTAAGTGGGTAACAAATGCTGCAGGTTTATTACATAATTCCAGGATATGTAATAGGTGGGTTATCTTACGGGCGATCCAAGGGCAGGCGGCCATCTACTTCACCTGCCCGCCTGATGAGCCGGGCAGCACGGGAACGACCCGCAAGTGCTGCCCCCCAAGTGATTCTTTTTTCGATCACGTGCCGTTGAAATTCTACTCACACCCCCCCTCTCGGGGCGGAGCGTCACATAGCAAGCCCCCGGTTGTTCAGGCCCACAACCGCCCGCAGGCCTAGCGGGGCGCCGACCGGCTTCCGGGACCTCTCTGGAGGCTCCTCGTTTTGGCTCAGGCACCACGTGGTGCCGCGCAGAGGTACCCTTTGTACCGGCCTGCTTACAGATCGCCCTGTAACTCCGCCACAGCCCTGGAGGCGGCTAACCGTCGCAGCCAGGGCCCCCCACCAACCTAGCTCTTTACCTGCACCCTCTGTTCACCAATGCTTCGCTTAAATCCAATAAAAACAGGTCCATGCCTATTTGGGAGAGGTGTACTCCATCTAAGTCGAAGTACCCCTTTACATTCCCCCGAATCATCTCATGGCGAAGAAAGCCCAAACCCCTTTGGGACGTGAACTTACGCATTGCTCCATTAATGCGCCTCCTGGAGTGCTCTACCGCTTCTAAGGATTTAGCCCCCCGCCAGGACCTGCGGGGGATGATCTCCGACCACACGATCTCACACTCACCCAGACGCTTGCAGATTTCCCCTAAGTCTCTTTTCATGGCTAATAGCAGCAATCGTCTCCCTAGGGTAACAAGGTCGTTCCCACCCAGGTGGATCACCAACAGGTGGGGCAAGGTGGATCCGTGTGCTCTTAGTCTCTGCTCGATCTTATTCCTGAGTTCGAACCATCTCATCCCCGGCACCCCCATCCATTCCACTTTGGTCTGAGAGAAGTGTCGCATCCAATTCCGGTGCGATGCCCATTGGGCAGCCCGGGCGACAAATGAATGCCCGATCACCCACACCACTCGTCCTAATAAAGAGGAGACATGGTGTACACACAAGTTATTTAATCAGAAAGGGTGATTCCAACGATACACACTATAAAAATCACAAAACACATTAACTAAAGCCTGCCTCACGGGCGAACATATATCTTATAACAATCAGATTCCCAACGCCCTAATTTCTTCACCTGTGCGGCCTCTAATCCCGCCAGGTGAGCGGCGGTGGCTGCGCCAATGCGGAAGGAGTGGCTGGAGTACCTTCTGTCCGGCCGGGCGAGCCCCGCCCTGGCCAGACTGGCCCTGATTACCTGCTCGAACTGGTATCTAGTCACGGGGGTACCATTCGAATGCAACAGAAGATAACCAGGGCCGGGCGGTCTGTACTCCAAAAACGCCTTTACCCATTGTACTGGGCAGAACCTGGGGTCACCTAGGGGCTGAAGATCCACCCTGATCCCCCGCCCCGCCTGATCAGTTTTGGACTTGCGTAAATGAATGGTCAGTGACCCGGAAATAGACACATCTGAAATTGCCAGCGCATCCCCTGAACAGTCGACCTTGGACCTAGCCACTAACTCGCTGACTCTGAATGCCCCGAAAAATGCTAAGCAGAATGTGGCTGAAAACAGCGAGGCCTCGTAATGAGAGTAGGTAACTAGCTCGAGAGCCCCTAGCATGCCTTTCAGGGTTTCGAAGTCAATGGGGGCTCGATTATCAGGGGCCCTGGGCTCCTCCCTAGCCCAACCCTTCAAGGCGGCCCGGATGGGATAGGAGTTAGTGGGATCCGCCCCGCCAGACAACCTGGTGTCGTGGCTTACGGCCGCCAAGTGACTGCCTACCCATGAACGGCTTTTCCCCTGTCCCCTAGCCCACACCAGAAATGCTCGGACCTGGGACACCAACGCAGCCCCTGAAGTACCCAGTGCTACAGAAGTTGCTCTGAATGTTGCCATGTGGGCGCTGTAGCGCTTCCTGGTACCTGGGGCCAGAGCTCTTTCTCCCATCGCCTTCAGGCTCAGTCCCACTGCAGGATCCTCCATAGATGGTCCGGGAATGGGGTCATCTGCGCTCTCGCCCGCGGCCAGGCCTCCCTGAATCGGAGCCACTGAAAACGAGAAAGAGCGTCAGCTGCCACATTTTGAATACCCTCAATGTGCCTGGCTTTAAACTCTACATTGATGCGCAGGCATGCCCGGACCAACTCCCTTAGTAAGCACAGCACCAGCCGGCACCTGGCGGACTGGTTGTTGATTGCCTGAACGACCGCCATGTTGTCAGACCAGAATACCACCTTTCTGTCCGACAACGCCGCCGGCCATAGGTGTAGTGCAACAACAATCGGGAAGAGCTCCAGAACAGTAACATTTTTGGTGATCCTACGCCTGCGCCAAACATTGGGCCATCCCTGAGCGCACCATTCCTCACCCAAGATAGCCCCGAAACCTTCCCAAAAGAGGTCGCCAGTGAGGGTGGGGGAAGGCTAAATAGCCTCCCCCTCACACCTGGGCCCGGAAGTGACGCGCATTGCGCGTCACTTCCGGCCCTGACATGGAGGGGGGCACCAGTCTGAGTCCCTGCCCCCCCCCCGAAGGAGGGAGTGGGGAGGGGTGACCGGGGCCCCGGGGCCACTAAGGCGCCGACCGCCGAGTGGCCCCCTGCGGGGGCTGCGGTCAGCGGCAGGTACACATGGTTCAGATTTACCCAGGGCACAAGTCCTAAAAAAAGAAGTGGGGGGACGCTGTCACCGGAAGTGACGAGAAGTGGGGGGACGCTGTCACCGGAAGTGACGTCACAACAGGAATCTCATGGGTATTCATATGCCTTTAGATGAAAGGTGGTCTGCACCCTACCTCGCGGAGGCTGCGTTTAATCCCCCCGCAGTGGGAGTGTCTCTCAGATGTCAGGCCCAATACTTCTTCGTGTAGCTGCTCGTTCGAGCTCTGCAGTATGTCAGGAGATCTTGCCATTTGTGGAACGGCTTCCTTGGTGACAGTTTGCTTTCGCGACTGGCGAAAACAAATCGTCTGGCATTACATTGTTGGTCATGTTTGTGCTGTTCTTGGCAACGGGCCCCGCAATGATGCCAAAGAGTGAAGTCCAGCTTTTGGGCAGGGGGGACGGCATCCACCCGTTAAAACCTGGTAAAATAAGTGGGGGGACGCCGTCCACCCGCGTGGTACCCCGACTCGAGCCCTGGATTTACCTTAATATGTTCTCTTTAATGAGGCTTGAGATTGACAGTGAGGATGGGAGAAGGGGTCAATCCTGGGGTGTCATGGTACGTCAGAGAGTATGTGACGTCACTTACGCACCCCACTACACACTTATGAGTGGTCGGTGAGGACGATCTTGAAGAGACGGATTTGTATTCAGAATGCAGGAGTGAAGGTACAATAATGACGTAGGCGGAAGTAAAGAGATGAAACACTATTACCTCGCAGATGTCTCATTACCGTCTCGTCGGTGGGTGGGCTGTCACAGAGCATTGGTGCCTGATATTTGTGTGACTCAAAAGTTGACATCATTAGAGGGCGGCAGAGGCGCCCCCTTTGTGGTAATCACACATCAGAGTATCACCCCGCCCTGCTTTCTGTCTTGAGCATCTAAGATACCATCAGCCTCATCCCCTCCCCCCGTCCACCCCCTCCCCGGATACATCACGCCTGCTCGCAGAAAAGCCTACAGTATAGATTAGGAAAAGTGTGGTTTCCGGTTTCCATATGACCCGGGACAGGCTCTTAAGAGCTGCACTTGCATTAAAAATGCATGTTGGAAATGGGAGAGAAAGAGCCGGGATTGATAACTCGGCCGGCATCTGAGGAGATTCCATTATCAGAAACCACGAGGGCCAGGGGGGCTACCAAGGCTTCGGAGCAGGGAGAAGGGGCGCCGCCCCCCTGAAGCGCACACCTAGGTCAGAAGCTTCGCAGCGCCACCTACTGGCCGTCCTCGGTACGGCACCAAAAGGGCCTTGCTGTCCTTAAAGGAGCATCTCACGCGAGCTGAAGCATTATCGGTGCAGAGGGGCTGCCCTGCTACACATTCGCGGTCGGGGGTGGGAACAAACACGCGCACATGGAAGCACAGCCCTGTCCCACAGAAGAGCGCACGCCTAGTTCAGGAGCTGGGAATGGCTCCGCAGTGCCGCCTGCTGACCGCCTTCGAGTACTACCGATGAAAGGCCTCTGCTGTACCTGGCACGAGGCGGCCTGTCAGCAGCATAAGAGCACACACAAACATACCAGGCGCGCAACACCCATTGGACTCACAGGGCTTCAGCCCCCCCCCGTCGTGTGTAGCAGCCCGGGCTGAGACACCTTCCCGGCAAAAAAGCAGCCGCACCCGAGCACTTTACAGGTCTTTAAAAGACCATTTGCATGTTAATGAGGCCTTGCTGTTGTTTCACCCCCTCTAAGAGCCCCTGCAGCTCCACTCTGCCTATTGCTTAAAGTTCAGCCCCCCCGAAATTTTTGCTCAGCCCCCCCCCCGAAATTTTTGCTCAGCCCCCTCTCGAAATTTGGCTCTAGTTGCGCCTCTGAAACATACACTGCCTGAACACGAACACACACACACACAAACACCTACAGGTGTAAACTCACTTATACATAAACTTTCGCTTCAACACACTATACACAACCCACACAGAATAACAATGCAACCACAAACTAGGGGGCTTATTTACAAGCCCCTTGCGTCACTTTCGCGTCACTTTTAACATGGGAAAAGTGACGCCAAAGTGGCGCAAGTGGCTTGTAAATCTGCCCCTAGGGTGGGCCATCTTTCCATTATCACCTTGCACGTGTGAGACACACTTGCGCACAGACACACCAGAAGACTTTTTTGGGGAGTACTGGGGGAATCATGAGTCTCAGAGCGAATTTTTGGCTATTCTTTCCATATCCCCTCTTCTAAAACAGACCCTTACAAAGATATCACTCGACCAGGTTTAGGGGTTTATTGAGTCTGAGCAGTGTGTCAAAGTGTACTGGAGTTCCAGCCCTGCTACCACCTCCTGGAGTGAGCCCTGACTGCTTGCTATTGGCACCTTTGGATACCCACAAGTTTACAAAATGAATGCCTGCCTCATCCAAATGAAAATATTTAGCCTGAAAACCTGAAACACCAATGATATACAAAAGTATTTACCAAAGATACAGCCCATAACCAACTACTTCTCTAGGATGTAATGAATGTATCTTACAATCTATTTCTGTCTTTTTCTAATTACATGAACATGTTAGGGGAGGGCTTAGAAACAGACTCAATACAGGTAATATGTGCTTTAAAAACACCTTAACAGTGATACATTTTCTAGAATACTCTAGAACACAAAGGGGCATATCTACAAGGCGGCGATAAAAAATTGTCGCCGTTTTTGCAGCCATTTTCGGCCGAAAAGGGGCGATAATTTTATCGCTATATCAGCAAGGTCACGCTAACGCGTGGAACCTTGCCTTAGCGCCTGAATTCCGAACACCCATCTTTGCATCTCTAATGAGATGCAAAGTGGGCGTTCCTCTCCAGGATAACGGGAGAAATGTCGCTAAGCGACATTTCTCCTATTATCAAGCCTCACGCAAAGCAGCATAGCGACAAGAAAAGTAGCGATAACCTCTGTTATCGCTACTTTCCTTACGCCTGCTTTGAAACTGACTTAGCCATGATATCCTATGGAAGGTGGATATCATGGCTAATTATGTGAGGCCCTATCAGCAAGCTATCGCCAAACTTCGTGGGATTATCGCTGGGTTTCCAGCGATAATCTCAAGTTAGGCAGTTAGCGCTAGGATTCTTATCGCCTTTGAGATAAGCGTTGCTAATAGCACGCTATCTCAGCGATAAAAATCCACGCTAGCCGGCGATAATTATCCTAGCGCTAAGTGCGCTTAGCGATAATTATCACCGGTTGTTGCTGATATGCCCCAAAGTTTGGTTTTCTAGCCCTTTCCAGTTAACTTTGCTGTGCTATATATGATACATAGTGGCATTACCTTAGTACAGCTTTAATGAGACTATTCTGACAGAGAACATATGAGGAAGTTACTATTAGGATGTGTCAACAGTGTGAAATAAGCGTTTCCATGTTACTTTCTTCCTGCTACCGTACATATTGCTGTAACATAGCTGTATTTGTTGACCATCATTTCATCATGATGTGGTATTAGGTAAACGACCATTTGCTGATTGCAGGGCCTTGTGTGGCCATACTATGTGACGACATCAGGTCACTACGGTATGCTACAAGAGCCAAACTATACAAACTATACAAGGTGATCAAGTATCCCACTAGATGCAGGAGGACGGAGTTGAGACATCTTCACTCATGCAATTGGAGCTGTCTGTGGTTATGACTTCATTGTGAGCAGCTGTTTACAGGTCATGACGTATGCATGTATGTGCTCATGCTAATGTTGAAGCCAGTATAGTGGATCTTGTAGCTGGAGGCTTCTGTGCACTTTAGTAATGTTCTGTGGTAAAAGCTCTTGGTCCAGTGTGTTCTGGTAAATGCAATAAACCTATTTTAAATGTGGGCATCATCCCAGGCAAGTGGAGGAGACAGGGCCAACATCGTTGGGGAAGCAGCTGGCTACAGTGGTTCTGATTGTGACACAACAGAGACTGAGGGAGCCAGTGGCCCAGAGGGTGAGGGGAGTGCCACGCACATTCAATGTCATCAACTTCAGAGTCCAACCTTCAGTGGACCCACCCTAGTGGTGGCGGAACACACAAGAACAGTACCCACACCATCCTTGTCTGCCACCCCCCTTCCATCTCCACCCTCCCTATTGCTCCTCACCCAGGTGGCCCGGCCTGTTCCCCTAAGAGCCTCTCCTTCACTCCAGGCACCTCAGTCCCTGAATGCCATCCAGGGCCAAGGCAGCCATTTGCAGCAGATGGCTGTCTACCTGGAAGGCATCCACAGTGCTGTGTCTGGCCTAGAGAGATATTTTCAGGCTCTGGCCTCCTCACTCATGGCAGCCTTCCGCCCATCCAAAACTTCCACACCACCTCCTGCCTCTTCCACATCAAAATTCAATATTTCCATACCTGTCAAAAGCACACACACATAACCACGCTCCCACTTCAACAGCCCCAAGCAGCACACGTAGAAACAACAAAAGAAATAACAGAAGCATGTAACCACTCACCTGACATTCACCCCCTCACCACCACCAACCCCAGCATCCCCCAGACACCACACCCGTACCCACAGACCCATCAACAACACCCACCATTTCCCCAAAAACCACACCTGCACCACCAGACATATCCACAATACCCAGCATCCTCAGATCCCACATGCACAACCACAGACCCATCAACAACACCCAGCATTCCCCCAGAAACCACAACCATACCCACAGACCCATCCACAACACCCAGCATACCCAGAAAATCCACATCAACCAAGGCAAAAAAACGTCCACACTCACCCCCACAACAGGCACCTACAAAACACAAGCAAGATACATCAGAACCACAGGCACCTGCACCAACAACACACACCCCTACATCTATTTTAGATGTCATCAGTGATGTCATCAGCGATGTCACTGACCATGTCGTGAGTGATGTAATATGTGAGCTGATAAGCAGTGCATTGCAGGGGGCAAGTTATAGTTAGCTCAGCTAACTATAATGGCCAAATTTCTCTGGTTTTGTACGAGTGAAATGTCAGCCTGACTATAACGTCCCTTCAATCTTTGTTTTTTTCTGTGAATTTCTAAGGTTTTTTAAATGCTAATTCCTAATTATATCGTCCCTAAAACCTGTGTTTTTTTCAGTGAATATCTAAGGTTTTTTAAATGATAATTCCTAACTATAACGTCCCAGTAACCTTTGTTTTTTTCGTGAATTTCTTAGTTTTTTTAAGTGGTAGTCCCATTTGCAGAGTGGTGGAGAAAGGGGGCTGGACCTCCAACCAGCTCCCAGGAATTCCAGTGGGTACGACTTACAGGAGGTACCAGGAGGGCTTCTTGGCCCCCAAGGTCCCTCAGAGGAAAAGTGGACTTTATCCCCCAAACAATAGTGTGCCAGGAGGTGCATTTGCAGAGTGGTGGAGAAAGGGGGCGTGGCCTCTGAAGACCTATTTGCAGTCCCACTGTGTGGGACTTACTGGAGCTAACAAGAGGGGTAGTTGGCCCAAGGACGTCCTTGTGGGCCAACTAGCCTACCTGTTACCTCCAGTAGGCCCCACATAGTGGGATTGCTGAGAGGTGGTTGCAGGCCACACCTCCTTTCTCCATCACTCTGCAAACATGCCTCCTGGTGCGCTCTTGGTTACGGGATGAAGTGCCCTTGCCTCTTGAGGGTCCCAGGGGGCGAACTAGCCCTACTGTTACATGTAGTAAGCACAACACAGCTGGATTGCTGAGAGGTGGTCAGAGGCCACACTACCTTTCTCCACCACTCTGCAAATGCACCTCTGGTGCAATGCTGCTTGGGTAATGAAGTCTACTGTTCTCCTGAGGCCCTCAAGAAGCAAACGGACCTCATCACCCCCCAGCAGTGCGCCGAGAGGCGTGTTTGCAGAGCGGTGGAAAAAGGGGAATGGCCTCGACCACCTCTCAGCAATCCAGCTGTGTGGGGCTTACTGGAGGTGACTGCGGGCAAGTTGATCCCCAAGGAACCTCAGCAACGAAGGGGCCTTCATCCCCTAACCAAGAGTGCACCAGAAGATGCTTTTGCAGAGTAGTGGAAAAAAGGGACAGCGCCTCGGCAAGTTCCTGGCTTCCATTTTTAAAAAGAATTCTAGGAACCCCCCCTGCCTTGATGCTTTTGGGCCCCGGGGACCCCATCCCCCAGGGCCTGACTCATTTTTTTGTGTAACAGAACAGGAGGGAGGCCACACGGCACCCCTCCCGAGGCAGATTTCCCCATCCCCCAGGGACCGGCCATTTACATTTTTTTAAAATGTTTTAGTTTTTAAGGAAGGGGGGCTGCATGCCCCCCCCCCCCCTTCACTGGGCCAGTTTTGCCCCTGGGACCCCATCCCCCGGGGCTTGCTCTCTATTATTTAAAAAAAACAATTTGGAGGCAGGCCGCGCTGCCTGCCTCCTGAGGCCGATATTGCCCCGGGAACCCAATCCCTGGGGCATTGACACATACTTTCTTTTAAAAAAAATAAATAAATTGGGTAGTGGGATCTGTGCGGCCCCCCTACCCGGGCCATTTCCGGCCCCGGGTACCCCATCCCCCGGGGCATGGCCACATCCTTGGGGACTGCGGGGAGAGCCTCAAGGCCCCGCGGTCCCTACTGGCTACCTGCTTTCTGCGGGAGTTGGCATTGCTTTTGGGCAGAAGGAGCTGCAAACATGCAGCTTCCTCTGCCCAAAAGCAATTCTGCTTTGCTTCATGGAAGTAAGAGCATTCCATGAAGCGAAGCACAGTTTGCTATGGCATGGTGGGAGCAGTGCTTCCGCCATGCCATAGCAAACTGCAATGTCCTGGGGGTGGGCACCCCGGGACATTGCTGGAGCCGGCCCTCGGGGTGGTGGTCCCCAGGGCCATGAAGAGAGGCCAAGCTGCCCCCCCATCTACCTTGAAGCCCCAGGGAGGTGGCGGTTCCCAGGGCTTTGAGGAGCCACGTAGACCCCTGCATTATATTAAAACAGCCCCTGGAAGTGGCTGTCCCCGGGGACCTGTAAGGGGGCTGGAGCCGGCCACACATCTTATGAATTTAGCCCTGGGAAGGTGGCGGTTCCCTGGGCTGCAGGGGCCATGTGGCCCCCCGCATTTAACATAATTAGCCACGGCGAAGTGGCGGTCCTTGGGGCTGCAGAAGCCCCCCACCCATTTATTTTAAAAATAAAGCCCTGAGGATGTGGCGGTTCCCAGGGCTGAGTAGACCCCACATTCAATTTAAGCCCCAGGAGGTGGCGGTCACCTGGGCATGCAGGGGCCCGCGTGGGTCCCCGCATCTCATTTTTTAAATTTCCCCCAACACCTGGCCCACCCGGGGGGGGGGGGGAATTTTTTAAAAATAATTTCGGCTGGATTTGTGTTTCCTTGATTCAGCTCCCGTTTTTTTCACGTCTCGCTTTGCATCTCTAATGAGATGCAAAATAGGCATTCCCTGCAAAAACAAATGGTCGCTAACTGTCCTTCTCTGTATTTACAATATGGCCCAGGACACCCATAGTGATGTTAAAAACAGCGCTAAGCGCTGTCATCACCGGTTTTGCACGTCTGCTTTTTTTATGCCTAGCCTATCATTGACATGGGGGTGGATTCAGTGGCTGAATCCACATCTCCCTATCATCAAGATTTCCCCTAATGCTGAGGGAATATCGCTGAATTTCCAGCAATATTCTTGCATAACTCCGCTTTTGATGGATTATTTATCGCCCTGGAGAAAAGCGTTGTTGATAACGCGTTATCTGGGCGATGCATTCCAGCGATAGGCGGCGATAAATATTAAAGCGCTAAGCGCGCTTTGCGATATTTATCGTGGTCTGTTGCTGATATGCCCCTAAGAGATTACAATTTGAATGACCATGCTAAAATGGCAGACATAAAACGAAAGAATCGGAATAAAATAGAAATCCGCCTTCCATCTCCAATTGCAGCCTGACCAACGAATGAGGGATGGGAATATTTAAAACATGGACGATAGCGACTATTTGCAAAAGAAGCATTGAAAAAGCCGAAAAGCGCTGAAACACGTTGTTGCAAAGTCATCCTGTGCCCTGGGCACCCCCCAACTTTTTGCTGACTGGAACTGGTGGTAACTGACTCTGACTGACCCTGGGCTCTGCCTAACCATGCCCAGGGCCAGTGCCAAGCTGAAAGGAACACATTAGATGTATATAATATGGCAGGGGATTGAAACTACCTAGAGGTCCCCAGTATCCTGGGGCACGGCAGTTTAGAGGCCAGCAGCTTTTCTGCACTTGCATGTGTGCTCTGCTGAAGCCTGGGGTCAGTTTAAAACCAGCCCTGGTTGCCAGGACTGCTTTTAAAAAGTAAAGAGCTGCTCAAATTCGACTTTGATGCTAGAAAACCTGGTTAAGGAAGATCTGCAATATTTCTGCAGATTCTGAACCCCTAAAGTCTCCCTTAGTTGCACAGGGGGTGGGGGTCCTGTAGAGATGAGGGAAATACTTATAAAATATGTTTTTATAAGCCCTGGTGCTAGAAAACTGACCCAAGTCATTTTCCCCATTGCAAACCCCATGGCCCATAGGTTAACATGGTAGGAAGTTATTGATTAATAAATATTGAGAGGAGAGGACTAGCCGGACCATTCAAAGACTTCCCAGAATGGTAGTAGTAAATCCAACAATATTATATTGTTGAATTTCTGCTAACGTGTACATACAAGAAGTTATAAGACTTTCTTGTTTGTAGTCCAAATTCAGCCTTCCAGTGGTCTGCCCTGATTGGTCAGAGATAAGTGGATTAGCCAGGCTGCTTTGAAGAGGTGATAAAGAACCCCTCTGCTGGGAGGGCAGTGTGCTGGTCTATAGGTATGCCAGGCCAGGAGGTGGAGTCGTAAACTATGCTCTTCAAAGGCAGAGGGGAGGCCTGGGTTTCAGTTTCACTTTGACACTCTTGACCCAGAGTCAGGGCTAGGCTTAAGGAAGGTATGTGCAGATGGTAGGGGGAGAGTCCATGGAAATAAGCCATCCCAGGGGGTGTGTTTAGCCAGCTCTTACCTCCTTGCTGGAAAATCAGCCATTATCTCTGCCGGATGTGGTCATAACTATGAGGAGTTACCCTGCTTTCATTGGTCAGAAGTGACCTGTGGCTTGAGCCAGAGAATTTTGAATAAGTATCTGAGAGGGGCAGAGCCCTCCAGATCTGCTGCTTGAAACTTACTTGAAGCAAGACGTGCCCTGCTGCGAAGTTCTGCTGTGCAAAGACTTCTAAGGCCTGACCTCTGAAAACTGCGCCATCTGAAAACTGCAGCCCTGTGGATTACCTTGCTACAAAAGGACTAAGAAGTAGACTCCCTGCAAGCTACAGGTTAACAGAGCTCACCTGGACATCCCCACAAAGAATCCCCAGCCTGGAGAACCGGTGAATTTGAAAGGGTTTTGTTCAAGTGGATTGCGGAATTGAAGTTTCACACTTTCAAGGACCCTCTTGGAGATTCCAGAACCTTGGACTGCGTGTTGGATACTTTGGGACCCGCAAGCAGAACTTCAGGAAGGAGTTCTAACTGGACCTAGCCTGCTGGAGAAGGCTAAACTGCACAGTGGTGAGACATTCTCCAGAACCGTTTCTAAAGGGGTGTCCCTGTCAGAGAAAACGAAATGACTAAAAGGGGCACTGTTGGTTTCTAAGCACTAGAAAGTGACTAATCTTTAAAAATTCATAACTCTGGTTCCCTACAGTGGATTTTTTTCGTTTTGGTGTCATTTAAAAGATAAAAATATTACATATTTTTATAAATTGGTGTTGGATTTTTATTTTGTGTTGTGTCTTAATTATTTAATTATTTACTGAAATTGTGTTTTTGAATGCTTTACATACCTGTCTTTGAAGTTAAGCCTGTCTGCTCGCAGTCACGTTACCAATGGTTGAGCATAGGAATAATTTTCTAAGACCTATGCTGGGTCCTATTATGTGTTAGTGGCCTTATTGCCAGTGGCAGACCTACATTTGCCCCTACCAATAACCCACCTTCCAACACACGTCTGCCTGAATAAAATGAAGATTTGAAAAACGCTGTGTGCTCCGTGCTCCTCTCTGAGTAGAGGATTTGGTGGATATAATTTTCGTGGCAGCCACACACATGAAGGAGGCCCCCGTCCGCAAGTTGTTCAACAGTGGTGTGGCATTTGATGGGAAACATATATATATATAGAGCTATCAGCTGACAGCAGCACCCGCTGCGATGTTAAAATCGCATGTGTTGCATTTCACTGCACTACATAGCAGGCACCACACAGTGCCTACCACTTGGTGCAGTGAAATGTATTGGGGTACCATAGGTACTCCCCAAGTGCACCCCACCTCCCCCAACACAAGAGGGGCCCGCTACGGGCCCCTAAATCAGTTTCCGCCTGTCTTTTCGCAGTGGGTGACCGCCGCGAATAGACAGGCAGAAAGGGATATCGTAATCCCTACCGCAATGATACCCTATGTTTTGGTTCCGCAAGGCGGGCGGAAAAGGGTCACCTTGCGGAACCGTGGCAGACTGTTTTTGCGTCCACCTCAGACTGAATTGGATTCCCACCGCCATCCTAATTCGGCGGTGGGAAAATCAAGGTTCGATGGTGGAAGGACCGCCACCGCAGGGCTGGAGGTGGGGGTCCTTCCGCCATCGTAATGAGCCCCTAAGTGTGCAATATGCTACAAACAGTCAATTTGCCTTTGTCATAAAAAAACATGATAGAACAAGCCTATGTCCCTGTCACTGAGGTAGTTAACCACTACAATTTACTAATAAAAAAAGCCCTTTCTGCCAACAAAATGAACATAAGCTAATTCCCCTAATTAATAAAAAAAATACTTTGTTGGCAGACTACATCGCTTCAGACACGGACCCCAACCCAATTTCCAAATACCATGGTGGAAGTCTATGATAGTACCTTGGCACAGGCAGCCAAAACACAGCAGAAGGATGGCACAATGCCGTTCAGTTCACACCGGACAGAACCCAATCAACTCTCTATAAATGTATAGAAGCATTACAAAAAGAGCAAAGCTACCAACAACTACACACGGAGCAATCTGTAACCTAAATTGCACCTAAGCTTAGTAAACAAACCAAAACTTACCAAAAGAATGTACAATATGCTACAACTTAAAGTCAATCTCTTCATAAACAACAAAGGAGTAGATGAGTTAACGATAATAGCCAGAAGCATACTAACCTACAAAACAACCAAAAAACGATAGCATAATCTTAACCAAAATGACATATCAATTTTCATATAAATAATACATATAATATCTTATTACAACAGTCAAAAGATTAACTAAAACACCAAACCTAAATAAGACTGATATAATAAAATAATATATACAGTATATATGTTAAAATGCTAAACATCAACCACCAAAAAACTCAAAGAACAAACTCAGACCAACACATAAAATACACATTTCCAAATAACAATCACATAATAAGGACACAAATAATAAAATATAGCATTTTCCACCCAAAACAAATAAAATAAATATGACTTACTGTTCTGTAGTTGCAGATCATCTTCTGTATTCACTTAGTCAAAAGTATGCACAGATATACATATACACATACACACATACACATAACACATACACATAATGCACCTAACAAATACACAATAATATACACACTAGCATAAATATACACATTAAAAAATCACTTGCCTTACACAGCCGCTCGATGTTCTGCAGTACATACTCGTTGTTCTGCAACATGTCCTCCAAACACAAAGCTACTATATAAGGTACAAAAAAGTATAAAATGCGTTGTCGTTGATGGTGAGAAGTTATTGCATGGGCAGCCTGAAAGAGGTTCAAGACAGGAGCCAGAGTCAGGGGAAGCAACCAAATAATGAATTGAGTGTAACCTGAACCTCATGAGATAAAATCCATGTTCCTTTTTTTCCACCCAGGTTAGATACTGCTCTATCGCAGGCATTGTGGACATAGGCAAACAGATAAGAACTGAGGTTAGATGGCTTGATCTTGCGTTTCTATTCTCTTCATTCACCATAATAAATTTTTCCTTAACTATAGCTGTAGTTTGGGGCGCAATGCTATCTGGAAAATCAAAAAGGTTAATCAGGCCCATTTTGTTAAAGATTTTCCTGGTATATGCCAGCCACGGGATAGAGTATCTATTGTCCAAATTCAGACAGTCGCTCAAAATGTCTCTTGAGAAACATGCTTGTGGGGTACAACAGATTTTAACCCAGGGTAAAAGGGGGGTCATTTTAACTTTGTCTTCCAAATATCCCATACCCAATTCCCTGTGGGAGATGAAACTTGGGGTCGATTTCGGTAAGGCCAGTAACTAAAATAGAAACTTGCTTTCATAGGTCTGCATTTTAGGTGGTATTTCATGACCCCACATGCCCGCTCCATATGTACCCATGGCCAGACATTTAGATTTATATGGCTGGACCATCTCTTTAGTTGGCTTGTGCCCCAGTTTTTTAGCGAATCTAAAAATAGATTCACACACTTGTCCCATTTTCTGTATTCTCTGGCTAGTCATGCCACCCCATGACAAATTTACTTCAACAGGATACCTAAATAATTAAACTATAAAACCTTAGTGATCGGTGTCTTCCCAATAAAGAAAGATTTTGTTTTGGTATTTTTTGGACCACATGTCAAAATAAATGATTTCTCACGATTTACTTTTAAACCCAGATTTGACATAAAACTATTAAAGCCATTTAAAAGTTTCTGGAGGCCAATTACTGTTTGTGAGAATAAAACTGTGTCATCCGCATATAAAAGAACTGGGACTGGTCGAGAGGCTATTCTAGGGGTATCATCACTACATAAGCTCAGGGCTTTGAGGAATTAATATTGAATAAAAACAAACAGTGCCTTTGTACAGCCCTGCCTGACCCCTCTGGCTACCTTTGCAGGTTGAGTACAATCGCCTTGTTGAGTGTAGCAGACCTTGGTAGTGGTATCGCAGTGTAACCGCCTTATAAGGTTCAGCACTGGTGGGTCCACCCCAGCTGCCTCCATCAGAGACCACGGCTTTTCCCTGTCCACCAAATCAAAAGCACAGGAGAGGTCCATAAAGGCCATGTGTAATGGACCTCTCCTGGCTTTGATGTGCTTCCCCGAGATAAGGGATAAATTCAGTGCCTGCTCGATGGTCCCAAGCCTGAGTGCAAACCATATTGAGCCTTTGAGAAAAAATAATTATTTTCTGTCCAAACTTCCAGCTTTTCCAAGATCACCCATCCTAGAGTTTTTACTGTGGTATCTAACAGAGAAATTGGGTGATACTATGTAGGCCAATTCCTTTTACCTTTCTTAAATATAGGTACTAAAGTAGATTCCTCCCATGTGTTAATTGGGGGCCCTTTCACAACTTCTTTAAAGACATTAGTTACTTATGGCCCCCAAAATTCCAAATGAGATTTTAACATGTCAATGGGGACTCCATCAGGGCCTGGGACCTTGCCTGGGGCAGAGCTCCTGATGGCTTTAGTGACAGCTTTTAAGTCAATAAATTCAATTAGCCAGACATCATCAAAAAAGAGTGGATAACATTTTAGTTCCATGTGGGGTTCATTGGGTTGGTTATCAGGGTTGAACATTTTGGAGAAGTTACTTATCCACTCCTGTAAAAAAATGTGACATTCAATTCCATTTAGATAGTGACACTTTCTGCCCAGCAATGTGGGGGTAGGGCAACTCTCCTCCGCTCCCACAGAGGAACCACTGTTGCAGTAAAGGGATTACATTTAGGTGCCGATCATGATCCGGTAAAAAAATTCCCCGTACGACTCGTATCCGGTCTTTTTACGGTACGAATCGTACAAGTGCCGTACAAACTGCCAATTACGATTCGCATGGTAAAAAGTCCATACGAATCGCATTGGGAATTATTCCCCACACGTCCTCGGGTCGGAAAATGTGTCCGACACGTCCACGGACGATTTACCGTACAAATGTGAAAAGTGAAGTCCGACCGCGGAATTACGATCCATCCCGTGCGTCCGATGTTACAACCGGATGGAAAATACACCGTCCGCACCGAACTCCCATAGCAACCATGGAGACATGTGCCCGCATACGCGCCGACCCCCCCCAGCCCCCGTATGTACGCGCCGACCCCCCCCAGCCCCCGTACGTACGCGCTGACCCCCCCCAGCCCCCGTACGTACGTGCCGCCCCCCCCGCCGCCCCGTACGTTCGAGCTGAACCCCCGTGTATGTACACCCGTGTACGTGTCGAACCCCCCGTGTATGTACACCCGTGTACGTGTCGTACCCCCACCCGTGTATGTAAGCCCATGTACGTGTCGTACCCCCACCCGTGTATGTACACCCGTGTACGTTCGAGTCGTCACCCCCCGTGTATGTACACCCGTGTACGTGTCGAACCCCCGTGTATGTACACCCGTGTACGTGTCGAACCCCCCGTGTATGTACACCCGTGTACGTGTCGTACCCCCACCCGTGTACGTTTGAGTCATCACCCCCGTGTATGTACACCCGTGTACGTGTCGAACCCCCCGTGTATGTACACCCGTGTACGTGTCGAACCCCCGTGTATGTACACCCGTGTACGTGTCGTACCCCCACACGTGTATGTACACCAGTGTACGTTCGAGTCGTCACCCCCGTGTATGTACACCCGTGTACGTGTCGAACCCCCCGTGTATGTACACCCGTGTATGTGTCGAACCCCCCGTGTATGTACACCCGCGTACGTGTCGTACCACCACCCGTGTATGTACACCCGTGTACGTGTCGTACCCCCCATGTATGTACACCCATGTACGTGTCGCACCCCCACCCGTGTATGTACACCCGTGTACGTTCGAGTCGTCACCCCCTGTGTATGTACACCCCTGTACGTGTCGAACCCCCGTGTATGTACACCTGTGTACGTGTCGTACCACCACCCGTGTATGTACACCCGTGTACGTGTCATACCCCCGTGTATGTACACCCGTGTACGTGTCGCACCCCCACCCATGTATGTACACCCGTGTACGTTCGAGTCGTACCCCCACCCGTGTACGTGTCGTACCCCCGTGTATGTACGAACCGTACCCTCACCCGCGGACGTATGGAGCATACCCCAGGCCCCAACACCAGCACCTTCACACAACATCGCGCATGTACGAGTCGTACCAAGCCAGACACAAGGACAGCACTGTACAACCAAATGGCCGAAGTACACACCGTACACACGTTAAAAACGCACGTACTCAACCAGGACAAAGCAAAACAACACAAGAATACACCATTGGAATGGCACAAAGCCACTAAACATGTCCAACAAGCTCAAAAACAACACAATTACTGACCTGCAACTGCCAAAATCCAAAACAGAGGCCCAAAACACAACCACTCCTTATAACACACCCACCCAAAGTTCAAACACAGCCACACCCACCAATGGACCAATAAAAAGGGCCCCCACACACAAACCATGAGCCTTTGCAACAGACTCACTACTGCCAGACCCCACAGACAACCTACAGCACCATACTAGAAGCTTGACCACACCTTACACTTGCTCACCTTCACACACACACCTTCACAAACACCCCCACATCACATTCACACACACACCTGCACAACCACACCCACAAACCCACAACCATCCACACCCCCCCCATCCACACCCACACCCCTCACCATGCCCACTAACAAGAATCCAAAGTTCACTAGCCGAGAGTTGGAGGTCCTTGTCGATGAAATCCTCAGAGTTGAGCCACACCTCTTTGGAACATTGGTCAGACAGACCACCATTTCTGAAAAAACATCCATGTGGCAGACCATCGTCGATGCTGTGAATGCTGTTGCGGACACCAGAAGGACCAAGCATGAATGCCAAGCCAGGTGGTACGATCTGCGGAGGAGGGTCAGAGCCAAAATGACGGATGAACACAACCAGGCCAACGTCACTGGAGGAGGGCCGGCCCTCAGACCCATACACTACCATCCCTGGGAGGAGAGGGTGATGGCCATACTGCCGGTGGTGGCAGTGGAGGGATTAGAAGGACTCCGAGACCCGGGTGAGTACACAAACAACTCACCTCACATGGGGAGAACGTCATCCACAACCAAACTCACAAACAGGCACGCAATCACCCCAAGCTATCGCATGACTCAACCACACTCCATGAACACGCACATGCCACTAGCGCCACCATGCCCCATGCACCCAGCTGGACAATGTCAAGTCACAGGCCACAGAAAACACCAACACAAGACACGGTAACCCGGATGGCGGGAGTGTGGGCCCCAAAAATCACATAGTGCAACTCAGAAGCAGACAACAATGCCCTCTGCCCATATGGCCTAGGTCACAGCCAGACAAACACTGTGTCCCCACACAGGAAAGACTTGCCAGCAAATGGCGGACGCCTTGCATTAAGACATGGGGGTGAAGGCACTTTTTGCACATGACAGCAGCTAATGAACAGCCAACAGTGTGAAAGAGTGGCAGCACACACCACCACAGCAGCAGCGCAGACACAGACACTACACCCAATGGGTGCCTGGAGATCACAAACAAACTCACATCAACAATCCAAGGGCCATTCTGCTAACAGTGTGTGCCCAGGAAGATGGGCTGAGGTGACAGAGGGTGACACACAGAGGGAGGGAGAGGGGGACAGAGAGGGAGGGAGACACAGGGAGACGGACAGAGGGAGGAGGTTGACAGAGGGAGGGAGAAAGGGAGACAGAGGGAGACGGACAGAGGGAGGAGGTTGACAGAGGGAGGGAGAAAGGGAGACAGAGGGAGACGGACAGAGGGAGGAGGCTGACAGAGGGAGGGAGAAAGGGAGACAGAGGGAGACGGACAGAGGGAGGAGGTTGACAGAGGGAGGGAGAAAGGGAGACAGAGGGAGACGGACAGAGGGAGGAGGTTGACAGAGGGAGGGAGAAAGGGAGACAGAGGGAGACGGACAGAGGGAGGAGGCTGACACACGGAGGGAGGGAGAGGGGGACAGAGAGGGAGGGAGACACAGGGAGACGGACAGAGGGAGGAGGCTGACACACAGAGGGAGGGAGAGGGGGACACAGCGGGAGGGAGACACAGGGAGACGGACAGAGGGAGGAGGTTGACAGAGGGAGGGAGAAAGGGAGACAGAGGGAGACGGACAGAGGGAGGAGGCTGACAGAGGGAGGGAGAAAGGGAGACAGAGGGAGACGGACAGAGGGAGGAGGTTGACAGAGGGAGGGAGAAAGGGAGACAGAGGGAGACGGACAGAGGGAGGAGGTTGACAGAGGGAGGGAGAAAGGGAGACAGAGGGAGACGGACAGAGGGAGGAGGCTGACACACGGAGGGAGAGAGAGGGGGACAGAGAGGGAGGGAGACACAGGGAGACGGACAGAGGGAGGAGGCTGACACACAGAGGGAGGGAGAGGGGGACAGAGAGGAAGGGAGACGGACAGAGGGAGGAGGTTGACAGAGGGAGGGAGAAAGGGAGACAGAGGGAGACGGACAGAGGGAGGAGGTTGACAGAGGGAGGGAGAAAGGGAGACAGAGGGAGACGGACAGAGGGAGGAGGTTGACAGAGGGAGGGAGAAAGGGAGACAGAGGGAGACGGACAGAGGGAGGAGGTTGACAGAGGGAGGGAGAAAGGGAGACAGAGGGAGACAGACAGAGGGAGGAGGCTGACACACGGAGGGAGGGAGAGGGGGACAGAGAGGGAGGGAGACACAGGGAGACGGACAGAGGGAGGAGGCTGACACACAGAGGGAGGGAGAGGGGGACAGAGAGGGAGGGAGACACAGGGAGACGGACAGAGGGAGGAGGTTGACAGAGGGAGGGAGAAAGGGAGACAGAGGGAGACGGACAGAGGGAGGAGGTTGACGGAGGGAGGGAGAAAGGGAGACAGAGGGAGACGGACAGAGGGAGGAGGCTGACAGAGGGAGGGAAAAAGGGAGACAGAGGGAGACGGACAGAGGGAGGAGGCTGACAGAGGGAGGGAGAAAGGGAGACAGAGGGAGACGGACAGAGGGAGGAGGTTGACAGAGGGAGGGAGAAAGGGAGACAGAGGGAGACGGACAGAGGGAGTAGGTTGACAGAGGGAGGGAGAAAGGGAGACAGAGGGAGATGGACAGAGGGAGGAGGCTGACAGAGGGAGGGAGAAAGGGAGACAGAGGGAGACGGACAGAGGGAGGAGGCTGACAGAGGGAGGGAGAAAGGGAGACACAGGGAGACGGACAGAGGGAGGAGGCTGACACATGGAGGGAGGGAGAGGGGGACAGAGTGGGAGGGAGACACAGGGAGACGGACAGAGGGAGGAGGCTGACACACAGAGGGAGGGAGAGTGGGACAGAGAGGGAGCGAGAAAGGGACACACAGGGAGAGCAAATCAGCCTTGTGGGGTGTGGGAATGTCTGCTCGTCAGCAGGTGGACTGCGTGCATGTAGACAAGGGTGACCAGTGCCAGAACCCCCCCTCTTCTCCATGGCTAAACACAGGGCCATGTCACAACCTGTGCACGAGCACAACGACAGCTACCTGCATTATCTAAGTGTGTGGAACCACTCCATGTGCCCACGTACAGTGCAACACGGAAGGCGCCAATGCATGGCTCTCCACACCTGCCCACTCCACTGCTGACTGCAGTCACAATTGACGCAGCAAGTAAGACTGTGCCACACATAGGTAAAGTCGCTAAAGCTGTGGCCAAGGGACATACCCATGCACAAGTGCACTGTGAGTGGAATGCAAGACATATCAAAATTCCCAGAGGAAATGTGCCAACTTAGAAACCAATGAAACATGGATGTTGCATGGAACAAAATTAACATTGTCTCTATCACACACAGGTCAACGTCGTGGATCACCCCCCAACACTGGGGGGGAAGACTCACAGGACCCGGCTCGGCGGGATGACAGAGCCACCGCCAGCGACGACTCTCACCACTCTGTGGACGAACCCGACCCCGACCAACCTGGCCCCTCTGGTGTCCAACCACCTGCAGCACCAGTGTCAGGTACAACTGGGCCAACCACCACCCCCACTCCTGCCACATCCCAGGAGACACCCAGGATCCCTGCCCCAACACCACAATGCAGCCAGGCTGGCCAGGAGGGACACGGTGTCCCGGGCACCCAGGAGGAGGCAGGCGACAACGCCAATGCCACCCCTCAGGGGTCCCGGAGACCCGATGTGCTCACAAGGGCATGCCAGGTGCAAGTGGGCAGGGGTGGTGGGAGTGGAGGACGGCGGAGGCGCGAGCCTGACCTGTTGGCTGGGGAACCGGTATATTCCCATGTCCGTAACATCCTGGACACATACCGGCAGGACACCACGGGCATGGGCCAGGTTGTGTCCACCCTCAATGAGATGAAGGGGACCCTCGATGAGATCAAGACCCAGCAGGCCCAGCAACATGCGGAGCAACATGCCTGTCTACTGCGACACCGACGGCGGATGGAGGACAGACAGGCTGAGCTCGTGACGGTGTTCACGGGAATTCACAGTACTCTCCGTCGGATGGCCGACAACATGGGCAACCCTCCCTGTGCCAGCAGGCGTAGAACATCACCACCCACAGGGAGGGATGAGGAGGAGGAGGAGACATCTGACGGAGCATCTCAAACATCGTCACGGCCTGCTTCTGAGGGTCCCCGCAGGAGGGCGGGTCGTCCACCGAAAAGACCGTGAGGGTCGGCGCAACAGCACCATCTCCCAGGACACCTGGCCTGGCACCTGGCCCACTGGAGCAACAGCAGCACAGCATCAAAAGATATTCTCTGCCACATGGACTTGCTGGTCACTGTCTGACCAATGTTGACAAAGACTGTGGCATGGACTCTGAGGATTTCAAATGGCAAGGACACCAACTCCCCTAGTGAACTTTGGATTCCACACACCCGGAAAGCCCCTCATGTCAACCCCCCCCTACCCCAACCAAAATAAAAAGTCACACCATAAAGAGAAGATGCCTACTGATTGCATTATTACCTTACATGTGTCTTGTAAAGTCTAACTATGCCTGAGTTCTCATTTGACTTCAACCATCCACACCCTGGGGCCTGAGTCTGGCACAGGACACACATGGGTCACATTGTAGTAGGCAAGACAGACATGGAGCACCATACACACCCGTGATGGGCCCAACCAGCTGAGGGGGTGGCCGCACAACCGTGCCGACAGACATATTGAGTACAGCTACAGCCATGTGCAGAGGTCAGGGATCATGTGGAGTGTCCTGGGGGGCACCCAGGTATGTGTGGACAGTTGGCAGAACCATGTCCTGCAAGCTTGAGTCAGGTGGATGCAGTGAATGGTGGCCTGGCCAACGTGGGATGCATGGGGATGGCACATGTCACAATACCCACACAGTCATTGACTACATGCACAATACACAGTCTAATCCCACACAAACAGCTTGCATCTTGCTACTCGACACATAGACACATAGCCACTATCACGGAAAACCATGCCAGACATGCCGGATGCACCGTGGCAACACACCAGCATTGACTGAGAAGAGGCACCTTGAAGGCATAGGGACACCTTTATTAGTCATGTATTCGGGATTGCAGAGGCAACTCGGAGTACACATGAACGGGTAATGTGGAGTAACATGTGGGTCCAACACTGGAACCCCCCTTCTGCAGCCCAAATGCGTGATAGCCATGGAACTGGCACACAAGTGTCGGCTAACAGCTAAACACCCCCTGCTGCTCACGGAGAGACTGCCATACACCATTGATCCTCTGATGTGGAAGTCCCACAGCATGTCAAGCCAAGGCAAACCGTAGGTGTCCGAGGGCAGTGTAACACACATTGATGCCATCATCACATTCCACAATCCCATCACTGATGACTGTCAACAAGTCTGACCATCTATTCAGGTGTACCCAGCTGCATGTCATGTGTACCATGGTGATGCGACATGTCTGCAGAGGAACCAAACATCGACAGGGGCAGTGTACATACATCGTAAACAACTGCCACACCCAATACACCCCTGATGCATCCCTTACCCTAAGGAGACTTCCAAACTTGTCCGTGCGTGTAACGCTGAGTCAGCACACGATGACGTGTCCATGAGGAATAGCAGTGCCACAACAATGCAACCAGCAGACGGCATGCACAAGTACCTGGGGAAGAGAGACACACAAGAAGTCAGCCACAAAAAGCACTGCCACTTGCATGTGCATGTACTCGACACATGTAAGGATGACAACATGCTAGGTCACAATTATGACTGGGGAAATACACTCATCACTGGCACCATCACTCCAGTGACACACCCACACACACCTCTGACTCACGTGCCATACATGCAGGTGGAGACACACATCGCAACACATGCCACACGGGGACCAATGCGTGCACACTCAGACACTGGTACTCACCACTAAGCAAAGAAGTCGCGTATGAGCTGAGTCCGGATGTCCTCTTGCGGAACCACATCCTCCACATCACTAGCCCCATTGCCAAGACCTTCGTCCTCCACGGGTGGATGGTCCTGATCATCTTGATCCAGGATGAGTGGCACAGCTTTCTCAACTGCCATGTTGTGCAGCATGCAGCAGACCATGAAGATTTTGCAGACCTTCGCCGGGGCATATGGGAGGGCGCCGCCGGTCTTGTGGAGGCATCGGAATCGGCTCTTCAGCAGGCCAAATGTCCTCTCTATCACTCGCCTTGTCCGGCCATGGGCGGTGTTGTAGCGGAGCTGGGCCGGCGTGATGGGGTTGCGGAGAGGTGTGATCAGCCATGGCATGTTGGGATAGCCAGCGTACCCTACATGGAAAGCACATGGACATAAGTAGGACAGGAGAAGCGGTCGTGCTGGAAGTCTACGCAAGATACAGGACAGACAGACTGTACCCACCAACAACACATGCTCGTTCGTTGCGCAGCTGCGTCATCATTTCAGGCATCCTGCTACGCCTCATGATGTAGGCATCGTGTGCTGATCCTGGAAAACGAGCACAGACATGTGAAATCACCATGTTGGACAGACACACCACAAGGGCATTGATGGAGTGGTAGTGCTTGCGATTCCTGTACGCTACTTCCTGTGCCTGTGGTGGTACCAAAGCCACATGTGTCCCATCTATGGACCCAATGACATGGGGCATCCCTCCCAGGGCATAGAATCCACGCTTGACCCCAGTCAACATTGCAGGGGTTGGGAAATGGATGAAGTCATCCAGGTGAATCAACATGGCCTCTAAGAAATCATGCAGCACACGGCAGAACATGCTCTGGGACATGCCACCAACATGAGCTATGGTATTTTGAAAGGTACCCGTGGCAAGAAAATGTAGGGCTGCCATTACCTTCAGCTTGGGTGTCAGTGCTGTAGGATACCTGTGCAGCGGTTGCAGGTGTGGTGCCAGTCTCGCCGTCAACTCCAGAATCAACCGTTGGGGGAAGCGGTAGCGCCGGATACAGTCATTCTCCCGCATGTCAGCCAAGTCCGGAATTGGTCGGTGAAGAGGCGGCGCTCTGCAGTAATTTGGAAGTGACAAGGAAGAGTGAGTGCACCACAACAACAATTTATTTGTACTGAGCACATGTTAATCTGTCAATACACATATGCTACATACGGAGTCAGGTATGTGCCACATGCCCTGGACACGTATGGCTGCCAGGTGACACCCCTACCAAGACGAAGCTACACACGGAGATTGTGAACCTCCACATGCCATGGTATGGGATTAGCTGTGTCCCAGTGTAAGTGAACAGCCAGACGCAAGACAGGAGTGACATACATCCACACATCAGCAGAAGTAGGATGTCGATTGCAGAGACTGGTAGCGGAACACTAGAGCCACAGGTCACATGACATTACACTAGGACAGCCCACACACCTTGCCATGAAGGTGTGTATGTGATGACTCACCACACATTCATAGAGAGGATGCAGACATGTCCTTGTTACGCTACTCCGTCTCCTATGCATACATACGCACCTCACATCCAATACCACATGTGCCATGGTGTGCGGAACAGTGTGCCATGTCAATCTTCACACAGACACATGGGGGTTGCTGCAACAGCTGCTGCTTTTGAGGGAGCTCCAACATCAACCTAATGGGAACCCCCCCACACATACATGACATAGTCACATTGTGCACCGTGGGTAGTGACATGTCAGGTGTGGTAACCCCTGTACCGGGCCTCAGGGGACACTTGCGTGTGTTGTTTTCCGTGCCATGCCAGTGACGCTCATCCCAAGTGTGCAGTACGACATGCACACATGTCAAAGGAGTCAAGGGCATGCCTGGCACACATTGCACCGTCACACATTACATGTGTACACATCTCATCATACATCTGGTGCCTTCTCCACTCAGGAGTAATGTGCCACATCACAGCCTTTCACACCTGTGCCCCACACATGTAGTACTGCCCAGACAATGCCTTGATGTCCATCCATGGACAAGTATGTCAGCCCTATTCCTTCCTGTGGGCTGCCTGTCACCACTGTGATGTGTGAAAAGCACCGTACTTTCGGAAAAAGGGCCTGTGTATGTTCCCATATCACTATGGGAGTGCTGCCGTATGTGTACCCCTAGGGATAGTGAGCGTACAGGTGTGGGTACGGTCCGTACCACCATGAGTACGCGTACGCGAGAACACCCATAGTGAGACGGAGCGTACACGAGTGTGTACGCTCCGTACCACTATGGGTGTTCTCGCGTATGCGTACTCGTAGTGATAGTGAGCGTACAAGCGTGGGTACGGTCCGTACCACCATGAGTACGCATACGCGAGAACACCCATAGTGAGACGGAGCGTACACGCGTGTGTACGCTCCGTACCACTATGGGTGTTCTCGCGTATGCGTACTCATAGTGATAGTGAGCGTACAGGCGTGGGTACGGTCCGTACCACCATGAGTACGCATACGCGAGAACACCCATAGTGAGACGGAGCGTACACACGCCTGTACGGGCCGTTGCTATGCATTTGGGGTGCCCTAGGGCCCCGGAACGCACCGTACCTGTGTGTGAAGCTCCAAATTACATAGGGGACACATGAGGGACAAGTATAAAGGCCTACATGCATGCTGTTTGTCATGGAGACCAAGTTTAAATTTTGAATTTTTTCCGGAAGGAGTACAGCAGAAGTCAGTTGGAATGAATCTACTTTGTTGCAATGTGTCTGTGGAGTTGACATCATGCTCAGGAAAAAAACACAATAAGAACCCACTGACTGCTAGGTTTGAAGGGATTGGAGGAAACATAGGATGCAAATGTGAGTGACCAATCACTCTGTACTCCTGTGCATGAAACAGGCCAGCAAGGCAGATATAAGGCAGCCAGGTCCCATGAGGGAGCAGTTGCCTGCACATCTCTGTATTCCACGACCCAGCTGCTGCTACTGATTCCCTGGAACCATGTCAAGGGCTGTGGAGAGGTCACAGCCATTCACCCTGGAGGAGAACCTGGCTTTGCTGGATGTGATCCTCCCACAGTACCCCCTGCTGTATGGGCGACCAGGTTATCAGGTGAGTGCAGAGTCCACTGGCACAGACTGTGTCCCTTTTTTAAGACTGTGACTTCTGCCATTGTGTCCAGGTGTGACACACATGCCATGTCCTGTAGGGGGGTCCCAGGGGGGGGAATGCCTGATGTCTCACAGCCAGAGCATGCTGTGGTGCATGTCTGCCTTCCTCACTAGCATGGTGTTTACTGTGACAATCACTGCATGGTGCATGCCACATTCTGCCTGTCTTGTCCTCCTGGGAATGTAGCCCCTACAGTCCTCATGTGATTCTGTGGTCAGCCCAGTGTGACAGGTGACTGTACCCACAGATGTGTGTTAGTTCTGTGTACCTGTGCTGAGAGTGTCCACATGATGTGTTCGTACCCTGGACATCGGTGTGTGTGTAAGTCCCCTGTCATGTGGGTGGGTGCATATGTGGAGTGTAGCACTCCAGCTGCATGAGGGATGGATATACCCTGGCCATGTGATGTGAGCAGGGAGCAGTGCTGTGTGTCTGACGTGCAGAGCCAGCCCCACACCTGTGGGCCCCCCCCCGTCCAGTGGCACATGTGCAGAGTGAGGTATGTTGCTGCATTTGGCAATGGCAGGTGAATGTCCTGTGTCTGTGTGTGTCTGTGTACTCTGCTGCGGTGGCGTCAGTGGCCTGTGGCATGTGACTGCTTAGAGGTGCTGCACATTATCCTGGTGTAGCTTGTGATGCACAGTGTGAGCAAGGATCATTGATTGTGTAGTTGCCCTCATTCCACCTGTGTACTTTCAATGGCACATACTGCTTTTGCCCTTCCCCAGAGGATCATGTCCCTATGCCAAAGGTGCAATGCGTTGGATGCATACTATGCCTTGTTGTAAACAGCAAATGTGTTCTAATATGTGTCTCTGTGACATGTGCCAGGTGTATTGATGTAGTGTCACTTGTTCATCCTCACAGGTAGGCGCCTCTGCCAAGGAGCAGATATGGCTGACCACCGTCAGCGCCGTGAGGAGTGCGGATGGTCGGAAGCGGCGCCTGTCCCAGGTGAGGAAACGCTGGCAGGATATCCGGTGCTGGACACGGAGGATCGCATGGGTCCTGCTGGGGGACTCACCTGAGAGCCATAAGAACCGCGGGCGCCGCCGACTGACCCATATCCACAAGCGTGTGCTGCCGGTGGTATTTCCAGACTTGGAGAGGCGCTTACAGGAGAAGCAGCAGCAGGAAGGGGGTAGGTACATGTGTGTTTGTTGTGTTGCACCAGCATTTGTAAGTGCACAGTTGCATGGTTACACTGCCACGGTTTAAAGGTGCTGTGCAGATCCTGTTAGCCACAGTATAGCTGTGCTCTCCTGCCTCCCTTCCCCTCCTTGCAATGTGTTCCCTGGTCTGTGTGTAGTCACTCCTTCACAAGGTAATGTAGGCTGGCGCTTTCTCCACGTGAACTATGCCTGTAGCATCATGTGTGGGGGTGGTGTGTAACAGGTTTGGGGACCTTGCCTGTGCCCTGTCCAGTTCAGTACATGTGGGTTCCATGTCAGTTGGCACTGATGCAGAGTCCAGACATGGGAGTTAGTCTCACAAGTGTCATGCCTTACAGCGCGCATGTCCTCTGTTGTGGCCTGTGACATGATGTGCATGAGTGTGCGATACGCATGGTGCAGGGATGGTGGCGTGTGTTGCAGTCATTCCCATTCAGGACCATGGAGTTGTGTTGCCACTACTGTCCCCTGGGGCATATTTTCCTAGGTGTCATGTGTGTCATCACAAAACGTGGACACTCTCAGTGTCTACAGCATAGGTTGTGCTCTGTGCCATTGTCCCCTGGCACCATGTATATTGACGTGAAATGTAGTACAAGTGTCCACTGTACAGCCTGACCTGATTTTCCTTGTTCATAGTCACAGTGGGCAGTGCCTGTGTGTCTAGTTACAATCCTCTGATGATGCACATTTGTACATGATTATTTGGACAGGCGCACCTTGGGTATTTGGCGTCCAATCTTGCATTTCTGCGGGCCCTGTGTATTTCACCCAGACTAAGAGATGTAAGTGCCACCTGTGTCTCAACAAATTGTCTCATGTAGGGGGTGGTTGGTGCGGGCCAAGCCTACATGTCAAAACCAGAATTCTCCTTGCTAGGTCTGGCCAGTGTGTGATGTTTGTCTGGACATACACTGAAGGTGCAGTGAGCCAGTCATGGTGGGCATGTTTTCAGTATTACCTATGCAGCATGTGCCTCATGTTCATGGATATGGTCCCTCCTCATCCCTATTGTCAGCAACGCTGTGTGGTGCAGATGCAGTGCTGGATTGTCCCCAGGGCCTGGCTCCTATGTCAAGCTCCATTTCATGTCAGTTGCTACTGTGTCATGCTCTCCATGGGTTTTCATTGGCATGGTGGGTGAACCAACTGTGTGTTTCATGCCCTACGTCTGTACCTTGTTTTGTAGATGTTACTGATCTTTCTTTGCAGGCTATGCACTGTAACCTATGTAGATTGGACTCATGTGACATATGTATACAGGTGTGTGATTAATTGCTGTCTCTTCACCTTGCCCACAGCATCGTCGGGGGACACGGAGGGAGACATGAGCACAGACGGTGCGGAGGGACATCGTGGCTGGCACATTGAGTGGTACAGAGGCGGAGGAGAGTGAGGCCGAGGACCTGTCCACTGGCACCACCAAATATGAAGCGGACAGGTCCGAGGATGATCTCTCCGAGTGGGCGGAGGCTGCACCACCAGCTGACAGCGGCACAACATCGCACCCCGCCCCCTCCATTGCCATCAGCCGCCTCCCACTTGCTCGTGTCCCTTCCCAACGTGCCCGGTCACCACATGTCTCCTTCCTGCCAGGCACCGCACCCCCTGCCCCTGTCTCCACTGCTGCCGCCAATGCCGAGTCTGTGGACATCCAGCGGCAGTTGCAGATTGGTCAGGCTGCGATCCTTAATGCCCTCCATGGCCACAGCCAGGTCCTCAACAACATGGAGGCATACTTGGAGGGCATTCACTCATCGCAGGCTGACCAACGCAGCTTGCTGAGGTCGATAGACTCGACACTGACTGCAGCAGTGGGTCTCCTGCAGCGCTTCATCCAACCCCCTACCCCTGCCCCATCCACACTTCCCACTCTCATGCCTGTCCCACGTACACCCAGATGTCAGCATGCACCCACCACGATGGACACAGGCACCACACCAGCAGGGAAGGTCACCCGCACACCTCCTGGCACGCACACACAGGGTGAAGTAGGCACACCCACTGGGTCAGGGGGCAAACGTAAGACACGCAGCCAGAGTGGGAGTCCGCATTCCACCAAATCCACTCCCTCCAAATCCCCTCCCCTCAGCTCTCCTGGCCACATATCACACAAAGACTCCTTCATGGCCGCTCTGTCCCTGAGCCCCACAGTGACACCACCCCGCAAGCGGTCAAGGGAGTCCCCGGTCAGGGTGGTTGAGTCCCTTCCCTGTCTACGCCCTCCCCCAGTGGCGCTGCAACCCATCCCTCTGACCCCCCCCCTCCTTGGGGCCTGTGGTTCCTTCGGGTGCAGGGGATTCCCTGGAGGACCTTGCTAAGGTGTGCAGCGAGATCCTGGCCTCCGCCTTTGGCCCTGCCCCACCCCCTGTGGTGGAGTCCTCCATCCCTGCACCCACAACGCCTACCCTTCACCCTCCTGTCCCTGCGGTGCCTGGTTCTTCCCCCCCACATGATGCCCTCACCCCTGTGGAAGACGACGGAATGTAAATGTGCAGGAAAGCTAGGGGACACGCTTCCCACTGTGTCCCCCATCCAGCTGTGACTTGTGGACTGCCCTATGGGCTTTGTAAATATTGAACTTCCTACAAACAAGATTTATTGGATCATGCTGAATAAAGCAATTTATTTTTTTCCCTTGGAACACTACTGCTTTGCTGGTATTGCTGTTGGTGGGGCTGCTACATGGTTTTGGGTGGTGTTCATGTGTTGGGTGTGTGGGAAATGTAGTAGTGTGCTGGTCATAGGGGGGACCCTGGGATCTGTGTGCCATCACACGGTGTTAGCTAGGTTTCTCTGTTCATGTAAGCAGTTGCTGCATGGTGAAATTGTCCAAAGGTGTATTCCTTCCTCTGTGTACCCTGACATCTTCCCTGCAGGGTGTTCCCAATATTTAGCGCTGAGCTGTGTGTACATTAGCTGGGTGTGTGACGGACTCCTTCAACTTTGCACATGCATGATGAGCGATGTCTTCAACTGCATCATTCGTGGCATCCTTGGTAGTCATTGTATTTGTGTATGTGGACGATTGACATGACTTCATGTGGACATGTTTTCTTTTTGGCGCTATGCATGCGTATACTCCCAGCCTCGCACACATGTGGTACATGTACTGCAGGGTCTTTGTGCACCTGACTGACATTTGTGGGCATGGTATCTGTGGCTACTCCACCCTTTGCGTTCCATGGGCACTGCTGGGAGTGTTAGGCACCCACCCCTCCTGTGTCTGGGCACTGCTGGGAGGACTCTGCACCCACCCCTCCTGTGTCTGGGCACTGCTGGGAGGACTCTGTACACACCCCTCCTGTGTCTGGGCACTGCTGGGAGTGTTAGGCACCCACCCCTCCTGTCTCTGGGCACTGCTGGGAGGACTCTGCACACACCCCTCCTGTGTCTGGGCACTGCTGGGAGGACTCTGCACACACCCCTCCTGTCTCTGGGCACTGCTGGGAGTGTTAGGCACACACCCCTCCTGTGTCTGGGCACTGCTGGGAGGACTCTGCACCCACCCCTCCTGTGTCTGGGCACTGCTGGGAGGACTCTGCACACACCCCTCCTGTCTCTGGGCACTGCTGGGAGTGTTAGGCACACACCCCTCCTGTCTCTGGGCACTGCTGGGAGTGTTAGGCACCCACCCCTCCTGTGTCTGGGCACTGCTGGGAGGACTCTGCACACACCCCTCCTGTGTCTGGGCACTGCTGGGAGTGTTAGGCACCCACCCCTCCTGTCTCTGGGCACTGCTGGGAGTGTTAGGCACACACCCCTCCTGTTTCTGGGCACTGCTGGGAGTGTTAGGCACCCACCCCTCCTGTCTCTGGGCACTGCTGGGAGGACTCTGCACCCACCCCTCCTGTGTCTGGGCACTGCTGGGAGGACTCTGCACCCACCCCTCCTGTCTCTGGGCACTGCTGGGAGGACTCTGCACCACCCCTCCTGTCTCTGGGCACTGCTGGGAAGACTCTGCACCCACCCCTCCTGTCTCTGTGCACTGCTGGGAGGACTCTGCACACACCCCTCCTATTTCACAATATGTACGCTTAGAACATACACGTGTGTGGGTTCGCTCCATGCATACGAGGTGGGGGTACGTGTCGTACATACACAGTTGGGGTGGGGGTACGCTCCATGCATACGGGGTGGGGTTACGGTCCAGACGTACACTATTGGTATGGGGGGTACGCTCCATACGTCCGCGGGTGAGGGTACGGGTCGTACTTACACTGTTGGGGTGGGGGGTACGCTCCATGCGTACGCGGGTGAGGGTACGGGTCGTACTTACACTGTTGGGGTGGGGGGTACGCTCCATACGTACGCGGGTGAGGGTACGGGTCGTACTTACACTGTTGGGGTGGGGGGTATGCTCCATACATCCGCGGGTGAGGGTATGGGTCGTACTTACACTGTTGGGGTGGGGGGTACGCTCCATGCATACGCGGGTGAGGGTACGGGTCGTACTTACACTGTTGGGGTGGGGGGTACGCTCCATACGTACGCGGGTGAGGGTACGGGTCGTACTTACACTGTTGGGGCGGGGGGTACGCTCCATACGTACGCGGGTGAGGGTACGGGTCGTACTTACACTGTTGGGGTGGGGGTATGCTCCATGCGTACGCGGGTGAGGGTACGGGTCGTACTTACACTGTTGGGGTGGGGGGTACGCTCCATACGTACGCGGGTGAGGGTACGGGTCGTACTTACACTGTTGGGGGTGGGGGTACGCTCCATGCGTACGTGGGTGAGGGTACGGGTCGTACTTACACTGTTGGGGTGGGGGGTACGCTCCATACGTACGCGGGTGGGGGTACGGGTCGTACTTACACTGTTGGGGTGGGGGTACGCTCCATGCATACGCAGGTGGGGTTATGGTCCGTACGTACACTGTTGGGGTGGGGGTACGCTCCATGCATACGCGGGTGGGGGTACGGTCCGTACGTACACTGTTGGCATGGGGGGTACGCTCCATGCATACGCGGGTGGGGGTACGGTCCGTACATATCCGTACCCACGCTGTGGAATGCTTGTGCGGGCCGTACCCAGGCCTTTGACACGTGGGTACGAGCCGTCCCGCCATTGTTGGGGTGACGTAGGTGTGGGCATGGTACGACTCGTACCGACGCTCTTAAGGCGTGGGTACGGGACGTACCTGCATTGTTGTGTTGCCGGTTCGCGTCGTCAAGAACTTCTGTTGTGGCGGTCGCTGGCTTAGCTGGACACGCCCCCACCCCCTCGTAGTGACCAGGGCCTGAGGGTCAGGTATGTCCAGGGCATGTGTGCTGTGTGACTTTGGTGGGGGTTTTGTGGCCTGCCCCTGGTCCTGCCACCCCCCCCATTTCCCCCCTCCCTTTGTTGTTCTAACCTTTTGCGGCGTCTGCGTCCGAACCTGTAGAGGACGTCGACTGCTATGAGGGCCGGGATGACACGTAGGTTCGGGTCCATGTCTGTCCGTCGCGTACAGGTACTCCTTGTTCGCGTCGTCCTGTCTGTCCATCGCGTACAGGTGCTCCTTGTTCGCGTCGTCCTGATTTCCCGGCAGTTTTTGGCAGCCGGAAAATATTCACCGTGCGGGATGACGTCGGTGAGAATCGTGATTCCTGGTTCGTGAATGGCAGGCTGCGTGCGTCCCGACGTCGCGTCGGCGCTTTCCCGGATCGCATTTGTAAGTTTATTTTCGTTGGTCGGTGTTTTGTACGATTCGTACGGAAATGGTGTTTCCGTGCGAATCGTAATTCCATGTTTGTAAAGTTTTACAACCGGGTACGAGTCGGACGGAGAAAACGCTCCGACCGACGGTTCGTACCCGGTTTTTACCGGATCGTGATCGGCACCTTAGTATTTTCACTGTAATTTAAACCAATTTGAGAAAGGGTTTGGACACTAATGGGGTGACATTTACTATTTCCTCTCCAATCTAATAGCCTACTTATTAATGGTAGCTAAGTTGGCTGAGTACCACTACCGCTCCACAATTCTGTTCTGTTTCATTCCAATTAATAAAACAGAAACCTTGCATACCTTTGGTAAAAGAACAAGTAACTATATTTTTAAATGCTAAAATACATATAGTCATTTCACAAACATGAAAATATAACAAGCAGTGAGAGAGGTGATGATTTTGGAGTACTCCCTAACCTAGGGAGAGAACCAAGCAGATGCCTTGAACACAAAGATCACACCATGCTGAACGATTCAGTGGTGGTCCCGTCCGCCTAGGACCACGCCAAGCACAGTTATGGACAGAAATACAATCCCAACCAAAGACCCTGCAGAGCATTATGGGACAAGATTCTAGAATGGAGTGAATCTTATAGTATCCAATATCCAAACATTCCTGAAGGGGCAGTGGCTCTCCCGGCTGAGCTGAGAGCTAATACTATAATATAGCCTTATAGCCCGCCGTAGCGGGCTATACCGGCTATTAAAGGCCCGCTGCAGCGTTAAAGGCCCTAGCCGAAGGCGAGGGACTTTAACAAAAGCAGCGGGACTTTAATAGCGGTATAGCCCTGCTACGAAGGGCTATAAGGCTATTAGAACATTCTGCCACGAGAGGGCAGAATGTTCTAATAAATTAAACAAAGGCTTCTCGAAGCTCGAGGGGATTTAAAACCCCTCGAGCTTCGAGAGGCTTTTGTAAAACATTGGAATGTTGCTCTGCGGGCCTTTACCGGCCCGTAGAAGCATGGAGCACTCCATTGTCTACAATGGAGTGCTCCACATTCCAATGTTCTAATATTCACTGCACTCTAGTATCTCGCCCCATAATGCTTTGCAGGGCCTTTGGTTGGCATTGTATTTTTGCCCATAACGTTGCTTGGGGTGGTCCTAGGAGGATGGGACCACCAGCGAATCGTTCAGCATGATATGCTCTTTCTGCTCAAAGCATCTGCTTGTCCTCCCCCTAGGTTAGGGGGACCCCAAAATCATCACCTCTCTCATTGCCTGATATATATTTCAAAGCTCATTTTTGTGAACTGTTATATGCTTTTTAGTATGTAAAGGTAAAGTTGTTTTATCAAAGGGTTGTGGGTGCAGTAGCTAACTCTGCGACGTGGTGGAGTCGGAGTTTTTGCATGAATTCCGTGTTCTCAAAGTAATACGTAGTTAGCAAATCTCTGCAACCTCCGTTAGCGGAGCGGAGTTTATTGCCGTCAGTTACTGCTTATGAGACTGGTGGTCTTGTAGCCTGCCCCCACGCCAGCACCTCGCTTCGAAACCACCAAATCCGTAGTCACACTACCCACCAGATTAGGACTTTCAACTAGGGGTGGGCGGAATTTGCGAAAGTGACTTTCGCAAATTATCGCGAAAATGTTAATAATCTCCGCAAACACGTGGGAATATCGCGAAGATGCGGAAGTTTTTTTCCCGCCCATTCGCGGTATTTTCTGCGTGGTGGCGGCTCGCCAACTTACCCATGCGGTTGCTCGTGGGCGCGGCCATCTTGTTTTCACACTTCTCACGGTGCATGATCGCGAGAAGAAAGACGTGATTGCGCGATGCATGACGTTACTGCGGGCGCGAACTGTCGCGAGACAGCGCAAATGGCTACCAACAATCCAACATCTCGTGGAGAACGCGACCGGATCGGGAAAACTTGTCGGCGAACGCGGGGATTCAGGTAAGGCAATCGCGCGCGCGAGAGAATGTATAATTTTACAGCGCGAGCAAGAAACAAATTATCGCTAAGCTGCGGAATGCGGAAATTTTGACATTTTCGCGCTCTCCGCGGAACGCGAAAATGTCAAATTATCGCAATTTCCGCGAGCCGGACGGAAATTTAGCCCAGGCCTACTTTCAACCTGATCTGGCCGGCGGTACTTTGGTGTTCCCTGGGCGGTGCCTTTCTAGCGTACAGATGTGAGCCTTATAAAGGCAGAGCACCAAAGCATGTTCCTGCACAGCATGGACTAAGAATAGGGGTGCATAAAGATAGGGGGCTCAACATATGCCCCCCTTCATTCACCTCAGGCCCAGAGGCAACAGGGGGCCCTGCAGGGCCCCATTACTTTCCTCACCACCACCCTTTTCATGGCGGGCTCACCGCCGAGAGAAGGGTCATTGAGGAAACTCGTAATATGCTTGGCAGTGCCCCAACGGCACCACCAGCATATTGTGGCCTCTGACCGCTGTGCCACCACTACAGGATGACGGATCACAGATCCCTGGCAATTGCAGCAGCCCTGTGGTGGTCCCACTGCAGAACTTGCAATACGGTGGTTGGACCACCAGTGTGGCGGTGTGCGGACTGCCACCGTGACTTTGGCGGTGTAATCAGGCCCTTATTCAAACTAGGGAAGGTGTTAAACACTAAGGGCCTCATTTGCAATATTTTGAAGCACAGTAGAGCAGCATGCCCTACTGCTGTGCTGCCGTGCGTCAAAAGAAAAATGGAAGAATGCTCTATATCTACAAAATATTAAGTTTATTGCTCTTAATATATAATATAGGTTTATTCATGTTTATAGTAATATTCCAAAACTTTGAAACATAACATAGTAGAAAAATTCATATTCCAAAAATAAAAATAAAATAATTAAAAAAATACATGAAACACATTTTCTAATTAAATATTGAAAATATGTTTAACATTAACATGAATACGTTTCAGAAAACAAAAATCCCAATAACATAACTTAATCAAATGATAAACGTATTCAAAATGCGTTATTAAAATTGTGTTTAATAAAGTTATCATAAATAAACCTATAACATATACATATAGAACAAAATATAAATGTATACATCATAAATGATATATATTTATTCTAAGTTTATAATGTAATTAAACAAAATTTAAAAAACTTTACCAAATAAATGTAAATATAAAAAATAAACAGTTTTCCAACAATGACAATATAATTTTCAACATTTAATAAAAACATAAAGATATATAAAATTACAAAAGTTGAATAAAAAATACATTAACAAATATTTTACTTTATTAAACGTATTTTCAATATTTTTTAAATTTTACCCATTTCTTTTAGAATCTAAATAATTATTTTAATATTTATAATTAAATATGACTTTACATTGAATATAATATTTATACATTCAAAATATTTATAAACTATCAGAAAAATGATTAAAGCAACTAAATACATTTATAATTTTAAAGTATCAATTTGCATACCATTAAAATAATGAACAATGAATATACATTAATATAGACACATTTTAAAAAATCTCCCCACCCTTATCCTCTAAAACCTTAACATGCTGCTACTAGAAAAATGTATATATATACATTATTTTTACACATTAATACAACGAAACATACACATTTCAAAATGTTTATAATTAATGAATTATCATACTAAACATACAAATAAAAAATATCAAACTTAAAATCAAGCACACAACAAAATACATTAAAAATAACACAAATGATATTATATACAACAATATTTTCTAAAACTACATTTTTCCAACAATATTTAGAACAACACATAAAATTATATCCTTACCTTTGATAATCTGTCGATGATATTTTTGACATCCTGATATTTTTGACACAATATTTTTGCATCATGATAATTAAAAAAAAATATTTTGTTCAAACACCGTTAAGTTCAGCATAAGTAAAAAGAAAATTTATTGCCAACCTGATAATTGTGTCAAATCAACTTTTGCAATGAACAGTGTCTTTATGTCTCTAGTAGATGCAAATTTCATGCTTGTAGCCTGTTGAATCATCTTGTGCAAAAAACAATTTCTCTGGGAATCAAGCATGCACTACGTAAAGCCTCTGTACCTTTAATTGGCCAAAACTAAGTTGTGCCCAAATACCTTCTTCATTTATATTTTCTTTCCAATATTCATAACCTTGAACAGTAAGTGATTCAACAAATGTAATAGAATATATAAATATGTGATTGTTGATTAGAATCATTTGAAATCTTTTTTTTCTTGGGCATAATAAAAGGCAGATGTGTCTGACCTGTCATCGCTGTTGCAATAAGTGAACCATTTCTGGATACTTCTGAGACTATTTATGGGTAGGCCCTACAATTCTCCCACTGGGTATAATTATATATTTCTTGAGGGATATTCATTCTATGACTGTAAGGTTGTCCATAATGGTGAAAACAAAACAACTCTTGGTGATTTTCAGTATTTGAATAAGAATGTTCATCAGTGAAGTAGCATATGAATGCACATCCAACATCAGGGGGCCAATTCCGATCTGGGTCGGAAAGCACTCCGACCGAGCCGGATCCGCAGTGTTTTCCGACCGAGCCGGACCCCTACAGTCCGACCGAGCGAGTTCGATGCGCACTTATGCTGTCGGACTCGGTTCGGTCGGACTCCCATAGAAGTCAATGGGAGCCGGTCGTACGACGCGTACATGGGCTCCCATTGACTGAATGGGTACGTCTCGAACCCACCCTACAGTGGGAACGCGTCAGTGCCACCCGCACTGTACATGCCTGTGTTGGGGAGACCCATAGGTCTCCCCCTGTGTCCGAGTCGTAGGGCTGCGGGTGTCAGGGGGTCCGACGCGAACCCCCAAAGTCCGACTCCAGGAGCTTTTGCGAGCCGGACATTCCGGCTCGCACAGGCTGGCCGGCGCGTGCATCGTACTGGCTCGGTTGTAAATCGCATCCATTGCACGCCATGGTTAGCTTCCGATCGGGACGTACAGAGCGGTTCCGACCCGGAAACGACTCGGTCGGTGATTTTCATGTAGCTCGCATCGTACTTGCTCGCTCGTACAGCTGTACGAGTCGGCCGGAAAACACGCGTACGGCTCGTTGTTTTTCCGGCCGAATCCGATTCGGTGCCCTTCTGACCGAGATTGGAATCGGCCCCCAGGTGTTAAACAGTGTTCATGTCCCATGAATTGGCAAAGGAGCAAGGAACTATAATGTCATCTAGGGATATTTCTAAAAAATGTAAGGTATTTGAATAATTACTTTTGGACCTGCAGCTTGAGAGGCAACCTTTTCCCAAACTACTCCTTTCAGCACAGGATACTCAGTAATTTTCACAGCATGATAGTCCTGATGTTCTGTGTGGAGAAAAATGTAGCTGCTATTCCTTAACCATAGGAAACGGTACTGTTTTATCAGGAATATAGTTACCATGTACAGGTAGAAAAATTATAATCAGCATTATAATCTACAACTGAAAGGGAAAAGACGCCAGTAGCAACCCAGAAGTATGACCGTAGTGGAGAAAGGTATTTGTCATGAAAACAACAGCAATAAGGACAGATGATGGTCAGAATGCTGAAGTCAACAGATCTGGGTTTAAACCATTGTTATTTTGTTCACCATGCCAGCCCAGTTTGGACCCAGCTATATGCAAATCAGTATTGACCCTGCGCCTCATGGGTACTGTTCAGCCTGAACTGTCAATCCAGGTCCTCCCTGGACCAGAAACAAGCATCTTGGGACCGGTCTCAGGGTTTTACCCCTCATCTGCCAGGTTAGCTTGAATCTAGTGGCGCAGTGAGCATGGGCCCCACGTCTGGCATACCCTTCCCACTTAGTCCATCAGAAGCAAAAAGAACAGATGAGGGACAGAATGCTGAACAATGCAAACATTCACCCCAGTCAACAGATCTGGTTTAATCCATTGTTTCTTTGCCCACCACGCCACCCCAGTTTGGACCAGCTATATGCAAATTAGTCTTGAAAATAACAGCAAGCAAGAAGCCAGCTGTTATGTTGTTTGACTGGAAAAGGGTTATTATTTGCCTTCTTTCAAAATCTGCTTCAGAATCTTCAATTGCAGTGCAATTGCATGTAGCAGAACAATGTCAATTGATGCTGGCTCTGTCATACCAAAGCAACATTTTTTCAATAGTTGTAATTGCTGAAATCACAACTTCAGGTTCAGCATCATCTATTGAAACTGGTATTTGGTGTCAAGCCTGTGACAACACTCCCTGGAATGGGGCTCAGGACTTCAGGAAGACTTCTTCTTGGGATAGCTCTTGTAGAATAGAGAGAGGATGCTATGATCCTCTCCGGAGGCATCTTGGTGTCAGTGGGGATCTGCTGAATAGAATTGGCCTCGTAATCCTTTTTGATGTGATTACCAGGCTTCCGTTTTTCATTGAACCAGGTAATGAGGGGAAAATAACTGCTTGAATGCCTTCTACCCCAAGAACTGGGACACGTGCTCTGCAAGAGAGCCTGAATACTTGTTTATCAGGGACCTTTTCTTGCACTAGCTCCCCCACTTTGGGGGTCTCCTGTCAACAGCTTTAAAGATCTTGTCTTCATTGATGGCAGAGTCAGAGTGCTTCAGGTTAGATCATTTAGATCTGGTTTCCTGAACGTTCTACAACAGAGCAAATCAAAGGCAAGGATCAGGTGTTCTGGAGTATGCTACCTTCTCAGGGACAACAAGTTCAGGCACATACATTGATACTCTGATGAGCATCTCATACGGAGTGTAACCAGCTAATCCTCCTCTAGGGAGGTCATTTAATGCTATCTGAATCCCATACAGGTTATACAACCAGTTCAATCCGGTGTTGAATCCTGTGTCTATTGCCCAGCAGGCAAGCCTTGTTTGAGCATTCCGTTGGATCGGTCTACAATGCTGAAATGTTCTACAATGTTTGAACATATGTCTCAATGAAACCACAATGTCCAAATCTAAAGACATCCCTAACCTGATGCTCACAAGAATTTACCAGCAGAAAGCACATTGTTCACAAACAAGAAAAAAACCGGAGAAATTGCAAATCACAATGATGAACTAATACTCCTGCAGACGGATCACTGTCATTGCATTTATGTTGTTCCTTCTTTGTTCTGTTGCTCTTTTCAATAACAAATGTTCTTATTGCACCCTTTTGTAGTTTAAAAATGTATATATGTTGTCGGATGTATTTTCTTTTTAAGACTGAATTTCTATATTTTGAATTGAATCACCCTGAATTCAGACCACAAAAGTGGTTCTTACCTCCCCTGATTTTCAAGTAGAAATGCTTTACTTAATTATTAATAATAGACCCTGAGCTCAATCTAACCCTCCTCAATTCAGTAATTACAACAGTTCTTTATTACTTGGTTCCTTTTCAAGTTGGACTTAAGTCTCCTACACATTTAAAACTGCTGTGTTTGTAAATAGCTATGGGCTTTTTTTGTTGTTGAGTTTTGTCAGTTGAGAAACTCCATCACAAACACATCAGATATCTCATCCATCGTATAAAAGGTGTCATAGGCTATAATGCACTTGTAATATGGCAGAAAGGATATTTGTCATGTTTGTGACGGTGTATCCCATCCACCGACCCCATGGGCCAGAATTAGAGATTGGTGGGGGCCCGCTATCTACCATGAGAGGGGATGCAATGGCCTCCGCTGCACGGCAGACTGCCGTCTGCCATACTAAGAGATCTCTACCGGCCTGGCAGACATCTCTATGCCTTCAGAGGAGCCGCCAACAAAGCGGTTCCTCCAGTGACGTTGAATTCGTGCTGAGCAACCGCCATGCTTCATGCACCCGCTCAGCAAACTTTTTTGTTTTACAAAAACAAACTCCCATGGTGGAAGTTTGTTTTTTAAAACAAAAACTAACAACACTGACACCCTGGGAGTAAAGGGACATTTTATTTTCTCTTCGAGACTGCTAGATTCTTACTGGCCGTCCCAAAGAGGAGTAAAAGTGCTTTAGACCGTTCACTCCACATAGAGCACACGGGCTATTGTGCTTACACTGAAGGCCCTAAGGGGCATATCAGCAACACCAGGCGATAATTATCGCTCAGCGCTCTTAGCGTGAGGATAATTTTCGCCGGGTAACTTGGATTTTTATCGCTGAGATAGCGTGCTATTAGCAACGCTTATCTCCTCAGCGATAAAAATCCTCGCGCTAACTGCCTAACGTGAGATTATCGCTGGAAACCCAGAGATAATCTCACGCAATGTGGCGTTAGCTTGCTGATAGGGACTCACAAACTTAGCCATGATATTCACCTCCCATAGCATATCATGGCTAAATCAGTCCTGAAGCAGGCGTAAGGAAAGTAGCGATAACAGGGGTTAGTGCTACTTTTCCTGACGCTATGCTTCATAGCGTGGGAATTGATGATAGGAGAAATGTCGCTTAGCGACATTTCTCCTGTCATGTTAGGTCAGGAACGCCCACTTTGCATCTCATTAGAGATGCAAAGCTGGGCGTTAGGAATCCTGACGCTAAAGCAAGGTTTCACGCGTTAGCGTGGCCTTGCTAATTAGGCGATAAAATTATCGCCGTTTTTTTCGGCCGAAAACGGCCTAATTTTTTATCGCCTGTTTGTAAATATGCCCGTAAGTCTGTTGGCGGATAATTGTAAGGTTTCTGCTTACAGATCCAGTGAGGACACCGCTGGCAGAAACATAAGTCTGCCCAATTCTGAATAGAGTGGGAAGGCCAACACATTTGGCGGGCATAACACTCCACCACATTTGTGGCAGACTGCGCATACCGCCAAACTCTAAGTCAGGCCCAAAGTTTTCTTAAGTTACAGCTTGCAGCACCAAAAAAAGTAGTGGAGGAGTTACAAAATAGATGCTGCTAAATATCAGTGGTACAGATTGTGCAGGCAGGGCAGTGGCACCGGGGCCCGGAGGTGAGAAGGAGCCCAGAGTGCTTTGCAGCATCTGTAGCTTACTTAACTGGCAGCCGCCAAGCTTCAGAATGTGGTATACTGCCTCACGGGGCCCAGCTCTATGGGGTCTTGGGCGAAAATTACCATGAAGAGTGAGACCACTAAACCCATTAAAGACGCTATTAGGGAGCCACATCCAAGCATCTACAGTCAGGACGCAGGGCTCATTAAGAGAAAGATTTTTGAGGAGAAAGAAAAGAAGAATTCAAAGAAAGGCAAGAGAATGGGGCAAATTTGTTTAAGGAAAAGGAGTGTAGGACAGGAGAAAGGCAATATAGGCAAAGGGAATGGCATCACAAGGTGGTATAATGAGGAGAGCAGCTTGGGAGGTGATAGAGGATTGATGGAGGGGAACTAAAGGAGAGAGAAAGAAAGGGGAAGGGGATGCCTTGGCCGTGAAAACTGTAGGAGGATATGAAGAATAGCATAATAGAAGAACGGGGACAAATATAGGACAAAGGATATAGAGAATAGAGAATAGAATGAAAGACATAAGAAGGGAGAGAGAACTGTAGAAAAAGATGAGAAGGATGGTGAAAATAGAAACAAAGTAAAGGGAAAAAGTATAAAAGAAGAAAGGAGAAAAGACAGTAAGAACAATAGAAAGATAGTGACGAGGAGCAAGAGGCAGGAAGGAGATATGGAGAATGCAGGAGCAAGAGAGTCAGAAAGGGGAGATTGGACTATAGAAAGAGATATGCAGGACAGAGAAAAGAAGGATGGGAGAGGAAAGAAATGAGAAAGACCATGAAAGAAGTGAGAGCAAAGACCGATAGAATGACTACCATCAATGCAGCAGGTCAGGAAGGAAATAAGGGGGATTGAGCTGCATCCCGGACTCAGGCAGCTATTTTTGAGCTGGATCCGGGACCCCGGCTGGAACCAGTGAATTATGCTGAATTTGTACCACTGCTATATGCTGACACCAGGACACATTCAGCAGTGTCTGCACCTTGTCTGCTTTCCCTTTGGAGCAGCAACCTGCAGGCGGTTCGGTGGCTTTCTTATTTTCACTTCCATCTGGGCCCAAAACAGAGGCCTGATTTAAAGATCCATCAGCCCTTTTTTTGTTCAAATATCATCCTGGCTGGGAGCCATTTGGAGCCTAACATCTAGATGTCAATGCAATGGAGGGAACAAAGGCACTCAGCATGTTATCGCTTCAAAAAGTTCTTAACAGAAACAACAATTTGGAGGCAGATGTTTTACTTTGTTCAAATCCTGTGTATAGACTGTCAGGATGTCAGATGCATCTGTATGAGTAATTACACAGATCACTTTTTAAATAGCACTTGCTGCCAATTCTAACCTGCATTTTTGCAGCAGCGATAGGGATAAACTGAAGCAAGGTCCCAACTTCCTCCCACCATCAAGACTGCCCAAGGATTTCAAAGCTAGTCGGAGTGAAATGCAGCCGCGGCCCGTGCAGGTAAAAGCAGTGGGGCGGTGGGGCCAGGTGAGGGGGATTTCGACAAATGACGGCGAGGGAAAATTAATTATTTGTTTAATTTTCCCTCGTGGTCTCTGCCCAATCCACCTCTAGCCCGGCTGCACCGCCCCACCTCTCTTACCTGCACGAGCCGCGACTGGTGAAATGGGGAAAATGGGAGAGAAGAGAAAAAACACAAGGGCCCGTGGAGCCAGCGCAGGGAGAGGTGTGATGCCCAGGAGTCTATGTGTCTCCTGTATACAAAGAAGAGAATAGGGACATAAGTGTATATGTTGAGTCTACAGGAATTATACAAAAGAGCTACCAGGATTCATATATCTATATAACTGTATAGAAATACCTGAAACAATCCTCTCTTCTGTAACTTAAGTAAGTGATTGTATACACAGAATTGGTATAAAATCTATGAAACAGAAAGAGAGAGCATAGGTTTGAGGGGTAGAGCAGTTTAGCTATTGTGTTATGTAAAAAGTCAGGAAGGTACAAAAATACCTAAAAGCTTTCTTTTATCAGTGATAAAGTAAGGCCCAAAATGTAGTAATTCCAAGTCCTCGAATAGTATATACAATGACTTCTTGTATTATCTTTCTAGCAACAAAACAAAAACTAACACACAAAAAGTGTAGGGCCTTTTTGTCCTTTTAAGTATATGTTTACTAATAAAGCAGAAACTGTGTACTAAACAATATCTTATCTCTCTCTTATACCACCAGAATGCAAGTACAATGAAAACAACGAGGTCTCCAATATCCAGAAGAACATATCAGATAAGTATAGGTATATGACTCATAGTTGAAAATATCTGGGCGCACAGTCTACCTGTCAGCAGACCGGACGACTTTGTCTGCGGTGTCCCAGGGAAGCTGCCTACACCCCCACCCCTCCCCTTGCCGCGCAGATCGCGCAGGCCCCCTCGTGACAGAGGCAAATAGAGGGGGGTGGAGGGAAGCCTCATTTCATCATGCTTTTGCCTGACACCTGCTACTGTCGTTGAATGGAGTGTCTCCATTCGGAGGTAAGACTGGACAGAAAAAAAAGCTTTAAAACCTCCAGTTTTCCTTTCTTGGAGGAGCACGCTCGTGACATTTCTACAGAGGCAACGGGCGGATTTTATTTCTGATCCCATCAGGCCCTTGACCTTGGATTCCCATTTTGCATACAGGGAAGACTGCCTGTTATACCGGAGCAGTGGCGGCCGCCCACTCCCATAGTTTATTTCGATTTTCTAAACTCTCCTGAACATTTCTGTTTCTGCTAGTACACAGCGCGTAAAAGCCGGCACACCTGCTCCCTCAATCGCACAGGAGCTCGGCGGGTGCTGATAGACATTAAGTTGAGATACCTGCAGGGGGCTTACTCCCCGCCCCCATCTAGGCGATTAGAATGTGTAGGAGAGTAGGATCTGCTTCAATGGGTACCCCCACTTTTTGCTGGTGTTTCACTGTTTTTCGACCTTAGTCTGGCTGTGGCCCTGCTAATCAGGACCAAAGCCTAGCTGCTTCCTCACTAAAATGGTTTGCATGTACATTAGGTACATATCTAATTGGATTATAAAGTGCCTTATAAGCCCCTAGTATATGGTATACTATGTACCTAGGGCATAGGTATCTCAGAGGCCTACCAGGGGTTGAAGCATGTATTATGCCACCCCTGGGAAGCACTCCAAAATCGCACCACAAGCTTGCTACTGCCGCCTGGGTAAGGGTGTGCTTGCACCCCTTACCGTGGTATAGGCTACCTATATCCACATATATATATACAGACACATATAAACCTATAAGCCACTCCTATGGCAGGCCTTGACAATCCTGAATACAGAGTGCCTGGTTTTGTGTGAGAGGGTGCCCAAGCATGAGGTGAGGCCCTCTGCAGTTTTCAGAAATCCTTCCTTATGGCTGTTCTGTGATACAGCCATACCATATACTCTTAAGTGCATTATAACCTCGCGGTAAATGCTAACTTTGGAATGGCTGTATCAAAACATGTCGTGTTTGGTGTCAAACACTTTGGAATACTACCCCCCGCCCGTTCTGGTGGCAGGGGTAGCATTCCACCCTTCTAGAGGGAGAGACATGTTCACACTTGTCAAACCGGGTAGGACTTTCCTGAGCCCTGGCATCACAAAATGGATGCCTCTGCCACAGACACGAGTCTGGCCTCCTGCTGCTGGCTGAAACTCCGGCAGGGGAGGCCTGAACAATAGGTTTCCTGTCGAAGGGAGGTGTAATCAACTTCCCAGACAGGCAAATGTGTATTGGGACTGGACGGGAGCACTCTCTGGTGCTTTGAAGTCCTGCACTGGGGGCACACTTGGTGTCTCTGTGCATAGTCCAGCTCAAACTGGTTGCAGGGGCTACCTGCCCCTGCTGGCATGAAACTGGACAAAGGAAATGGGAGTAACCACCCCTCTTTCCAAACCCTCTCATAGGTGGGTCCCTAGAGTATGTCCAACCTCCAAGCTTAGTATAAGTATGGGAACCCCGTCCTTGCGACTTTAGATTACCCTGGACGAAACTCTGCATCATATATCCTGGACCTTCGATGTTCTATCCTGACTAGAAGACTGAAGAAATCTCCCTTGGGGTCAAGGAGTGACTCTCCTGCTTGGCAGGCACCAAAGAGGCAACTGACTAGTCTGCATCGCTGAAGCTCCCACCAGACACCGAAGTATTTGCATAACCAGACATGGATTTCTAGACTTCCCTGAGGCTACCCTGAGGCCACAGCAAAGCTGAGGCCCGTGGCTATCGTGGGTGACTTGGAACCGTGACCTCTGGACACTGTGAACATTTGCAGCAACACTATCTTCCTGGTCCTCCTTGAAGTTGTGCTTTGGGCTCCGAGTAGCTCCAGCCTTGAGCACCTCGTGCACCAAAGATTGCTGGCCTCCACTCCACGAGTGACCCGTGGGCCAGTTTCAAGTGCGACCGCTCAAGGCTCCTTCGTGATCACTAGCCCATTGACTAGCAGGACCCCACGAAGACAACTCCTCTTCTGCTTGGGCTATCCTGGTTGCTCCAGATGTGCCCTGACTTACCCTTGTTGGGTGAGTACCTCAGACCTTGTTGGTCTGCACCCCCGTCCTTTCTCTGAATTCCAGTGACTTGCCGTTGCCAAGGCTTGTTGGGTCCATTCTGGTCGCCGATACCGCAGCACTTGAAAGACTTTGTGGGACAGCTTGAATCCGGCTCGTGGACTTCGCCGACACCGCCTGAACCTCGTGGCTGAAGAGTCAAGACACCCATCAACTCACCTGAAGCCCCCGACATCTGTGGGCATTGGTCCATCCTGCCCTCGGTCACTGGCTAGTGACCCAGACTCTGTCCCCTCTGCTTTCAGGTTCCTTACATCCTAGATCCAGGCTTGGATCTCTTCGGACATTTCTCCTCTTCACGGCAGCAGCAGTTCTTTGCCGGCTTCCATTGCAATCGACGACGCGACCCGACACCAAAAGACACCTATGCACCCGGTTTCCCTGGGTGAGGTAACACGAGTACTCCAGTGCTCCCGTGGGTGCTAGCCCTAGAACTTCTTAAGTCCAAAAGGGTTTGGTCCTGACTCGATTCTAAGTGTCCCTAATCTTTAAATTTCCAACCGCGCCATTGCCCATAGAAGATAACGGGAATCCGCGGTTGTGTTTACACACTGCATACAGTCCCCGTGGGCCCCCTGTGTCACTACCTTGGATGGTTCCTTGAGGTCCCAGCGATTCTACAGGCTCTAGGCCTTGTGCCTATTCCAGTCGTGTTTCTTATACCACTTTTTTGTATATGGTTTGGTACGCCCCTTGGGCCTAAACGTGTATTTGTCCTATTACTGATAATTGCTAACTTGTAAACAAAATACTTTGAACTCCAGTCTCATAAAGAGACTAGAGGGGTGTGTTATATCTTAAATACATATATTTTGAATATATACCTGGTGTTGTTGTCCTTTCATTTGATCATTCAAGAGATTATAGACTGGTAAAACAAGCTGCTTTACATTCCTTCAAGACTTAGCCTGAAGGCTGCTCTCCATAGCTACCACTAGGATAGCTTTCAATAAAGGTTGTCTTTAACCTATCACCATAAGAGGTTGTTTGGACTGATACAAGGTGCCCACTAGAACTAGTGGACAGCATATATCAGGCCACCTTCTCACAGCATGGCCTCATATACATGCATGGCTGGCAATATACACTCATCAGATTACGTGCCAAATACGGTGCATGTGTAAATTGATGAAGCTCAAAGGAAGGAGAAGAATGTCTTGTTTCTCATTAAAGAAGTGTTAAAGAAGGAGTGTAATATATCTGAGAGGGCAATTGAATGTGTGCAGGACTTCTCCAACAGGGGTGTGTTTGATGTTACTTTTTCTAGTGAGTCTATCTGTCAAGGTTTTCTCCACAATGCAACAGGGAAACAGCACAGTAATGCTTTCTATGGGCGCTCTGTAACACCTATGTTTGCACCCAAGGAGACTGTGCTAGTGGTACATATGTACGACCCGTACACGGATCCCAGGCTAATTGAGGTGTTTTTGAGTTGGAATTGTGCCACTGTCAGAGGGGGGAAAAAGATTACAGACCTGTGTGGGATTTGGAACGGGAAGAGGAAATATGTGGTAACATTCAAGGAAGACCCTGAAGGAGTGCGTGGGTTGGCACATCCACCACAGACATTCACCCTGGGAGCCAATATGGGGTTTTTGGTTTACTCAGGGCAACCCCTTTTTTGCAGACTCTGCCTGCAATTTGGCCACTCCAAGGAACAATGCTCAGGGCTCATTTGCAGGAACTGCGGGGGGGGGGGGGCAGATCATAAGGCCCAAGACTGTGTTGCTCCAAAGAAATGCAATCTCTGTGGTAGTGAGGAGCAACTCTTTAAAATGTGCCCATGGGGTAAATTCTCCCATTCCTCAGCAGCTAGCACCCATTCCACACAACACGCTCCAGCCGCTCATACCACCCAGCCAGTAGCTTCACCAGAGCTACAGACCCGGCAGGAAAAACCAGACATTACTGACTCTGACATACTGGGTTGCTTTGATGGTATAGAGATTAGAAGGACTAGCGCACAAGCAGAGCAGGAGGGGGAGGCAGAGGCGGCAGTGCCTCCCCTAGACACGGAAGATCTTCCTAGCCCCGTTCCTCTGCTGTCCCAGCTGGCAGGGGATGAGGTGGAGTGCATAGAAACAAAGAGGATTGAAACTTCAGCTTTCAAAAGAAGAGCGCGGCACGTGCATCTTAAATCACAGGGCGCTACTTCCTCCCCTTTGCCTGGCGCTGCACCTACCCTCACAGAGGACGAGAGTCCGATCACTGAGGTCCTTGACTCTGGTGTCTCAGTGATCCCCCCCACATTGCACGTACTTGTTAAAAACTTTACCATGGAGCAGGCAGTAAAGGGTCTGAGGAAGGCTGAACAGGACACTGCTCTTTCTTTGCATTCCTCGACTGTGACCTCACAGAGGGGGAAGGATATGGAGCACAGCGGGTGGACTACGTACATTTCCAACAAGCGCAAAACGAGATGTACTAAAAGCCCAATGGACTCGCCTGCTGTCACCCACTCCAAGCGACGTCCTTCTTCCTTGGACTGCTTTCCCCGAGGGGGCAGGTACGGCCCTCTACTTTCCCTCTCGGATACCGAAGAGGGTTTATCAGATGTTGCACAGGTCTTGGAAGTCAGTGATGGCCCTATAGTAGATAAAGAAAGCACACCAGGTTTGGAGGCCCTGTTCTCCACCTCCATAATCACCAGTTGCGAGAGGATGGGCATCACTGAAGATGGAGAGTCAGTGAGGGCAACTACCTCTTCCAAGGTGTAAATATGGCTGGTTCTCTCATGGTTTTCATTATGGCAGTAACAGTAGCCTCTTGCAACGTGAGGGGCATAGGTACTGCTGTCAGCAGAGCAATTGTATTAGATTATTTTGCAAACACACAGGCTGACGTTATATGTCTTCAGGAGTGTTATCTGCCCCATCAGATGCGATACACCTCATTCCAACAACAATGGGCATATGGGCCATCGGCTTGGTCAGGAGGAGCTAATAGGAAGGATGGGGTTGTCATCCTCCTTAAAAACAAACATTGGCAGATATTGGAGGAAAAAGTTTTATACCCAGGAAGGTCTCTTTTGATTTCAGTACTTATGGATGGTATACCATTACCTGTTTGTGTTGTTTATGCACCAGCCTCCAAAGCAAAAAATGAGGACTTGTTGAATCTAATCAAACCTTTATTAACAGGTGCTATACCTCTCTTATTAGCCGGGGATTTCAATTGATCACACACAGCAGGGACAGGCAAGGGTCCCAACAAAATTATGTACTGGATGTTACGTCAAAACTGTTATTAACTCTCATACAGGATTTACACCTATATGATACTTTCCGGAAGCATCATCCGCCAGGTGAGGGCTACACTTGGGAGGCGGATAACGGCCTCACACGATCACACATTGATTATGTGTTTGCTTCTAAAACTCTCTGCGCCAATAGCAGCTGTTACACCAGTACCCTTTTCAGATCACCATATAATCACAGTCTCTTTGTCAGTTCCTGACCGACCTCAAAGGGGTCCTGGATCATGGAAAATTAATAATGACCTCCTTACAGACCAGCAGGTTTGTGACAAATATGTGATGAGCTACCAGAAGTGGGCCCAAAGGAAGGCTCACTTCCCCAATGTGTACCAATGGTGGAAATGGGTTAAAACGAAAACACGGCTGTTCTTCCAAGGGAAACTCCGACGCAAAAGGGAATGGCAGGACTTCCAGCGTTTACACAGGAGACTTATACTCCTCCACCAAATGGGAGAAGCTGGGGGTGATGTGAAAGACAAGGTACGCTCTACGAAAATAGACATGCAGAGGTGGTTAAACAGACGGAACAAAAATGCTATCTTCCACTTAAGGGTCAAGCATTTCCAAGAGGATGAAAAGCGTATTTCTTTTTTCTTTAAAAAAGCTCCCGCATCACACAAGCTGCTAACTAAATTACAAAATGCGAAGGGGACATATTACAGGGGGTAGATGCATGGCAGACCATCGCTTTTGACTTCTATCAGTCCTTGTATGATGCTCTTGTCAAAACACCTTCAGCTTCAGATTTAGAGGAGTACTGTTCTTTACTCACAGGAGGGTTAACATTAGATCAAAGTAACCTCCTTGGGCAACCTTTTGGAGGTGAGGAATTTCTGGACGCACTGAGATCCTCCCCCAAAGGCTCGAGCCCAGGTGTGGACGGTGTAACTTGGGAGTTTTACAAGAAGTTCTGGGGACTGTCATGCTCTGAGACTTGCAGGTCCTGGCAGAGGGTTTTCAATATGATTGTTTTACACATGATTTTTCCTCAGGGGTTATCACCCTCCTTTATAAAAAAGGAGATGAAACATCACTCCAAAACTGGAGACCCATTTCACTACTAAATGTGGATTACAAATTGGTATCTAAAGTCATGGCGCGTAGGTTCAGGAAAGTTCTTCATTTATGTATCCACCCTGAGCAGACAAGTGCAGTTCAAGGACGCACCATCGTTGACAGTTTGGTTACCATTAGGGATGTTCTGTGGTGTGCTCACGAAAGATCTCTGTCACTTGGGGTTTTAAGTCTGGATTTCCAGAAAGCCTTCGACCGGGTGGCTCATCCATACCTTTTTGCTGCACTTCAACGCTTGAATGTACCGCAAAATATCCTAAGCATCCTACACACTCTGTATGACGCAGCACACAGCAGAGTGAGCATCAATGGTTTCCACACACGAGAGTTTCCCATCCGTGCTGGGGTGCGACAAGGATGTCCCATGTCCCAAGCCTTTCCTGTGCAAGCTACGAATTGACAAAATCATCAAAGGTGTGTTTGTACTGGGGGGCGGGGGTGGGGGGGTGGTACTCCTGTCAAAACAGTTGCGAACATGGATGATGTCACAATCTTATGCACGATGCACAATCTGTGCGCAGAGCTCTACTACAGGCTTCACTCTTCCAAGAAGCATCAGGCCTCCGCTTAAATATGGACAAATGTGTGTGTCTCACTATGGGTCGCTGGGACCGGCTAACTAATCTCCCAGTTGCAGTTACCACAGAACCCACAAAAATACTAGGGGTGCACTTCGCTACTGATACTCATATAGAGAAAAACTGGAAAGAAGTGCAGGAAAAAATGAAAAAAAAGATCACCTTCTGGAAATTGCGCAAAGTCTCCATCAAGGGTAAGATCATGGTAACAAAAGCTGTTCTTCTCCCTATCCTGCTATACCTGTCAATGGTTTTCCCTCCACAGGCCCGCACGTTGCAGAAATGCTCCAAATTGATTTTCTCTTTTATTTGGGGTTCGAAAATGGAAAGGTTGAGCAGGGAAAAGATGTGCACCATTTGGAAAAATGGGGGGAAGAGTATGCCTAATATCGAAGTGTTTCTCTTTTCTAAAGTGTTATGCTATGCTGTATCACGGACTAATGTGGACTCCATGTCTGTACCAAGTTTTTCCACCAAATATTTCTTGGGAACTATGCTGCGGGGATATGGATTGTTTACACACTCAAATGTAATGCCATTTGCACTGAATGTACCCCCATATTATAATGGACTTTGCAACCTTCTAAAGACTCTGGACTCCAGCATACTCTGGCTTTGGTCGCACGTGAAAAACTCCAACAAGAGGGTCTCCTGTCAGAGTCTCAGTCCTTGCGTGTCTGGCGAAGAGTGGGTCACTGAGATCTCACACACAGCCAGAGGGACTTGGCATGGATGACCATACACAACTGCCTGCCAGTGAAGGTGTTCCAGCATCACAGAGGATTGGCACCATCAGCGCAATGCCCGCGTTCCCGCTGCGGCCACGAAGAAACTGTCTTTCACCTGTTCTGGGGCTGCAGGCAGGCGCAAGCCTTTTGGACTTTGATAAAGCCTTTTCTTCTCCATGTCGCGGACATTGCTGTGCTGAATTGGGACACTTTGCTGTATGGACATTCTATCTCCGAGAAATGTCCTCCCACGGCTTGGAGACTTTTGAACTGTGGTAAAGAATCCCTGTGGGACTCACGGAACTTGTTCCTTTTTTTGCATAAAGAAATCTCTGCCACTGATTGCAGGAACCTCTTCCTTAACAAACTAATGACTCATGTTTATGTTGACCGAGCACTTTTGGGGGAGGCAGAAGCTGGTGCACTCTGGAATACGGACAAATGGAAGGGGTGGATCACTTAACACAGGCTTCATGTTTGCTCCTTTCTGATGCATAATACCCTGCCACCGGGTTATAAGGATTGGCACTTATATCGGGGTTTTTTTTCTGACACATGCGAGAAATGTAATTTTGTAACGAGATTCTCACATATTATGAGCATATTGTAGATTGTCTTTTTCCTGTATGTGTGCCTTTATATAACTTAAATAAAGGTTTTCAAAACAAAAAACAAAAGAATATAAAGACAGAAATACTTATTTTTTCATAACTTGCACTGTGCAAGATGCTGTTTGCAATTATTGCTCAGAGCAGAAAAGCACACAGTGCTATCAGCTATGCACTACGCAGTTTGAGGAGTAGCTGAACGTAGATCAAAGTGTACTCCGCATAGCTACGTGTAGCGGTACTACGCAAACTACGCCCAGGGTTAGTCTTACATCATGTGTGAGCCAACACACACACACACAAACACATATTATACAGAGGCAATATAAACCATGCAATACAAGTTTGTAAATCAATATTGAAATATTACATAAGACAGTGAAGGTGACAAGGGGTAGGAGTCACAAAGTGACACATTGTGCTTAAGGGGCGGCCTTATATGCTAGGAGTGCGTGTTCGAGAGAAACATGAAGTCAGGATTCAAAACAATGCAATGGTTTGTGTTGTCTTCATTAATAACACGTTACTACTACCCGGAGGAACCATTTTTATCAACCTTAGAATAATGACAGATTAAGGGAAATACAATAAGGCTCTAAACTCATGACTTGCAGGCTGCAAGCATCCCTTTCACACCGGTTCCTAGTTCATCTTGTCATGCTGGAAGGATTACAAATCATGAACTCCAACTTAGAAAAGGATCTCTGTGCCAAGTGCAGTAACTCGCTGAGCTATCTTCATAAAATACAAATTTGTGATCTGCATTTTGCACAATGTGGTTTGCAACAGGCACATTAATCCTCTATGCTATTTTTGCAATCAAAACTGTGACCGGACGAAACACATGAAGTGCATTAACCACTAGAGCTATATTACTGGTATGAGCTGTCATTATTCCCTAACAATTGCTGGACAGAAACAACAGATCTGTGCAGCAGGTGCTGTAACCCTCTAAGATATTTTAAAATTCAGCTTCTTTGTGATCAATGGAGTGAGCCACAGCTGATTTACCTGCACATTTCTCCTTGTTGCCAATTTATTTGCAGCAATTTTAGAAGAAAACAATTGATATATTTTGACTATCAGACTCTGCGTTCCATGACTCTGCCGCTCGTGACTCCATCCACTCTCTTTCCACCTCTACACACTGACCCCCAATGTATCTGTTTCAAGGTAATTTTGACCATTTCCGGCACTGCAGCAGGTCATTTTGACCATTTCCGGCACTGCAGCAGGTCATTTTGACCATTTCCGGCTGTGCAGCAGGTGTTCATGGGTACAAGGGAGCCCGACTTGCGGCCCCTCTTTAATAAGAGCCATACACAGCAGGCGGCGCTGCAGCAGCCAGGGGTGGGCAGACGTATGGCCACGCCGAGCCTTAGCCGTCCTAGGCATCCTCGCACGCGCAGGCATTGAACGATGCACAGCACCTGCAGGCGGGCACAGACACCGGCGCACAAAGGGCACCCCAGGGCGCCTTAAATCAAAAACACATTGAGGAGGACGAAGGGGAAGGCACGCAGGCCCCGTCCCTCACCTCCTCGCACGTAAACCTTAAATCTGTATCTGCCTGGCTGCACGAGGCAGGAGCCGGGCTGTGACGTCTGCGCTACAGGAATGTGTAATTCACTGAGGCGCAAAGTGTGTGGAGGGAGAAACGTGAAGCAAAGCGAAGCAGCAGACGTAAGGACAGGCTGCTGGACTGAGGCAACACGGGTCAGGGCACGCGCAGAGCATTCCTGGGGTGTCTGGAGATAGGGTGCTGTTTACAAGGGGCCAAAGAGCAGGGAGGGGCTCACAGCTGCAAACTGAGGAGGATGTATGAGTGTTGCACCTGCAGTTTAGAGAGGGTTGTCTGTGCTACAGCTGCAGTGTGGAGAGAGTGTATGTGTGCTACAGCTGCAGTGTGGAGAGGGGGTATGTGTGCTACAGCTGCAGTGTGGAGAGGGCATATGTGTGCGCTACAGCTGCAGTGTGGAGAGGGTGTATGTGTGCTACAGGTGCAGCACAGAGTATGTGTGCTACTGCGGCAGAGTAGAGAAGGTATATGGGTGCTACAGCATGGAGAGGGTGCATGTATGTTACTCCTGCAGTGTGGAGAGGGTGTATGTGTGTTGCACCTGCAGTGTTGAGAGGGTGTGTGTGTGTGCTATAGCTGCAGTGTGTAGAAGGTATATGTGTGCCACAGCATCAGCATGGAGAGGGTGTATGTGTGCTACAGCTGCAGAAAGGAGAGAGTGTATGTGTGCTACAGCTGCAGCGTGGAGAGGGTGTATGTGTGTTGCACCTGCAGTGTTGAGAGGGTGTGTGTGTGTGCTATAGCTGCAGTGTGTAGAAGGTATATGTGTGCCACAGCATCAGCATGGAGAGGGTGTATGTGTGCTACAGCTGCAGAAAGGACGTCATCAACTGCTCCCTCAACTCCGCAACCTACCCGGAAAGCTGGAAACATGCCGAACTCAGCGCCCTCCTGAAGAAACCCACAGCTGACCCCACCGAACTCAAAAACTATCGCCCTATCTCACTCCTTCCATTCCCGGCCAAAGTCATCGAGAAAGCTGTCAACAACCAGCTCGCCGCATTCCTCGAAACCACCAAATCCCTCGACTCCTCACAGTCCGGCTTCCGAGCCAAGCACAGCACCGAAACCACCCTCATCGCAGCAACAGACGACATTCGAACTCTACTGGACAATGGAGACACAGTCGCCCTCATCCTCCTCGACCTCTCCGCAGCCTTCGACACAGTCTGCCATAGCACCCTTCTACAGCGCCTCAAAAACATCGGAATCCAAGGAAAAGCACTGGAATGGATCACCTCGTTCCTCTCCGGAAGAACCCAGAGAGTCCGCCTTCCACCATTCAAGTCAGAGGCCACTGAAGTCATCTGCGGCGTACCTCAAGGGTCCTCACTCAGTCCCACCCTCTTCAACGTTTACATGAGCCCCCTCGCGGCCATCGCACGCCAACATAACCTCAACATCATCTCCTACGCCGACGACACTCAACTGATCCTATCACTCACCAGAGACCCTAACACGGTCAAAACCAACCTACACGAAGGAATGAAAGAAGTAGCCGAATGGATGAAGCACAGCCGTCTGAAACTGAACTCAGACAAAACAGAAGTCCTCATCTTAGGTACATCCCCCTCCGCCTGGGACGACTCTTGGTGGCCAGAGGCCCTTGGAAAAGCACCCATCCCGACGGACCACGCACGGAACCTGGGCGTCATCCTGGATTCCTCACTCTCGATGAACAGACAAGTCAACGCCGTTTCTTCATCTTGCTTCAACATTCTTCGCATGCTCAAAAAACATTTCGCTGGATCCCTACCGAAACTAGAAAAACAGTCACCCACGCTCTGGTCACGAGCCGACTGGACTACGGAAACACCCTCTACGCCGGCACCACCGCTAAACTCCCGAAAAAACTACAACGCATCCAGAACGCCTCAGCCAGGCTCATATTAGACATCCCGCGTAAAGAACACATCTCTGATCACCTGAAAAACCTCCACTGGCTCCCCGTCAATAAGAGGATCACTTTCCGGCTCCTAACCCACGCACACAAAGCACTCTACGAAATCGGACCCGAATGCCTCAACACACGACTATCCTTCTACACCCCCTCCCGCCAGCTACGATCCTCCAACCAAGCCCTTGCCACTGTACCTCGCATCAACAAAACCACCATGGGAGGTAGATCCTTCTCCTACCTAGCAGCTAAAACTTGGAACTCACTTCCCACTCACCTTCGCCTTACTCAAAACCACCTAGCATTCAGAAAGCAACTCAAAACGTGGATATTCGACAAGTAACTCCCCACCCTTCTACAAGCGCCTTGAGACCCTCTGGGTATGTAGCGCGCTATATAAATCTTTTGACTTGACTTGAATTGACTTGACTTGACTACAGCTGCAGCGTGGAGAGGGTGTATGTGTGCTACAACGGCAGAGTTGAGAAGGTATATGTGTGTCACAGCATCAGCATGGAGAGGGTGTATGTGTGCTACAGCTGCAGAAAGGAGAGAGTGTATGTGTGCTACAGCTGCAGCGTGGAGAGGGTGTATGTGTGCTACAACGGCAGAGTTGAGAAGGTATATGTGTGCTACAGCATCAGCATGGAGAGGGTGTATGTGTGCTACAGCTGCAGAAAGGAGAGAGTGTATGTGTGCTACAGCTGCAGCGTGGAGAGGCTGTATGTGTGCTACAACGGCAGAGTTGAGAAGGTATATGTGTGCCACAGCATCAGCATGGAGAGGGTGTATGTGTGCTACAGCTGCAGAAAGGAGAGAGTGTATGTGTGCTACAGCTGCAGCGTGGAGCGGGTGTATGTGTGCTACAACGGCAGAGTTGAGAAGGTATATGTGTGCTACAGCATCAGCATGGAGAGGGTGTATGTGTGTTGCACCTGCAGTGTGGAGAGGGTGTTTGTGTTACTGCTGCAGTGTGGAGGAGGTGTAAGTGGGTCATCAGGGAATAAAAGCCCAGGAACTAAGCAGTCTGCTCCATGGTTTACAGAGCAACTTCAGGTAGCCAAAAATGCATGTAAACGCCTGGAGCGCATATATAGGAGAGACTACAATATGGATTGCAAAAATATTTATAAAGAAGAACGAAAAAAAATTCACGCACTGATTAGAAAAATCAGATGCAACATTAACACTAATAAAATTGAATCAGCAAACAACTCCTCGAAGAACTTTTCACAATTCTTAAATCCTTGTCTTCCCTAGATCGTACTAGGGCGCCGCGCCCAGCGTCGGTAGAGAATTGCAATAAGATTGCGCACTACTTTGCATCCAAAGTGGCTAAAATGTATGAGTCTTTTAATCAGGGAGCTAGAAATCCCCTGAGTATCAACTCCTTACAAACTAACTCAGTCAGAGCCTTCAGTGTCAAAGAATTTGCAGCCCCTAACTTAGATTGCCTGAAGAAGCTGGCTTATAGTATCAAATCAGGATCTCCTTCAGATCCTGCTCCACCAAAGGCTCTACTGTAAGGATTTAATGTGAGCATCCCGTCTATCCAACAACTACTTTCCCTTTAGCACTGGAGAAATGGAAACAAGCTACTGTTATACCTTTACAAAAAAAGGCCTTAAGTGATCATATGACTCTAGATAATCTATGTCCTATCGCACTACTTCCGACTGTTGCCAAGCTAGCAGAGAAGACGGTAAATAACCAACTCACGGACTATATAACCACGAACACTCTCTATCAACCCACCCAATCGGGCTTCAGGCCATTTTACTTGACGGAATCTGCTCTTGTTGGCCACCGAAACTATAAAGTCATGCAGCCGTACTGATCCTTTTGGATTTAAGTGCGGCCTTTGACACGGTCTACCACAGTCTCCTATCCCAAAGACTTAGTTGTTGCGGGGTTGTAGGCACAGCGCTCCGCTGGCTTTGTTCCTTTCTCCACAATCGTAGTTTCCAGGTTTTGCAGAAACCTTTCCTTTGGTAAATTATGCATCTAGCGCAAGGTGTCCCTCAGGGCCCTATTTTAAGCCCACAGCTGGTTAACCTGTACATTGTCCCTCTTGCAAAAATTGTGGAACGACACAAGTTGACTAGTGTGTCATATGCAGATGACACTCTACTTATAGTCACATTATCTTAGAACCCTGACGCCACGGCCTCTCGCTTTTCCCTATGCTTAGAAGAGCTAGCCACCTGGAAGGCCAATCATTGCCTCAGGCTAAATGGCTATAAGACAGAGGTGCTGATTGTAGGGAAGGCACCCTCTATATGGTCCTCGGCATGGTGGCCCACTGCCCTGGGCGGGTTCCCCACTCCCAAAAAAACAACAAAAATCTTGGGATTTGGTTCGAGTTGGATCTTTCTTTCGATCACCAAAAAAGAAGAGTTGTGGCCAAGTGTTTTGCCGTTCTTAAAATGCTAAGAAAATTGATTGACCTCTCACCTCTATCAGCCAGATAGACCATTGTGCATGCACTGGTCACATCGCAAATGGACTATTGGAATGTCCTTTATCTGGGAGCCAACAAAGGGAGCCTGATGAGACTCCAGCGTGTCCAGAATGCAGCAGCTCGCCTGGTATTAGGTCTTCCTAGAAGATCGTCAGCCTCGAAAGCATTGACTAACTTACACTGGATTCCAGTGTAAAAAAGAATTACCTTTAAAGCAATGTGCTACTGTCACAAAATTTGGTGGACCAATGTACCCAGTTACCTGCATTCACTAATCACGCCCTATCACCCATCGCGCACCCTCTGGTCATGTGGAACTTTACAGGCAAAGGTTCCCAGAATCTGGAAAGCCAAAATGGGAGCTCGCTCTTTCAGCTACCTAGCGGCTAAAGTCTGGCATTCATTACCGATTCCACTGAAAGGATACTTGATTGAACAAGCTTTCCGCAAAGAACCATAAACCTGGCTATTTAGGTCTCTATCTCAAGTTTCAACTACTGCTTCATGATCTCCTCCTCGATCATAGATGTCCTGTTTCTAGCGCGGGGACACACCATTGGTGTAACCAGGTGCTCTACAAATGACATTACATTACATGTGTGCTACAGCTGCAGAAAGGAGGGAGTGTCTGTGTGCTACAGCTGCAGCATGGAGCTGGTGCATATGTGCTACAGTTGCAGGGTGGAGAGGATGTATGTGTGCTACAGCTGCCCTGTAGTAGGTGTATATTTGCTACAACTGCGGTGTGGAGAGGGTGTATGTGTGCTTCTGCTGCAGCATGGAGAGAGTGTATGTGTGCTACAGCTGCAGTGTGGAGAGGGTGTATGTGTGCTACTGCTGCAGCATGGAGAGGGTGTATGTGTGCTACTGCGGCTGAATGAAGAAGGTATATGGGTACTGCATCATCAGCTTGGAGAGGGTGCATGTGTGCTACAGGTGCAGCACGGAGAGGATGTATGTGTGTTGCACCTGCAGTGTGAAGAGGGTGTTTGTGTTTGTGTTACTGCTGCAGCATGGAGAGGGTGTATGTGTGCTACAGCTGCAGAAAGGAGAGTGTGTATGTGTGCTAGAGCTGCAGTGTGGAGAGTGTGTATGTGTGCTACAGCTGCCCTGTAGAGAGGGTATATATGTGCTACAGCTGCAGTGTGCGTAGGATGTATGTGTGCTACTGCTGCAGCATGGAGAGGGTGTATGTGTGCTACAGCTTCAGCATGGAGAGGATGTATGTGTGTTACAGCTGCAGTGTGGAGAGTATGTATGTGTGCTGCAGCATGGAAAGGGTTCATATGTGCTTCAGTTTGCAGGGTGGAGAGGATGTATGTGTGCTACAGCTGCCCTGTAGTAGGTGTATATGTGCTACAGCTGCAGTGTGGAGAGGGGGTATGTGTGCTACTGCTGCAGCATGGAGAGGGTGTATGTGTGGTACAGCTTCAGCATGAAGAGGGTGTGTGTTTTACTGCTGCAGCATTGGAGAGGGTGCATGTGTGCTACTGCGGCAGAATGAAGAAGGTATATGTGTACTGCATCATCAGCTTGGAGAGCGTGTATGTGTGCTACAGGTGCAGCACGGAGAGGGTGTATGTGTGTTGCGCCTGTAGTCTGCAGAGGGTGTTTGTGTTCTTACTGCAGCATGGAGAGTGTGTATGTGTGCTACCGCTGCAGAAAGGAGAGAGTGTATGTGTGCTAGAGCTGCAATGTGGAGAGTGTGTATGTGTGCTAATGCTGCAGAAAGGAGAGAGTGTATTTGTGCTAGAGCTGCAGTGTGGAGAGTGTGTATGTGTGCTACAGCTGCCCCATAGCGAGGGTGTATATGTGCTACAGCTGCAGCATGGAGAGGGTGTATGTGTGTTGCACCTGCAGTGTGGAGAGGGTGTTTGTGTTTCTGCTGCAACGTATAGAGGGTGTATGTGTGCTACAGCTGCAGAAAGGAGGAGTGTAGGTGTGCTACAGCTGCAGTGTGTAGAGGGTGTATGTGTGCTACAGCTGCCCTGTAGATAGGGTGCATATGTGCTATGTGCTACAGCTGCAGTGTGGAGAGGAGATATGTGTGTTACAGCTTCAGCATGTAGAGGGTGTGTGTTTTACAGCTGCAGAAAGGAGAGAGTATCGTTACAACAGCTGGAGCATTGAGAGGGTGCATATGTGCTCTAGTTGTGGTGTGGAGAGAGTGTATGTGTGCTACTGCTGCAGCATGGAGAGGGTGTATGTGTGTTACAGCTTCAGCATGTAGAGGGTGTGTGTTTTACAGCTGCAGAAAGGAGAGAGTATATGTACAACAGCTGGAGCATTGAGAGGGTGCATATGTGCTCTAGTTGTGGTGTGGAGAGAGTGTATGTGTTCTACATCTGCAGTGTGGAGAGAGTGTATGTGTGCTACAGCTGCAGCATGTAGAGGGTGTGTGTGTGCTACAGCTGCAGTGTGGAGAGGGTGTGTGTGTGTTACAGCTGCAGTGTGGAGAGTGTATATATGTGCTACAGCTGCAGTGTGGAGAGGGTGCTTATGTGCTTCAGTCGCTGGGGGAAAGGATGTACGTGTGCTACAGCAGCAGAAAGGAGAGGGTGTATGTGTGCTACAGCTGCAGTGTGGAGAGGGTGTATGTGTGTTACCACTGCAGTGTGTAGAAGGTGTATATGTGCTACAGCTGCAGAAAGGAGAGAGTGTATGAGTGCTACAGCTGCAGTGTGGAGAGGGTGCATATGTGCTACAGTTGCAGAGTGGAGAGGATGCATGTGTGCTACAGCTGCCCTGTAGTAGGTATATATGTGCTACAGGTGCAGTGTGGAGAGGGTGTATGTGTGCTACTGCTGCAGCATGGAGAGGGTGTATGTGTGCTACTGCGGCAGAATGAAGAAGGTATATGTGTACTGCATCATCAGCTTGGAGAGGGTGTATGCGTGCTACAGGTGCAGCACAGAGAGGGTGTATGTGTGTTGCACCTGCAGTGTGAAGAGGGTGTTTATGTTACTGCTGCTGCACGGAGAGAGTGTATGTGTGCTACAGCTGCCCTGTAGAGAGGGTATATATGTGCTGCAGCATGGAGAGGGTGTATGTGTGCTACAGAGGTAGTGTGGAGAGGCTGTATGTGTGATACTGCGGCAGAATAAAGAAGGTATATGTGTGCTACATCATCAGCATGGAGAGGGTGTCTGTGTGCTACAGGTGCAGCATGGAGAGGGTGTATGTGTGTTGCCCCTGCAGTGTAGAGAGGGTGTTTTTGTTCCTGCTGCAGCATGGAGAGGGTGTACATGTGGTACAGCTGCAGAAAGGAGGAGTGTGGGTGTGCTACAGCTGCAGTTTGGCGAGGGTGTAGGTGTGCTACAGCTGCCCTGTAGAGAGGGTGTACTTGTGCTACAGCTGCAGTGTGGAGAGGAGGTATGTGTGGTACAGTTGCAGAAAGGAGAAAGTGTATGTATGCTAGAGCTGTAGTGTGGAGAGGTTGTATGTGTACTACTGCAGCAGCATGGAGAGGGTGTATGTGTGCTACAGCTTCAGCATGAAGAGGGTGTGTGTTTTACAGCTGCAGAAAGTAGAGAGTGTATGTGTACTACAGCTGGAGCATGGAGAGGGTGCATGTTTGCTGCAGTTGCAGTGTGGAGAGAGTGTATGTGTTCTACAGCTGCAGTGTGGAGAGAGTGCATGTGTGCTACTGTGGCAGATTGGAGAGGATGTATGTGTGCTACAACTGCAGCGTGGAGAGGGTGTATGTCTACTACAGCTGCAACATGTAGAGGGTGTGTGTGTGCTACAACTGCAGTCTGGAGAGCGTGTATGTGGGCTACAGCTGCAGCAATAAGAGGGTGTAGGTGTGCTACAGCTGCAGCGATGTGAGAGGATGTATGTGTGCTACTGCTGGAGCGTGGAGAGGGTGTATGTCTGCTACAGCTGCAACATGTAGAGGGTGTATGTGTGCTACAACTGCAGTCTGGAGAGCGTGTATGTGGGCTACAGCTGCAGCAATAAGAGGGTGTAGGTGTGCTACAGCTGCAGTGATGTGAGAGGATGTATGTGTGCTACTGCTGGAGCGTGGAGAGGGTGTATGTCTGCTACAGCTGCAGCGTGGAAAGGGTGTATGTGTGCTACAACCTCAGCACAGAGAGGGTGTATGTGTGCTACAGCTGCAGCATGGAGAGGGTGTATGTCTGCTACAGGTGCAGTGTGTAGAGGGTGTATGTGTGCTACAACTGCAGCACGTAGAGGGTGTATGTGTGCTACAGCTGCAGTTTGGAGAGGGTGCATGTGTGATACAGCTGCAGCGTGGTAAGTGTGTATGTGTGTTACTGCTGCAATGAGAAGAGGGTATTTGTGTGCTACAGCTGCTGTGTGTTGAACAGTTAAATTTCCCATAGCTTTCAACTGTCAGGGGATATTCTGACAATACTTGGAAGTCGGACTACTCCTTGTTGCAGGCTTGTTTTTTGGCAAGGTATTCATGGCCCTGACACTGGAGCAGATATACCTCTTGGCAGCCTTTAGCCAAGAGGTATATCATCATGGTAGCAGAGAACATTGCATCTGCCATTCTGATGGTAAGGAGACTGCCATATTTTGAGTTCACCACCAGCCTGGCAGTCAACTCTATGCACTCACAAAAGCTGCCATCATGGTGGCTCCTATGAAGTAGGGTGACCAACCGTCCGTAAATTTCACGGACAGTCCGTAATTTCGGCTGTCTGTCCGTTGTCCGTGAAGGATTCTTTAACGGACGCCATTTGTCCGTAATTTTAACCGGGCACCGGTCGCACCACTCTAAAAGCGGCACAGCTTCCACCCACCTCCCTTCTTGACTCCGATGCTGTACCAAGGCTCAAATACCCAGCAGCATTGGAGAGGCGCAGCGGGATGGCAACCCTCACACCTTGATGAGCTGTTAAGAGGTTTTGAAGGTGACTGAGAGGGAGGGGCTGCAGCTGCAGGGGCGTCTATTCAGATGCAAACAGCCCTGAATGGGTCCTGTCTCTGCAATTTAGAGGGGCCTCGCACTGTTTGCTCTTGATACTTGCACAATTGTCACTATTGCCTCATGTAACCTACCGTTTGATTTTGTAACTTGCTCACTTATGTATCATTACTGCTCCTATTGTGAAGCGCTCTGACACCTTCGGGTAAAGTCCGCGCTATATAAAAACGCAATAAATAAATAAATAAATTCCCTTTCTGCCCAGGGCCCCAAACATCCTAGAACCGGCCCTGATTACACCCAGGCAGCACGCGGTTCTCTTCACAGAGCTTAATTACTGACACTAAATTGTAAGCAAACCTCGGTTCTTCAAACATGCAGTCTATAATGTAATAAAATAAAGAAATGGCGCAATCGCACCCACACTGATTAACAAAGTATGGAGGACAATCCGTTAAATCAGTTCTCTTGGAGCATCTCCTTTAAGTACTGTACATCAGTGTGGGGTGGCAAAACTAACATTTTGGAAAAAGAGCCTGTCTTCTCCTTGTATTGTCCAGGAGGGAGCCCTACCCCCACCCTGGAAGGGCCAAGATGATACCTGAATACTGCATGCCCACCCCTGTGCCCACCCTGGTGGATCCTGTTCCCCCTCTTGTGATGGCTCCTGCCCCCTCCACCCCCCCTCCCCAGTGATGGCTCCTGTCCTCCCATGTGGTGGCTCCTGCCCCCCCCCCCTTTCCCCCATCCCCGTCTGTGATGGCTCCTGTCCCCCCTGTGATGGATCCGGTCTCTGCCCTGGGTGGCTTCTGCCCCAGTCCTGGAATGGCTCCTGCAGCAAGGGTGAAGTTCTTGATGGGCCTCTTCTCAAAAAGTATCAGCTCAAAATTAATATGGAAAGGTGGGCGAGTGAGTAAGTGAAGGGATGGGTGGATGGCTGGATGAATTAGTGAAAGGGTGAATGGGTGAATTAAAGATTGAATAGATGGAGAATGAGAGAGGATGGATGGATGGATGGATTGATGAGTGAGTGGATGGATGGATGAGAGAAAAGGTAAATAGCTGGTTGTATGGGTGGAAGGGTAGCTGGATGGGTAAAAGGGTGGATGGATGAGTGAACGGATGGATGAGTGAAAGGATGGATGAGTGAAAAGGTGGATGATGAGTGAGTGGATGGATGAGTGAAATGATGGCTGGATTGATGAATTGATAAGTGCAAGGGTGAATGGATGGACGGATGAGTGAAAGGGTGGATGTAAGGATGGATGAATGAGTGAAAGGGAGGGTAGATGGACAAAAGGATGAATAGATGAGTGAAGGAGTGAAAGGATAGATGGATGAGAGAAAGGATGGATGAGTGATAGGTTCAATGGATGGATTCATGAGTGGATGAGTAGATGGATGGGTGGGTTGATGGAAGGAAGGAAGAAAGGATGGCTAAGTGAAAGGGTCGACGGAGAGAGAAAGGGAAGATGGATGGATGGATGACTGAAAGGGTGGGTGGGTGGGTGGAAGAATGAGTGACTGGGTGACTGGATGAGTAAGTGAAAGGATGGCTGGATGGGTAAAAGGCTGGATGGCTGAGTGAATGGATGGATGGGTAGAAGAGTGGATGGATGAGTGTACAGATGGATAGGGTGGATGGATGATGTATGGATGAGTGAATGGATGGGTGAAATGATAGATGGAAGGATACATGATGGATAGGTTTGCAAATGGTTGAATATGTGGGCTTACTTATATACTATTGCGCGACCTCCTATGATGTGTCTGTAAAACTTATCTATTGTCCTGAAGTTTTGTCCTGAATTTTGACCTCCTGTCCTGAATTTGTGTCCTGAATTTTGACCCTTTGTCCTGAATTTTTACACTCACCGTCCTGAATTTGCACCAATGCCAGTTGGTCACCCTACTATGAAGGGACTGACAATTTGGTGTGCCACCACAATATTCAGGTAGCAACGCACCAATTTTTGTTTTCTGAAGCAAATTTCCAAAGAGGAAGTTTTATCGTATGCTGTGGGGGTCATTATCTTTTTCTGTTCTGTTCAGGTTTTTATATGTTTGGTGGTGGACGGAAAAATAAAGGACATCAGACTGTCTGCTCTAAATTGGGTGTGCAATCTGAATCCCTTATTCCAACAGCCCCTACTCCGATGGGCCATCAGAGTAAGGTTTTCAATGGAAGAAAAAGCGGGGGCACTATTGTTGGAAGACTGATGGTCTGCCTGACACAAAATAGAGAAGGCAGAACAAGGATTTGGCAGACAGGGCACTCAGCCACATCTGAGATGGTGTACCTTATCTGCCAAACTATTGTTACACATTAGAGTGGCGTTCTTTGTCTTAAGCATAGTGTAAACTACATTACCCAGAATACACTGGTAGGGAAATTGGTTGTCTGCGCCCTCAGACTCTGTCATGTGACTTCCTGGGCCTTTAAAGGAAGCTTCACGCCCAGTACAGGTGCTTGGCAATCCAATTCATGAAGGACCACGCCTCTCAGCATCTGTTCCTGTTTCAGAAGCTACCTGGACTCTTGTCAAGCCTGCTGGTAGTCTTTTCTCATCAACGTTCCTGGAGTTACAGAAAGACTTTGCTTTGATTTCTTGATCGCGCTATTATTTATTTTTCTGTATGCATTTATCGCGTGTCGCTCTTTGCTGCATTTGCCATGGACTGTCTCGAGCGGCGAGTCTCAGTGGTGTTCTTTTCCGCCCGACTCGATTTTCTTTATTTCGTGCTGCACGTGCACGGCAGTTTTCTTTCCTTTACTGGCGAGGAGTGCTGCCTTAATTACGGCGGTTATTTTTACTTTTATTATTGCCTCCTAGTCTCGGCGTTTTTTCTTTTGATGTTCCCGCCTGAGTTACGGCGTTTGTTTTCTCTGTTGTTGCCGCCTCTATTTTAGGAGGTAGATTCTGTGGGGCATTATTATTTTTTGCTATGATTATTGTCTTAGTGGCAGCCCACTTTCTTGATGATGGTTATTTTGTAACCCAGGCGCTTTTGGCATTTTCATAGCGCCTTTGTAACATTCGTACAGCTCTTGGACAATTTTTACCCTTTTGGCCCCTCCTGAAGGAATGTTTAATTTTGTATGGACTCTATTGTTTGCATTTTGGGAAGTCTAAATCCTGCACTCATTTATAATCCAGAGTCTGTGTGATTTGGAAACGACACTACCCTGACTTCAAGCACCTTTTATGGTGAGGATCCAGGTACAGCTTATCAACGCCTTCACTTTGAAGTCAACGGTGAGTCTGAGAGAGTGGACAACCAGAGGTGGGACCTAGGTCATGAGAGGTTATAGATGCATAAAATCTGACACGCAGTAAATGATTATCTTTGTTCTCTGTTTCTCTTGTTAGGACATCAACACCTATTGTCGGTACTCTTCAAGGCCCTGCATTCCTGAGAATTCCTTGTTCTTCCTTCACCGTGGTGGTCCTGAGCTGAGTCTTCTCTCCCCTATGGGTAGTTTGCCAGTAATCCGGTCATAGTTGGAGCTGGTTGTACCCTAAGGGAGAGTGGAGGTCCTTCTTCGCTCCCGAGGACTTGGCTTTTCCGCTGAGCGGATTGGAACCGCGACAACTATAAATTAGGCCCATAATCCCCCCGGTATAGCTTGAGACCTCAGAATCTCCAGAAGGTGCGTGTTTTTCCCCAGGCATTCTAAAACTACTTTTCATAAATGAGACAGTTCTACATGTTGAGTGAGTACAATTCTGCACCGATATCCCACCCAATTGTCCCACAGTACAACTCTTGGACAAGCAATGCACTTTACAAATGTCCATCCCAACAAGAGGGCTTTTGAGAAGGCATTAAACGACTTCTCAATAAACAGGTAATCCAACCATATATCAGGTACAGTCATGCAAATGCCAGATCACTACCATTGTTTTATTGTTACAGGAATTAAGCAAGGCAAAGAGAATACAGGTACATTTGAAGCAATATTCCGTTTGTTTTGTGTGTCAAACAAGTATGACTGTACACTGTTACCATTTTCTCATGTCATATCTAAGAAAAGTAAGATAACCCACCACATTGTCACGAGTGAAAGCACGTTTTACATTCGAATAAAGGCCCCAAAAACTTTCTAGGTGGACGTACGCCTGACTTTGCTTCCGACTTGTCTTGGTACGTATTCCACAGCTGGTGTCACCCACTAGTTTCACCTGCTGTTTGCATTTTGGATATTTTGTGGATTTCAGCCTATGCCCATCTCTCTAAACCTTTTATCCAGTCAGACAGCAGCAGGTCATTCAGGGCTTTCCATGCAATAGGAACACGGCACTAACATGTTTTGCAGCACATTTATCAATCTTTCACGCAGTGCAGTGCAGCAAGCCACATAGCTGCACCGTGCTGCATGAAAGAGAAAGGGCAGTAATGCGCCATATTTAACATAATACACGATGCACTCCTTGACTTTCCTAGGGCTGGTGCCCTTTTCGCTGCCTAGCACCAATGCAGGCACCCATCGGCTGTGGTGCAAGGGTCCTTGCGCTGCAGGCAGTATAGTTTTTGTGCGGAAAGGGGCCCCTCCTGCACAAAAAAAATCCTTAGAGGCATTTTCCTCTTTCTAAGTGTGCTGCAGTTGGCCTTGAACTGTGATGATTTTGCAAATCTTGATGCTGTCTTGTACACATTCACACCTTTGGGCGTTGCCTAAAGGTCTCTGATTGCTGCTTTTTTAAACTCAGATGGTTGAGCGCTGTCTCTGAAAATCGTATTTGAAGTCAGTAACAGGTATTCCTCAGGAAGCGCCTTGTTTCTACCTTTTAATGGGTGGTTCCTTAATCTAGGGGTGTTTCCAAATTGTGGGTGTTTTGAATTATTTTCGTTGAGAAAAGCTAGCGATCAAACATTGAAGTTTTATATCTTTGTACAGCAGCTCGGATCCAGAATGGTGGTGAGTGATGCTCTGCAGCACCTGGATGTAAAAACCCACTACCTCCACAGAAGGCCATCAAAGTCCACTCTCAAGATCGGGCTGAAAAATCTGAGGAAGCAAAGTTGAGAGATGGACTATAATCATTGCCTGAAGTCAGCCTGTTTGTACCCGTTTGTAAGACTTTTCCAGAGAATGGCATGTAAAACGGAGTATGACTATGAAGGTACAATGGGGCATATTCACAAGAATGTGTGGTAACTACCGCAAGAGTAGCGTAACGCAACTTTCAATATCGCAGCCCAGCACGGGAAAATAACCCCGTGACAACGTGGAATTCACAACAAAGCGGTAGCAAGTGATAGTCTGCCAAAACCGCGGACAATTTCCGCGATCCAACCACCACGACGGTGATAAAACCACAACACCAAAAAAAATGCGATGGGCCAAAGCGAGATGAGGAAATCAGCGATATGCAGCACCAGGCCTGCAGCACACACATGGCAGATGGGAAAAATCCCCATAAAAGTAGGAAAAAAACACCCAAACACAAACTGACCAACACCCAAGCACCAGGGAGGCAGCCGGAGCAGGCGCAGAGGAGGAGCGCAACCGCACAAGCACCCTGGACGACCAGCCTGGGACCTTGGGGACAGGGAAGGGCAAGGACAAGAAGACGAGGAAGACGAAGTTCAGTCCACAGGCGAACAGGCTCATAGTCACGGAGGTGATGGAACATCATCAACAACTCTTCGTCACCTCCAAAGTGTCATTGGGCACCAAAACTGGAATATGGTGGGGACATCGTCGACAAGGTGAATGCCATCCGAGAGCACAAGCGGACAATGGATAAAGTCGAGGCGATGGAATGACATCAAGCGGAACACCAAGGAGAAACTCTCTGCCAACCAGAAGGCAGCAACGCAGACTGGAGGTGGAGCCCAGCGCCACAGCTGGAGCTTGATGACACAGAGGAGCTGGTGTGGACAGTCATCAGTGTGGAGACTGTGGCTGGAGTCGGGGAGCGGACACTGCTCGACAGGACACAACTGCAACAGGGTGAGTGACCACCAGGTACAGGGGGACGGGTGGGCACAATGGAACACATGCACAATCGAGCAGGGCACAGTACACACCCACAATGACCCTGGCTCCTCGACCAGACCTACAGTCACAATGTACAATGCCATGCTGTCTGAATGTCAACATGTACCATGCGGCTACATACATGTGGACACATTGTAACACACAATCTCCCCTTCACATCGCAGGGGCATCGTCAACACCTCCTGCAGAGCAGTCCCAGCCACTCTTCACTGATGACGACGACAACGCCAGCATCGACACCCAAACCATCCAAGACATCATTGACCTCATCTGCCACTCATCTCCAGGATCAGGGCTAGGGGTGGGCGGAATTTGCATAGTCGGTAAAAAATCTCCGCGAGTACGCAGAAATTCCACGAGTATGCAGAAATTCCGTAAACACACGGAATTGCTTGTTCTCAATGCTTCTTTTTTCCTGTTCACAAATGCTGTTTTTGTGCTCAGGGGGAAATATCTCGCAAAAACACATTATGAGGACGAGAACAAGCAAAAAACGTCCACAAAGCCGCAGAACGCAGAATTTTGGGCTATTCCGCATTCTCTGCGGAACGCGAAATTACCCAATTTCCGCAAATTCTGCGAGCGGAACGGAATTTACCGCCCAGGCCAAATCAGGGCAGCCCAGCTACATCAATGAGTCCCCACCTACCACCTAAAAACCACCCAGCAGGAGGCACCCACAGCCCCAGCACTCTCCCAAGACCCCCAGGAACAACACATGGCCTTCCAACGCCATGTGCTGGAGTGCCAGAGGGAGACTGCTGAGCAGGTGCGGGTGGGCTTCGGCATCATGGCTGCCAAACTGGACGCCATCCTAGGGTGTGGCAGGCGCATCCACTCAGGTACCTGATGTGTCAGTGGCACACAGTGCTGCAGCCGGTACTGGAACACCCACAGGCAGGGCAGAGCACACATCCGGGGATGAAGATGTGGATGAGTTTGTGATCAGGAAGCACTAGCATTCATTTCCGCCACCTGGCCTGTTTCTGCTTGGTATTGCACATGGCCTCATGACCTTCCACTGATCCCCGAGACACACCGATGCACTCACCTTGGACAACGACATGGGCTGTCACATCCTGTTCGACCAATGACACGGCGGACAGACTGCGGACTGTACCCTTCCCTTCCGCAGGACTAGTCATCCCCAGATGGACTCTGGCTGGCCCTCCACGTGCCCATATTGTGTAGTGTGCTCGGCATTGCCCTGTACCGCTCAAGCTGCATAAGTGCACAGGATGTGCAATAAACATCCAGTGACGCACTGCTGTGTCATGTCTTTCATCAGTCATTTATGCATGTGTGGATGAATGTAGGGACAGTGATTTCCCTTGCGTCAATGTTGCCCATCCTGTGGGATGCCAGTCAGAGGGTGCTACATTGCATATTGTGTACTGGGTTCCGTGGACACTACAATAGGGGCACACACATAACTCACTTCCTTGTCCAGACATGGACTGAACCACGCCCAGAGCCCACGAGTCATTGTTGCAAGCCCTGGGCTGGTCCGGCGTACAGCAGGCCAGACCACTCCATTTACGCTCCGAGGGGGGCCCTCATTGCTACCTGTCGGAGGGGTACTCGCTGGTGGTGTGCAGGTCACTGGTCTAGTTGTCAGCATGTCACAGCCATTCCCACACCCATCCAGCACAGGCGCCACAGGCCATGTGACTCCGCCAACATAAGGGGCCAACAACGTCACATTCCCCTCTTCCGGTGGTGACTGGATGACAGACGCTCCACGGTTCTCAATCATAAATGGCCCATGAGTTGTTGCGCACGGGGTTGGTGGCACCCAAGGCTTTGCGTTCGGAAAGGGCCTACCACCATGTGGGGCTGACTGGAATTGCACAGGGTTAGTGGCCCCTGAGGCTTTGCGTATAGTAAGGGCCTACCACCACGTGGCACTGACTGGGGTTGCACAGAGTTAGTCGCACCCAGAGCATTGCGGCCGGCACAGGTACCCCGCCACGGGACAGTGACTTTGTGTGCACTGAGTCAGTGGCACCTTAAGCTGATGAGCGGGTGGGCAGCCTGCGATGATGCCCCGTCCCAGCGGTCCGGACAACTCATGTTTCGTGCGCCCTGCTGGACCGCAGTGTAGGCCGGGTACACTGGTATGTCCTATGCTCTGGAGTAATCAAGCCCCAGCACCAGTAGTGAGTCCTGGTGGCCTGCGGAGCATGGCTACATGGTGTGGAGCGTGCCATGTCCGCGGGTCCTGGGCTTGTGGCCTGCAGCGGCACTTGGTGGGCTATCCTGTCTACACGCTGGTGGCGGAAGGTGAGCAGTGAGGCCTGGGTGTGCATGGGCGGGCATGCTCCGATGGGCGGCGGGAGGGGTACCTCTGCCTGGGTGGGCATGCTCCGATAGGCGGCAGGAGGGTTGCCTCTGCCTGGGTGTGCATGGACGGGCAGGCACTGTTGTCTTGTGCAAGTGTGTGTACTGTGCCAGTCATGTATCTGGACTCTGCTTCAGATGACTGCTCTGACTCAGATGTGTGACCTGGTGAGCTGCTATATATACCGGCAAGTGGTTGGAGACACACTGGTGGCAGCAGGTGAGCAGTGTGGCCTGGGTGCGCAAGGGTGGCACTCTCTCTCCCTCTCTTCCTCTCTCTCTCTTTCTCTCTCTCTCTCCCTCTCGTCCTCTCTCCCTCTCTCTTCCTCTATCCCTCTCTCCCTCTCTCTTCCTCTCTCTTTCTCTCCCTCTCTTCCTCTCTCTCCCCTCTTCCTTTCTCCCTCTCTCCCTCTCTTCCTCTCTCTCTCTCTCTCACCCTCTTCCTCTCCCCCTCTCTTCATCTCTCTCCCCCTCTTCCTCTCTCTCTCTCTCTCCCTCTCTTCCTCTATCTCGCTCTCCTTCGCTCTCTCTCTCTGTCGTTTGATGTGCGCAGGACACACCTTCTCATCATGTTTTTTGTCTTGCAAGCTGTGACCTACGGAGTGTCCCGAGGGGAGCCGCCATGTGTCTTCATTTCATTTCGGTGTTAATTTTAATAAAGTTTCATTTGTTGCTACGAAAGTGAATGTGTGATGCTCATTTCTGTGGTGACACATGCATTTCACCAGTTGTGATTGTGCGATATCAAGCAGATTATGTTGTACATGTATTTGTGTAGCTGATGTGGCATGTCTTTGTTCGGGGGCAGGGAGGGTTGCGGTGGGTGTTGTGGCCCTCTTGGGGGTCCGGGCCGCATGATGAGTGGCTCCATGACATCTGTTGCACTTCCGATGTGGCCCTGGGCTGTGCTCCCTTTTGTGGTGTTGGCTGCCGTCCGACTTTACACAAGGTCAGAGCAGGTGTAGATTTCCTGCTACTAACACGCCTTATTGACGGTTTTGTGTTTTTATCGCCGATCTGGCTGCTCGTTGAGAATGTTGAGAAGTGGTGTTGTCGCGGCTTTTGGCACGGGACTGACCACTCTGCATCTCATTAGCGATAGTTGAGGGTGTCCTCTGTGGCGATGTTTTTTGCGGCTGCTATCGTGGGTAAACTGGTGCTGTGGGCTGTTAGCACCAGCTTGTGAATGGGGAGGTAAATTTATCACGCCTGTGGCTGCGATAAAGTGCCATTAATGAAAGCGATAAAACTCCGTGTGAATATGCCCCAATGTCTTAATAAGTGATGAGAGATTAAGCTGCAGATAAGGTTTGGCCAAAACATAACTATAGAGGAACTAACATTGTCAGTTCTGCCTTAGTCCAGTCAAAAATGTTACCCAGGCAGTATTTGTATGGCCACAACTACTTCAGACCAATATTTCTTAAGCAATAAATTTATTCTTTTTTGATGTTATGTCACTTTCATATCAACCAGAGATAGTTAGTATTTGCAGTCGACCTTTAAATTTACTTTACCATAGTTTTAGAAAATGTATATTTATTAAAAAAAAGGTTTTTACTCTTATCTATGATTAACCTCAACCTATCCATCCTCTTATCCATGATGTATGTCTGCATCTCCATATCTTCATCCATGATATACCACTCTGCATCAGTCCTTTTACCCATGATGCAGCGTTACATTTCTATCCTTTTGTTCATGGTGTAACTCTACCTGGCATCCCTTGCTCCATGATGTACCCCTATGTATCAGCCCCTTTACTCATGATGTACCTCTGTGTAACCACCCCCCCCCCTTTATACATGATGTATTACCATCTCTCCATCTCTTTATTCAAGATATACCACTATGTATCAATTCCCTTTATACATGATGTAGCACTATCTTTCCTAATGTACTTCTACCTATCCATCCTTTCATATTCAAGATGTACTTCTACCTATGGATCACCTTATTCATAACATACCACTATCTAATCACCCCTTTATCCATGATGTACATCTACCTGTCCATCGTTTTATCCATGATGTACCTCTATCTGTCCATCCTTACAGCCATGATGTACCACTATGTATCAATCCCTTTATCCATGATGTACCACTACCTGTCCATCCTCTTATCCATGATGTACCTACATATCATGCCTTTTATCCATTCTGTACATCTACTTATCTATTGTCTAATCCATGATGCCCCTCTACTGACCCATTCCTTTATTGTGATGTATGTCTACTGGCCCCTCCATTTACCCATGATGTACCTCTACCAATTGGTCCCATTGTGTATGACGTACCTCTGTTTATTCCCCCCGCCCCTTTATTCACAATTAGCCTTTGCTTGTCCGTCCTCTTAACCATAGTATAATTCTATGTAGCCCCCCTCTCACAAAGATATTCCTCTACGGATGTTTCCTTTATCCATAAAGTACTTCTTCTAATTAGTTTTTTGCAGTTTCATATAGTGCAATCTAAGGCGCTGCAGTTCTTTATTTGAGCACCAATTACATTACACAAGGTCAGATTTTTTTTTTTTTTAGGTACAGAGAGATTAAGTGATTTGCCCAGTCACAGGATGTTGAGCCGATGTTGGCACTCGAACCTGGTTCCCCTGTTCCAAAATCGGCAGCTCTGGTTGTAATGCCACATCCTCTCCCGAGCTCCTATCGATCCCTTAATCCATGTTGTAAGTATCGATCCTTGCCATTAGCCACGATATAATCCATCCCTTTGTCCATGATTTCCCTCTAGCTACACATTCCCATAACCATGATTTACACTTACGTCTCCTTCCCTTAATCTATGATGTACCTCTGCCTATCTCCCACCTAATCAATGATGCAAATCTATCTATTCATCATCTTCTCCATAATTTACTTCTAACGATCCTTTCCTTTATCTGCGATGTACCTCTACCTATCAACCCATTTATCCATCATATACATCAATTTGTACATCCTCTTATCCACAATGTATATTTACCCATGATCCACGCCTTTATCCATGATGTACCTCTACCTATCCTTCCCCTTACTCATCATGTACCGCTACCTCTCCAATCTTTTATTCAAGATGTTCCTCCACTTATCCATCCTGTTATCCATGATGTGCCCCCACCTATCCAGCCTTTTATCCATGATGTACCTCTACCTATCCAGCCTTTTATCCATGATGTACCTCTACTTACCCATCCTCTTAACTGTGAACCCATGGTACTACCTATCCACCCATCTGTCCCTCATGTACCCCTCTGTATATACCCTCTTATCCTTGATATACCTCTACCTACACACCCCTGTATCCATGATGTACTGCTACCTATCCACCATCTTATCCAGTGTATCCCTTTCTTATTGTGTTCCATGTCATTGCTGTGCCTCTGAGTGTCTCTACCCTTATCCATCATGTACCTCCATGTAAATATCCTCTTATCCATGGTATACCGCTGCTTACCCATACTCTTATCCGTGAATCCCAGATCTGCCTCTACCTATCCACCCATCTGTCCATCATGTACCCCTCTGTATATACCCTCTTATCCTTGATATACCTCTACCTACACACCCCTGTATCCATGATGTACTGCTACCTATCCACCATCTTATCCAGTGTATCCCTTTCTTATTGTGTTCCATGTCATTGCTGTGCCTCTGAGTGTCTCTACCCTTATCCATCATGTACCTCCATGTAAATATCCTCTTATCCATGATACACCGCTGCTTACCCATACTCTTATCCGTGAATCCCAGATCTGCCTCTACCTATCCACCCATCTGTCCATCATGTACCTCCATGTATACATACTCTTATCCATGATATACCGCTGCTTACCCATACTCTTATCCGTGAATCCCAGATCTGCCTCTACCTATCCACCCATCTGTCCATCATATATCCTCTTATCCATGATACACCGCTGCTTACCTATACTCTTATCTGTGAACCCTTGATCTGCCTCTACCTATCCACCCATCTGTCCATCATGTACCTCCATGTATACATACTCTTATCCATGATACACCGCTGCTTACCCATCCTCTTATGCGTGAAACCCTGATATACCTCCACCTGCCCACCCTTTTATCCATCTCTATGAATATATCCGCCTATCCATCATATACCTCTACCTACACACCCCTGTATCCATGATGTACTGCAACCTATCCACCATCTTATCCAGTGTAGCCCTTTTTTATTGTGTTCCATGTCATTGCTGTGCCTCTGAGTGTCTCTCCCCTCATCCATGATGTGCCTTCACCCGCCTGTGTTCCTTGCTGAGCAGCGTCTTTGTGTTGCGCGTGGCGTGCCTTTATGGAGGATTGTCCCGTCTCTCCCTCCTTGTGAGTCAGTATCCTTCTCTGCCTTGTCTTCTACCCTCACGCTTCTTTCATCCTCCCTCACACCGCCTTTTCTAGGGGGGAAGGTATGGGACCCCTTCTCTTCCCCCACAGTACACCTTGCCTCACTGACACCTCTCTTACACAGAGTACACCTCTACAGCACTCTCAGCCAGCTGCCCCAGTACATTCTACCCACTTGCATCCCCCCAACGCCCCCCACCCTGGCCCAAGCTGGCGCGAGCGGTGTCACTAGCACAGAGCAGGTCTGACATCTTAACACTGGCTGCAGAGAGGGAACCTGGACTCCTTTCTGGGCTAATTCCAGGCTATTCAGCGGATGCTTTGTACTAAAAGGCGCCAGAGCGAGGGCTGTGATTCTGCCCAGCTCAGCAGGGAGGGCCGCAATGCAGCCATTTAACCTCCGGACTTCCATCTGCAATCACAGGCCCCGGCTGTGTGTCCCAGGGAAGGGCTCATTGACTCTATGCACAGCCTTTCCTCACACCGGGGACCCCCATTCGATGAACTCCCCCCTCCTTCCCATACCACACTCCCCTTTACTCCTTTCCTCCCGCCTGTACGCACACCCTTTCATCTCTGCTTATTCCTCTTCCTACCTTACAACTTGTTTTTGAACGTTTTTTTGTTTTCCATTCTAGATCTCTACTCCGTTATCCTTTTCCCCCTCTGTTTTTAAACTATCTATTTTAACACATTAGGCCCTCATCTCTCTAACCATCTCTGCTCGTTTCCACCTTTTTATCACCTTTAATTATTTCCTTCATGTCTGGTTCTCCCCTTTATCTTTTTCCTTTTCAACTTTTGGTCTTCTATAAAATCCTCTTTCCTCTCCTAAGCCCTCACCCCTCACCTCTCTTTCCCTGTTTATCTGGTAAAACTTGTATCTATCCACCCATTTGAATGTCCTAAAAGTTATATGAAATGGCATTAAGTAGACCTGGAATTTAAGAATTTATATTAGATTCCATGCGTCAGGTTCGGCTCTGATCAACATGCCCAGAATCATGTGGACAGTGTCCACTGCGCATGACCAAAGGCTGTGCCCAATGGGTACTTGGGCAGGAATACTGGTGACAGGGTGTGGCATTTGACCACACTGTGGGCCTTATTTATGAGCCCTGCGTCACTTTTGTGCTGCCTTTGCATCACTTTTTGTGACACAGCGGCGGCGTAAATAATGCGCCATGTTGCGCCCTATTTATGAAGTGATGCATCTAGACAGATGCATCACTTCGTAAACCCCTGCACTACATTATACCTGCAACGTTACGTTCTCAATCCAGAGCCACTGAACAGCAGAGCCACAGAACCACAGAGTCACAGAACCACAGAGCTACAGAACCACAAAGCCACAGAACCACAGGATCACAGAACAGCAGAGCCACAGAGTCACAGAGTCACAGAACCACGGAACTACAGAGACACAAAACCACAGAGCCACAGAATCACAGAGCCACGGAATCACAAAACCTCAGAGGCACAGAACCACAGAGCCATAGAGCCACAGACCCACATAACTACAGAGCCACAGAAGCACAGAACCACAGAGCCACATAACTAGAGTGACAGAACCACATAGTCACTGAACCACAGACCTGCACAGCTTCTGAACCATGTGCCAGATGCATTGAGGCAAATTGTGATCGCAAACAGTGAAATTCACAGAATTTCACCGTTTGCGATCGCAAAATCATAGTGTGCAAACCCACTTGCAAAATAAGGAATCACAAAATTTGCAATTCCCTATTTTGCGCACGCAATCATAAGATCGCAATTTGCGATTCCCTAAATGGTATTCTAGTAGCCATCGCAAATTGCGATATTGCTTTAAGGAATCGCAAATTACCACCAACTTCAAGTTGGTGGTAATTTGCGATTTCCTAGAAATATGCACTTTTTTGCGTTTTTCAAAGTGCCATGTGGCTCACATACATGCCCTTAAGCCAAGTATGTGCACACATGCACATTTCAGGGGTGCAGCAGGGTGTCCTTTTGGAACCCTTGCATCCTTGAAATTGCATGCGCAATTTGCGAGTACCTATTGGTTACTCGCGAATTACACATGCAATTCCCATTCATTCCTATGGGCCTCTTGGCCCATAGAAATGAATGGGAAGCCATTCCTTTTTTGCGACTCGCAATTTTCGAGTCGCAAATAAGGAATGCGCAGGAATCGTAAAATATTAGCAAATTCATACATACATTGCATTTTTTGCGAGTCTATAATAGCGAATCGGTAAAATTCGCTATTATACCTCGCAAAATGTAATGTTGATACATCTGGCTCCATATGCCATAAGAATGACCTCACACACCATGTCCCACATGACCTAATGGATGACATCACTGGAAACTCACATGACCAGTGAAGTATGTTGTATGTATTTAGAGAAGAAGGTATCCAATACATACCTATGACGTAGTGGGTTCCCTCCACAGGAAATAAGGAGGAATAAGTGAAGGTTCTCATGTTGTTAATAAGCTAGTAGAACAATACCAGACAACTTCCTCACAGCTGCTCCAGTTCAAATACAAACATTCCCCTTTGGAACAGCTCTCTGCCCGAGACATTCTACTGAAGATGACATCATGTGGTCTGAGTTACCACACACTTCCCTTTTCCCAAAAACCAACCCACACCCAAAACACGTGTATGACTCAGAGTAAAGAAAACAAAGTCAAAATATATGTTAGACGCAAACAATAATACAAAAACATGAGTAAATAACAGGAAAGCTGAGAGTCACTACTCTACATACAAACAAAATGTACAGCACCGTTGTACAGCACTACCTTATAATCTACTATAAGCTTCTAAATACATAAATGCTTTTACAATTCTTTGGCTTCTCCTCACTTCAATCTGAGATCCCTTTCCACTACTGCTCACACCATCACTACCATCACACAATGTCAGCAGTCCTCCTTTAACTCCAAAGACAACCACTATATTCAAGTTACAAACACGTGAATCCACCACCATGACAGAATTTCTGAACAGATTGACTACATTAATGGGGTTCAGGAAGTGCACCTCCTGAACATTTCTGAGTTTTTCATTTTTACCCAATCACCAACCTTCACTTTTGTTACCTTCACTCCTTTTTTATCATCAACCCATTTCTTTCTCTCTTTCACGTTTCTTACTTCTCTTTCCCACCAATTCTTCTGTTCACTAGCCATCCCCTCACATGTTGCAATGACCCACGTAGGAGATATCAAACTGCTTGGTTACCTTTCGCTAAACAACTCAAACAGAGTTTTCCCCATTACCAATTGTGGCAGCAAACGATACACTTCAACTCTCCAATTACCCTCACTCTTCACTTTAACTCACAACGCATGGCAATCTGAATGGATTTTTTCAACACCCTATTATAACGCTCCACCATACCATTAGCCTCACAATGATATTAGGCACATTTCTTCACCAGAAAATCCTCCATCTCCTTAGAAACCAATGGAACTTCATTATCTTTCAGCAAAACTTGTGGTGTTTCCTCTCTCCCAGAGAAATTCCTCAGAAATGAAACAACTTGCCTAGTTTCAAAGGCTACCTCAGGCCAACGAGAAAACATATCCATAAGAACTAATATGTAAGTTGCTCTACCTTTTTTTCAGAGTTTTATATAGCGCGAACCAGACCCGAGAAATCAGGTATCAGAGTGCTTTACATGAGCACCAGTTTCGTTACAGACGGACACATTCATTTTTGTTAGGCACGGGGAGATTAAGTGATTTGCCCAGAATCACAGGATGTTGAACGTCTTTGCCGAGACTCGAACCCGGTGCCCCAGCATCAAGGTCGACTGCTCTAGCCGTAAGTCTACATCCTCTTTGTCCACGGCCATTTCTTTCCAGGGACTACTAGGCAAATCCATAACCACCATGGGTTGAGTCCGAGGTTTTGGAGTCTTCTCACCTAACAAGCATTGCATGCAATCCTTTATGAAGCTTTAAACTTCCACATCCATTCTGGTCACCAAAAAGCAATCCTCAATCTCTCCTTGGTCTTAGAGATCCCTAGATCCCCCTTATGAGCTGTAACCAACAATTCACCCCTCAAAGACGCAGGAGGAACAAACCTTGTTCCTCTGAAAAGCAATCCCTGTTTTTTAGACCAGTTATCCTTCACGTTCCAAAATTTCCCACATTCAACACCGCCATTACTCTTACTTCTCCATCCACAGTTCAACAGTTTAAAAACTTCCTTTAACACCTCATCACCTTTTATTAAGTTGACCCTCCCATATATTGACAGTGGTAGATTCTTCCACATGGCTAGGTTCCTGTCCACTTCCTTCATAACTTGCTTCAAGTTGCAAAGGGGGATCTCATCAATGTTGTCAACAATTGTTATCCCCAGATATTTAATCTCAGAACAAACTCTACTGCCCCATCCAGCCATGTTCCAACACAATACTTCCGTTTTCGCTAAATTAACAAGATATCCAGACAATACACCGAACTCAGCAGTTGGTTGTTCTATTCTTAACAGCGTTTGCTTTGGGTCAGAAGTGTAGACTACAATGTCATCTGCATATAATGCAATTTTGCTATGCGTCGGAAGCTGGTAAATTGGTATAATCGTATCATCTGTTCTTAATTTATGTGCAAGTGGCTCCATATATATGTCAAAGAGAAGGGGGGACAGGGGACAACCCTGTCTCGTCCCCCTCTTGATTTTGAAACCCCTAGTCAAACCACCATTTAACAGAATTTTAGCAGTGGGCTGCTCGTATAACTTTTGCACTATCTAGATGAAATTAGGACAAAATCCCATTACGTCTAGGACCGCCCACAAGAATGACCAACACGCCCGATCAAAAGCCTTGGCAGCGTCTATTGTGATCACCGCCAACGGAATTGATCTTGCAACTGCTAAATCGATAGTCTCTATTAATGAAAGTGTAAGTTCTTGTATCTGTCTCTTGGAGACAAACCCTTTCTGGTCAGGATGTATCAATTGTGGTGCCACCTTAGCCAATCTCCCCACCAGTATACCAGTGTAAATTTTTAGATCAATATTTAATAGAGAGATTGGTCGATACGAGTCACCATTTCTCGGATCCTTAGCCGGTTTTAAGATTAACATAATTATAGCCTCATTCCATGAGATTGGAATTCTCTCCCCCTCCTTGTATATAGAGTTCAAAAGGGTCAAAAGGGTCATCATTTCTGGAACTATCTCTTCTGATATCAGTTTGTAGACCTCAACTGGAAACTGAATCGGGGCCTGCCGCCTTGCCATTCTTCATATGCTTTAGTTGTTCTCTTATCTCCTCCTTAGATATCGGAGAATTGACCCTATCCCTCCCTTCTGCAGTTAAGACCGTGAGGCCGATGTTACTCAGCCAGCTCTTTATGGTCTCTGCATCAGGTCTTTCTGACTGTATATAGTTCTGAGAAAATTGTTACCATACTTTCCTGCATTACCTCCTCATTGTTAGTAACATCCCCCTCAGGAGTTATGACCAACTCTCTAATATGATTTCTCTCCCTGTCTGCCCTCGCCTTCCAGGCTAACAAAGCTCCAGCTTTTTCTCCGTACTCAAAATGCTGCTTACATCTTGCCTCCCACCTTTCTCTGCTCTGTTTCCAATTTCAACCTATAACTCAATCTAGCTTCATCCAGCTTTTTTGCTGTCTCCTCCTTACAGTGTGTGTCCTGCTGCGCCCTTCCTTCCAACACCCCAATCTCTTCCTCCAATTTTTGTAGTTCGGCTCGCTCCAATTTATTTTTATAGGATGCCTGGTTTTGCAAGACCCCTCTAGTATAGGCCTTAAAGGTGTCCCATATAACTCCAATTGGTTCTGATTTAGCATTAATCAGAAAAAAATCAACCGTTTTTTCCTTCAGTGTGGCAGCTACGCATGGATCTAGTAAAATAGCTCTCTTCAGTGTCCAACTACCACATTTCCTTACACTAATCTCCCCCAGTGTAATGCTAACCAAGTTGTGGTCCGATATGTGTCCAGGGGATATGTGCACATCCTTTATTTTCCCTGCCCACTCTCTATCAACCAGTATATAATCTAACCGGGAAAAATGATGGTACTTTTTACTGTGGAAAGTGTAGGCTCTTTTACACTTCATTAGATGTCTTCAAGCATCCACCATTCCCAGCTCTATAAGCATGTGTTTAAGAGCCTGCCTTTCGGTGCTTGGGCCTGCACCCCACTCCTACTTGTGGATCTGTCCAATGTTGGATCTAAGAGAGTATTAACCCCTTCAGTGCCCGCCCCTTTCCCCGCTCTGTGCCGGCCGTTGCATTAGCGGGCGGGGTCTATGACGAGCTGGACTCGTCATGGGCACAGCGCAACCGCGGCCCATGACGAGTCCAGCTCGTCATGGGCACTGAAGGGGTTAAAGTCTCCTCCTATAACTATAGGTGATGATTTCTCTACCAATCTCAATTGCAGATCCACTAAATATTGGGGATCATCCGTATTTGGACCATAAAAACCGACACATACAAACTCAGAACCCGAGCATTTAAGAGTGCCCATTACCCATCTCCCCGAGTCATCAGTGTTAGAGGCGATCAGAGCTACTCCTGACCCTTTCCTAACAATTATAGCAACACCTTTCGAATACTCTGGTTGGTTTGATGCTACATAACTCTCTATCCAATTATATTTGGAAAACAACCCCCTACTCTCATCTGCCGTTATATGGGTTTCCTGTATAATACAAACTTTGGCTTTCAAATCTTCTAGATATCCCATTACCATCATTTGTCTATTTTTTTACCTTAACCCGTTTACTTTCCATGTTATGATTTTGACTTAATTATCTATTCCTGCCATTTATTATCCTGTGTTGACGCCCCTTGTACCTGAGGATCCCTAGATTTTTAGTTTCCAGATAAGACCCAGCTGAAGTATGTGATATGACAAATCTGTCTAATGAGGACTTATTTTTTATTTTCTCCCACTGCACCCTACCTAGTGCACCCTTAACCCCCCCCCCCATGGGAACCCTCCACAGACTATCAGGCATAAGGCCGATTGAACCACAAGTAGGAGGAGCCCAATCTAAAAAAAAGAACAATTTATCTTTGTGCCCCCCGTGGCCCCCATTACCTTGTCACCTCGCGGTGATAATTATGTACCTAATAATGTTAAGTGTAATTATGTACCTAGATTGTGTGATATTTTCCCCTCACTTCTGTATTCTTTATTTATTTGTTTGTTGTTTCTCCAAGAGTTTGGTATATATCTAAGTTTCATAACTTTTTAGAATGACAGCTCGTCATCTCGGAGTCCCCTCTCCCTTTATGGAATCAATCAATCTGTCTGCCTCCTCTACTGTCCGTATATTACTCATTTGATTGTTCCACATAATTATTAACATAGCTGGGAATTTTAATTGAGCCTTGGCCCCTAGCTTGTTAAGTTCTCCCATTCTTTTGCCCAGTTCCCATTGTTTCTGGTCTGTTGCATGACATGCATCTGATCTAATAGTGAACTGAGTGGAGTGCCCCGAACTACATATGGGCCATTTCTCAAGGCAGCCAACAAGATGGCTTCCTTTACAAAATAAGAGAGAAAATTAATAAGAAATTTCCTTGGCTTAAGACGTTGAGGAGTTCTCTTAAATGGGTCTCTATGAACCCTAACCCTGGGCATAATACTATGTTTCGCTCACTACCACTATACATAGCACAGTGCAATATCAACAACACCCACAAATGCTTTGATAAAACAAATTTACATACTAAATAGCATATAACCAGTTCACAAAAGTGAACTGTAATTGAAAATATTAGGCAATGAGAAATGTGATGATTTTGGGGTCCCCCCCTTACCTGGGGGAGGACCAAGCAGATGCCTTGAACACAAAGAAGCATATCATGCTGGTGAACGATTCAGTGGTGGTCCCTTCCTCCTAGGACCACCCCAAGCACAGTTATGGGCAAAAATACAATCCCAACCAAAGGTCCTGCAAAGCATTATGGAACGAGATTAGCGGTGGGCAGTGAATATTAGTGTCCAATATCAAAATAATTCTACAAAGAGCTGCAGTTCAACTAGTCGTTACTAGATGTCCCTCACGAGTCAAATGCAAAAGCATTGAAATTATTATTAAATCAAGCTGCAGTTCAACTAGTCGTTACTAGATGTCCCTCACCAGTCAAATGCAAAAGCATTGAAACCCTTTCATGAAGCTTTTGCATTTGAATCGTGAGGGACATCTAGTAACGACGAGTGGAACTGCAGGTTGCTGTAATAATGAAGCAGGCGTAAGGAAAGTAGCGATAACAGGGGTTATCCCTACTTTTCTTGCCGCTATGCTTCATAGCGTGGGGCTTGATGATAGGAGAAATGTTGCTTAGCGACATTTCTCCTGTCATGTCAGGTCGGGAACGCTCACTTTGCATCTCATTAGAGATGCAAAGCTGGGCGTTAGGAATTCCTACGCTAACGCAAGTTTTCACGCGTTAGCCTGAGCTTGCTAATTAGGCGATAAAAATTTTCGCCGCTTTTCGGCCGAAAACAGCTGCAAAAGCGGTGATAATTCTATCGCCTCGCCTTGCTGATATGCCCCTTAGGGGCATATCAGCAAGCTGGCGATAAAAAAGTATCGCCGCTTTAGCGTCCGTTTTCGGACGAAAAGAGGCGATAATCTTATTGCTTAAACAGCAAATATGCCACACCTCGTGTCAACAGTACTCTCATTATTTTAGTCTTGCTTACAAAATTTGGAACAAACTTGTAGTATTCCACTATCCCCAAAATCTTCAAAAGATCCTCCTTGTTCGTGGTCAAAGGCAGTCTTCGGATAGCAAACACAAGGAGATGAAACCTGAAACGTTTCAGACACTCACCCCCATCCATCATCGTTCTTTAGCTCACTTCCCCACCCCAGTTCAGACTCAGCCATATGCAAAGCAGTCTTGATCTTATGCCTCATGGGAACAGTCCAGCTCAAACTGCCAAGTCAGGTCTTCCCCGGAACGGAAACAAGCATCCTGGGCCTGGTTTCGGGGTAACACCCCATATCAGCCAGGCTAGCTTGATTTCAGTGGCAAAGGGACCAAGGGACCAAGGGACCCACGTCATAGATCTGGGTTGAATCCATCATCGTCCTTTAGCTCACTTCGCCAACCCTGTTCAGACCCAGCCACATGCAAACCAATCTTGACCCTGCCCATCATTGGAAAAAGTTCAGCCCGAACTGCCAAGCCAGGTCTTCCCTGTACCAGAAACAAGCATCCTGGGACTGGTTTGGGGGTAACAGTCCTCATCAGCCAGGCTAGCTTGAATCCAGTACCAAAGTGAGCAAGGGACCAATGTCTGGGCATACCCAGCCAACTTAGAGCGAACAGAGCAAACACAAGGAGATGATGGACGGAGCGCTGAAACTTTTCAGGCACACTCCAAGTCACAGATCTGGTTTGAATCCATCATTGTTCTTTAGCTTACTTCGCCACCCCAGTTCAGACCCAGCCATATGCAAATCAGTCTTGACCCTGTGCCTCATGGGAACAGTCCAGCCCAAACTACCAAGACAGGTACTCCCTGGAATGGAAACAGGCATCCTGGGACTGGGTTCGGGGTTTAGCTTAATTCCAGTGGCATGGAGAGCACGGGACTCACGTCTGAGCATACCCGTACCACTCAGGGTGACAAATGCAAAAAGAACTATTGATGGACAGAATGCAGAACAATGTCATACATTCACCCCAGTATAGAGATCTTTGCCTAAATCCATTGTTTTTTTGCTCACCATGCCATTCCAGTTTGGACCCAGCCATATGCAAATCAGTCTTGACCCTGTGCCCAATGGGAACAGTCCAGCCCGAACTGCCAGGCCTGGTCCTCACTGGACTGGAAACAAGCATCCTAGGACCGGTTTTGGGGTGTCACCCCTCTTCAGCCATAATAGCTTGATTCCAGTGCCGTGGAGAGCACGGGACTCACATCTAAGCATACCCGTCCCACTCAGGGTGACAAATGCAAAAAGAACTATTGATGGACAGAATGCATTTGGTATCACCCATGTGCAGTGGCACCCTCAGCACATGCCTTACCCTCACTCTGCCCCACCTTTACAGAGTGCAGAGGCATCTGCTGCCCATTTACAGTGGCGCCCTCGTCACACGCCTTACCCTCACTCTGCCCCACCTTTACAGAGTGCAGAGACGTCTGCTGCTCAAGTGCAGTGGCGCCCACGGCACACGCCTTGCGCTCACTCTACCACACCTTTACAGAGTGCAGAGACGTCTGCTGCCCATGTGCAGTGGCGCACTTGGCACATGCCTTACGCTCACTCTGCCCCACCTTTACAGAGTGCAGAGACGTCTGCTGCCCATGTGAAGTGGCGCCCTCAGCACATGCCTTACGCTCACTCTGCCCCACCTTTACAGAGTGCAGAGATGTCTGCTGCCCATGTGAAGTGGCACCCCCGGCACACGTCTTACGCTCACTCTGCCACACCTTTACAGAGTGCAGAGATGTGTGCTGACCATGTTCAGCCACGCCCTGGGCACACGCCTTATGCTCACTCTGCCCCACCTTTACAGAGTGCAGAGGCATCTGCTGCCCATGTGCAGTCGCGCCCTCGGCACATGCCTTACCCTCACTCTGCCCCACCTTTACAGAGTGCAGAGACGTCTGCTGCCCATCTGCAGTGGCGCCCACGGCACAAGCCTTACCCTCACTCTGCCACACCTTTACAGAGTGCAGAGATATCTGCTGCCCATGTGCAGTTGCGCCCTCGGCACACGCCTTACGCTCACTCTGCCCCACCTTTACAGAGTGCAGAGGCATCTGCTGCCCATGTGCAGTCGCGCCCTCGGCACATGCCTTACCCTCACTCTGCCCCACCTTTACAGAGTGCAGAGACGTCTGCTGCCCATGTGCAGTGGCGCCCACGGCACACGCCTTACCCTCACTCTGCCCCACCTTTACAGTGTGCAGAGACATCTGCTGCCCATGTGTATAGGCGCCCTCAGCACATGCCTTACCCTCACTCTGCCCCACCTTTACAGAGTGCAGAGGCATCTGCTGCCCATATGCAGTGGTGCCCTCGGCACACGCCTTACCCTCACTCTGCCCCACCTTTACAGAGTGCAGAGATGTCTGCTGCCCATGTGCAGTCACGCCCTCAGCACATGCCTTACCCTCACTCTGCCCCACCTTTACAGAGTGCAGAGACGTCTGCTGCCCATGTGCAGTGGCGCCCACGGCACACGCCTTGCACTCACTCTGCCACACCTTTACAGAGTGTAGAGACGTCTGCTGCCTATGTGCAGTGGCGCCCTCGGCACATGCCTTGTGCTCACTCTGCCCCACCTTTACAGAGTGCAGAGACGTCTGCTGCCCATGTGCAGTGGCGCCCTCAGCATATGCCTTACGCTCACTCTGACCCACCTTTACAGAGTGCAGAGACGTGTGCTCTCCATGTGCAGCCGTGCCCTGGGCACACGTGTGGAAATTTAGCCTGCAAACTGAACATTATCTGCGCCATCTTGCCCCTCCCCAGCACCACGCACAGCGAACGCACGGCTGCCATTTTAGGCACCCCACTCATTGTCAATCGCCAGCGCGGTCCCCTTGGCGCTGCAAGCATCCCCCGCGCGCTGGCCACCCCCGCTCTCTCATACAGGCCATAAACCCTCTCCTTCTGCGCGACCCTGCTACGGAACCACTTCCGACCGACAACCCATACATGGTCATGCCTCTCCTTTGATAACCCCCTTCCTCTGCGCCCCATTGTCTGAACTGGTCCCAGGCCATCACCTAGCCCTGCGGATGCAGTTTATTGCCCCTACTGTAAGGGAAACACCCCACATCAAAGGGATTACAGTAGAATCAAAGCCCCTACCCCCTGAGACCCGGCCGGTTGCACACACCGCCGGGAATTAGCGGAATTCCCTGCTGCGCGATAGCCATCTCCCACTGCGGGTAGGGTGGGAACTTCTACTGTATCTATGTGTGGGATCGGATCTGAGCCGGGGCTTCAGGGGATGTTCTTTCAAGGCATCAAGGGAATCTCAAGAATATACTATGTGTAATAAAGCAATAAACCAGTGTATAAGAGACCAGGTCTCAGAGATGCAGTTAGAGCACCTCGTGACGATACCTTGCTGTCTGATCTGATGTGTTCTGCTCCGACGGAATAAAACTTTGTTTCCTGCCTTCCAGTCTCCGGCGCCTGCCTCTTTTATTGGTAAATTATCGAGTGGTATGAGAGGCGATTACCGCCGGGCAAATACTTGAAAGGTTATCGACTGAAACTGCCGCTACCATTTAACAATTGGCGTCCCAAACGTGGGGCCCATCAGCGACACGTGGATCCAGTGGGAGAGGTCCCGACGACAGAGTGAACGACTGCAACGATCGGGAGAGCTCCTGCCCAATAGACCCTCGTCTGGCAGCCGATCATCCGAACTTCACTGGTTCCGAGCAGACCTCTCTCGAGTGATCTACGGTCCTGACTGGGAACCATCAGGAGTGCCGCGGCAAATACGGAGAATAGAGGACGATCGGGCGCTGGAGGCGGAAGACGAGAAACTGTCCACGCGGTCCGGGTAAGGTCGTGAAATACGACAAAAGTGCGAAATAATTGATTGATTGTTTGAATACTAGTATTGCTCATTGATTGTTCTCTTTGAGATATTCGCTGTCTACAAACGGGGAGGAGTAGAAATACTCTCTCTCTCTCCCTTTGCAGATAGTGGAGGGTAGGTAACGCAGACTTTTGTCCCCGTTGAAACCCGTCGTGCCTATCTTTATCTCCCCATTGATTGATTGTCCGAACATTGATTGTTTTGAAGAATAGTGCTTTTTGAGATATTCTCTGTTTGCAAATAACGTAGAATAGGAATATTCTGTCTAGTCTTTGCAAATAGTGAAGGGTAGGTAACGCAGACTTTTGTCCCCGTTGAAACCCGTCGTGCCTATCTTTATCTCCCCATTGATTGATTGATTGATTGTCCGAACACTAGTTGTTCGATATTGGTTCTTTGGAGGTATTCTCTGCTTACAAATAACGAAGAATAGAGATATTCTGTCTAGTCTTTGCAAGCAGTGAAAAGATAGGTAGTGCTGACTTTTGTCCCCGTTGAAACCCGTCATGCCTATCTTCTCCCCACTGATTGGTAGTTGGTTCTGCCCGGACCGCTTATTAGAGGTGAACCACCCGGCTCCACTGGAAGGCACCCCTAATAAGGACATGTTCACTAAATATGGACTAGTCGCCGTAGCTTATAGCAAGCTGTGGCATAAATATACCAAGAAGGACCCCGAAAGTCAGTGGCCACTGATGGGATCCTTCGACGACCGCAAGATAGAAGCGCTAGAAGTAGCTCTGCGTAGCAATAAGACGACGCCTACTATGCTTGACAGTATTGGCATGTGGCGCAAAGAAGCGACGCAACGGAAAAAGAGGGAAGAAGTAAAAGCAGAAAAGGAATTACGAAAGGCAGCTCACCTTGCCGCTAGAAAGTTAGAAGAAGACATAAAGGAGAGAAGGGAAACTAAACTAAGACAGGAGCCCGAAACCTCAGGCCAGTACGCTGTTAGGACCCCTTCTTTGCTCTACCCTGAGTTGTCCTCCAAGCAGCGAACGAATGACGAGTTACTGTTAGGTCCCCCGATCATTTACATGCCCCCTCCGTATGCACCCTCCCAATCAATAGTGCAACTCCCACAACCCCCGAACACGAGCGAAAGCAGTACAGGGGCCTCGGCCCTCACGGCCTCCGCGCCGGCTGAGCCTCTTGTGCCGAACCCAACGTCGACTACAACGCTAGACGACCATGAGATAGGAAAGAAAGAGTCCACCAGAATGAATCGATTAACTAAGGATGAACGAACAGGAATCGACAAGATAGTAAAGGCACTGGTAGGATCCTTTTTTGACCTTACAAAAACTAAAATAACGCTAGGAGTTAGCCCTTTGTGGGACATATGAAACCAAGGGAAGGAGTCAAGCTCACGGTCGAGACGACCGCGAGGTAGCCCGACTCCATTACTCTCGCTACCTAAACATGTCTGCCCTACTGCCCACCCCGCCCAATAAGCATGACAAAATCCCGCACAAACGGAAGCCTGCTGACACCCACCATCAACGTCACCAAACTAGGGCTAGATCGCGCACAATTGGGCTATGTTATTTTTCCGATTGCACAGTAACCTTCTTGTGCTCGTCATCAGACTACAAATATGTACAAACACTCCAACGAAGCAATGTAGTTATAACATTTTTATAACTTATAGGATACAACAAACACACCAACAGGGTAAACAGGTTAAAACACGTTTTAAAACAACTATTTACATGACAGTCTGCTGCAACCTCCATCCCAAAGCCTTAACGTCCACGTGACACCGTCCTCGCCTCTCCTTCCTCGAAATTGCAACATTGGCCTGTTTTGGGCGGTCCCTCTTAGTTGACTTTGGGCTATAAAAGCCATGCAAAAATCCATTGACATCAGTGGCGAGCGATTGTGCGAATAGGCCGGAGGCTATACGAAGCGCCGAAGTTCTGGCAACACCAAGGCGGAGCCCGCCACGCTGTGCGGGCCTTTCCGCTTTCTCTTCTTCTTTCTTTAATGAGGGCTGGTGCCCTGGCGGGGGGAAGCGACGCGGACGGGCCTCCCCCACCTCCCCAGGTGGAGGCTCGCCGGGCACCCCAACCGTCTTTGACTCTCCGGCCAGCTAAGCTGCACCCAACCGTCTTTGACTCTCCGGCCAGCTAAGCTGCACCCAACCGTCTTTAATTCGCCGACCAGCTAAGCTGCACCCAACCGTCTTTCACTCACCGGCCAGCTAAGCTGCACCCAGCCATCTTTTTCATCGGCCTGCTGAATTTCACCCTGGCACGCTGTGCGGGTCTTCCCAGTCACTTCTTCCTTCAATAACGGAGGGTGCCCTGGCGGGGGGAGGCGACGCGGACGAGCCTCCCCCACCTCCCCAGGTGGAGGCTCGCCAGCAGATGAGGGCACCCCAAACCGCATCTTTCACACGTCAGCCAGCTGAGTTGCGCCTTGCCACTTCATTCGCCGTTCGGCTGAGCCGGCACCCCTGCACGCGGCCGCCAGGCAACCACCCAAGCACCGGGTTCACCAGGACTGCCGCTAGCACCCGACGTGAGGAGTGGGCCCCCGCAGCAAGGTAATCGGGGACCCACCCCGGTGGTGATACCATCCAAACTGCTGTCGTCACTGCTACTGGAATCTCCCCGGTGGCAGTACCATCCGAACTGCCGCTGTTACTGCTGCTGGCTCCTCTCCGGTGACTGTACCGAAGAGCTGCTGCTACTGCTGCCCTTGAACTCCGGCGGTTGACCCCTCCGGTTCCAGGCCTGGCCCACCGTGAGACAATTCTGGACTCGAAAGCTTGTTTGCTAGGGCATGGGCCCCACCCTTGACAGAACGCTCCCCTCAGCCTTGCAGAATTGGTTGGAGTCATTTGACGTTCGACTCCTGCGGACTTCCGGTAAGGACAAAACCACCACCATTGCTCTTTTTGCCCCCGGGCGGCAGCCACCTTGCCTCCGCTTGATACAGTGAGACAGTAAAGCGTCGGCGGAAGAACCCGCCTGCTGCCCCGCCCTAAGAACAAACCGTGGCATTGCTACAAGGTTGCAGTGACGCCATGCTGACGCAAAGTTGACGCTAACGAAAGTTCTCGAACTACCGAAAGGAATCCTGGTTCAACAGCTAATTCATGGAAAGACTTAGACTGTGCACTGACCCGACCCCGCCCCAAGATGGCGCTGATGTAGGAGTGGCCTACAACTCCTTGTGGCGTTCCAGTCACGTGACATTTGTGTTAAAAAAGAGAGAGATATATATATATATATGCGATGCTTACACACATGATGGTGGGGAAAAGGGGGGGGGGGACCGATTTTTATGTTAATCCAGTGTTGCTCATGTTGCTCGACGCCTCTCACACCGTGGCCGGTCTATGGCGGCTGTAGGCCCGTACTTCCATACTGACATTGTTTTAAATAAAGGGCTTCTTAAAAAGGAATTACGAAATCAGTGTCATGACTAATCATCTGGGTTGTTGAAAGTGTTTTCTTTTAAATAAATGATTGTTACTCCTAAGCGAAAGCATACAGATAACACAGACACAATTTGCCTAAAAATCTTTTTGTTTAACGGAATTTGTACCCATCACGCCTGCCCTTTTTCCAAGAATTGTCAAATCAATAATGAACTATAACTTAAGGTATATGTCGCATGCAAGGTATGGTATCCTGCACCATGATACACGACCAATTGAGAAATACATGCACGACCAGGGAACGCGAATTTAGGAGATGAATGAACTAGAGCATCTTTGCCTCAAACTAAAGAATAATGGGTCCGTGGTATTACCCACCCCTGCGGCTAGCCTGGTACATGGTAGGTAGAACCTTTCGTGTCTGCGCGCGCTGGGGTATTTTGAATACTGCACCTCCCCTCCCCTCTTATTTCCCCTCTATAGGTCACGACGAAGTTCCGACTGAAGAGTGGAGTGGACATGGACGGCACCAAGTTCAATATCAGGGAAAACATAGACAAACGTTGTGAGATAGTGCGTAAAATTACAGACCACCATTGGGAACATGAAAAACTGTATGATATGATTGTGCGTGTGTACTACGATTATACGATATGAATGTGTATGCATTTCATGTTCGGATCACTTGAAGAGAGCGTCATTGTATGATTGAAGTGCGCGTCCACCGATCAAAGGGAGGAGAATAAAGGGTGAGACAACCCATAAGATGAACTACAAAATACTGAAGGTACGCAGCATGCATAGGAATAGAGGACAGGAAAGGAGAGGTCCCCGTGCTCGACGCAGCCCTGAGTCTCCGTCTTGATGCATGTACTGTCACACCCTATCCGGCATTTGTGTGTACGTGATCACCGAATTTATGTCTTTTCCCCGCTTGTGTTTTCTTACATGGAACAGACCCATGCTACTCCATGTTGTGTGTGCACCAAGTGGCCTATTATCTTACCCATCTCTCTCTCTCTCTCGTTTTGTGTCGTATGTATGCCAAAATAGCCTACTTGATGCACACGTCTCTCTCTCTCTCTCTCTCTCTCTCTCTCTCTCTTTCTCTCTCTCTCTCTCTCTCTCTCCCCCTCCCTCGCAAAAGGCTCTCTCTTGCCCTCTTTTCTTCTTGAATAAATTAACGACATACACCCCTTTGGTAAGTGTATAATTGGCCTGAACACAGTGGTGTTCGAACAAATTGACAGAAACGAAAACGACCATACTTTACCACGTTACTACCTCTCCTTTTTACAAACATTAAGCCTAATCGGCTGAGAAGGAAAGGACAGGTAAGACGACTGATGTCTCCCAATCTGACCCTCAACACGGGGACTATATGTCAGTGGTTTTTGTTCTTAAAGGACACCATCTCCACCACCCAGAATTACCCCTGACCAATTAGCCCGAAATAGAATGTCTAAAGCACCCTGTTCTCCCAGAGATAACTCCAGCCCTATACTAAGCCGTCTCAGAGTATCCCGAACGAAACAACTGATGGCCCTGTTTTAAACTGATAAAGGGTCACCTACTGTATGAAAAGGATACTCGTGAACGCATGACCATAGCACCTCGCACTTACGGGTATTACCAAACCTTGTATTATAAGGCGCAGAAACCGACACCTAGAAGGCCAGACGATGGACAGGGACACCCACAGAACCCTGCACCACAGCAGTAATTAATAGATTAGTAACACGCACATTAACATCAGAGTTAATAGGCACCAATCATGTAGTAACAGATAAGAGCATTTCCGCAACTACTCAGTGGTTGGGAGAGAGAATGAAGTATGTAAATGTCTTCCCTGCCAAGATCTCTAAAACTTTCGTTTCTTATAACCTATTCAAGGATAACCTGCAGCCATCGGAAGAGAGGGGTCGGACGTGACGCACAGTCTGGCTGCGGATCATAAAGCATCTATGACATCGACCAAGGGGGAAGCGACGAAGCAACAAGGGTGTGAGACGAGACACCATTATCAGAACGATGAGCACGAAGGGCTACATCGAGGCCCCTGCTCACTGACCAGCGTGCCTGAAGTCTCAACCCGTCGGGCCCGATTGATGGGCCCAGTGCTGAAAAGATTCTGCCCCCCCCTTTGGTCCGCATTTTTGATCCGATCCCATGCCACCCCATTCTCTCTTCCTCTTTCATTTGGACTATGACTTTGACCTACTACCGAGGAACAAAAGGCCGGCACCCTGTCTCAAAAGTACCTGTGGTGAACTGTGTTAAGGAACAGGACTGTGATCAAAGAACAGTGAGTGGTCACACCCTGCCACGTGAAGAAATCGGATTTGAGCTGGACCTTAGTTCCACCGCCGGTGCTCAACAGTGCCAACGAAAGAAGAACAACAATGAGAGCTTACCAGTGATAGCTCTTTATAAAACAAGGACACTGGAAAGAAGAACCCATGTCAAAGTTGAAAATCCTCTCCCAACCACCTTATTATATTAACTATCTTCTTATCAAGTTTTCATGATGTTGCATCAATCACTTCCGACTATACACTGAGAAGTTAAGAAAATGTAACTTTGTATAGTAACATTCATACAACACCAGCCATGTACACGACTACACTGCAACTTTGAATGTACTTCCTCCTCGCCTACTTTATCAAACTGTATGAGACAATGTACAAATGTGTCAGATTACTCCAGCCTACCCTAACGACTCTGTATCTTTAAAATGTGTGACGAACATTGACGATACTGTAACTGAAAGGCTAACAAAGGTGAATATTGGCCGGACAAGCTGGCGAGATATGTTAAAAGGGAGGACTGTGGAAATTTAGCCTGCAAACTGAACATTATCTGCGCCATCTTGCCCCTCCCCAGCACCACGCACAGCGAACGCACGGCTGCCATTTTAGGCACCCCACTCATTGTCAATCGCCAGCGCGGTCCCCTTGGCGCTGCAAGCATCCCCCGCGCGCTGGCCACCCCCGCTCTCTCATACAGGCCATAAACCCTCTCCTTCTGCGCGACCCTGCTACGGAACCACTTCCGACCGACAACCCATACATGGTCATGCCTCTCCTTTGATAACCCCCTTCCTCTGCGCCCCATTGTCTGAACTGGTCCCAGGCCATCACCTAGCCCTGCGGATGCAGTTTATTGCCCCTACTGTAAGGGAAACACCCCACATCAAAGGGATTACAGTAGAATCAAAGCCCCTACCCCCTGAGACCCGGCCGGTTGCACACACCGCCGGGAATTAGCGGAATTCCCTGCTGCGCGATAGCCATCTCCCACTGCGGGTAGGGTGGGAACTTCTACTGTATCTATGTGTGGGATCGGATCTGAGCCGGGGCTTCAGGGGATGTTCTTTCAAGGCATCAAGGGAATCTCAAGAATATACTATGTGTAATAAAGCAATAAACCAGTGTATAAGAGACCAGGTCTCAGAGATGCAGTTAGAGCACCTCGTGACGATACCTTGCTGTCTGATCTGATGTGTTCTGCTCCGACGGAATAAAACTTTGTTTCCTGCCTTCCAGTCTCCGGCGCCTGCCTCTTTTATTGGTAAATTATCGAGTGGTATGAGAGGCGATTACCGCCGGGCAAATACTTGAAAGGTTATCGACTGAAACTGCCGCTACCATTTAACACACGCCTTATGCTCCCTCTTCCTCACCTTCACAGAGTGCAGAGATGTCTGCTGCCCATGTGCAGTGGCGCCCTCGGCACACGCCTTACGCTCACTCTGCCCCACCTTTACAGAGTGCAGAGACATCTGCTGCCCATGTGCGGTCGCGCCCTCGGCACACGCCTTACCCTCACTCTGCCCCACCTTTACAGAGTGCAGAGACGTCTGCTGCCCAAGTGCAGTGGCGCCCTTGGCACACGCCTTACGCTCACTCTGCCACACCTTTACAGAGTGCAGAGACATCTGCTGCCCATGTGCAGTGGCGCCCACGGCACATGCCTTACACTCTCACTCTGCCACACCTTTACAGAGAGATGTCTGCTGCCCATGTGCAGTGGCGCCCTCGGCACAAGCCTTACGCTCACTCTGCTACACCTTTACAGAGTGCAGAGACGTCTGCTGCCCATGTGCAGACGCTCTCTTGGCACACGCCTTACGATCACTGCGCCCCACCTTTACAGAGTGCAGAGACGTCTGCTGCCCATGTGCAGTCGCTCTCTCGGGACATGCCTTACACTCTCACTCTGCCACACCTTTACAGAGAGATGTCTGCTGCCCATGTGCAGTGGTGCCCACGGTACACGCCTTACGATTACTCTGCCACACCTTTACAGAGTGCAGAGGCATCTGCTGCCCATGTGCAGTCGCGTCCACGGCACATGCCTTACGCTCACTCTGCCCTACCTTTACAGAGTGCAGAGACGTCTGCTGCCCATGTGCAGTCGCACCCTCGGCACACGCCTTACGATCACTCTGCCCCATCCATCCCTGTGCCTGTATGTCCATTTGTCTGTGTGTCTGTGGATGTCGGACTGAAGGAGGTCTGTGTAGTCCATGTAATTGTCAAAGTACCTGAGTGTTTTAGAGCTGATGATGCACCACACTGAAAACAACTGATATTTCAAGCCTCAAAGGGGCATTGAATCAGGGGGCATATTAACAAGGAACAGGGAAAATTAACGCTAAGGGCGCTTAGCGTTAATTTTTTTAATGCCTGCTATCGCTGGATAATATCGCCTGATTCTCGCGTTATTAACAATGTTAACCGCCTAGGCGATAAAAAATCCAGCGATAGCGGCATTTTGGGAGGTTATCGCTGGTAATGCAGCAATAAAACTACAAGGATAGGGATATCCTTGTTGATAGCCCATAGTGGACTTAGCCATGTAATCCACCTCCCATTGGCTTACATGACTAAGTCTGAAAATTAGCCGACGTAAAAAAGCAGCGTTAACCGTGGTTAGCGCTGCTTTTTTTTGTCTCTAACAGGGTTAGTGTGAAGCTTGATAATAGGAGAAATGTCGCTTAGCGACATTTCTCCTATTATTTTGGTCTGGAACTCCCACTTTGCATCTCATTAGAGATGCAAAGGGAAGCATAGTGAAAAAGGGTGCTAACATGCGATTTTGCATGTTAGCACCCTGTTGTTGATAGGGCGATATTTTTATCTTCGCTTCTTTGGCTTTTAAAGCCAAAAAAGCGGAGATAAAGCCCTTGTTAATATGCCCCCAGGTTTGAAAGGCAAGCGGGATGGGCCAGTGGGCCACCTGAGCTTAGACTCTAGCCACCAGTGGTCGGGAAGAGACCAGTAGGGACAGGGAGTTTGCAACACCCTCAGATTCAGCAGCACCGGGTATCAAGAAGAGGATGTAATCCTAAGGGAGAGTAAAACTCTGCAAAGCACAGCCAAGTCCGTCTGTTCCATTTCACATTTTATTTACTGCCAGTGTACCTATACAGGTATCAATGCACTTTGCAGATAAGACAACAAGTACAGATCTGCACATTGTTGCATGAATATCGATATCTGACACTTTATAAAAAAGTGGAAGAATGAACTTGAAAGTGTGTTGCACAGGACTTCCGGTAAGGACGGAAATACCAAGTAAGGCATACTACAGACGGAGAGGGAGAGTAAAGACTGGTGTGAAAACAGCAGATAACTTTACAGGGGAAAGGAACTCTAAAGGAGAGGGAGAGAAGGACAGAGAATCAAGGGAGAGGGGACTTAACAGGAAGGTGGCAGAAACAATAGGGACACAGCAGGGGTCTGATAAGGAAAGTGAGGAAGAAAGCGGAGGGAGGGAGGATGCGTTTGGGGAGGAAAAGAGGCGGGAACATTATGGAAGGAAGTGTGAGCACAAGTGGGAGGTGAGCAAGGAGCAGATGTAACTCAAGGAAGAGGGCAAGAGTGAGGAGAGAAGAGAAAGGAAGAGGCGGGGATGGGTTGAGAAGATTTTAACCAAAGGAAGTAGATGCAGCAGATCACACAGCTTCAGTTGGGTGTGCCACTATTCGTTTTCAAAATGTAATCTAAAGTGTGTTAGGGGTCCCGGTGGTTCGCCTGACTTTGATGGCTTTCCGTGCTGTCAGATGTGCTTAATGACGGTATGGCAATCCACAGTCTAGCTTTTAAGACAGCTAGGGGGCATATTTATGAGCCCCCTGTGCCACCAAAGGTCACTTTTTGTGAAATCATCTAAATCTATGAGGCCACGCAAGGACACTTTGTGTGGCTTTGAATGGCCTCAGAGATATGGAGGACGGCAAGGCAGCGCAAATCACTGCGTTGCCTTACTCTGCGTCCGGGTGGCCTTCCATGGGATTTGCGATGGGTGTTCCCACACAACACCCATGGATTTTGAAGTTGCCCAAAACCATGTGAACCTGAAGATTTGTATTTCTCCTCGTTTATTCCTCTTTCCATGTGTGCTGCATTCTGCATCACACTTAATAAGAGGAAAATACCGTATTGGATAACTGTGGTGCATTCCTGCTCTTTCACTTTGAAACAGGGCAGCGCAGCAAGGTGAGGGGGGCACAGCAAGCTGACTTGCTGCTCTGCCCTACGCCATAACCCCATAAATCTGCCCCCTAATACTCTTCCCAACATGGCAGCCACCCTGTGCACCAAAGTCAGGTTGCAGCGCTGCTTTACACCAAAGTGAAAGGGCAGGAATCCAGCGTTATTTATGCGATACGGTGCGTTCCTGTCCTTTCTCCCTGCACTGGCACCGTTTAAGCAGCCTAGCGCAAACGTAGGCCCCCTTGTGCCATGGTGCCAGGGTGCCTCCATTGCATGCAGGATTGCTTTTGTGCACCTTCCTGCACAGAAACAATCCTAAAATGCGTTTTCCTCTTGCTAAGTGTGCTGCAGATTGCAGCACATATAGAAAAAGGAAAAAACAACGATAAATAAGCATATTTCTCCTCGTTACGTCTCACCTCGGAAGGCATAAGGATTTATCGCATCCCCAGGTGAACATGATTTAATACAAATCTAGATCAGCATCAAAATCCATGGGTGCGGCGTGGTAACACCCGCCATAACGCCCTCCCCTAAGAGCAGAGTAATGCAACGCAGCAATTTGAGCTATGTCGCCTTACTCACAATTGATGAGGCCACTCAAAGCCACGCAGAGTGGCTTTGAGTAGCTTTATACATCAGAATCAGAGCCCTGTGTCATGAATGTACCACTTTAAGTGGTGCAAAAGTGATGCAAGGCTCTCAAAAATAACCCTGGCAAATACCTGTACATTAAGGCTACAATTTGTCAAAGTCAGAGGCTAATAAGCAGCTTATTCAGAAAATTCTCTCAAACTATTGTGATGTGTTGCAGTATGTGCAAAGGGCTCACTCCGCGGGGCACCTGTGTACACGTGTGTCTCTGCTTATCACTGATCCCCAGGCAGTGCAACAGTACAGCTCAGTCATGGTCGGCGTTTGCAGGGCTGACAACATCTGTACTGTGGTTCGAACAGCTGGGGGGCAGGAATATCACTACCACCACTCTCAGGTAAGTGTGCAGGATGGCAGGACAAGCCAGCCGAGGCCCAGCAGTACCAATGCAGAATGGGGGGTGTTGCTGATTCACCCACAGAGAAGGCTACAGCATCACCAGGACGTGTTGCCAGCTTCTATCAACATGTATCAATGACAACTCAATTCACGCAGTTCCCAGGTCATCCTGGTACAGCAGCGGCATTACCATGCTGTGTAAAGACCCAAGAAAAATGCCAGCTGGCTAAGGTCGGTCATCTTTGGCATTCATAGATCCGCCCTGTCCAAGCAGTCTTATTCCTAAGTCCACTCAGCTGGCAGTGTCTTTAATATCTGGATGAGGTATACCAATCATTAGTAACATATTGAAACTGCATCACCATTATCACAACCTTCATGTATGTTCTCATCTCCAATGATAACCTGCAACTGGTAGATATATGTGTAGAACTCCATAACCAGAAGCCCTTATCGAAAGGGTTTGTTTACCCAGTGGCGCTAGACCTGGGATATCCTTTAGACATGTACAGGCACCAGCCTTAAAATTACAATAGAGAGTGGTGGGCATATAATGACTTAGCCCAGAAGCTCTAAGTTATAATTCAACTCATGAGATCTATTGATCTCCATGAGCTTTGGTGAAGTGTCAATAACAGCTAGGTTGAAAGAAAGAGACAAGAAAGAAAAAGAAGTGAAAAAAGGAGAGGCACAAAAGGAAAGCAAAACATAGCCAAGACAAAATGGATAAAATGGGAACAGAAAGACAGACTAGAGCACTGGTTCTTAACCTGTGGTCCGGGGACCCATCAGGGTCCACAAAGTCTACTCAAGTGGTCCCTGACTGCTTAGAGAATTAAATAATATTAACAGATTAATTAGGTGTATATAAATAAAGAAGCAAAATGTAAAAAAATTTTATGTTCTGTAAATGAGATGAAATGTGTAAGTGGAGGCTAACATTTAAGTAGTTATCATATTGATTTGTGTGAGCTTTGGATGGGCATCAAACAGAATACATTATGGACCATGGTTGCCCTCAATTTAATTTAGAAAAGCTCCAATGTTCCCAGTTAATTACAGGTTTTTTCTTTTATATTTGTGAATTAAATAAAATATTCAATCTTTTGTATATTTGTTTGATGAATGCTTGTTTCTGTATTTTTGTGTATTGTCTTGTGGCGGGATCCTCGGCTTCCAATAATGATGCTTTGGGCATCCTGGTATCCAATCATGATTCAGTGAGGTGTCCCTGGATTCCCGTAAGGATAAAGTGGGGCTCCACTGAGTGAAAAGGTTAAGAACCACTAGACTAGAGGAAGAAAGGACAGCAATGCGAAGGAACAAAAGCAAGAAAGGAGGAAAGGAGAATTTACCCTGAACAAAAAAAAAAAATCAAATGAAGAACGAGAAAGACAAAGGAGAAAAGAATAAGTCTAGAGGTGGCCATTTTTAAAGTTTCAAAAGTGCACTGTGAAGATGAGAAGATGTATACTTGCTGGCTGTGTAATCCCTCCTCCTGTTCCTGTTCTTTCTGGACTCAGTGTCTGCACCCTGCTGATAGAGAAGCACAGGTGTAATTAAACACGTCTCCAAACTAAATGCTGTCACTTGCACAGAGGATGCTGCCAGAGCCACACACTGAGGCAGTGATGCAGAGCAGACAGTAAAGGCCTAGCAATGACATGTGGGAATTAAAAAGATACTAGGTTCAGGCTGGGCCAGGTCCCCTAGACTGTCTCCCAGAGAGCTGCAGAGGTAAAATAACAGAGACAGAGGGATGATGGTGAAGAGACCATCTAGGCAAAGCAACAATAGAGGCACAGCAACCGCATGTGGGGAATAGGAGGATGCACGATTCAGGCATCAGCAGTTGCAACAGGTTCTCTCAGATCAAGGCGGGAGCAAGAGAGGGCTGAGACAGAGTGGCAAGGGAGAGCAGACAGCCTCTGGAGAGCAGGCAGTGCACTTACCAGCAGCAGCAAGCATGGATAGGATGATGCAGTGGTTGGAAGGGGCTCGGCCAACTAAAGGGATGACAAAAACAAGACATAAACAACAAGAGGTTCAGACAAAGATTAGAAGGTGATAGGAAAGAGATCACCTGTGGAGATCACAAAGATCTAAAAGGAGCATGCAGAGGATGAGAGCATGCACTGGGATGAGTGAGGAGTGAGGCATTTCTTACTGACTGGCACTCAAAGCAATATATCAAAAAATGTTTGATTCACTCAGGAGAGTTCAAATTAGAGAAACAACAAAGGTAAGCCAAGACATGAATATATATATATATTATATTTGAATTTCTATTTATATATTTATTTACTTATATATCTGGAGATGAGTATATGTATTTATGGTTATTTATGCACAGTAAGAACTTCATCTGTACATCATTCAGTACCAGGTTAGTCCATTATGGTGTCGATAAGGAAAACAAAGTTCGATTGTTTCTGATTCCTATCAAACGGCATATTTACATGATATTAACAAGCTTTTTTGACCTAGTTGCCGTGGGATTTATCCCGACACTATGAGTCACTTGACTGACATGTATGAATGTCGAACAGTATCTTTGAAAGTGGTTTGAAATACAATATATTATGCACTAAGAATCATGTGGTAAATTTTGCCCAATCACAATGAAAAATACAAAAAGAAAAAAATGTAACCCTTTAAAATCAATGGCCATTGGTAGAACTGCGTCTTGTGATCAAGTCCCCCAGGAGGGATGAAACGCGTATTGGCTGCCGTTTGTCTGTGAGATTCGGTGAATAAATCAAACGGATATTGAACAAGAATCCTGTGGTCCGTGCTCTTTTTACTCGGCTCCAGTTGGGTAACATACGAGAAAGTAGAGTGCTTTCTAATATATATATATATATATATATATATATATATATATATATATATATATATATATATATATATAAATGTATATATATATATATATATATATACATACATACATATATATATATATATATATATATATTACCTACTGGCGGTCGCCAGTAGGTAGTTATAGTTAGGACCCCTTTTCCATAGGAAATCCGCAACATTCTATTTTGAATAACTTTGGCGCCGGTCGACGAATCCTCGCGAATTTCTCAAAATAGGTGGGGCGCTACGCTCCGCTCCTACCCTGAAAGTCTCGGGGGGATTCGTCAAGCGGGGGCTGAGATAAAAGGGGGGTCCCAAAACGCGTTTTTCCCATGCATTTTTCCATAGGACCTTTAGACAGAGCTACAGCCCGAACGGCTGAACAGAATTACTAGAAATTTGGCAGAGAGGTAGTCCCTATGTCAAGGAAGTGCCTTTTGTAGGTTTGGTGTAAATCTGTTCAGTAGATTCTGAGAAAATAGCCTTTAAATCAATATATATCTCTGAGCCCGCTTACGGTACGCTTACCGTACGCTTACCGTACGCGTACGGTGGCGTGCGCGAGCGCGATTCTGATTGGCTCTTAGATCTTAGTAAACATTCGAATCGGCCGAAACCAGGAAGCGGCGTCCGCCATTTTGTCTCTCGCACTGAGTGTTATTTATCAAACATGATGCCCAAAAACATGTTACGGGGCTGTTTTGACAACTCCCTCCCACATAGTCATGTTGAGGGAGTCCCCAAACATCCCCCAAGAGCAAAAACGGTTTTATTTTTTTTTCGGCAATTTCGCCGATTACGCTTACCGTACGCTTACCGTAAGCGTACGGTAAAAAATAGAAATAAAAAAAACACTATCCACACTTACCCCACCCCCTGTGCATTTGATGGCCGTAGGCCACCAAATATACAGGGCTTATTACATCAGTAAAAAAACTATATTTTGGCAACATGAAATTATAAAATCGAAATAAAAAAAACACTATCCACATTGACCCCACCCCCTGTGCTTTTGGTGGCCGAAGGCCACCAAATGTACAGGGCTTATTAAAGTTGATAAAAACCGTGCACGGAACGCACTGCGTTAAGTGGGCGCGCACGCCTCGAATGGCGTAAAGTAACTTAGCATTTAAAAAAACGTACAAATTCACTGAAAAAACCATAGGTTTCACACACGTTATAGTTAGGAATTAGCATTTAAAAAACCTTGCAAATTCACTGAAAAAACCATAGGTTTCACACATGTTATAGTTAGCGGAAATTTTACTGATAAAAAACCAATGAAATTGCCCCGTTATAGTTAGTGCTGGCAACTATAACTCACGCGACCGCAATCTTCTGCTGATGACATATGTGTCTTTATAAAAAAAAATATTTGTAATATATGTATAGTTACAAATGTATGGAAGAAGACATGGGCAAATAAGTGTCTAAATACAGTATTAGCATCAGCAGAGGATTGCGGTCGCGTGAGTTATAGTTGCCTGCACTAACTATAACGGGGGAATTTAGGGGGATTAAAACTACCTCTTAAAACAGGCCACAGGGCGTTTTTGCACACGTTAACTCAGGCCCCGTCGCCTCCCTTCACCACTGTGTAAACACGCCCTGTGTCCGTTTTTAGTTGGGAGATTAAGTTCATTTGAATCCTGAGGGTCCCTAGGGTCCAACTAGCCCACTAGGTACCTCCAGTAAGTGCCACAGAGCTGCGTTGCAGAGAGGTGTAAAAAGTGGCACGGCCTGGACCACCTTTCTGCAATGCAGCTCAGTGGCGCTTACTGGAAGCACTTGGTGGGCTAGTTAGCCCCCAGGGGCCCTCAGTATTGAAGAAAAATTATATCCCCAATTTAAAACGTGCCATAGTACGTGTTTGCACACGTCACCTCAGGCCCCGTCCCCTCCCTTCACCACTGTGTAAACGCGCACTGTGGCTGTTCTAAGTTGAGAGATTAAGTCCCCTTGAATCCTAAGGGTCCCTAGGGTCAAACTAGACCACTAGGTACCTCCAGTAAGCGCCACAGAGCACCGTTGCAGAGAGGTGTAAAAAGGGGATTGGCCTCAGAACACCTGTCTGCAGCGCAGCTCCCTGGCGCATACTGGAGATGCCTGTTGGGCTAGTTGGCCCTCAGGGACCCTCAGTAGTGAAGAGGAATTAATTCCCCAACTTACAACTTGCCAGGGGGCGCATTTGCAGAGTGCTGCAAGGAGGGGGCGTGGCCTCCGGCACGATTCCAGTCTTTTAATAATTTTAATTTTTTAAGAAGGGGGCTGTGTGGTTCCCCTTCTTATTCTAATTTATTGGCCCTGATGATCCCATCCCCCAGGGCCTGTCTCCTAATTATATTTTTTTGACCCCAATCCCCAGGGCTGGCCACTGTTTTTTATTATTTTTAAAAAATATATATTTATAGACACACCTAGGACATGCTGGACAAACTGTACGTACCTATCACCATGACGATTTGCGTGATATTCATTAAATGGCGATGATGCATACAATGAATCCACATGGAATGTATTTACACCAATAGTGAAGCTCTGACATGTCTGATGCCCTACCGTGCCTAATGCCGGTAGACACCCTTGTTGTTTATTTATACAAACATGGGTAGCTATTGACGGGCACATTTAATACACATGCACACCAAGCCATTCAAAGGGGATTCGACAAAAATTCGACCAAAACTATGCAATAAACCCCCCTCACGGTTAATAAAACACACATCCACTGCCGGATGTGTAATACTTTTTATTTTACTCTCTGGAAAGGGGACGATCATCACTTGAGAGTCACAGCGCGCTCCTGGCAGAGCCCAATGCTGTGTTACACCCACCATTGCCTGCCGAGTGCCACACACCTCTGTGTTGTATTCCACCAGCTAGTGCATATGCTATGAAACTCTCTATCCCATGTGCACTGTAACACCACCCCGTGAATATGTCATGCCACACTTGTCTTCGCACAGGTTATATTTCCCCATCTAACGTGCCTTCTTCGATGCCTATGTTATAACGCACAGTGCTATGCCATACATATTACAATCTGGGATCCATATCTTTGTCACAGTGCATATGCAACGTTACACTCCCCAGCACATATTTTATATTACAACTTTAGAGACTAGTTAGGTTACACAACACTGCCCTGTGCATATTACACTCCAAGGCGCATATCGCATAGCACGCGCTAGTGCCTGTGCTATCTCGCGCTCTCCAATGAATCTGTCATTGCACACAATGTATTGCATATTATATTTCACGCCCGGTTCATCTTATATTACAATTTTTGGTGCATAGTTTATACCATACACTATATCTAGTTTTCATTTTCAATCGTGCTCTCAGGACTATGTTCTAGATAACACTGTGTTCACTTACCCTTTTCACGGGCATTACATTTTGCGATAGGGGGTGGAGGGTCAGGGGGTGTTTCTGCCAAGTGAGCCCGGAGTCACAGTCACAAACGTCCTCTTCTTCCTGAATAAAAGTGAGATTATGCTGCATACTTGTTCATATTTTAAGTAGTTCGCACAGACACATGTTTTAAAAACAATAAAGTTCCTAATACCCGCCTTCTCTGAACAGTTAGCTTGCTGCCCCATCCCCCTCCTCCCTATCCTCTGTTGTGTGAATCCATGGACTAGCCTCCTCCCTCCTGCCATGCATGGTCTGATGTGCTGCCACTGCCCTCAATTTAGTATGATGTACCAGTCCACTCCTCCTGCCCTCCATTACCCAATTCTATGCCCCATCATTGACCTCCTGCTTAGCCTCTGTGCTTAGCTTGCTGCCCCTATTCTCCTTCCCTCTGCCCTCTGATGTCTTTGTGCATGCCCCTGCTCCATTCCTTTTTGCCCACCATGTTCCATGGACCTGCCACTCCTATCTACTCTGAGTGTTCTGTTGATCTGCCACTCCCCTCCCACCTGCCTAGCATTGTCAGATGACTGTAACCTGTCCCTGCGACCTCCACCCTGCCTGTCCACATGCCATGCCCCTATCCTCTTCCTCCTGTCCTACATGGTCCATTGTACTGCCACACCCTTCTGCCCTCCCTGGTCTGTTGTGCTGCAACTGCTCCTCCTACCTGCCCCGTGCGGACTGTTGTGAGGCCCCTTCCCCTGAACTTTCTTGTCTGTGCACAGGTACTGACCCTCCCTTCTATCCTCCATCGTTCCTTGTGCATGCCCCTGCACCCTCCTTCTTGCCCATCATAGCCATTGTGCTGCCACTAACCCTCCCACTTGCCATGCATGGTCTTCTGTGCTGCCATGGCCCCTCCCACCTTCCCTGTGTGGTCAGTTAGCTGCCCCTGACACCCTCCCACCTTTCCTCCATGGTCTGTGTGTATGCCATCACAGTCTCACTGTTGCTCTTCATGGTGTGTCTTGATTCTAGTGCCCATCCTGCCTGACCTCCATGGCTATCTTGCTGCTCCTGCCCTGCCCCCTGCCCCCAGCCCTCTGTTTACCTGTGCAGACCCCTACTCCCTCCCTCCTGGCTTGTCTGTTCCATTGTAATGCCCCTGATCCGTCCCTCCTGCCCTTTATGGTCTGTTATGCTGCAGCTTTCTCTCCTATCTGTCCATTATGGTCAGCTAGCTACCATTGCCTCTTGCCCCTCTGTTCTCTGTTGTCCATGTGCATGGTCCTGTCCCCTCCCTCTTGCTTTCTATGGATTGTTGTGCTGCACTCCCATCCCGCATGCCCTGTGTGGTGTATTGTGCTGCTGCAAACCCTGATGCCTGCCCTGCAGGGTCAGTTTGGTGCACCTCTCCATGTCCCTCCTGTCCTCTGTTATCCAAGTCCATGTCCCTACCCCATTTCCTTCCATGATCCAATGTACCATACTTACGAACATTTTGAACTTGGTAAGAGGGAGATTTTGAAAAAAAACTGGGGTATTGATTTTCCCCTTTGAGTTACATTGAAAAAGAGGAGATTGTAGACAGGAGACAGATCAAATAAAGCCCATTTGAGCTTAACAACATTGGACGTTTCCTGGCTGAATCGGGTCTGTTGGCATGTATGGTTGTACTACCATTGCCTCTTCCTTCTGCCCACAATGGTCTATTACATTGCCACAGCCTCTCTTGCAAGTCCTGTATTGTTGGTTTGTTGCCCCTGCCCCCCTTTCCACTGCCCTCCATAGTCTGTTGTGCTGCCACGGCCTGTCCTGCCTGCTCAGTGTGGTTAAATTGTTGCCTTTGCACCCTCCTACCTGCCTTCAATTTTCAGAGTCCGTGCCCCTGGCTTCTGCCTCTCAACAGTATCCTAATGCACAACTAGATTGCTAACATTCTATATTTATTACAAAAGTGTGGAATGCCTGACGTCATCTTGATGTAATCAAAACTGTAATACCTAGAGCATTTCCTTTAGAAATTACATATATGAGAGGGTCTTATTGGCATCAAAATTATGGTTAGTGCTCTAAAAGACTAAAATAAGGACACATTTTCTGAGTTTTCAAATAGCGACAAAGCACTTTTAAATTATTTGTTATCTTTATGTTTTTTTATCCAGTTGACCACTTGATTAAATGTTGCACTTAGGGGAGAGGATGTGGTGTTACTTCCAGAACTGCAGACTTTGCAACTGGGGAACCAGGTTGGAGTTTCTGCTTCAGCTCGACATTCTGTGATTCTGGTCAAATCACTTAGTCTCCCCATGTCTACAACCAAAATGAATTTGTTCTTGTGTGATGTAACCAATGCTCATGTAAAGCACTACAATACCTGACAAGTCTGAACTATATAACACTGCAAAAACACAAAATAATAAGTGTTTTGCACACTTCTGTCATTGGGCTATATTTGGGCTACATCTGGGTGATTTTGGGCTACATTTGGGCTCTTTTGTCTCCGGTGGCCATCTTGGGAGATTTATTTGTTATGAAGTTTCCTAATTTCCTAATGTACTGCAGTCTCCTCAGTAGGAAATGCTTTCAGTTTTTTACTTTGATTGCATCATGAAGGTATTCAGATATGTCACACATTTGCCATAAATTCTGAAAGTTAGCACTCTAGTTGCTCATTAGATCACTGTAGTAAAACTACTGTTCACCATGGAAGTCTGCTCCTGGTATTAAAAGTGCATGTTTCAGTCTGTATGTCAGAATTTTTTAATGAAATAGAAGAGGATTTGAGAAGTCACTCAAAATGTGCCCTCATTTACTTTCTCCAGCATTAATCATAATTTCTATGGCAAAATGAACCCCCTCATTGTGTTCCTTTTTAAATTAAATGTTTTAAGTGTTACCAGTTTATTCCAATCAAGATGGCTTCAGGTGTGCCATACTTTTGTCATAATGAAGACAGTAAGCGTTCTAGTTGTTTTTAAGAACACTCTGGGACATTCTGTCATTGGGCTATACTTGGGCTACATCTGGGTGATATTTGGGCTACATTTGGGCTCTTTTGTCTCTGGTGGCCATCTTGGGAGACTTATTTGTTATGAAGTTTCCTATTTTCCTCATTTACTGCAGTCTCCTCAGTGGGAAATACTTTCAGTTTTTTACTTTGATTCCATCAAGAAGACATTCAGATGTGTCACACATTTGCCATAAATTCAGAATGTTAGCACTCTTTTTGCTCATTAGATCACTGTAGTAAAGCTACTGCTCTCCAGGGAAAACTGCTGCTGGTATTGAAAGTGCATGTTTCAGTCTGCATGTCAGAATGTTTTAATGAAATAGAAGAGGATTTGAGAAGTCACTACAAATGTGCCCTAATTTTTCTTTCTGCAGCACTAATCATACTTTTTATGGAAAAATGAACCCCCTCATTTTGTTCCTTTTTAAATTAAATGTTTTAAGAGTTACCACTTTAATCCAAGCAAGATGGCTTCAGGTGTGCCATACGTTTATCATAAGTAGGACTGTTAGCGCTCTAGTTGTTCTTTGGAACACTCTGGGAAGCTGCAGTAGAACACAAAGGAATCAACTGACAGTCTCTGCCCTTGTTGGATGTACATGTTTTACTGAAAATGTCAGACTTCATTCTCACATGACTAAGAAAGATAATGTGAATTTACAGAAAATAAGCTCTCAGTTTAGCTTATAGATCACCTTCCAAACCTCTGTGGGAAAAGCATGAGAAAATATTTTTCTCTCAATCATGATATCCCAGCAGAAGGCTTTTTCACATGGTGAAATCACCTTAGAACATACCACAATTCCTAAAATGAGTATGGTACCATCAACAAATGATTTATAATGTAACTAAAGTCTTAAAACCTTCTATTAACTGCAATGCTTTTTAATGCTGGCTATCATGTATATTGGTCCCAAGATGGCTGCCAACACTTCTTGGATGAAGTGCTGACAGCCAATCAGATCTCAGGATGAGATGTGTGGTTAGGCTCCGCCCACATATATATATGATTTTACTTTTGATTTTCTCAGGAACTACTGAACAGATTGACACCAGACCTGCAAAAGGCACTTCCCTGAGCTGAGGACTACCTCTCTGCCAAATTTCAAGTAATTCTATTCAGCCGTTCGGGCTGTACCTTGGACTAAAGGTCCCTATGGAAAATTGCATGGGGAAAACGTGTTTTGGGGCCCCCCTTTTTTCTCAGCCCCCGCTTGACGAATCCCCCCGAGACTTTCAGGGTAGGAGCGGAGCGGAGCGCCCCACCTATTTTGAAAATTTCGCGAGGATTCGTCAACCGGCGCCAAAGTTATTCCAAATAGAATGTTGCGGATTTCCTATGGAAACACGGTCCTAACTATAACTATCTACTGGCGACCGCCAGTAGATTATATATATATATATATATATATATATATATATATATATATATTCACTGAAAAAACCATAGGTTTCAGGGGTGTTATAGTTAGCTGGACTTTTCACTTGTACAAAACCAATGAAATTCCCCCGTTATAGTTAGTTCAGCTAACTATAACTCGCGCGCCCGCAATGCACTGCTGATGACGTCACATATTACATCAGGAATCCGGTGTACGGCGCTCTTCTGTTTCTGTGGAGCTCTGCAGGAATGAAAGATTGTTTGGATGTTAATGAGGAACTCCGTCCCCATGCGCCGAGACTGCCCGGAAAGTGGTTTAGCTTATGACGGAGAAAAGCGGTTGGAATTAAATGAAAGTGAGCCAGACCCACCCGCATTCTACCAATGAAACAGGTATGGATTGTCAGCCTTGAATCGAAATTTGGTGGATGCCTGGGCAAGGGAGTGCAGATTGACACGAGTCTTTCTGCCTATGGATTTCCGTCCTTCATGACATTTTTAAAATAAACACAGCGGCGACATGTGGCAAAATTAACACACTTTGAAAGTCAACCCGAGGTATTTTAAAGCTGGAATTCTCCGATTTGGAACAAGAAAGAAAGAGAGAATGTGACGCATAAAGGGATGTCTAATGACTTTCACAGTGCATCTTGGGACTTGCAGTTGACCAGCATACTACGTAACAAGTTGTAGTTTAGTCAAGTGCTTTAAATAGAGAGCGTCACGCAGTCCATTCAAGAAGTCTCACCTGTGATCAAGGCTACACGATAGCTGAAACGCGTAAGGAAAGGACTTTGAATAATAACCCTGTGTTTCGCCTGGGTGTTCTGAAATAAAGTGCTTGAGTTTCAGGAATCCGGTGTACGGCGCTCTTCTGTTTCTGTGGAGCTCTGCAGGAATGAAAGATTGTTTGGATGTTAATGAGGAAATCCGTCCCCATGTGCCGAGACTGCCCGGAAAGTGGTTTAGCTTATGACGGAGAAAAGCGGTTGGAATATATATATATATATGCTTTTTAAGTGGGTGGACAAAAGGTACATTACCACTAATAAATATCAAGGATCAATTGAGCGAGAGACATAGGTATCTATATTAGGGGAAATCTCGCAGATGGATCATCTCCGTATGTCCATGATTTAAGCACGTTGAATTTTGGTACACCGTTGCGCATATGTCTTAATTGATCGCGGTAGAAGGACAATTGTTGCATACGGGTGGTTTATAAAGAAAACTTTATTGACAATGTCAATTCGCCATTTTTAATGCACTGTATTCTCAGCTGCAAGAGCCGGAATATTGAATGATTGTTGGTTATTATGTATTTGCGCTTAATTAACTAAATGTATGTCTTCACAGTTTTATATCTAAGATGGCAATGCATTTTAACTTTATGTATGTATAGATGCGCAAGCAATGAAGTATGTTGTCACTCTCCATGAATTGGAGGATGTATTTCTAAGGGAAATTGCAGTATCAACTCACTTGAAAAAGGCATCAGGCATCAGCAGTTGCAACAGGTTCTCTCAGATCAAGGCGGGAGCAAGAGAGGGCTGAGACAGAGTGGCAAGGGAGAGCAGACAGCCTCTGGAGAGCAGGCAGTGCACTTACCAGCAGCAGCATGCATGGAAAGGATGATGCAGTGGTTGGAAGAGTCTGGGCCAACTTAAGGGATGACAAAAACAAGACATAAACCACAAGAGGTTCAGACAAAGATTAGAAGGTGATAGGAAAGAGATCACCTGTGGAGATCACAAAGATCTAAAAGGAGCATGCAGAGAATGAGAGCATGCACTGGGATGAGCGAGGAGTGAGGCAATTCTTACTGACTGACACTCATAGCAATATATCAAAAAATGTTTGATTCACTCAGGAGAGTTAAAATTAGAGAAACAACAAAGGTAAGCCAAAACATCATATTATCTACTGGCAGTCGCCATTAGATAGTTATAGTTAGGACCTATTTTTCATAGGAAATCTGCAACATTCTATTCCCAATAAGTCTGGCACCGGTTGATGAATCCTCGCGAAATTTTCCAAACTTTTGTCCAGCTCCGCTCCGCTCCTACCCTGAAAGTTTCATGGTGATTCGTCAAGCGGAGGCTGAGAAAAAAGGGGGGTCCCAAAATCCGTTTTCCCCATGCAATTTCCCATAGGATCTGTTGTCGCAGCTACAGCCCGAACCGCTGAATGGAATGACACCAAATTTGGCAAAGAGGTAGTCCTCAGTTCAGACTCATGCCTTTTGCTTAAATGGTGTAAATCCGTTTAGTAGTTCCTGAGAAAATTAGAGTTAAAAGTACATATATATCTATGGCCGGGGAGGATTCGCGCACCCTAAGCGCACCGTGAGCGCACCCTCCCCGAACCAAGCGCGCTCCCTCCCGATAGTGCGCTGAATGCTAATTGGCTGTCGAGGGTCTGTGTGCATTCGAAACCAGGAACTGTTGGCGGCCATTTTCTGCCTCTGTAGAAGCGAGGCTGAAGACGCAAGGGGAATAAGTGTGTAAAATATATAAAGGGGGCAGAGTGGAAATATTCTGACCCTCTAGAGGTCCTTAGGGGGTCCCAGAAGGACCCCCTGGGGCCCCTTTTTTTGTGAAAAAAAACGGCGATTGCGCGCACGGTGTGCGCATCCTATCGCGTTGGGTGCACGGATTCTCTCACGTTGGGTGCACGGATCCACAGATTTTTTTTTAAAAAGACAAGAAATCATTGGTTGTATGACTACTTTCTACACTGAAAGGTAGTGTGTATATTTCTGTTTTTTAAAGGTATGAGTCTTATTGGTTAACAAAAACAGATTGTAAGGAACATTATATATGAAAAGCTGATATGTTGAAAAGTCAAGGACACTTGCTGTCTTGTTTAGAAACTTTGTGTGCTGAACTTGTGACCTGTGTGCTCAGTGCAGTGTTACATGACCTGTTTCTATGGTAACAGGCAGAAGGCAGATTGGGGGAAGGGTTGAAATGTTTAACCAATAGAAATGTGTGTTTGCTTTTGAATTTATGTGTGAAGGATTGTGATTTGATGTTTACATGTATATGTGTGGAAAATGAAATGGACACTTTTCCATTCTTTGTTTTTGGTGAGAGGTGCACAGTGCAGAGATTCTGTAAAAGAAAATCTGGTGTGTGACTGATATACTTCTTAATCTACAAAACAACTTGAAAGGTGAGTTATTTAATTGTGAGGGGATGTATGTAGACTAATTTGATTTTAATCAGACCAATGTATTTCTCCTGCTAAAGTGTAGGGAGTACTTTTTTTCTCTACAATCTTATTGACAGTGTGTGTGCATGTAGAAACCATTCTGTGATAAGCAATTGTGTTTTTCATGTGTTTGCAGACAGATAACTGTGCTGTTTTTATATTTTGGTAGAATTAGAAACCAGTCATTGTTTATGAATTTGTGAAATGAGTTATGTTTCTATATTAAAATGTAGTACTCCTTCTAGATGAAGAAATGTATTTTGGTATAGTGCAAGGGATAGTGTTGTTTGTTTAGAATCACACAGTGAGTATGTGTGCATTTGGGAACCACTGTGAGAGAAGCATTTGGTAACTTTGTGTATTTGCTGACAGATAACTCTTAAAACCTGTCATGTTGTCAATTTTTAGTAGCATTAGAAGCCAGTCTTTGGTTATGCATTGATAAAATGATTCATGCTTTCACAGTAAAGTGCAGTACTGAAATATGTAGATTGTGTGCAGTCCCCTTACCCCTTCCACAGTAGTGAATGAGTTTTGGTAAGCTGCTAGGGATAGTGTTGCTTATCTAGAATCACACTGTGAGTCTGTGTGCATTTGGGAACCACTGTGAGAGAAGCATTTGGTAACGTCGTGTATTTGCTGACAGATAATTGTTTTAAAACCTATCATGTTGTCAAGTTTTAGTAGAATTAGAAGCCAGTTTTTGCTTATGCTTTGATTAAATGAGTCAGGCTTTGACACACTAGTGCAGTCCTGAAATATGTAGATTGTGTGCAGTTCCCTCATCAGTTCCACAGTAGTGAATGATTTTTAGTAAACTCCTAGGTATAGTGGTTGTTGTCTAGAATCACACTGTGAGTCTGTGTGCATTTGGGAACCACTGTGAGAGAAGCATTTGGTAACATCGTGTATTTTTTGGCAAATAACTCTTTTAAAACCTGTCATGTTGTCAAGTTTTAGTAGCATTAGAAGCAAGTCTTTGCTTATGCGTTGATTAAATGAGTCATGCTTTGACACTAATGTGCTGTACTTAAATATGTAGATTGTGTGCAGTACCATTACCTCTTCTAGACTAGTGAATGAGTTTTGGTAAACTGCTAGGGATAGTGTTGCTTGTCTAAAATCACACTGTGAGTCTGTGTACATTTGGGTAAGGATTGTGAGAGAAGCATTTGGTAACATAGTGTATTTGCTGACAGATAACTGTTTTAAAATCGGTCATGTTGTCAAGTTTTACTAGCTTTAGAAGCTATTCTTTGCTTATGCATTGATAAAATGAGTCAGGGTTTGACACTAAAGTGCAGTATCATGTACTATTCTCTTCACTGTGCCAGAACTGAAAATTTAAAAGTTTTACCCAGGCACTAACCTAGCAGTAGTCTGATGATTTAGTCAGTTTCCAAGTACTCATGTTGTGAACCATACATTACCACATAGATTGCTTCAAATGTCTATGCAGTATGCATGCAGTCTTTTAACCACCTACACACTTGTCTTTCACACCTTCAATACCCCAGTCAGTATTCATACAGTTCCCGCAAACACCCTGTCACTCCACATACACTCCTCTAGTGACCCATTCAGCACCATATACTAATCCATTCACTGCGCCAAAACCCAAACACTTATACATTCACCCAGGCACTCTCCTTGCTGTACTCTAATCATTCAGTCAGTACCCAAGTATTCATGCAGTGAGCCAGGCTTTATGACATAGACAGCTTCAAACGCCTATCCACTATGCATGCAGGCCTCTAACCACCTACACAGTTGTCTTTCACACCTTCAATTCCCCAGTCAGTATTCATACACTTCTAGGAAACACCCTGTCACTCACCCAGTGTGTCTCCTTATAGTACTGTAATCATTCAGTCAGTTAGCATGTAGTCTTTTAGTGAGGTAGGCTTTAGGGCATGAACTGCTTCAAAGTAGTATGCACTATGCATGTAGTGTTTTAACGATCGTCACACTTGTGGTTCAGGGCTATAGTTTCTTAGTCAGTTTTTATATAAAATGTGTTTGTACAGTAATGGAATAGTATACATTTGAAAGTTATTAATATACATTTATTTGTGATTCTTTTTTACAGATACAGAACAGGAGTGTTTCTCATCTGTCTGCACTCTCCTCGTGCAAGATTGTTTGGATGAAGGGTCCTTCGGTGTTTCATCATACTTGCCGTGCCGTACGAGTATTTCTTGTTAGGATCAGCTTGCAACAGAACTCTTTTGCAAATCTTGCACGTGACCAAGGTGGCATTGGTCTTTGTTTGCCCCTCGGAAACAGTAAAAAATTTCCACACCACTGAAGGAAAACGTTGTGGGCGTGGTGCGTCCTCCAAAAATTCATCCTTAGATTCGGTGAATATTTTAAAGCAACAACATTTACAGTTTTTGTAAGTTAAACTTATAAAATTTTGTTATCTGTTAGCATTTTATATATCTGTGATTTGTATCTTGTGGTATTTTGTTGAGAATAGCATGTTGTTTTTTTTTAACAATCTTTGTGATTGGTTTTTTTTTGCCCGCTGTTTAGTGATGAGTACGATTGAAATCACTATTTTTAGTGAAATTTTATATATTCTGAGAACAGCAAAAAAGGCAAACAAATTACTTTGTGGAAATTATGCTGTGTTGTAGAAAATGTATTATTACATGTTATAATTTTTTTTTCCTTTTCTTTCACAGATCCAAATTTTAAAATAAGCAATTTATATGAATTTAGATTGGAATGAAAATCTGAAAAAAATGTATACCGTTTTTTATTTCTATTACTTTGAAGGTAAGTTTAACTAAGTCTCAATATGCAGAATGAGGAGGTCTGCAAGAAGCTACAAAGTGGAACCATGTTTCTAAAAACACTCTGTTTATACCTATGTAGTTTTGAAATCTGACCATAATCAGATATCATGTGACCTGCAAAAAAAGAGATTTGAGGGGTTCATAATATTTCCCATTGTACCTATTGAAGGACCGCAATCATTTCAATCATTCTTCTTTGAACATCTTTGCAGACAAAACTCTCTGCTTACCTTCTATCATTTGCAAGGAATTTTAACAATGGAAATATGTCACTTTTTGTAACATAGTTATTGTGTAAGATACTCTTTCATATTTACAAAGAGAGGAAAAGGCACTCTGTGCACTTTTTATACTACATGTAAATACAACCTCATCATGCACACCACTTTGCGTTGAAAGGGTGTTCTATAAGTGTTGTTGTGCATGATTACACTGAATACTCATAGAACAAGACACATGTCTAGATTTATCAGAAATCATAAATCTCGATATGTGTGTGAATGGTGCACCATTCTAAAATTGGTGTAGGAAAGCACAACAAGGAGAACTGTTTTCATTTCTCCACATTTTTATATCTTCAATGTATGCTGAAATGTTCAGCATACACTGAAGGAGAAAAATGCATTTTCTCATTGTTTTTGTGCAGGAAGGTGTGTCTTCCTGCACAAAAACAAACAGCACATGACACAGATATCCTTGCACTATGGTGCAAGGATGCCTGTGCCACCACATGGCTGCAGTTTAAGCAGCCTTGCAGACAGAAGCATAGATTTGCAACATATTTATGGACATATGTTGCATCCCTGTGCTTCGGAAGTACTACAGCACACTGCAGTTAAAGAGGTTACTGTGTGATGCTGCAGCACTTCCTCATACTTCTGCACGTATACATTCACCATACGCTACTAATGCAGTCATTCAGTCAATTACGTACTACACATACATTCATCAAAACTAACACTAACAAAGAAATTTAGCTCTTTTTTTAAACCAGGAAAGTTAGTTCTTACAAGAACTTTTTTTTTTCTTCTTTTATAATTTTTTTGGGGTTTTCTGAACAATTTGTAACTTTTTTTGGTTATTCTGCAAAAAAAAAAAAAAAAAAACCAGGAGAAACCAAACAATGAACTTCAGAGAACAATAAAAAAATAAAAAAACTAGCAAATGTGACTTTCTTGGCGGCGGCAAATCAGATCGATCGACTGCTTACCATAGCACAAAGTCGCATTGCACTTAGTGCAGAGCACTTTTAAAAATTGAAATTGAGGACGGATGTCCAAGGTTTGGGCTGATGGATGCACTCTTGATGTGCTCGGCTGCGATGAGGTGGATGGCGCAGGAGCAGGAGTGTTTCTCATCTGTCGGCACTCTTCTCATGCAAGATTGGGATCGGGAACGGTGCGCTTAGGGTGCGCGGATCCAAAAACATATATATAAAATAAAGTTTTGCACATATAGTTAAAAAAATATTTTGAAAAATATAAAAAAATATGTTTGAAAAACCCATTAAGTTCAAATAATATTTTTTAATTTTTAAAAGAATTAATTGAAAAAATAAGTTTAAAAAATGGTGATAAAAAAGTATTTTAAAAAAAAATTAATTAATGAAATTGACACACTGAATTTGAAAAATATACAAATCCAATCGAAAACATTAAACATGATATCTTCAGAGATAAGTTATAGATAGGAATTAGCATTTAAAAAACCTTTGAAATTCACTGAAAAAAACATAGGTTTCATGCACGTTATAGTTAGGAATTGGCATTTAAAAAACCTTTGATATTCACTGAAAAAAACAAAGGTTTCAGGGGCGTTATAGTTAGGAATTGGCATTTAAAAAACCTTAGAAATTCACTGAAAAAACCATAGGTTTCAGGGGTGTTATAGTTAGCTGGACATTTCACTCGTACAAAACCCTAGAAATTCCCCTGTTATAGTTAGTTCAGCTAACTATAACTCGTGCCGCCGCAATGCACTGCTGATGACGTCACATATTACATCACTCATGATATGGTCAGTGACATCACTGATGACATCACTGATGACATCTCAAATGACATCACTGATGACATCACTGATGACGTCATCCATGTAATAAATTACTGCATCTTCTCACACCCTAATTTAACCGTTGATACACCAACTCAAAATTTCAGACGTCCATTCTAAAAAAAACATAGATACTCCAATACCAATAACTACATACCCACTTATTAACTCTTAGGTCTACATACACCTCCACTCATTCACCTGTACAGTCATTCATACTTAAAGTCACTCCGTACCATACTATCATATGCATTTATACACCTACATAGACACTTACACACCACCAATCATCCATAGAGGTACTCTCACACCTAGTCAGTCATGCAAATAATTAATTACACTCCCATTTACTCACCTATGCAGTTATACACACTCAAGTTGACTTACTCATAAAAATAGTACCACATTCTTATGCTCTTATACAATCATTGATACAAGCACACACTCATCCATACAGCCACGCTCACAATCAAACACTCTCACATATACCCACTTATATACTCTTACACGCAAATATACTGCCTTTCACATATGTAGTTAGTCACAAATGTACCACTGAGATATACATTCAATCCCTAACACACCCATACATACACTCACTCAACCATACAGTTCATCACAGATGCACTCTTAAAACCATGCACCCATAGAATCACCCACTCACACATCTACGCATAGAGTCACACACAGCCTCCATTCACACAGTTTAGTTACTAGTCTGTAGTAAGATACATTTAATGACTCACTTATAGAGTCAGTTACACCCCTACAAAGTCATCCATTCACACACTTGTACACCCACTCATTCTTCAACAGGCCTTTCCCCATATATAGTAAACATATTAAAACTTTACAGAAACACATACTCACTGGATGACGTCATCAGTTATGTCATTTGAGATGTCATCATTGATGTCATCAGTGATGTCACTGACCATGTCATGAGTGATTTAATATGTGACATCATCAGCAGTGCATTGCGGGGGCGCGAGTTATAGTTAGCTGAACTAACTATAACAGGGGAATTTCTATGGTTTTGTATGAGGGAAATGTCCAGCTAACTATAACACCCCTGAAACCTATGGTTTTTTTCAGTGAATTTCTAAGGTTTTTTAAATGCCAATTCCTTACTATAACGCCCCTGAAACCTCATTTGAGATGTCATCAGTGATGTCACTGACCATGTCATGAATGATGTAATATGTGACATCATCAGCAGTGGATTGCGGGCGCGCGCCAGATGTAGTTAGTACAACTAACTATATCGGAGGAATTTCAATAGTTTTCTTCGAGTGAAATGTCCAGCTAACTGTAACAGCCCTAAAACCTATTGTTTTTTCAGTGAATTTCTATGGTTTTTTAAATGCTAATTCCTAACTATATCAGGTCTGAAACCTATGTTTTTTTCAGTGAATTTCAAAGGTTTTTTTAAATGCTTATTCCTAACTATATCAGGCCTGAAACCGATGTTTGTTTCAGTGAATTTCAAAGGTTTTTTAAATGCTAATTCCTACCTATATCAGGCCTGAAACCTATGGTTTTTTCAGTGAATTTCAAAGGTTTTGTAAATGACAATTTTTAATTTTTTAATTGCTACACTGATTTTTTTTATACTAATTTACTACATTGTTTAAACTGTTTATTTTTAGATATTTTTTTTTATTACATTACAATACTAAATATACTTTCTCAGAATGAATTACTTTAGTTTAAATACTTTGCAAATAGGCAATAGACTTCTAAGTACAGTAGTTACAGTTGTTGCAATGGGCAACACAATTTCAAACACAAAGAAACATTGAGCTCAATGTGAATTTCTAGTCAAATGCAATTAGTTACTTTATGGATTACTTTTCTAACCACAGGACTGGATGCTAGATTCAGTCCTTGGACATCTCCTGTAAACAGTTGATTACAAGCGTTTTGGTTACAGTAGTGATTTTTAAGGATTATTATTGTATTTTAAGAGTTGACACTTAGAACATTTTTCACATAGAATCACCAATGTTATCCTATGGCAGAAAATTAACTTAGCAGGTAAGTAGTGTTATCGTTACTTTTTCTTACTCACTGGTGGATCCTGGATCCAGCACAGGTGAATCTCCTGTAAACAGTTGAAAGAATGTGCTGAAGTCATACAGACGATTTTTCAGGAATATTTTTAGTTTGTGAAAATAGACACTTGGAAACTTTTCTACTTAAAAGCACACAATGGATTCCTATGGAAGGAAATACAAGTTACTGGTAAGTATGCTTAGAATTACTTTTCAGGGTCAGTGCTGGTCTAAAAGATGCAGCCCTGGGTTCTCTCCTGATAACAGGTGAGTAAATCGTAATTCGTAGTTCAGCTGATTTTAGAGGAATATTTTTACGTTTAAAAAATGGACACTTCGAAACTTTTCTGCTGAAAACCACACAACGGATTCCTATGGAAGGAAATACAAGTTACTGGTAAGTACGCTTAGAATTACTTTTCAGGGTCAGTGCTGGTCTAAAAGATGCAGCCCTGGGTTTTCTCCTGATAACAGGTGAGTAAATCGGAATTTGTAGTTCGGCTGATTTCAGAGGAATATTTGTACAATGGTAAAGGAAGGGGGCGGGACCTGAGGTGACGTGTGCAAACACGCCCTGTGGCGCGTTTTAAGTTGGGGAACTAATTCCTCTTCAATCCTGCGGTCCCCTGGGGGCCAACTAGCCCACCAAGTAATTAGAATACAGCTCGTGCACGCATGGTGCGCGCTGGGTGCGGGGAGGGTGCGCGGATCCTCCGAGGCCATAGATATATCTATCTTTTTAACTCTAATGTTCTCAGGAACTACTGAACGGATTTACACCATTTAAGCAAAAGGCACGAGTCTGAACTGAGGACTACCTCTTTGCCAAATTTGGTGTAATTCCGTTAAGCAGTTCAGGCTTTAGCTGCGTCAACAGGTCCTATGGGAAAATGCATGGGGAAAACGTGTTTTGGGATCCCCCTTTTATCTCAGCCCCTGCTTGACGAATCACCGTGAAATTTTCAGGATAGGAGCGGACTGGAGCTGGCCAAAAGTTTGGAAAATTTTGCGAAGATTCATCAATCGACGCCAACGTTATTCCAAATAGAATGTTGCGGATTTACTATGGAAAATAGGTCCTAACTATATCTACCTACTGGCGACCTCCAGGGGAAAGGTAATTAATCATAAATCCTTTATTGTCTCGTGCCCGTACTGATGCATTTCGGCTGATGCCAGCCTTTGTCAAAGTTACATTCCCTTTTTTGCCAAAGTAGATTTAAACACACAGCAATTACTAAAAATAGAGAATTTCATTCCAATACATTCTTTTTTAAATCTTCTTATAATTCTTGCTGATTTTTTTAAAATATATTTTTTCTATAGCTCCTTCATAAAAACAAGGTTTTTCTGCTCGTATCAGTATATCTATGGTACTTGGACATGGGTCAGCAGAATGCCCAAATTCAATACTATCCAATTTTAGTAATCCAATCTAAAAAATCTTTTTAACATCCACTGGGAATCACGTAATCATAATGATATCCTTTACCTCAAAAGATACAGACCTATAAAATATTATAAATAAATACTTATGAATAGACAGATAAAAATCTTTGGCAATACCAATATAAAAATATATCCAATCAATTATCCAATGACGCATCCAATGTTACCTAATATAAATGAATGTAACAATAGATAAATTCCAACAATATACCATATAAAATTAAGAATTTCTTATGAAATGTACCTACATAAATATTCATTATAAACATTGGATCGTGTCTACATATATCATAAATATCCATAAAATTAGCAATTGATAAGTCTTCATTGTAAGAGGTAAATTATATACATGGTTGAACGGTGAACCCAGAGCAGGCATTCAGCGTATACCTTAATTTTTTATATTCCAAGAAGGAAAAAGAGAATTAGCTTTCATCATTACTCAACTAAGATGGAATTCCAGCTCCTCATCCTTATTCAACCTACTGGGGAATTTGGTATGTAAATCCAGGATATATCTAGATTCAAGGCACCTCTGATTCATTACTTTATTGCCCCCTCTTATGTTCGGGGGGACTCTGTCTATCGCAAAGTAATTTAACAATCCTGGATCACTTTCATGTTGATCATAAAAGTGTCTAGCCACTGAATAGGTAAAATAATGACTTCTGATGTCTCCTTGATGTTCCAATATCCACTTCTTCGGAGGAAGAATAGTACTCCCTACGTACATTAGGGGGCAAGGACAGGACAGCACTCAGGGGTCGATTCCGATCTAGGTCAGTAGGGCTCCGAATCAAAATTGCCTAAACCGATTCAGAGCCTATGTTTCTGACTGAATCTTACTCAATTCCGAACAACCAAGTACGATGCAAGGATCTTGTCAGCGTCAACTGAATCATTTCCAAACCTGTCACTTTGACTTGTTTGGAGCCGAATCGTGCCGCGCAATGGACCCAGCTTCTGAATGAGCGAGTACGATGCACGACCCGGAGAGCCATATCGACTTGGTCTCAGTGCGATGAAACGGCTGTCGGAATCGGACTTCAGGGGGCCGTAGCAAAAAACAATTTTGGGCCCTGGGGGTCCTTGTGGGACCCCCTAAGCAGGCCGAGGGGGTCAGGGTGTTTCTACCCTGCCCTCTTTTTGCGTTTTGCGCACTTGTTTGACTGATTTCTTATGCCTCGGTTCTACCGAGGCACAAGATGGCTGCCAACACTTCCTGGTTTGGAGTCTTGACAGTCAAATAGCATAAAGTTCGTGATCGGTCGGGTGCGCGGATCCTGCGCGGCCATAGATATATATGTGTTTTTACTTTTGATTTTCTCAGCAACTACTGAACGCATTTACATCATTTAACAAAAAGGGTTCTTTCTGAACCAAGAACTACCTCTTTGCAAAATTTGGTGTAATTCCATTCAGCAGTTCGGGCTGTAGCCGTGTCTAAAGTTTCCTGTGGGAAATTGCATGGGGAAAACATGTTTTGGGACACCCTTTTTTCTCGGCCCCCGCTTGCTGAATCACCCCGAAACTTTCAGGATAGGAGCGAACCGGAGCGCCCCACGAGTTCTGAAAATTTCGCGAAGATTCATCAACCGGCACCAAAGTTATTGGAAATAGAATGTTGTGAATTTCCTATGGAAAATAGGTCCTAACTACTATAACCATCTACTGGCGACCGCAGATGTCAGTGTCCAATAGTCAGTTGCAAATATTCAATTGTACCATGAGTTATTCAAACAATTAATGAAAACATGGCGGCCAGCTAGCGTGCAGGCCGCGGGTGAGCCCGGAGCCCAGGGAGAGCATCAGAACTTACTGCGTGTGATGTTTTGAGGCAGGATCATTCTCTTTTCACCAGAATAACATACTATAAACACAGCAGGGCGGCGGGGCGGCTGTGCTTTACCGCGCTGTTTGGGGAACCCTTTCTGCTGCGGTGAAGGAGGAGAGCACCATAGCAGCAGCACGGTGTCAGAGCAGTCATGGTTCAGAGCGGTGCAGGAGCTCCGCAGGCAGAGTGGCAGTAGCAGCCCAGCTTAAGCCGGTGGGAAAGTGGGGCCGGAATTGGAATCGGATGCAGGCACTGAAGGTAGTGCGTCTCCCTCAAGCCAAATGCCACTAAAGGTCCCAGTGCAGGTAGGGGTGACAAAGCTCGGTTTCTTACCTTCCAATTTGGAGATTTCACAAACAGGGGGTGCTAACTTGGTCTATACTGGTTTAAAACCGGGTAAAGGTACGAAGAAGGTGCAGAGGGGGGGCAAGGCTGCTGCAGGGACAAGGGGGACCTCCAGATACACGCTTAGAAACACCAGGGGTGCTAACTCTGTGACAACTGTTGCTTTGGCTCTGGCAAGTGTTGTTCCCCAAGTTGAAAGTAAAACAGGGGGAATAGTGGAAGACAGCAAGGAGGACAAGGCAAATCAAACAAGTAGGGTCAGGCCAGTCAAAGAAACTGTGGTTAAAGAGGTAGGAATATATAGGAAGGCAATTAAAAAGAAACCCATTCCTCCACAGGCTAAACTCTCTTTCATATGTATGCGGACGATACGCAAATCTACACAAATCTGTGTGAAAATCTCTTCCCCGGAAAATGTCATCTCTCTTAACACGACGCTATCCTCTACTCATAACTGGTTAACTGAGAACCATCTCCTGCTCAATACCTCCAAAACAGAAATTCATGGTCATCTCCCCTCCCAACCACACCCCCAAGCTTGACCTTTTGTTGAATCACCTCACTGCCTTCAACTGCACTCCTCTTATCATAGACTCAGCCAAATTGCTCGGAGTCACCCTGGACAAGCAACTGAACATGAAAAATCACACCAGTAAGTTCTGCAAGGGAGCAAATCACTTGATGAGGACACTCAGGAAGATCAAACCTTTTCTTCCACAAAACGATTTCAAGCGGGTTGTCCAAGCTCTTGTCCTGCCGAGGCTTGACTACGTCAGCGTGACCCTCTGCGGCCTACCCAAATACATTCTGGCTCCTCTTAGAGTATCGCTGAACTCAACGGCTAGACTGGTTACAGGCTCAAAACGGAATGAGCACATATCCCCAGTCCTAAAATCTCTCAAATGGCTGCCCTTTAAAGCTCGTTTTCAGTTAAAGATTGCTGTTCTGACGCACACAGCTCTTCACTTCAATTCTCCCAGGTGCCTAGCGCAAACACTTGAGCTTTCTTGTAGGGCAAGAGCCTCAAGGAGCGCCAATACTTTCCTTTTGAAACTACTCATCCTTAAGAAAAAGAGAACCTGTCACAGAGCCTTCTCCGGCGCCGCCCCAAAAATTTGGAACTCTCTTCCTCCAGAAGTACGCAGAATCTCTGCAACTACAGCATTCAAATTGGAAGCCAAAAGATTCTTAATGAGTTCATTCTTACCCTGATTGGGTAGGGCTCACCTACTCGAAGGCATTATTTCTACTTCCATTGTACCATCATCCATTATTGCTCCTCTTTTTCATGCACAACGCTCCCCTCTGGGCCCGCGCAAACTTGTTTATTGTATGACCCTCCATGGTGCAACTGTCCCTGAATTTGTAACAATTCCTGCTTGTTTTTAAAACATTTTTTTACTACTACTTGTTGTCGACTTAGCATTTATGTCCTTCCTTCCATCCTAATGTAGAGTGCTGTGATATCCCCCTGGATCTTATTCGCGCTAAATAAAACTTTATAAATAAATTCCTGAATGAAAAGTTAAGGTCTCCCCCTCACCCAGGACTTACTTTAAAATCCTACCAAAAACTTTGATTCTGAGTGATAGTGGTCCAACAGACAGCAGGAAGATGGATTTAAAGGGTCTTCAGAATGAGGATCGAGGAAAAACCTGTAGTACTGAAGATACTTCAAACACGGGAGAGTGATCTAAAGATGTTACCCCTAATCGTTATCAGGTCCTTGCCCCGAGGGAGGAGGACGCAGAGGAGCAAGGGATTAGTAAGGAAGAAGAAGCCGTTTCGAAAAACCTGGATAAAGAAGATATTTCTATTAGCGCTCTGCTTACAACTCTCACGCTGGAAATAAAAAATCAATTTGAGACGTCAGAGACTAATCAAAAAGAGATTAGGGCGGTGTGCGACAGTTTGGAGAAAAAAAACGATGATTTAAGTCTGACAACTGTAATTTTAGAAGGCGAAGTAACAGATCATAAAGAAGTAGTGAAAGTGAATGCTGCAGAAATTGAGGTTTTAAAAATGAACGAGAGAGAACAACAGGACAAAAGGAGAGGGTAGAAAGACTGGAAAACTTTCAGAGGAGAAATAATTTGAAGTTCTAAAAAAATCCGGAAGGCATGGAGGGGGAGGACATCAAAGCATTCATAGTTCACTTGATCAATAAGGAATTACTCCTTGAAGAGTCAGAAGAAGAGATCAGTAAAGATATCCAGAGAATACATAGGGATCCTTACAGACCCAATCCGAATAGAACCAAGCCTAAGAGAATTTTAGTACACTTTCTCACGTACACCCTTAAAGAGAAAATGTTGTCCAGGGCCCTGACTAAGAAGGTGATGGAGATTGATGGGGTAAGGTTTGAAGTCAGATCGGATGTGTCTAGCATAACTTCCAATAGGCAGTGGGAGCTAGGGAAGATAATTGAACCTTTAAGGAAGCTTGGCGCATCAGTACAGTTAAAATTCCCAACCTTGTTAAACGTAATGCTTAAAAATAAAATGCACTCCTTCTGTTGAGGTTGATATGTTTATCGAAAATCTGCAGCCTGGGCATTAGTATAGGACAAGGTAGGAGATTAACTTGCGACCTCTTTTGTATTCATTTTAGATTCTGGTGAATTGAATCAGTTATCTTTTCTGCATTTTCTTTTTCTTTTTAAGCAATGGTTTTCAGGGGTAGTGTTTGATTCAAACTCCGGGTGAGGGGCACCCATAGGGCTTTTCGCCTTGGGAAGTCAGGGAAGGGTTTTCCATGGGGGGGGGGTGGTAGGGAGCACAGGGTGGGGAGCATGAAGGGAAAAATAAATATTCCTCATTTGCCGGGTTGGTTTTAATCTGTAGTCAAGGATCAACTGTAAGAAGGACCTCATAGGGGATGGTTAAGAAAGGTGTGAATGAGATAAAAATCCTATCGTGGAATGTGAACGGTCTCCGGGTAAGGGCAAGACGGGAAAAAATATTGCAATATCTACGGGATTGCCAGGCACAGATAATTATTATCCAGGAGACTCATTTGACAGAGGCTGAGAGTTGGACGTTTTTTAAGGCTAAAAAATGGATCTCACAAGTAATTGTTACAGAGCAGTCGTTAGTTACTAGAGGTGCGGCAATCTTGGTGAAACAGGGGATGAATATTATGATTGAAGGTAGTGTTTCTAGTATTGCAGGCCGCTGGCTCGTGGCAAAATTAAAGATCTATGGGGATAAATACAAATTGGTGGGTGATTATGGCCCAAATCAATACGATACAGGCCCTTTGGAAGCCCTATTTGCCGAGCTGCTAAATTTTCCTGACCCGATCATCATGGCGAGAGATTTTAATGCCATTATGGATCATAAGCTAGATAGATCCCTAAATAGTAGGGCAGTGGTTAACCCTAAAATGTCGGCGTTGATACACCAAATGAAAAGACAATTGAGCCTCTGTGACATCTGGCGGAAAAGGGAAGGCTCACAAAAAAGTTATACTTTTCATAACAAGAAATATAGACACCACTCTAGGATTGACCACTTTTTAATTGATAATCGGTTAAAAGACCCAGTGTCAGTAATTAAACACATAGGTGGACATCTTTCAGACCACTCAGCTATAATACTCCAAATAAAATTGGGCAAGGGGAGGGTTCAATCAAGATGGACCTTGGATCGTACCATCTTAGCAGATGTAGAGACTCTTTGGGCCTCATTTATGAGAAGTGACTCATCGCTGTGTGAAAGCAGCGATGCGGCACTTCTCAGTGCGCACTCCTTGCAACACCAATGATGTGTCATATTTATAATATGACGCATCATGTGGTAAGGAAGGACAGATACGTCAGTATAACTGACGTATCTGTCGGCGCAAAAAGTGGCGCATTGCTGGAGTTGTGTCAAAAGCCTGACACAACTCTAGCAATGTTCCTTTCACATCGGGCAAGCCCCATGTGAAAGGGCCTGCGTCACCCTTACGCCTGCCATGAGGCAGGCGTAAGGTTTTGACGCATTGGAGTCCTAGAAGTGGCGCAGCGAAATCTCATAGATTTTGCTGCGCCACTCCTACGACCCTTTCTTGCGGTGGTACGCCCACCCTGCATACATTATACCTGGGGCAGGTATAATGTAGCGCAGGGGTTTATGAAGTGACGCATCTACCTAGATGCGTCACTTCGTAAATATGGCGCAACATGGCACATGTTTTACGCCACTGGTGCGTCACAAAACGCGTCGCACCGGTGGCGCAAAAGTGACGCAGGGGCTCATAAATGAGCCCCTTTGTATTTTAAAAAAGGAGACAAAATAATGTTTTGATAATAATAGAGGGACTGCTGCTGTGGGTATAGTTTGGGACTCTTATAAAGCCTACATGAGAGGAAGATTGGGTACTCTGGCAGCAGCGAAAAGAAGATTTTATCAAAATAAGAATCTAGTGCTAGAAGAGCAAATTCGGATTCTCGTAAATGACCGAATTAACCTAAGTAATCAGGGAGAACAGGATACCAGGTTGAGCAAAATAATGGAAACAAAGGCCACTCTGTAAGCTAACATACAAGACAGGGTCAGGAAAAGGTGGGAAGCAAGTCGCCTTGCACACTTCGAATATGGAGAAGGTTGTATTAAGTTACTAGCATGGAAAGTTAAGAGAGAACAAGTGAAAAACATGATTAAAGAGATCCAGTGTGAACAAATGGGACTACTGCTCGGAGACAATCAGGCTATTGAATCAGCCTTCCACAGATATTTTGGTGAAGTCTACCAGGAGGATTTAGTGGTCACGGAAGAGGAGGAGCTTAAATGGTTGGGCCAAGATACAGCTGTGCCTCTAATAGCTGAGGATAGCGAACACTTGAATGAGTCGAGAACTACAAAAGGCAATAGGCGAGGGAAAGAAAGGGAGGGCACCCGGTCCAGATGGGTTGCCCATGAAGTTTATAAGGCCTTGGCAGATATTATGAGCACCATTCTGATTGAATTGTTTAATGCAATTTTTTTAACTGGAGTGGGACTCCCAGACTCTTGGAGAGAGGCTACCATCACTCTAATTCCGAAACCCGGCAAATGCCCTAAGAAGTGTGACTCTTATAGGCCCATTTCACTTTTAAACTATGATTATAAGCTTTTTGTAAAAATTATAGCTGAAAGGCTGAATGGGGTCATGCCTTTATTGGCGCAGGAAGATCAAAATCCGGGGAAGAATACTGAAAGAACTGACATCTACCCTTATAGGCTCTATAGACCTGGCCACTACATATGGGCTCCCTTTAGCAGTTATGGCACTAGATGCCGCTAAAGCTGGGTCTTTCTAAAAGCGGTGGCTGAACTTCGCAACCTCGGTCCTAATGTTTGTAGGGTCCTCGAGGGAATTTATGCTGCTCCAGTAGCCAGGGTTCTAGTTAACAGGGTTGTGACAAAACCTGTCCGGATTAAAAGGGGGATGAGACAAGGTTGTCCCCTGTCACCTCTCCTTTTTGATCTATATATAGAGCCGCTGGCCAGAAGATTCAGGAACAGCACAGAGATTCTTCCATTTCAATATAATGGTTGGAGTAAAAAAAATTGGTTTACATGCAGATGATATCCTGATCTATACTAGGATATACAGAGAGCATTGAAGTGTGTTCTGACAGTTACTGCTGTGTCCAAAGTGTGGCAGTATGAAGGAAGACGATCTCCATATGTTCCTTTACGGCCCAAAGATTCAGTCATTCTGGGAGGCCGTGAGTAAAGCTCTGTCAGATTCCTTGAAGTTACAAATCAAGGTAAGCGTTTTACTGGTTATTTTTGGAGCTTTGGATCCGCAAACTGTAAGTAATAATAATACTGCAAAGTTGTTCTTCTATGCTATTCTGTTGGCCCGTAGAGAAATCTGTAAACAATGGGTGTCACAGGCTCTTCCTGGGTATGAGGACTGGCTAATTTCTGTGAGGAATGTGGCCAATTTGTACATTGCAGATAAGGGCCCAAGAAGATATGAATTTTGGATACACTTTCTGAGTTGGTGGTAGCAATCATTGAATTAACTACATTCAGCAGATCAGAGGTCCAATGATTAAGCCCTTTTCCGCCTCCGCTGATACCGTTTCTCTAAGGTGGCAGGTTTGCACATAGAGATGGTGTGTATTGGGAGAAAGATGGTGGGAATCACAACTCAAGGGCGACATTAAGTGAATCCACCTCTTGTACCTCCTTCAGCATATGAGGTTTCGGACATTTCGGTTGGTAAAGCAAGTGAAATGGTGCAAATGAGGACAAAAAAATAAAAATAAAAATTAATGAAGTCCATATTAGTGTGAGTTGTTGTTTCAGCCTTTATGGTAGAATAACCAGGGCCACCATCAGGACAGTTTGTCGAAGGACAATTAGAAGGAAGCAATCTGAAAAAAAGAAGAATTCATCAAATGTATGCGTGCAAGGGAAAAATGTGGAGGCCATAGGCTCCAAAAGGTGGCTTACCTAAAGAGGTCCACTAAGAATTGCAAAATAATTTATTGTGATGGCCACAATGTACCTGGAACAATTATTGATCTGACATACGCTAAATAAAAGATCTACTGATCTCAAATTGCCAGACAGTAAATTTAAGATACTAAAAAAATATACCTGGAAACAAGGCAAGCCACCATCCAACGCAGATAATCAAAATCAATCTAAATAAAACCCCAATGAAGGAAAAATTAGAATAGTACAATCAAACTTTTTGTAGACTCTCACAGCATTCAAGAAGCAAGAGAACTATGAGACAGGTGGATGATCCTAAACAAAAGGCAAGAGGAGAGCCAGGACTGTTTCCAAGCAAGAGGGGAACACCATTCTTATGTTCTCTTGATAATTATTCTAGGGGCAAAAGTTCTTCATAAATTAAACATGTTTCATCCTACTCCTCATGCTATCATTCTGACTAATTTGGAGTCTTTGTGCAGGAGACTTGTGTCACTGGCCCGAGATCGTTCTCTACAGAATCTTAAATATAGATTTCCAACAGTGCTAAACTGTGACCGGTGATAGGGGTCAACTCGAAGTGGGTGGCCCCTTAATTTGCATGACTTCCTATCACATGGCAAGAACTTGCCATGACTAAAGGCTGCTGAGAGCTGATCTATAGTTGTGGGGTTCATGCCCCTTTATCTACACTCAAGTGGGATGGCTCCCGACTGGTCAGCCCTCTGCATTGCCTAGCATATCTAGGACTTCCCTGCTTCTCTCTCAATTTAAGATGTGAAGAACCATTTTTATCGGAAGAAGTGTGGGAATTCTGAGTGATAGCAATTTTGTAAATCCCCACAGAATCCTTGAATTTTCCCTCAAAGAAATGTGGGGAATATGCTTGCTTTTAGCAAATGATTAAGGTTTACAGGGGATTATTGAAAAGACAATGGAGTAAGATCCATGAATCTCATATCACCCTGGAATCCTGTAGGTGTTTCATTTTCACAAATATGTGGATTCAGTAGGTAGCACTTGGTGGAGGCTGAGCCTGGGCCAAAGTACCAAAGTCCGTGTTACAGCGCGGAATGCAAAATCCCTCTCTTCGTCACAGATCATAGATTGCACAGACACACTCAAGCACTACATTCGCTGGTGGGGCCCATAACACCAACACACATCCTCTATTAATCTGTTTCCCTAGGAGGCGATTGTTCCAGTCGCTGTAATGAAAAGAAATACCCACTTATCCCTAATGAGCAATAGACTTCCCTACCGTTCTCTAGTCATTAAGGCCTAGGCTTCATTTTTTAGTATTCCTCTCATGGATAAGCCATGGATCAGCTAGCGCTGGTTGAAGTGATAACTAAATCCATATTTTATTTACATAAATACACTTTTCAATAATAACAACCCAACACAGTTCTTGTAATAAATCTTAAATCTTTATCTAAATAATTGAAAATCGAATCTTTTGTTTAATCAAGCAGAAGACCATCATATTTACCTATTCTGGCTAAAAGTTGTCCTCTAAGTCAAATCTTGGTCATCAGTTCATACTGTCAGAGTTTTAGGAAACAGCTGTCCTGCAGTGTCACCGTCCTCTCCGTCAGAATAACGTCAGGAAATCTAAAATCTTCTGAAGGGTCTCGCCGCTAACCTCTCTAATCTATGGTATTTTATAGTAAATTACATTCCAAAAGTAACGAGTAATATTTTTGAATGTCTCTGATTGGTTGGTGAGATCTGTTCCACCAGTTTCCCATGCGGAAAATGTGTCTTTAGATATAGTTCATAATTCCTTCGGGAAAGTATCTTTTATTGTTTCTTTCAGGGCAGCTGGCTGGTAGCCCGGAGCGTCCTTGAGTGGCACAGTTGAATTAGGGTCGCGTAGAGCCACTGCTGCTGATGGTGACGCATGCGCACTTCACCCAGAGACCTTCACAATAGAGTTGGTTCGTCAAATAGGGATGTCGGCCATTTTGTGGCCACTCCAAATGGTCAACTTAAGCAAAGAAACACAAAAACGTAATTAATACATGGAAATGACTAATAAAATGTTATCCCCTTACTAATACCCATATGTGTGTGTATTTATCTAGCAGAAGCAACACTTAATGCAGGTTATACTCACATTAATAAAGCACAAATCACAAATACATCACGGAAGCAACATATAACATGTAATATTCTGTTTGTCTATGATCAATATGCGTACACGTTTTAGTTTACGTATTAGTTAGGCCATGCAAATGCAATTCCCACGTGTATTCTTTATATTAGTAAGGTTGATTAAATTCCACAGCAATCCTGTTAGTACGATTACTATTAATCAATTAATCTTATTAATCTAAACATGCAAAATGAAAGGGGTATACAAAATTTTAAGATAAAACCCGCTCCAGCCAGCCCCCCTTTGGTGATTTTATCACCTCAACAACACTAAATTTATTTACCCCTTTTACAGAAATTCAAAATGTATTCTTGCTCTTATTCATAATTCAGTTTCTTCTTCATCTCTTTTTGCCTTTTTATAAATACTTTCCTTCCACTCTTCTAAAGTTATCTCTTCTAAATCTCTATCTGGATCCTTTCCTTTTCTTTCTAGTTTTTCTCTTTTTATTATATTCTTTGTTTTCTTATTTTTACAACACATACAACCTAATCTTAATATTAGTAATATGAAAATCACACATGTTAATGGAAACAATATTTTACCTATAAATGTACTACCTATTTTAACTAAGAAATTCTTAATAGCAGCTATTTTCTTACCAATCCTTTCCCAAACATTTTCAACCTCCAGTGGTGCAATTTCGTCATGCAATTCAGTAATATTTTTAATATAAACTTTCAGATCTTTACTTTTGTCTGGAATGTAAGTGCAACAATGTTGAACTTTCAGCATTCCACAGACTCCACCCTCTTTTGCCAATAAAATATCAAGGGCAAGTCGATTTTGCATTACCATAGCACGCATGGCAACCATTTCAGTATCTACCAATATAAATCCTCCAGCGGTGCTTGTTGACAAGCGATCCACTACTGTTGATAATTTTCTAATTCTGTCTGCATTCAAAGATATTCCCACTTTTATGCTCCAAAGATATCACCTATAATCTCTGTCCAGGATTCTCTTTTACTACGTACTAAATGATTACCTAAACTATGTACACCATCTTCTCCTCTGTCCATATGAAAGATTTTTGGAAAAACCAGGCCTACGTAACATGTGCCATACCAATGGTCTGGCAAACGATAATATGCCCTGTTCTCACAGATAAAATATAGTCCAGGGAAAACTGGATCTCTTCCACCTTTAAATCCCCATCCACCCATGATCCGGTATGTATCATGGCACTCAATATTCCCTAGAAAATAATTGTCATGCGCCGTTTGATTCCTTCTTATACACAGTTTCCCTTTCTGAGGCCAATCTAAAGCTAAAGTTGGATTAGACTCTCCCTTAATATGTTTTTCCATTTCTACATCTGTTTTCTCCCCTTTTCCTTCAGATGCTTTTCTTTGCATTTTCAATCTCCTTTCCTCGACCATGTCTAAGAATGTCTTTTCCTCTTTCTTCAAACTGCAAGTCAAATTGTTTCTAAAAATATATTCTAATGTTAGTTCTTTAGTTTCTAAGAAAAATTCACCTAATACCTTAGCAGGTCTTACTTTGTTTAGTTTATTATTAGCAGGCACTTGCGCAAAAATGTTTTCTACATCTGAAAAATAATATTCTAATTTACCTGTCTCGTAAAATAAGCTAGCTATCACACTACATGCTATTCCATACCTTGCTGGAAGGTGATGATAAGTCACTCCCTTTGACACAGATGCAGGTAACTGCATGCATACATAGCAGTCCCTTATGTCCATAGTCTTTACATATTCATACAATAACTTTGAAAACACATTATTTGAAAAATCATTAATAGACCTATCTTTATGTAAATAATTATTATCTATTCTAGTCGGAACTACCTTTTGAATCTTCTTTATGTTAGTAATGTTTTCAGTGTGTCCTTCTAGTGAATCTATAGTAACCTTAGAAGAAATCAAAAGAGCAAGTATGCTCCATACAAGCATTAATAATCCTGTACAACAACACATTTTACACCATCTCTTCATGAATGTACATCTACTTTTGCTATTATCTATGTTAGCCATCTTTATTAATTTGGACTGTGTCTTTTGACTTAGCCTCTTTTACTTTCACAACTAGTTTTCTAACCTTAGGCTCTAAGCCCCTACTTGGTTCTACCAGTATCTATCTTTTGACTCAATTTGGTATTCTTTTCATCAGTGGTTTTATAGATCTTCTCAATTTGGCATTTTATCGTTTTTCACTTCTTTCTGTTCATCCAAGTACAGAATTTCCTGATTTTCTGTCTCTTCTCCGATATCGGATAAGATGACTCTCAGGATTCCTGCTTCTTCTTCAACCACTTTCAGTAAAGCCTCCTCTGGATTTCCTTGACTATCTGCCTCTTCTTATTTTTCAGGCAGCGCCACGTACGTCCATTCCGGTGACTTATACTTCTGGTTAGGTTTCCTTGTTCTTTTATTTTCTTTATTCTCAGTTGTTTCTTCTTTCGATTTTTGTCACTTCATTCACCTGTTCAGCTCTCGGTGATCTCACTCGTGTCAGCCGATATCTCAATCTCTTTACTTTGTTTGGCCACACTTCATCCTTTTTTAACTCTTTTCTGTTTACTTTCTTTATTATTTTTTTCTTCTCTCCAAGCCCTTTTCCTTAGAACTCGACCTTCATGTATTTCGTTTTCACTCTCTTCAGATTCTGTCTCAACTTGTCTTTCCTTTTTAATGACTTATTTTTCCACCACTTGTTTTGTTTTCCCTACTTCTGTCCCTCCTCGGGTCTCCGGCACGCAATCTTCCTGCTGACTACTTATCCCTTCACCTAGCTGGGTGTTGCAGTTCCCTACACCTCCTCGGGGGTCTTCCGCAATCTGTCCCTCTCTCTCTGTACCTGTCCCTTGTTCACTTAAATTGGTTATTTCTGGTGGAATTTTCCTCAGCTTTGCATCTGAAACTTCCTTCTCCTGACTTTCTTTTACTGTGTCTTCATTGTCTTTTCCCTTCTTCTTTCTGTGTTCCTTTTGAGGACCTTGTGTTCCTTGTTCGTTTTCAGAATCTGAACTGGTATCAGAAATCTGCAATCTTCTTCTCAGAGAGATACTTCTGGGGACTAAATCTTGATTCAGTTCTGTTTCCCCCCTTTCAGAGTTCTCTTGTGTTTTTGGCTCTTCGTTCTCCGACTCAGTATTTGACTCTGAGTCGTCATAGTACTCTTTATCTTTGCTGTCCACTGGATTTGGTATCCTCAAAGTATGACTGGCATGGATCCAGTTTTTCAATCCAGCACACTTCACAGCTGTTGTCGTGATCAAAATAACTTGTCTTGGTTTTCCCCACCTTGGAACCAAACAGTTTCTTCTTCTGTGGACTTTTATCCTTACCCAGTCTCCTGGGCTCAGATCATGGGCTGGCTTCCTTTCAAGTGTGGTGGCATCCGCTCCAACCTGATGAAACAGAATGAACTGCGTCAGCCAGGCCTTTACAGTATTCCAACACCATGTCATCAGTTATTGTCATCAGCTTGTTGACTGGAATGTACACATGCCTCATTGCTCGTCCCATAATTATTTCATGTGGACTTAACCCTGTAGTTCTGCCTGCTATCGCCCTGATTGTCATTAGTACTAGAGGCAAGACATCAGGCCATTTCATACCTGTGGCTAAACACATTTTCCCAATCCTATTTTTGATTGTACCATTCATCTGTTCAACCACACCAGAAGCCTCTGGTCGGTAGGCACAATGTAATTTTTGTTGTACATTCAATGCTTCACTAATCAATTTTATGATCTCATTATGGAAATGTCCTCCGCTGTCTGATTCAAGGGTCACTGGGAACCCGAACCTGGGGATGAATTCTCTTAATAGTAGCTTTGCCACTGTCATCTCATCATTTCTTCTAGTTGGAAATGCTTCCACCCACCTGGAGAATAGGCAGACTATGACCAGAACATACCTCAATCTGTTACATGGAGGCATTTCAATGAAGTCCACCTGCATTCTAGCGAAAGGCCCTCCTTCTCGGCCTATGGTTCCTAGACTCACCACTGTCTTCCTTCCAGGATTGTATTACTGACATATTAGACATCTCTGGCATAGACTTTCTGCTACAAGTCTGAATTTTGGATTGTACCAGGTCTGCTTAAAAGACCTGATCATAGCGTCTCTCCCTATGTGTCCCTGGCCATGATACATCCGTGCCATGGTAGACATCATGCTATCAGGGATTACTGGTCTTCCATCTCGATAGACCCACACACGGTCCTTTTCTCTTGGTGCACACCCTGCTTTTATCCACTGTTTCATTTCCTCATCTCCTGACTCTTCCTGCAATTGCCTCACTTCTTCCCAAGTTCCCACAACGTTAGTAAACATTACTGAGCAAGAAAACATTTCCTTTTCCTTTGCCCGATTGACTGAATTCTGATTCCATGCACAATACTGTGCCATATCATTAGCATACCTATTTCCGGTAGTGATGTAATCACTACCCTGACCATGGGCAGCACATTTCACCACAGCCAATTGTTTAGGCAGCTGTATCGCCTCAATCCATTTTCCAATCACTTCAGCATTCTTAATAGGGGTTCCACTTGAGGTCAGGAAATCTCTTTGTAGCCAAAGTTGGCCAAAATCATGGACAACCCCGAAGCCATACTGGCTGTCGGTTATCACAGTCACTCTCACACTCTTCCCAATTTTACATGCTCTAGTCAAAGCAACAAGTTCAGCTACTTGAGCTGATCTCACTCCTTTCAGGTAAGATGCTTCCATCACTGCTGCAACCGTGCATACTGCATATGCTGCACTTAGTACTCCTTCATCTGTTCTCAAACATGACCCATCAACAAACAACACAAAATCACTTTCTGGCAAAGGTACATCTTTTATATCTGGTCGTGGTTTTGTGCAATACTCAAGCACGTCCAAACAATCATGATCTGCTTCATCTCTCACTTCCACATTCTCAGCATCTGGTAACAAAGTTGCAGGATTCACATTCAAACACCTCGCAAGGCTCACATTTGTTGCACCTAATATGACCCTTTCATACTTAGTCAGCCGACTATGTGTCATATACTGAGTACGACTCCTTGTTAAAAGAATCGCCACATAATGAGGTACAAACACTCTTAATGGATATCCCATCACGATTCCTTCACTCTGCTCCAAACTTCGACATGTTGCAGCCACTGCCTTCAAACACCTAGGTAAAGCTGCAGCCACTGGGTCAAGCATTGATGAAAAGTTCGCAATTGGTCTCCTCAACCTTCCATGTTTCTGGATCAACACAGAAAGTGCACATCCATTTCTCTCACTGCAATACAACTCAAACTCTTTCTCATAATCAGGCATGCCTAGTGCTGGTGCTACACACAAGCCCTCTTTCAATCGTTTGAATGCTGCCAATTCTTCCTTGTTCAATTCAAGGGGATCTTTCACATCACTCCTGGTCAAACGCACCAAGGGCTTTGCGATCAGGGAAAAATTACTAATCCACTGACCGCAGTACCCTACCATTCCCAGAAACATTCTCACCTCTCTTTGATTCATGGGAGCTCTCATTCCTTTTATGATTCTGATCCTGTCTATCGTTATTTTCCTCAGTCCTTTCTCAATTTTATTTCCCAAATACTGTACTTCCTTCTTACAATACTGCAATTTTGCTGGTGACACTTTCAATCCTCCGTCTGCCAAATGATTCAGTAGTGCTATAGTATCTACCTCACAAGCTTCACGTGTTTTCGACGCCACCAATAGGTCATCGATATACTGCACTAGTACTGAGCTTTCGGGCATTTGCAGACTTTCCAATGATTTCTTCAGCAATTGATTAAATATTGAGGGGCTTTCTGTATACCCCTGTGGGATTCGGCACCATGCCAAAATCCTCTCTCCAAACCGAAATGCAAAAATGTGCTGACTGTCATGATGTAATGGGATAGAAAAGAAAGCATGGCATAGATCAATTACTGTATACCATTCCGCATCATGGTGAATCTGGTACAAAATCACTGATGGATTTGGCACAATGGGACAGCATGACACATTATGGGTGAATTACATGGACTACTCATTATTTCTCTTAGGATTCCTTGCTTGATCATTTTCTCAATTATTGGGGTTACTCCTTCAATTATCTCAGGCGTCAATTTATATTGAGGGACGTTTGGATAGCTTATTCCTTCCTTCACAGTTATTTTCACAGGATCTATATTTCTCATTAGCCCTACATCTTCTCCGGTAAAATCCCATACTTCCGCTTTTACTGACTGCTTCAATTCTTTGGGTAATTCATCAGGGTTGAATATTGCATAAGTCTCAGTAACCTAATCTTCTCTGTTAGCTATGGTCATTTTATATAGTACATCCTCATCTGGTGTTTCAAATGCTATTCCATCTGGAGTACAGAATATAGTGCAATTCATTTTGCACAGGTCCCTACCTAATAAATTTACTGGACAGGTGTCGCACACAACAAAGCGGTGCATCTCTGTAAATTTCCCTATACTAACTTTTACTGGTTCTGTCAAAAATGTCTTTATCTGTCTGTTGGACACACCAACTACTTGGATTGTTTCATCCGAAAGAGGAAGATTCTTAACATCAGCTGATCTAACAGTTGATCGAGTAGCGCCAGTGTCCACTAGGAAAGTGATATTTTCATCATTAACCCTCCCATCTACAAATGGTCCTTTCTGGTCTACTTCTAGAGTTGCGCCAAGTACGCACTCTTCTTCCTCCCTTCGGCACCGTCAATAGCTTCCTTCTGAGTCACTCTCATCGCGTTGCAGCCAATACTGCGAAACAGCGCGAGCGCGTTGCGGTTTATTTACCTGTTCTTCATTGTAGAATCCCGATTCATTACTATACTTCTGTGTGTTTCTGCTCTGCGGGAAAGGTGGTTTTGGCACCTGATTCTGTGAGGTAACCACCTGCTGCTGTTGCTGCAGTTGACCACTCACCTCACTCTGCACCTGTGGATTCAATGATGGATTTTCATTATTAGTACTTGGAGGAAATTTACACTTGGATTTCCAATGCCCTAACCTACCGCAATTGTGGCATGGAAATTTCTTTTTAGCTTCTTCTATATTACCTTTCCCTTTTCCTGGGCTAAATCTCGGTCTAGTTCCTGGGTTATTTGCTTGTTCGACCAACTGAGCTTCGTGCCTTTCAGCTACCTTTACTTGTGCCCACATTGCCTTTTCTTTTAATTTTCGCTGTTTGGCCTCAATTTCGTCACTGAAATATTTAGCATGTCTTAATACTTCATCTATTTTCTTATTCTGCCAATCAACCGTATGCTGTTTTATAATGTCACCAATTTCTGCGCGTAAACCATATACAAATCTGTATACGAAATGACTCAAATCCTTATCACTCAGGTTCTCATCTCCACTGAACTGCTTAAAAGCTCGAATTAGCCTCTCATAGTATGCATGTACTGATTCTTTTCCTTCCTGATGTGTTCGATCAATTTTTACCCAATCTGTCTCTTTAGGGGGGCACTTTGTTTTTCAAAAATACCATAACCTGTTCATACTTCTTCATTACCTCAGGGTCCGGAGCTCCTGTCTTAGAATCCCTAGGATACTCTTGAGTTGGCCAGTTGATCATCAACTTGCACTCTGTCCACAAATCTGCCGGTACTATTATATCAAATAGACTATTCAAATCTATCCATAGTACTTTTGACAATTTTACAAATCTGTCTACCTGCCGGTACCACTCGACGGGCTTTTCGAGGGAAATCATTCGTAAATGACAAAATGTCCTGTCTTGTCCATGGGACGTGTACATATCCTCCTCCTGGAATCTCCCTCATGGGGTATTCAGTTACTGTCTTTTCTTTCTCTCTAACAGGAAACGCCGAAACTGTCTTTTCTGAAGCCTCATTACGCTTTCTATACCATTTACTTCTCCATTTATCCACATCTCCCCATTTTGACCTATCTGTCCTGTGGTGTTCAGATTTTCAATGTCCTTTTCAGTAAAATCAACTCGATAGGGTTTCTGTAAGGCTTTTACCTTATCAATATCTATACCCATTTCATTCGCAACTTCTCCTAGTCTTTCATGTAGATTTTTCGCTCTCCATGTCACGCTTTTACACAGGAATAACAATTCCTCATCCTGATAATTTTTCAATTTTTCTACAGGTATAGTTCCTATAATTATTTCTTCCAATACCATCCGTAACATAACCACATCTATTCACTGGGATTCTTTATCTTGTTTCTGTAACCCTCCTAACCATTCACTTAGTTTCTCCACAGAAGGTCCTACTGGGTTTTCTATGCTACCTTGTTCCGGATTTCTCTGGGGTTCCAATAATGTTTCTACTGTCCTTCTACTCTTTTCAGCATAATTCTGATTTATAAATGGATTATTTGAAACACTTGGTTCAAACATATTTACTGTCTGTCCCCATGGATTCTCAATTTGTCTCTGTTCTGAACTCTCAACCAAATTATTGTTCCGGTAAGGTACCGTCAAGCAATGTTCACTATCCTTTTGTTTCTCAAAAATGGGCACTACTGGACCTATGGTCACAGGAACTGTTACAGCTTCTAGATGCTTAGTTAATTCTCTTATTTTCTCTGTCAATTCTAGAGTTGTTTTGGGCAATTCTGCTGAATTTTCACTATTTATTCTATTCTCCGACTTCTCGACTTCTCTAATGGAGTTTCTCTTTCCTAAATCTGGTGAGTTAGGGCTATATGTAGGTAGCTAAATACCGGTCGGTAACGGCCGAAATTCGGTAAATATCCTGTTACCGACCGGTATTTAGCTATTTGAGATGTAGGGGGCACATTTCAGGATTCGGTAATTTACCGAATCGGTAAAATTACCGATTCGGTAAATACCGAATCCTGAAATGATATGTAGGGGGAGTGTATCATAGGTGTGTGGATTCGTTATTTACCACCAACTAAAAGTTGATGGTAAATGACGAAGACCTTTCAAAAAGCATTATTGTGCTATTTGAAAAGTGCAATGTGGCAGACATACATGCCCTTAGGGCATGTATGTGCGCCACATGTGCACACATGGACGAATCAGGGGTGCAAAAGGGTGTCAATGTGACACCCTGCCAACCATGCTACTGCCTCCCCCATTACCGAATCGGTATTTACCGATTTGGTAATGGTAACTGGCTTCCCATTGATTCCTATGGGCCTCCTGGCCCATAGGAATCAATGGGAAGGTATGCCTCATTACCGAATCGGTAAATACCGATTCTAAATTACCGACCCTTTCCGAATCGGTAAATTTTACTGATTAATTACCTACATCACATTTACCGATTCATAAATACCGAATCGGTAAAATTCGGTAATTATGAGTCGGTAAATGTGAAGCTACCTACATATGGCCGTTGGTCTCAGTTTAGATAATTCGTAATGTTTCTCTCATTGGGGCATTTGGTGTCAACATTTCTGGTTCTGGTCGGTACGGTGGTTGATTTTTTTAAAACACATCATCCAGCACATCATCATCTGATTCATTTGCTCTGTAACCTTTTGATTCCACATTATTCCTTTTTTCCACACATTTTCTTCCTTCATTCTCTCCTACCGCTCTTACAGGAAACATACCCTCAGTCATACTTGCATTCCGCCATCTTTTCATTCGATCATCATGTGTTTCATGTCCGTATGATCTGCCAAACAGATATCTATAACTTCTACCATTTCTTTGTTTTTCTCGTTCATGCATTTCGTCTTCCCATTCCGTCAATGCCTCAAACTGTGTCGGTCTAGGTTTCGGTTCTAAATACATCATCTTCTCTCGTAAATTCCTTAACACTGCCATGTTAAAGGAACCATGTTCTGGAAATGCCAAGACTCCATCGTCCTTGGTGTATTTTACCCAATTGTCTAACCAAATACAAGTATGGTACCCATATTTCGCAATCATCAAAGATGCAGGGGTTTTCGGTGGAGGAAGTAACTGTCCTTCCCTAGTCTTGACCTGTTTGTCTTTCTTAAACCACTTTTTCATTTTACCAAACCACGACTTTTTCTTCTCTGGCGGTTGGTAATACATTTTCTTGGTTTCTGTGTATCGCTAGTCTCTCTACAACTGTACCGCTATTCTGTCCACTCACAGCGCGACTCACACTAACGCACCAATCAGGAGCGTCTACGTCACTGTTTCTGTCCTCAAATTCCAGCGTGACTCACACAAACGCACCAATGGGAAGTGTTTACGTCACCCTGTACTTCTCCACTCCTAGCGCGGCTTTACGCTAACGCACCAATCCGGAGCGTTTTACACTTTTGACCGACTGTCCAATCCCAGCGCGGTCGTTCTGACGTCAGCAGCCGCTGCGGCAGCTCTGCTCCCGTCTACCCCTCCTTTACAAGTCCGCTCAGTGAACTTTTATTGCAACTTTACAATTCTATTAGTAACAACACAAAAACATCTCCTTTGTCCGCTCCGCTAACCAAAGAACAGCAATAGACCTTTCTCACGAGAATTCCGTCTTTCCCGAGAGCAGTGCTTACCTCTGCCCTACTACGGAATCGTTACTTTCGTTGATAAAGTAGCACATCCCTCTACCTTACCCTTCTAACAAGCATTAGCTAACCGTTTCTCTAGTATTGAAGAAATAAAACCAGAGTTTCACAATTAACCCGAATGCTATTTAGTTCACGCACTTTCACACAAGAAAATATAGTACATTCGCACAGAATCCTGTCTTTACGGAGAACAGCGAACAGTCTGTCCTACTACAGAATTATGACATACGTTAACAAAGCAGCGCTTACCTCTACTTTGTCCTTCTAACAAGCTCAGAGAATACCTGCTACCTTTTCAGTGATAAGCGTTATCAGTATGCCATTTGGTTTCCTGGTACTTAAAGACCAAAATTTCACAGGTAACCTTCGCTATCATTCACACTTCTTTTACACAGAAAATATTTCTAGTGGCAACACACGACGATGCTACTGAATCGAACCCAAACAATGCGACGTGCAACTTCAATCATTACACGTTTTCCCTGTGTACCTACAGGGTAACAACAATTCAGTTTTTCCCGAGAGCAGTGCTTACCTCTGCTCTACTACGGAACTGTTACAAACTTCCGACTTCCTACATCCCAGAAGCCGTGCAAACAACATATAACTCGACGCGACTCAAAATAGAGTGTTAGTACATAAACCAATACCAATCAAAAATCAATAAGCTATTTACAAGCAATGATCACCAAACCAAAACAGTAGCTAACCATATCTCTGCTACCAAGAAAAACTGTTGCAGCGTGGAAAGCAAAATCCCTCTCTTCGTCACAGATCATAGATTGCACAGACACACTGAATCACTACATTCGCTGGTGGGGCCCATAACACCAACACACATCCTCTATTAATCTGTTTCCCTAGGAGGCGATTGTTCCATTCGCAGTAATGAAAGGAAATACCCACTTATCCCTAATGAGCAATAGACTTCCCTACCGTTCTCTAGTCATTAAGGCCTAGGCTTCACTTTTTAGTATTCCTCTCATGGATAGGCCATGGATAAGCTAGCAGCTGGTTGAAGTGATAACTAAATCCATATTTTATTTACATAAATACACTTTTCAATAATAATGACCCAACACAGTTCTTGTAATAAATCTTAAATCTTTATTTAAATAATTGAAAATCGAATCTTTTGTTTAATCAAGCAGAAGACCATCATATTTACCTATTCTGGCTAAAAGTCGTCCTCTAAGTCAAATCTTGGTCATCAGTTCATACTGCCAGAGTCTTAGGAAACAGCTGTCCTGCAGTGTCACCGTCCTCTCCGTCAGCATAACGTCAGGAAATCGAAAATCTTCAGAAGGGTGTCGCCGCTAACTTCTCTAATCTATGGTATTTTATAGTAAAATTACATTTCAAAAGTAACGAGTAATATTTTTGAATGTCTCTGATTGGTTGGTGAGATCTGTTCCACCAGTTTCCCATGCGGAAAATGTGTCTTTAGATATAGTTCATAATTCCTTCGGGAAAGTATCTTTTATTGTTTCTTTCAGGGCAGCTGGCTGGTAGCCCGGAGCGTCCTTGAGTGGCACAGTTGAGTTAGGGTCGCGTAGAGGCCACTGCTGCTGATGGTGACGCATGCGCACTTCACCCAGAGACCTTCACAATAGAGTTGGTTTGTCAAATTGGGATGTCGGCCATTTTGTGGCCACTCCAAATGGTCAACTTAAGCAAAGAAACACAAAAACGTAATTAATACATGAAAATGACTAATAAAATGTTATCCCCTTACTAATACCCATATGTATGTGTATTTATCTAGCAGAAGCAACACTTAATGCAGGTTATACTCACATTAATAAAGCACAAATCGCAAATACATCACGGAAGCAACATATAACATGTAATATTCTGTTTGTCTATGATCAATATGCGTACACGTTTTAGTTTACGTATTAGTTAGGCCATGCAAATGCAATTCCCACGTGTATTCTTTATATTAGTAAGGTTGATTAAATTCCACAGCAATCCTGTTAGTACGATTACTATTAATCAATTAATCTTATTAATCTAAACATGCAAAATGAAGGGGGTATACAAAATTTTAAGATAAAACCCGCTCCAGCATCCGCACATTGCCAAAAGGAGACAATTGCCATGGTGAAAACAAGATGCATCTATGTTGCATTTCAGAGTCTATCTTGTTGTGGGAGCCAGTCCCAGCCACACCTCTGGGGTATCTTTTTTTACCAGGGGACGTTTTGAAACACAGAATAATCAAACATTTCTTACTATCAATTGTTTTGCTCTCCATTTTTGCCTTCCGAATGCAATCCAAATTAAGTAAAATATTTTGCAAAATGCTCTCTGAATAACAGAGAAACCAATATTCAGCGTTCTACGGATCACAACTATTCCTAAACTCAGTAACTATGGCATATTAAAAAAAGCCTAGGTTTCCTTCATACCTATTTTTCAATCATTCAATTTTTTATTATTAATTGATGCCTGGTCAATATACAGTCAAATTGTATAACAAGCTAAAGCTCAGGATTAGGCTCTGGGTATCAGATGTTTTTGAACAACCAACAAACACTATACAATCCTGCAACCAAAATTGTTTGATGGAAATAACAGCGTATTACACGTGTGAATTGCCCATAAGAGCAATTAAGTAAAGATGAACAGATTGTCAAAAGCTGCTATTTTTCTACTAATTTTCATAATTTATTTTTATTTTAGCAATTAATTTCTTTGTGGGAAAACCATGTGTGATCTAAAAGAATGACTCCTTGCCAGATTTCAAAGGTTTTCTGTTTTTCAGACATGCATAGGGTTCTGGGTTAACTCGTTTCTTTTACACCTGTTTCCACCACAAACTGCAAATAGGTAGAAACCCAAAAAATTGGACAAATTGACTATCTCTTACAAAAATTGAAAAACTGGTATAGAAAAAAAATATTTTATTTACAACTCTGCTTGTTCCTGAAAGCTGGGAACAAGGTGATCTTTAGTACACAAAACCTTTTGTTGATGCAGTGTATAGAGGAAGAAACGTATGCTTTCTAGCACAGCACTTTTTTCCCATTTGTCATGTACTGTCACAATTTTCCTATATTTTGACAACTTTTCATGGTTGCATCCAGGCAAATCCACAAACCCTGATTCTATCTGGATTCCCAACATCTTGAAAAAGACGAATAGGGGTGGGCAATATATTCGTTCCACTGGCAGAGTTGGCGGAGACCACCCTGCATTTCGCTAGTAACGCAGAATTCCAGCCAAAATCTTCCAAACTCCGCATGGTGTCTTTTTTTCTCAGGTGTGGCTCATGAGCAAGATTTGGCATCCCTTAGGGCAATTTTTGGTCACATAGAGGGCACCTGGCAAAATTTCTCCAACACGAGGGGTCGCGCGAGGCCGTTTGCAATTAGAAAGCTGCTGCTCGAGTAGAAAACCTACATGAGCTGTATCAAAATTGACTCAAGAAGCTGTGTCTTCTGGCACAGTGTGTGGTGCTGTTCTCGCTCATTTTCCATTATGCGTAACGAGCTCCGGGTGCTAAATTACAGCGCAAGCATTGCGATGTGCCTATTTCCGCCTCTTCATGAAATTCTGCAGAATCTCGTTGAGTTTTTTTGCAACTCCGTGGAACTCCACAGAGTTAAACTCCATGAGGTCCACCGAGGCTTAAAGAGAATTAAAATTTGGCCTGAATAACTCCAGTGAAAAAATGAATGCAGGCTTAAGCGCAAACTGCCATAACCATCAAAAAAAGGGCTCAGCACTAGAACGAGAAAAACCTTAGTAGCTGAGGGGCTAGTAGTATGTCTACAGGTGAAGTTTCAGCAGCTGAGGGGTTAATCTTCATGAAGTCTCATTACCCGAGAGGATAATAGAAACTGTGCAGGGGACCAGATCTCAGCTACTCATCAGATTCACTAATAGCTTCAAATGCTTGGTTTAACATAGGGTCTACAGTAAGGACTTGTTTTTTCCTGCTTGATGTCAATTTCTTGTCTCCTGAACTTTCTCATGTATTTGTTCCTCCCACACTTGTCTGTACCTGGTTGTAGTTCAGACTATTTGTAAATATATAATTCTCATACCTGTTTGTAGTTCTGATTGCCTACTGGCTTCACCAGAACATCTTTTGACTTGGTTTTCACATTTATTTGGAGTCTATTTTTAGTTGCTCATTCCCATTATCTACCTGCTTAATCTTGTTTGTCTGACCTTGGCCTTGTACCTGAGGGATGCAATCTTCACATATGTCATCTTATTGCAAGATTAAATTTGCCTCCAAGTGCAATTTTTTATGCTCTTTATTTGCAGACTCCCTACGACAGCCTCAAGTTTTACCTCCTGCTGAGCACCTTCGGGAATTGCTTGTAGCCCCATGTAGTACACTAGAACCCTAAAAAGAAAGCTGTCCGGTTGTGAATGATCTATTGTGAACTTACAGTAAACTTAAAGCAACACATTAATTACTATTGGTTGGCTTAAGTGCCACTCATATTTGCCTGCTTCTTATTCAAAGGATTGCCTTCCTCTTCTTGTGTTTGCCCCTCTGATATAGCCTTAGTCTAGCCCATGTATGCCTGAGTGAGTGTGTATGTATATATATATTCACTTCAAAAACGATAGGTTTCACACACGTTATAGTTAGGAATTAGCATTTAAAAAACCTTGCAAATTCACTTAAAAAACCATAGGTTTCACACATGTTATAGTTAGCTGGACATTTCCCTCGTAAAAAAACAATGAAATTCCCCCATTATAGTTAGTGCAGGCAACTATAACTCACGCGACCGCAATCCTCTGCTGATGATGTCAGATATTACATCACTGTATTTAGACACCTATTTACCCATGTCTTCTTCCATTAATCTTTAGCTATACATATATTACAAATATTTATTTTTCAGAAAGACACATATTTAATCAGTGATGTAATATCTAACGTCATCAGCAGAGGATTGCGGACGCGTGAGTTATAGTTGCCTGCACTAACTATAACGGGGGAATTTCATTGGTTTTTTACAAGGGAAATGTCCAGCTAACTATGACATGTGTGAAACCTATGGTTTTTTAAGTGAATTTGCAAGGTTTTTTAAATGCTAATTCCTAACTATAACGTGTGTGAAACCTATGGTTTTTTAAGTGAATTTGTACGGTTTTTTAAATGCTAAGTTATGTATTTATTAACATAATTTTTTTTCAGGTTCTTCACCGTACGCGCACCGTCCGCGCTCTGTGGGCGCTCGGTGCCCTTTGCGCACCGAGCGCCCATGATGCGTTGTGCGTGCCGTGCGCGCACAGTGCGCGCACCCCGCGCTTTTTCAAAAAAAAAAAAATGTTTTTCATCCTTGGGGGTCCTTCAGTGACCCCATGACAAAGGCTAGGGGGTCAGGAACTGTCCACCCTGCCCCCTTTTCACATTCTTCACCTTTGTTTTACACTGCCTCAGACTGCGAGAGACAAAATGGCGGCCGACACTTCCTGATTTCGACCGACTGTAATGTTTACTGTCATGTAACCACCAATCAGAATTACGCTCGCGCACGGCAGCGTGCGCGTACAGTATGCTTACCGTACACGCACGGTGCGCGCTTATAGATATATATGTACTTTTAACTGAAATTTTCTCAGGAACTACTGAACAGATTGACTCCAGATATTCAAAAGGCACATCCCTGACCTGAGGACTTTCTCTTTGCCAAATTTCAAATAATTCTGTTCAGCTGTTTGGGCTGTACCTTGGACTAAAGGTCCCTATGGAAAAATGCATGGGGAAAACGCGTTTTGGGACCCCCCTTTTTTCTTGGCCCCCGCTTGACTAATGACCCCGAGACTTACAGGCAGTCCCTGGGGCTTGGGCCGCTTGGGGGGCTTTGAGGCCCCAACACTTTTTGCATAATGCCCCGGGAAGGTGGCGGTCCCTGGGGCTGTGGGGCCCCTACAGGCCTCTGCCACATAATTTAGCATGCCCCTGGGACCTGGCCCACCCAGTGGCTTAAATTCAACGAAGCGCAGGAGTCAGAGCTTTGTTTTTTTCAAATGCTCTCGGCTGGATTCGCAAACCAAGCGCGAATTCGGCCGTTTAAAAAAAAATGCTTTCTTTGGCCCTGGGGGTCCTAGTGGGACCCCTGAGCAGGCCTAGAGGGTCAGGGTGTTTCTACCCTGCCCCCTTTTTCTTTTTTTTCACATTTTTGTTTTACTCTTTTCTTGTAACTCTGTTACCGAGTCACAAGATGGCTACCAACACTTCCTGGTTTGGAGTGTTGGCAGCCAATCAGAAGCTAGTGCCAGGGATGCTTCGCGAACCCTCCTTGGTTCTTAGATATCAATATTTTTCTTTTTTTAATTTCTCAGGAACTACTGAACGGATTTACACCATTTAAAAGAAAGGCTCTTTCTGAAACAAGACCTACCTTTTTGCCAAATTTGGTGTAAATTTGGTGTAATTCCGATCAGCAGTTCGGGCTTTAGCTTTGTCTAAAGTTTCCTATAGAAATTGACATGGGGAAAATGCGTTTTGAGACCCCCTTTTTTTCCACCCCCGCTTGACGAATCACCCCTAAACTTTCAAGACAGGAGCCAACCATAGTGCCCCACTAGTTTTGAAACTTTTGTAGAGATTCGTCAACCGGCGACAAAGATATTGGCAAAAGAAAAAACGCTTTTTCAATAGAAATGAGGTACTAACTATAACTACCGACTGGCGACCGCCAGTAGGTAATATATGTATGTATATACATAAATACATATCATCAATGGTCCCCCCTCCCTTCATCCAAGAAGAGAGACCGGCACTACGCAGGTTTGTTAGTCTGGCTTTGTTTAATGAAACAAAATCATCCACGCGTTCCGACCGTTACACACGGTCTTCTTCACGATGACACACTAAAAAAAAATTTACACTTAAATACACACCTTCCCATGTGAGAACTTTAACATCGACAGAGGACAATATTGCTTTTTTTCCACAGTTTCAATATCATAGTAACTATGGCAGCCATCTTGGAACATTTGGTATAACAGTATACATAATGTTTGGTACCACTTTCTTACCCAATAACAATAGGAACGCTCCCAATATGAATCTCAGAAGGGCTGTTTTTTTTATTATATGCCTTATGCCCAACTCTCGTAAATATATTTATGCACGTACTTAAAGATTCCGTTTTTCTGGACTTTTCATTAAAAATACATCAGACATGAAAAAGTGTACCTCCTATTCCATGCAGCAGCCAAGAAGATTGTAAACTTAATTCATGATTGGAATAAAGTGCTAGTGCTCAGTGCTTCTTTTTTATTTAGTTTTTTAAAAATACGTTTTCTTTTTTGTGTAAAGTGCTCGACTGCCTATCCTATTTATAACTCTAATTAAACACAAATTCCCTCTATTTTTCTCCAAGGATTTTGTATATTTCATCATTTTGTAAAAAAACAGTTTAAAAGCTGCAAAGTCACTATGTTACAGTGTAAAATAATAATTCTAAAGTGCTAGTGCTAGTGCTACCGTTCTCTCCTCCATCTTCCAATATTCTTGAATAAGTGTCGAATTACCCTTTTCCATGTGTTTTTATGCTTCACTTTCTACTGATGTCAGTGCAAATTAGGACTTAAAATTAGATTTCAATAAAGGCATGTATACATCTCCTCATCCATGTTAAAACCTTTGGGTTCCATGCTGTCTAATTCTAGGATTTAGTATGTTTCAAGTTTTCTCAGATCCTTCTCTCTATCCCCCCTTCTTCTCTTCTTGGCTATTTGGACTATACAGCCATATCTCATTAAGGCCGGATCACTTTGGTGTTCCTTCTCAAAGTGCCTTGCTGCTGGGTAGTTTTGATCTTTTTTTACAATGGCCCTTCTATGCTGCAAAATTCTCTTGTGGATCGGGAGTGTAGTGTTTCCCACATAGATTTTTAAACATGGGCACTTTAAAATATATACCACTAAACTTGTCTTGCATGTCAAAAATCCCCTTATTCTGATAGTTTTGTTAAAAGGTGTATGGAGAGAAGTCATATTTTCCCCATACTGACATGCCTTACATTTAAAACATTTTCGGAATACTTCCTTTAGTCTTATCCATGTTTGGGGAGATTCCTTCCCCAAATAGTCACTTCTGATTAGATAATCTCTTAGTGACTTGGATTTCCTAAATGTTATTTTGGGGTACTTTTTCATTTCGTCTACAATTACTGAATCTTCCTTTATAAAATGCCAGTGCCTTTTTAAAATCTGTTTGATTTTTTTCTGACTGTTGTTATATGTCATTATAAATATATGTGTGTTTCTTTTATCTCTGTTTCTCTTTTTCAGCGTAGGCTTAGAGGTGCTGGAAGAGTACCTTCTCCCTATTCAAATTCCTAGCTTTAACTGCTGCTGTTTCTAGAATTGAGGTCGTATCCTTTCCAAGAAGGACATTTCATTTCCTCCTCTATTTTCTTGTATAGACCTGCATGTTCTTTTTGCTCTATAAAATTCCCCAAAGGAGATACTCTTTATGAGGGGAAGTTGGGTGTGAGCTACCAGCGGGCAATATGGTATTTCCAGCTGTTGGTTTTCTAAAAATCGTACTCTCCAATTTACCTCCCTTAACCCAAACCTTAATGTCAAGAAATTCTATTGACTGTTTGCTCTTATGTCCAACAGAGCTAAAGTTTAAATCATTAGAATTCAGTTCACAGATAAATTGATCTACTTCCGTAACTGATGACATCATCCACAAAACTATTCACACATCACTCACACCCCATGCAACCTCTCTTCTGACCACTCACAAACCCACACAACCACTCACATACCTAGCCACAGATCCATACCAGTACTCACAAACCCACTCACCACAATAGACATAGAAACACTGTGCAAGTTGGTTGTCTTTCTTGTGACTTTAGAAGACAGACTTTAAAAACCTTTTTTCAATTCATTAGCAAAATTACAATTTTGACAATCCTTGAATATGAAAAATGCAATTAATTCGCTACGGTGCAACAGTGAACCAAAATGGTTAATTCAACACAATAGTTCATGGTGAATTAATAAGTGAGAGCGCAAGCAGGTATGCCAAGTGGCAGATAAAGCTATTGCTAACAAATATGTGTATCGTTCAGGCGCCGCGCTCTTCACGTGTGATGAACCTATTAATGGAGATGTAGGCTAGGGCCCGGGAGTATGTGCTCCATATAAAATCAAGAAATTGCTTACAAACAAGGGACACTGGGTTAGGCCCACTCTGGGTCCAATCAAAAAAACAAAATAGTCGGTACTATAGAAAAAGGCGGTGAGGTGGTACAAGAGCAATATTTCAAAAAAGGGGGTGGTTGTGTGTGGACCAGTACTGGTGTACAGAGTGGCCCCTCTGTCAACGCGGTCAATTGGAGTGCTGAGAGGAGTATTGGCGAGGTGTGGCAAAGTGACGCTTGGGTATATTGGAACCAAACGGATGCAATGCTAATTTCAAGTGATGTATACCCACGATGTCAACAGAACAGGTTTGACAGTGCCATAACGGTAAAGGATTTTCATCACCCCCTAGCCTAAATGCACATGGAGATCCTCCTCGTGGTTGAGGCCTCCTGGGGTCTTGCTTTGTAGTCTCACAATATATTCAGATTCCAGGCGTCTCAGATGACGTTCCCGATCTCCTCCTCTTGCTGATGCTGGGACCCTGTCAATGCCAAAGTAGGAGATTTTAGTACTGATATCTCTGACATGTGAATGCAACAATTCACAATGCTTGCCAATGGCATAGGACATGTCACCATTTCTAATGGCGCGCAAATGCTCTAGGACGTGCTTCTTTACCGGGAAAATCGTGCTCCCCACATAGCGCAAACCACAAATACAGGTTAAAACATAAACAACAAAGTCGGTGTTGCAATTGATGAAATTGGAAATCTTCCCTGTTTTTCCATTCGTAAGATTGTACGTTTTCACACTGGTACTGCTACTACAGGTTTTACACCTCCCACACTTATGGAAACCTTGGCGTTCCCTCAACCAGGTGCCCCGTGTCTTTTTCTTGATGGAGAGGTGACTATGCACGAGCATGTCCTTTAAGGACTGGCTTTTCCTGTATGTGATATGTGGTGATGGACTAACCAATTTGCCTATAATGACATAATTCTTGACTATGTGCCAGTGTTTGCACACTATCCTATGGATATCTTGTGAGGCATGGATAAAAGTGGTAATGAGTCTGACTTCTTGTTTCCCACTGTCCTTCTCTCTCGGAATGAGTAGGCTATTTCTGTCCCTTGTGACAGCCTTGTCAGTGGCTAATCTGATGTTTTTCCCAGTGTGGCCCCTACTTTTAAATCGGCCCGCATGTTTTTAGCTTCTTTTTCATAGGAATCAGGGGAACTGCAATTACGTTTAGCTCTTAGAAGCTCCCCATTGGGAATGCTCCTCTTTAGTCCAGTAGGATGGTGGCTATGTGCGTGTAGGATACTGTTGCCGGATGTGGGCTTCCCATACAGGCTGGGGTGTAGTGTCCCATGTTTGACCTCGATCAGAATATCTAGGAACTCGATGGTCATGCGGTCGGTCCTGCTGATAAATTTAAGGTTGAGGCTGTTAGCGTAAAGGCCTTGAATGAAATTGTGTAGAGCCTCCTGTGGACCATCACATATTAGAAAAATGTCATCTATGTAGCGGGTCCACAGGATGACGTTGTTCATGTCAATTGCATTCCCATCATGCCACATATGCTCCGCCTCCTACCACCCCATAAACAAACAGGCGTAGCTGGGAGCGAAGCAACTTCCCATGGCGGTACCAGTGTACTGTTCATACCACTCATCCTCAAACTGAAAACAATTATTGTGTATCACTGATGACATCATCCAGTGAATGTGTGTTTCTGTAAAGTTTAAATATTTTTCATATATATCTATGCCAAGGTGTATTGAAGAATGAATGTATTTACAACTGCCTGAAGGGATTATTTTGTAGGTGAGTCACTGACTGTATAAGTGAGTGATTGAACATGTCTTACTGAATGCATGGGTTACTGACTACACTGTGTGAAAGTCTGTATTAGTCTCTCAGGTGAAGTGTAAGCAACTGCATGGGTTGCTGAATAGCTACATGAGTATCTATATGGGTTATTGATTTGTTGTCTGAGTATCTGTATGCGTCCCTGAGTGTCTGTATGGGTGGATAGGGGGAGTATGACTCTGTGCATAGATGTCTGAGTGGGTGATTCACTGGTTGTATGGATTTAAAAGCGCATCTGGGAAGGGCTGCATGGATGAGTTACTGTGTGTATGGGTGTGTTGGTGAGTGAATGAATGTCTCAGTGGTATATGTGTGACTAACTACATATGTTTTAAGGCACTATATGTGAGTGTTGGAGTATATAAATGACTATACATGAGAGTAAGTTATTTGAAGAGTTCGTGTATAAATGAGTGTCTGCTTGTATCAGTAATTGTATAGGACAGTAAATATGTGTTAGTATCTTTATAAATAAGTGATATGGTGTGTCTATAAATAACAGACTTGGTGTGTATAACTGTATACATGAGTGAATGGATATGTGATTGATTCTTTGCATTACTGACTAGGTGTGTGAGTTACTCTATGGATGAGCGGCGGAGTGTGACTGCATGTATAGATTTATGAGTGCATATTATACTGCTGTATTGATGAGTAACTACATGTATAAGTGACTGGATGTGTGTGTAGACCTAGGAAACAGTGAGTGGTATGTAGTATGTGGCATTGTTGTGTGTATAGTTTCAAAAATTGTAGTCTGTATTTTAGAATGGGTGTATCAAAGTTTATATTAGGGCATCAGTATGTGTATCAGATTATCACGTGGATTATGTCATCAGTGATGTCATTTGAGATGTCATCAGTAATGTCATCAGTGATGTCACTGAGCATGTCATGAGTGATGTAATATGTGACATCATCAGCAGTGCACTGCGGGCGCGCAAGTTATAGTTAGCTCAACTAACTATAACAGGTGAATTTCTCTGGTTTTATAAGAGTCAAATGTCCAACTAACTATAACGCCCCTGAAACCTATGTTTTTTTGGGTGAATTTCAAAGGTTTTTAAATGCTAATTCCTAACTATAACGTCTGTAAAACCTATGTTTTTTCAGTGAATTTCAAAGGTTTTTTAAATGTTAATTTCATATTTAAATGTTTATAAAACCTATATTTTTTCTATTTTTTTGTAATATTTTGGAACTCTATTATACTTCTTTTTTTTTAGCTTTAAAAATTAAGTAATGTTTTATATCTTCCCCCAAAAATATGTATCTCTTTATTTTTTTTTAGAAAACTGCACTCCCATACCGGAAGTGTACCAAGCTGCATCACCACCTGAATCCTATCCGCCATATTGCTAAACTCGTAAAGGATGCGCATTTCGTATCAGACGGATTTGTGGCGCTGCGTCCCGCGTAACATCATATATGTATGAGTTCACGCCAGCTGCAACATAGGTATCCGACGGGTACGCAGAACCAAGCCACGCATTACATCATGTACATATGGGGTCGGCCCGCTGCGTGTTGGGTATGCGACGAGTGCACGCTGCCAGGCCCTGTGTTACGTCATAGACGTATGGTGTCATGCCGGGTACGCAATTCCCTCATTTTTTTTTGTCTCAAACCTACATCTAAAAACCTTTAAACTGTATATGAGAGCAAGCATTAATCTCACATATTTTAAACATTTATATAGTTCTAACTGTAATAAACTTATATTATGATAAATATATTTTCTCAAAATCTTGTTGGGTGCGGCCTCCTTGCGCCCTCGATGCGCGATTGCCATGTGACCTTAAAAAAAAGCATTTGATCAGTTCATAACATTTCCCATTGTAACAGTTGGAGGACCCCACCCATTTTGGTCATTCTCTCTACAGCGTTTGATGAGACACGCCCCTTCTGCTTAGAGAGCTTTTTTGAAAAGTTTTTTTGCTGTGTAAACATCTTCCACTACACACAACATGCAACGATCATCTTGATCAATATTCATGGTCTGTACATTAGCCGTCCACGTGTAATGGCCATGCATTTCAAACGTTACATCAAAAATCAAATGTGTGTTACACGATGCCCCTGGTGTGTGTGTGTGTGCACATTATTGTGTTTCCTTTTGGCCTGGGTATTGCTGGTCCAAAGCGGTATCATCAGCCACGGGCAGAGTGCACATCCTAGATCACATGTGACAAACAGTAATGTGTACATTTGTATTGCAGTATTCTCTGTCAGGCTTTACCAGTATAGTAGTGTGACATATGTGAGACTTTCAGATTTACGTTTGGCATGCACTGCTTGACTATAATGAACGTTATCACTATTTATGACGTAGCCTCACTGCTGATACTCCCTCCATTCGAGCACATTCACATGTGTGCGCTTCGCGATAGCAACACTTTCAATAATACCGCACACCATTGACATGAGTGTCTGCGCATATCCACAACCTTGACAACGACATGTGATGTTGGCCATTCAATGTTTTCGAACAGCATCTCATTAGCAATAGTTGCCGCCCTCCAGGTACATGCTACATTAATGTAAATTGCGCATTCTGCGATGTCAAAACTGCAACATAAACACACATAAGTACACTTCCTGGCCAGGCAGGAACTGGACAACGCCCAGGTCCCCGGAACTATTATTCACACCCCTACGCTCGCCTGGCGTACGGAAGCCCAGCCCACTTTGCGTATGTATAAATAGGATAACGACGACGCCACATGTCCCAGTTCTTCTACACTGCCTCAGGTGATATGGCCGAATCAACCTCGCATATCACAATGCGCAATAAAAAAAGGGACCATAATGCGTACACCATCGTCGCAATCAACACTGCACCTGAATTGTGAACCCTGCTGCCCGTCATGTTTGGACACACAACAATGACAGCAGGTGACCAGTTGGGCCTGGGTGCAAGGGGCTGCAATTGAGCACGATGCTGCGGGAGGGGTGGGGTGCATCAGCCTGCGTGCGCAGGTACAAACAAGCGATATTGCCCCGCGTAATAATGTGTTCTCTGACCTCATTCAGTCACATGTCTGTCTCATTTTAAGGACCTGCTGGACCGTACTGTAGGCCTGAGCCAGCGGGCAGCGCTGCCATACAGACACGTGTTGAGCGCAGTGCTGCGGGAGGGGTGGGGTGCATCAGCCTGTGTGCAAAGGTGCAAACAACCGATGTTACCCTGCGTACCGATGTGATCTCTGACCTCATTCAGTCACATCTCTGTCTCATTTTAAGGACCTGCTGGACTGTACTGTAGTCCTGCGCCAGCGGGCAGCGCTGCCCTACAGACACGTGGCGTTGGCTTTTGGGGCACTGTAGTGAGCTGATTACTAAGTGTACATGCATACAGGCTTGCACCACCGCATTACACGCCCACATTACGCTACTACCATGTGCTCTGTTCCTTTGTATGTGAACGTTGGCATAACATTATTATTTAACATTGTGTATTCTCGTGCACTCCAACTCCTCTTTGAACCACGATTACCACTAACAGTTCGAAGATCGTACTTCAAGAAGGAAGGATGCACTCAACTGGTGTTCTCTATTAACGTTGAAAGAAACCTTCATTTACCTCAAGACGTTTCCAACATTATATTTCTTCTCCCTTTTCAGACACTGGGTTAGTGGAGCCAAAATGGGCGGAGCGGGTGCTCACCCTGTGATGATGCCCTGGGCATTCTGATGCCTTCCTCCATGGTATCAAGACACCGTCCCTGACCGGAGACCTGCTGGGCCACCCTGATAGCGGCACCCCAGAGTTGGAGCTCACACCGGCATGTCCTTGGACACACCGGTTGCGGCAGGTGAGCAGTCAAGCCCCGGCACGCAGGAGCTGCAATTGAGCACAGTGTGGAGAAAGGGGCTGGGGTGCAGCACCCTGGGTGCACAGGTGCAGGCAAGCGATGTTGCCATAGATAATAATGTAATCTCTTGCCTCATTCATATCTCTGTTTCATTTTAAGGACTTGCTGGACCGCACTCTTTCTCGCGGACCCCAGCGTCCCAGACACACTAGTGACGGGAGGTGAACCGTGAGGGCTGGGTGCAGTAGGCCGGCACTATGTCTCCTCCTCCCTCTGTTCTTTTCACTCTCCCTCCCTTTCTCCCTTCCACCCACTCACTCTCTGTCCCATTCTCACTTTCCTTCGTTCATTCTCACTACCTTTCTTTTTCACTTAGACATGGCACACATACTTATGTTTCTTTTTTGTCTTGCAGGTTTTGTACGCTGCTTCCAGAGGAGTCCCACCCACTTCTTTCATGTTTTACTGTTGTTCGAATAAACTTATATTTCCATTTATTTATGTTATTTTTTTACCAATAAATAACTGAGTGTATGGGTCTTTCTTTTCTGACAACACTTGTCTGTAGTTTATTGTGAAAATCGGCAGTTGATAGTAGGTTATAAGGGACATTTTGTTACATTTTCCAGTGCACCTACCAAATATAAACCAACAGACTATTACATAAATGAAGCCTGGGTAACTGTACAACGGCAAGAGTTCTCTGGCTGTATCACTTTATAACACCATGAGTACTGCCTGTGTGATTTCAGAACCAATAAGGCACTGCCTAGGGCCACCGAGGCTTCAAGGACTGGCGAGGCCCACCCTGCATATTTAAATAAAGCCCCAGAGGTTGCCAATTCCTGGTCTTAAGTTGGTCTCGAAGCCCCCTGAACAATTCGTAAACAATACCCGGAGAGGTGTCGATCCCCTAGTCTGCGAAACGTCTCTGTGCCCTCCCGCGTCTAATTTACATGTGAGATTAAGATCCCCAGTGCTGCAGAGATCCCGCAATATAATAATAGGATTGGCCGCGGAACATTACCCACCAGTGTGCTCATTTAAATGAACGGGTGAGACCCCGCTTCAGTTTTTTTTCTCTCCATTTTTATCATCCGGTTCCGCTTTATTGAAATGATACAAGGTTTTCCTTCAACGAGACAAACAAGAATTTACTGCCATAGGGTGCAAGCAATGCTCCCGCCCTGTAATAGCAAACATAAATGTCCTGTGCTTGCACACCCCGGAACATTGTATGATCTGTGCCTGGGAGGTGGCGCTCCATGGGACCATGATGCTTTGGTTCATGCATAACTACAGAATTAGTATAAATGCATACTAACATTACTTGCACACGTGTGGTACAGCAACCAGAGTGTAGTGAAGAGGCAGAGGAAGCTCAAAATCAAGAAATATAAATCCTACCAGAGGTAGGATCACATAGTTCAATCAGCTGACAACCCTGGGATGAGTAGAAACAGATTCACCAAGAAAACGGGTCTTTAGCACACGACCCTGGGATGAGTAGAGACAGATTCACCAAGAAAACGGGTCTTCAGCACAATGCAAGCATGCGCAAAATCTTGGTGAGTGCTGCCTTCTTTTCACCTTCTCCCGCTCGTCACCAAATTTATGTAGTGAACAAGAAGACAGCAGTGGATCCGATAAGTAGATTTATTGCAGGAAAAGAAGACAGATTAAACAGTCACCAACAGGACCAGACACCAAGGCATCCATCTTCTCCAGCACCGTGTACAAACTCCCCAAGATTCCCCTCATGACAGCCCTACATTCTAACATTACATACTTACATTATAGTATCATTACATACTAACATTGTACTATGACTTACATTGAAATAGTACACAGAGCACATCACTTTACAGCAATGAGCTTACAGTTTAATCCCCGAGACTTCAGGCCAGTAGGGGTGAGTATTTTGCTTCCCACTCCCTGTATAGTATAAACGCATACTAACACTACTTACCGTTATACTACAGCGGCCAGTATGCTACAGCGCCCACAGCCCATCGCTTTACAACAATCAGCTTGGTTTGATCTCCGAGTCTTCACACCGGTAGGCGTAGTACTTTGCTTCCCACTTCCGGTATAGTATAAACGCATGGTAGAGCTCAGTAGTTCGCTTCCCACTCCCTGTATGGTATAAACGCCCGCTAACACTACTTCCACAGATATCCTACAAACACCAGAGCACATCACTTTACAGCAATGACCTCCTGGTTTACGCTCTAGGTTTCATACCCAACTGTAGCAGCATCTCATCTCATCACCATGTCACTCTGAGCAACACCGCACTTTCAGACCGGTAGGTGTGACTACTTCACTTTGCACTCCCCCACAGAGGTTACAGTGCTCCTATCCTCCTGTTACCTACTCTTTTTGCCCTTTGTCCCCCTTACTTGCTGCAATGGAATCACAAAATGGCAGCCAACACTTCCTAGTTGCAACCGCTCGCAGCACTCACAACCAATAAGCAGCAAGTTCGCGCTCGTAACGCCTCAGCCAATCAGATGGCAGAATTCCCAAATATCTATATCTGTAAATTTCGATATTCCTCCAAAAGCATGCTTTCTAGACCAAGACCCTTCTCCCTGCCAAAGTTGGGGCAATTCCGTTCACCCGTTCGACCTGTAGCCTTGTCTAAAGTTTCCAATGGAAATTTATATGGAGACAACACGTTTTGGGACCCCCTTTTCCCTCAGCTCCCCTTGACGAATCACCCCCAAACTTCCCACATAGGAGCTGATATGAACAAAGAATTAGTTTGGAAAATTTTATGAAGATTCATCAAATGACGCCAAAGTTATAAGCAAAACAAAAAATGCTCTTCCTATGGAAACTTGGTCCTAACTATAACTACCAACTGGCGACCGCCAGTAGGTAATACATATATATATATATATATATATATATATATATATATATATATATATATATATATATATATATATATATATATATATATATATTAGTCATGCCCTGGGGAGATGGTGCCCCCCAGAGGCTGTGGTGGGGCCTAGCACCTCTTCATTAATACATAATTATCCCCGGAGAGGTGGCAGTCCTCAGGGCTGCAGGGGAGGCCATGTGGGCCTCCCCCGCATTAATTTTAATCAATAGCCCTGGGAAGTCAAGGGTACCCCGGGCTACGGGGAATGCCACATGGGCACCCCCTGCATTACTATAAAAAGTGCCCCAGGACCTGGGCCACGTGGGGGCTATTTACTAACAAAGCACGGGAGCCTGCGGTTCGTTTAAAAAAAATAATCTCAGCAGGACTCGCAGATCCAGTGCGATTCCCACTGTAAATGTTTTTAAATGCTTTTTGCCACTTTGGGGTTCCTGTTGGACCTACCAAGAGGCCTAGGGGGTCAGGGTGTTTCTACCCTGCTTCATTTTCTTTATCTTTAATGTTTTTTCGTCTGACTCATTCAACCGAGCCACAAGATGTCTGCCAACACTTCCTGGTTTAAAGGGTTAGCAGCTATTCAGATCTCAGCACAAGATCTCAGGTGGGGGTGGCGGATCCTCCATGTCCCCAGTTATATATCTAAAAAACCTTTAAATAACTTAAATAACTCCACAACTACTTAACGGATTTATACCCAAAGGCACTTCCTTGGACCAGCATCTACCTTCCTGCCAATTTTGGTTTAATTCCATTCAACAGTTCGGGCTGTAGCTATGGCTAAAGGTCCTATGGAAATTAACATAGGGAAAATGTGCTATTAAGCACCCCTTGGTTCTTGGCCCCCGCTTGACAGATCGCCCTAAAACTGTCAAGTTAGCAGCTGGAGTGAGCGTCATATCAGTTTTTCATACACCTGCTCACCAACCTATGCAGCAACTCACAGACCCATTCTCAAAGTTTACAGGTGATAGTTAGGAAATACAAATATTTTTTTTTAAACCTAGAAATTCATTGTAAAAAACAAAGGTTACAGAAACACTATAGTTAGGAAATAAAATTTAAAACACCTTTGACATTCAGTGAAAAAAACAAAAGGTTACAGAGACGTTATAGTTAGGTACAGATCTCAAATGTACAAAACCACAGAAATTCAGCAGGTATATTTACCTAAGCTAATTATAAATGTTGCCTCCACAATCAACTGCTTATGTCCTCATATATTAAATCACTCATGACCTGATAAGTGACATCACTGCTGTCATCTCAAATGACATCACTGACATCATCCAGAGAACCACTCACACACATACTCACATACCCATTCACAGACCCACACCAGTAGTCACACATCCACTCACTCCTCCATAGAGCACTAACACAACCACTCACTCACTTATACAGCCAATCACACAACCATTTACTCACCCATACAGCTACTCATCAACTTGTCCCTCACCCGTACAGCCACTCACACAGGCACACACTCAGCCATACAACTACTCACTTATTCAACTATACAGTCATTCACACACCCGCTCACTCACCCATACACCCTCTCAACACAGCCCCTCACTCACCCATGCAAGCACTCACCCAATGGTTTCCATACCCATTTAGATATCCATACAAGCACTCATACATCCACTCACCCACCCATACAGCCATTCACACAGATACTCAATCCAATACAGCCACTCACACACCAACTCACTTAACCAAACAGCCACTCAAACAGCCACTCACTCACCCATACAGCCACTTAGACACCCAGTCACTCACTCATACAACCATTCAGACACCCACTCACTCACCTATTTCACGAGTGATGTAATATGTGAGATCATTAGCAGTGCATTGCGGGGGCATAAGTTATAGGCGCGCTCGGTTGGTTGATCAAGTTCCCTTGCCTCTTGAGGGTCCCTAGGGTCCAACTAGCCCTACTGTTACCTCTAATAAGCTCCACACAGCTGGATTGCTGAGAGGTGGTCAGAGGCCACGGCCCCCCTTCTCCACCACTCTGCAAACATGCATCCTGGTGCACTACTGGTTGGTGATGAACTCTACTTTACTCTCAAGGGACCTTGGGGGCCAAGAAGCCCTCCTGGTACCTCCTATATGTCCTACGCAACAGAAGTCCTGAGAGCTGGTCAGAGGCCCAGCCCCCTTTCTCCACCACTCTTCAAATGTGACTACTACTTAAAAAAACCTTAGAAATTCACAGAAAAAAAACAAAGGTTACAGGAAAGTTATAATTAGGAATTAGCATTTAAAAAACGTTAGAAATTCACTGAAAAAGCCACAAGTTCCAGGGACATTTTAGTTAGGAATTAGCATTAATTGCACCCCCGTAATGCACTGCTGATGACGTCACATATCATATTACGCATGACATGGTCAGTGACATCACTCATGGCATCTCAAATTACATCACTGACCAGGTAGAAATGGCAGTTTAAACACTGCATACACAAGGCTGCAAAGGCAGGCCTGAGACATGTTTAAATGTGCTAATTATGTGGGTGAAAAGCTTTACAACAAACAAATGATGGACGGAATGCTGACAATGCAGACATTCTCCCCCAGTCAAGAGATCTGGGTTAAATCCATTGTTCTTTTGCCCACTACGCCACCCCAGTTTAGACATGGCCTTATGCAAATCAGTCTTGACCCTGTGCCTCATGGGAACAGTCCAGCCCGAACTGCCAAGCCATGTATTCCCTGGACCGGAATCAAGCATCCTAGGACCGGTTTCTGGCTATCAGCCGTCATCAGCCAGGATAGCTTGACTCCAGTGGCGTAGTGAGCACGGGTCCCACGTCTGGGACTACCCATCCCACTTAGGGCGAAAAGCTTTACAACAAACAAATGATGGACGGAATGCTGACAATGCAGACATTCTGCCCCAGTCAAGAGATCTGGGTTAAATCCATCGTTCTTTTGCCCACTACGCCACCCCAGTTTAGACATGGCCATATGCAAATCAGTCTTGACCCTGTGCCTGGGATGGGTATTCCCAGACGTGGGACCCGTGCTCACTACGCCACTGGAGTCAAGCTATCCTGGCTGACGACCGCTGATAGCCAGAAACCGGTCCTAGGATGCTTGATTCCGGTCCAGGGAAGACATGGCTTGGCAGTTCGGGCTGGACTGTTCCCATGAGGTACAGGGTCAAGACTGATTTGCATATGGCCATGTATGAACTGGGGTGGCGTAGTGGGCAAAAGAACAATGGATTTAACCCAGATCTCTTGACTGGGGGAGAATGTCTGCATTGTCAGCATTCCGTCCATCATTTGTTTGTTGTAACGCTTTTCGCCCTAAGTGGGATGGGTATTCCCAGACGTGGGACCCGTGCTCACTACGCCACTGGAGTCAAGCTATCCTGGCTGACGACGGCTGATAGCCAGAAACCGGTCCTAGGATGCTTGATTCCGGTCCAGGGAAGACATGGCTTGGCAGTTCGGGCTGGACTGTTCCCATGAGGTACAGGGTCAAGACTGATTTGCATATGGCCATGTCTGAACTGGGGTGGCGTAGTGGGCAAAAGAACGATGGATTTAACCCAGATCTCTTGACTGGGGGAGAATGTCTGCATTGTCAGCATTCCGTCCATCATTTGTTTGTTGTAACGCTTTTCGCCCTAAGTGGGATGGGTATTCCCAGACGTGGGACCCGTGCTCACTACGCCACTGGAGTCAAGCTATCCTGGCTGACGACGGCTGATAGCCAGAAACCGGTCCTAGGATGCTTGATTCCGGTCCAGGGAAGACATGGCTTGGCAGTTCGGGCTGGACTGTTCCCATGAGGTACAGGGTCAAGACTGATTTGCATATGGCCATGTCTGAACTGGGGTGGCGTAGTGGGCAAAAGAACGATGGATTTAACCCAGATCTCTTGACTGGGGGAGAATGTCTGCATTGTCAGCATTCCGTCCATCATTTGTTTGTTGTAACGCTTTTCGCCCTAAGTGGGATGGGTATTCCCAGACGTGGGACCCGTGCTCACTACGCCACTGGAGTCAAGCTATCCTGGCTGACGACGGCTGATAGCCAGAAACCGGTCCTAGGATGCTTGATTCCGGTCCAGGGAAGACATGGCTTGGCAGTTCGGGCTGGACTGTTCCCATGAGGTACAGGGTCAAGACTGATTTGCATATGGCCATGTCTGAACTGGGGTGGCGTAGTGGGCAAAAGAACGATGGATTTAACCCAGATCTCTTGACTGGGGGAGAATGTCTGCATTGTCAGCATTCCGTCCATCATTTGTTTGTTGTAACAATTATATGGGTAGCACAATCAAGACTGCTGGCATTCATTTTACAGACCCTGGGACCATGTAGTGCTTTTATACTAGGGACTTATAAGTAACTTAAGTATGCCAATTGGGGATGATCCAATGTGATCATGTTTTAAAGAGTGAGCACATACACTTTAGCAATGGGCAACAGTGGTAAAGTGCGCAGAGTCCTAAGGCACGCAAAGACGAGATGAGGAAAAACTGGAGGAGAAAGGCAAAAGGTTTGAGGGAAAACCACCCTAATGCTGACAGGTCTAACGTGTTGCCCCAGCTGAAAGTGAGGAGATCTACCAAACCTCTTGAGAGTTCTCATCACTAAGGCGGAAGAACCTGGATAGACCATCAGCATTGGCAGGGTCCGACCCTGGACAGTGTTCCACCATAAAGTCCATTCCCTGTAGGGAGATGGACCACCTCAACAGTTAGGGAATGTCACCCCTCATTTACATGAGCCATCTGAGGTGCCTGTTATGAACCGGGACGTGAGACCCAAACAAGTATGGTCTCAGCTTCTTCATTGCCCAGACCATAGTAAAGGCCTCCCTTTCAATCACACTTCACCTCGGATACAGAGCAAATATCCTCCTACTAATGAAGGCTACAGGTTGGTCTAGTTCCTCCTCATGTAACTGTGCTAAGACAGCCCCCATGCCATGCTCTGCAGCATGTGCCAGCACTATAAACCCCTTGAGAAGTCAGAAGCCTTGAGTGCAGGTGCTGAATACATGGCCTACTTGAGGGTATCAAAGGCTTTCTGGCAGGCCTCTTTAGATGATGACCTTTCTGGGCTGTTTCTTTGAAGTCATCTCTGTTAAGGGGGCTGCAATTGTGCCAAACCCCTTAACAAGCCCACTGTAGTATCCTGTAAGGCACAGGAAGGCCCTCACCTCTGTCTGTGTTTTAGGGGGTTGCCAGTCCAGGATAGATTCAATCTTGGCCTGAAGTGGCAGCGCCTTGTCCCAGCCCACCATGTAGCTTAGATATACCACTGAACCCTGCCCTTTCTGGCACTCACTGGTCTTGATAGGCTGGCCTGACTGCTGCACCGCCTGCAGCACATCCTGGAGGTGGTACCAGTGTTCCTCCCAGCTGGAGGTGAATACAGATATGTTGTCCAGGTAGGCTCAGATAATGTTTCCATCCTAGCTAAGACCATGTTGACCAACCTCTTAAAGCTGGCAGGGCATTGTTTAAACTAAAGGGCATCACTCTAAATTAGAAGTGGGTTTCTGGGATCAAGACAAGAATACTGACTTCTCATTTTCCCCAATCTGCCAGTACCCGGATGTGAGATCAAAGTTGCTGAGGAACTTGGCAGCACCCAGCCTGTCGATTATCTCATCAGTTCAGGGGATGAGGTGGGCGTCAGTCTTTGTGACAGAATTGTGCCCACTGTAGTCCAAACAGAATGTAAGTTCTGGAATGGTGCCCAGTGGGGAAGCCTTGGGTACCAGCACCACAGCGCTGGACCAGGGACTGTTGGAGGGCTCAATCACCCATAACGCCAGCATCTTGGATACCTACTCCTTGATACTGACCCTCACCTTGTCTGAAAGCATGTAATTTTACTTTTAACAGGCGGACTTTCTCAAGTGTTGATGTCATGGGTGAAAAAATGTGTGAGTCCGAGAGTGAGGGAGAACAGAGAGGAAAACTGCCCCAGCACCCTCAACAGTCACTCTGCTGTTCTGGGGTCAGAGTAAGTGAGAGATTCACACCATTCAATTACCCATCATGCTCTTGGGAAGACAGGATGTCAGGCTTGCTCTCCTCTTCCACCCCTTTATCTGTCACCAGGAGTATGCTGAAATCATATTTCTAAAAGTGTGGTTTGTGGTGGTTCATGTGGAGCACCCTTAAGGATTTTCTATGTGTCTTGAGATCTACCAGGTAGGTGCACTCCCTCTTACCCTCCTTCACCTCGTATGGTCCTGCCCAATGATCCTGGAGAGCTTAGGGCTCCACAGAGTCCATAACTCACACCTTCTGGCCAGGTTGAAAAGCTAGAAAAATGCTCAAACCTTGTCAGACCTCTCCACCTTTCTCACTATTCTGCAAAGTGTCGAATCAGGCTCCCCACTGGATCTTCTACCACCATCCAAACTTTGTCTACTGGATCTGATTCTATTATATATGATGGTTGATCTCCTGAACACTTCATTACATAAAGGCTTTGTGTCTCAGGATTGGATGCATGCTATGGTTTTTTCACTCCTAAAAAAATGAATCAGGACCCTTTGATCTAGTCAAACTTCAGACCTATTTCTTGGCTACCCGTGCTTTCCAAAATTTTGGAGCAGCATGATAATACTTATCTCACATCCTATGCAGAGGCCCAGTAACTATTTTATCCTTCACAGTCATGGTTCAGGGCCAGACAAAGTATGAAATCCACCATTCTTGAAGTCACCGATCATCTTAGACGACTCCTGGATGAGGGCTATACAGCTTCGGTTATTTTATTAGACCTTAACGCAGCTTTTGATACTGTGTCTCACTCCATCTTGCTTGAAGCCTATCTTTTTTGGGCCTGAAAGGAAATGCCCTTGCATAGCTAACTTCATTTCCCAAGGACGGTGTATTTCAAGTCGGTTCAGCCACTGCCAGATCTGAAATTCAAACTTTAACTTCTGGTGTCCCCCAAGGCTACGTGCTGAGCCCTCTGCTATTTAATATCTATGTCAAGCCTTGGGAAACATAGTGGAGAGTTGCAATCTGGCTATTTTTTCATACGCAGACGACACACAAATAATATTTGCTTTGACATCTACCCAGGATCATGGATTCTCTGACCTTAATTTTGGCTTAAGTCAAGTCACCACCTGGATAAGTGCTAAATCTCTAAGGCTGAATGGTGATAAGACGGCAGTCATGATCGTGGGTAGACCTCAACACTGGCCCCACTCCTTCAGACCTATTCAGACCCCATCTTCCAATGTTAAGAATCTTGGTTTTGTTCTTGATGACAAACTATCAATGAAACGTCAGGTGTCTACAGTTACCGCCGCCTGTTTCGATGTGCTGAAATGGGTGAGGAAGATCATTTTGATGATCATCCAGTCCATTCAGAAGTAACCCTGGCCGTCGTGCTCCGCTTCGCCCACGGAGTGCACGTAGCGCTGCCTGCTTCGCCGTTTACGAAGTAGGCGTAGCAGGCAGCGCTATGCACACACCGTAGCGAAGGTTAAAGGTAAATAACCCACCATACCTTCAGCGCTGCGTCCCGGGGATCCCTCTTCTTGCTGACGGTAACATCTTCACGCAAATGCGCATGCGCGGACGCCCGCACATGCGCATTTCTCGCAAGAAATGTGCATGCGCGGGCGTCCGCGCATGCACATTTGCGTGAAGAAGTTACCGTCAGCAAGAAGAGGGAGCCCCGGGACGCCGCGCTGAATGTAAGGAGGTTTATTTACTTTTTTTAACTTTCTTTAAATTATTTTAAAATTAGGGCGGGTGGCGCGTAGTGGGGCTACGCGGAGCGGGCAAGTGTGCGTAGATTTTGCCCCACTACGCGCTGCTCCACGTAGCCCCACTATGCCCACTACGCCCAGGCCTGTTCAGAAGACCGTGGTCCCGGCCTTATTTATATCCAGACTGGATTACGGTAATTTTTTATATTTGGGAATTGACCAGGCATCCATGAGGCACCTGCAGATGGCCCAGAATTCAGCAGCTAGACTGCTGTACTGACTTACCAAAAATGTCTCAATTTCACACATCCTTCATGAACTGCACTGGCTGACAATCTCTAAACTCTTTGCTATATGTTTAAGGAAAAGCTAGAATAGGGCCATATTACCTCCAAAAGCTAGAGACATCTCACATTCCACCTCGTACCCTGAGGTCCTCCTACTTGGTTCTCTGCACTGTACTGAGATTCTTTCTGGCCTGGATCGGAGGATGTTCTTTTGCAGTGTTTGGTCCAAAATTGTGGAATTCCCTTCCCAAATCCCTCACAGACAGTACCTCTCTTCTTGCGTTCCTCAAAGATATGAAGACACGGGTCTTCTAACTAGATAGTTCTTCTGTTTCATCATGCTAAGCGCCGGGAAACCCTTAGGGGCAGCTGGGCGCTTTACAAAACTATAAATAAATAAAATAAAATAAATAAACCTTGTCAAGCTCATTAAGTGCAGGATGCATTGCCAAGGAATTGTCAGTAAAACAAATTCAAACAGTTTTTTTCCTTATTCAATCAAGTTAAATCCATCACTAATCCAGTTTTATCCATATGTTTGTTCACAAAGTTCACCAACAATTTTAACAAGTGCCGATCAGGCTTTCCTCAAAATGTAAATCCAATGCATTTCTGGCAAGTCTGCCCTTTCTCAGGGGGAAGTACAATTAAAAAACATCCCATAAGTATCAACAGTCTGTTGAAATTGTTGATGAACTTTGTGAACAAACATGTGGATGAAATTGGATTACTGATGAATTAAACTTGATTGAAGTAGGAAATAAACAGTTTGAATTTGTTTGACTGACAATTCCTTGGCAGTGTACCATGCGTTCAATGAGTCTGACGAGATATGAGCACTTTTCCAGTATTTCACACACACAGATAGAGTGTACTACAGGATAGCATGCCCTACACACTTGCCAGTAAGCAGTAAAATGTAAAATTGAAAACTGGTGTGCATTCTAGAGCATTGTTTTAGGTTGAAACTCTACCAGAGTGACGATTTGGTCGTACCAGAGTTTCATAACATCTTGACTGCCTCAAGATTGCTTTTGGCCTTTTACTAGAAGCAATACCCCTGGTTCCGGAAAGCCAGCATAATGCTGGACATATTCTGAAAGGGTTTACTGGGAGCTTGTTCTTCCCTCTCTTACAAGGCTCAGAGGACCCCTAACAGGGTGACCATAGAAGTCAAAGGGGCTAAAGACAACTCCCTTCTGTAGCACCTTCCTGTAGGCAAACAGAAGACATGGCAGGAGGACGCCCCACCTTATGACTCATGGTCTCATGTAGGCCCATGATCATGCCGCTGAGGGTCTTGCTGAAACTCTTCACCAGTCTGTTTGTTTGGGGAGCATAGGTTGTGGATAACTTTTAAAATACTCCACACTCATTCCACATGGACATCATGTACACTGATATGAAGTTAGTGCCTCTGTCAGACACTACCTCTTTGAGGCATTCCACATGAGTAGAAATCTCCATCAGGGCCCCGGCCACAGCAGGTACAGTGACTTGCCTCCTTGGGATGGCCTCTGAGTAGCAAGGGGTATGGTCCATAAAGACCAGGATAAACCTATTGCCGAAAGCTATTGTGGGGTATAAGGGGCCACCCTCTCAAAAGGAGTGCCAACAGGTAGTAGGGCCAGGAGAGCCTGGAGCATTTTCCATAACTTCCCGCTGGCCTGGATGTTGGAACAGGACCTACAGAATTAATCTGAGGTCATCTTCTTCGGGTACAAAAGAAGTGGGCAAGTCTGGTGAAGGTCTTGTTTTGCCCCAGCAGACCTGCCAGGGGGATATCGTGAGCCAACTCCAGTGGGAAGGGCGTGTAACACTGGGGAACTACCACCACATGGGTTGCTCCAGGTCTTGGAACCTTGCTATATAGGAGGTCATTCTAATAGATAAGGTGCTCTCCAGAGGTATTACCTGTGGTCTGGGTTTCAGCTTGCTGCCTCAAGCCCTCTAAAATGGGACACTCTTTCTACGCTTTGCAAAAATCCTTCCTGCTGGGACAACCCTCAACTGGCCATATAGCATGCTCAGTCAGGTCACCCATAGTCACAACATAGTCTCATACACCGACGTCACCAAGCTCATCCTCTCCCTCATGAAGGAAACCCAACATCACCAGGTGCAGTTTACAAGAAGGGATGAAAGGCATTGCAACCTTGAAGAGCAGTAGCTGCCTGAAGCTCAACTCAGAGAAAACAGAATTCCTCATCCTCAGCTCCACCTCCTCCGTATGGGACAAAACTTGGTGGCTGCCGCCCTCAAAAACCCACCCACTCCAATGGACCACGCTCGCAACCTAATCAAATCCTCATACTCGACTCTTCACTCACCATGAACAGCCAGATCAAAGCAGTGCCCTTCACTTATTCAACACCCTCTGCATACTTTGCAAGACCTTCAAATGGATCCCCCCGACTCCAGGTAGACCATCACGCATGCACTCCTCACCAGCAAACTGAACTACGGAAAGGCCCTCTGTGCCGAAATCAACAAAAAACTCCTCACCAAACTCCAGACCATCCAACACGTCGCAGCCAAATTTATCCTCGACATCCCACGACATGACCACATCACCCAACACCTCGGTGACCTCCACTGGCTTCCCGTCGAAAGAAGAATAACCTTCAAACTGCTCACACATGGTAAACAGTCAAAATATCGAAGTTAAAATATGGAGATGACAAAATATTGAGTTTTAAATATTGAGAGGACAGAATATCGACTTTTAAAAATATAGTGGTGCAGAATATCGATATGCAGGTAAGAAATATAGTTTTTAATAATATCGATGTTAATAATATTGTCAGTCATAATATCGTTGTTCAAAATATCGATTTTTTTTTAGTGTTTTAAATGTTAGTATATGTTTAAAAAGTATATATTATTATTGTAATGTATGTTTGAATTTTTTAAAAGTAATACATTTTGGTGCCGATTCCGATCCGGTAAAAAGGCCCCACGAATCGTCGTACGGAGCATTTTCTCCGTACGACGCGTACCCGGTAAACTTGCATTACAACCCAGGAAGTACGATTTGTACAGAAAGTCGCTTTCCGTACGATTCGTAGAAAAGACCGTACGGGGGAAATTACCTTTCGAATCCTCTCCGGAACAGCCTGTACGCGCCGTCCGTACGAATGAAGCAGCGTTTTACGGACCAGCAAGTACGATCCGTCCCTACGGCATTCCGTAGGGCTCTTTTTTTACGGGAGCCAAAAACTGCCGTAAAAGCTGATTCCCCAGGGGTACGAGTCGTTCAGGCCCCCCCATCCCAGCCCCGTATGTACGTGCCGTACCCCCAGCCCCGTATGTACGCGCCGTACCCCCAGCCCCGTATGTACGCGCCATACCCCCACCCCAGCCCCATATGTACGCGCCGTACCCCCAGCCCCGTATGTACGCGCCATACCCCCAGCCCCGAATGTACGCGCTGGGGGTATGGCGTGTACATACGGGGCTGGGGGTACGGCGCGTACATACGGGGCTGGGGGTACGGCACGTACATATGGGGCTGGGGTGGGGGGGCCGTACGACTCGTACCCCGGGCACAAGTGTACCCGGGGTAGGGGTCATACACAGTTCGCTCCGTACGGGACTTTTTCCATACGCTTGTGCATTCGGAACGCCGGTACGGATCGGACTTGTGCGCTCTGACTTCAGTTTTACGACTCGTACGTAAAACTGTCCGGGGACGTCTCGTAGACTTTTCCCGAAGCGATTCGTATGTATTTTTCCCGTACGAATTGTACTTCACCGTTTGTACGGTACTTGTACGATTCGTACATAAAAAAATACGGATACGAGTCGTACGGGAAAAATAAATACAGGATCGGAATCGGCACCTTTATGTTAAATAATTTTTGCGGATTTTAGTTCTGTAACAGGTTGTGGGTTTATAGGGAAATAGGGTGGGAACTAATTTAATTATAATATATTAATTAAGAATTTTTTTGAAATAATGAATTATATGTTAATTAATATTTGCATAATTTTATTTCACAGCGGGTTTATAGGGGAATAGGGTGGGAAGTAATTTAATTGAAAGTAATTCATTAATAAATTAATTAATTAATATTTTTGTATTTAATAATTTATATTGAGAATTGTTAATTAATTATAAATGCATTAATAATGAATACTTTATTGTTAAATATGTTAATTGTGTTAAAAAAAAGTTATTAATTAGTTATTAATTTAATACTAATTATTAATAATTTGTTAATATATTAATTGTGTACTTTTTTAGGACTGGGTTGAGGGTTGATAGGGGAGCAGGGTGGGAAGTAATTTAATTTTTATTAAAAATGTTCATATTTTATATATAATATTGTTTTAAAGTTATTTTATAGTGTTAATTGTGTGAATTAATTTATATTTGATGGTTATTAATGTTATTGTTAATGAACATTTGCCTAGCCTTCGAGCTGGTAAGTTTCAATTCTATTAAGGACTCTCAGGCGAGGATTCTGCCTTCTTCCTTCGCTTTATTTTTTACAGCAGCAACTCAATAAAACATCAACAACTACATCTCCCATGAACACTTGGGAAAACAAAAGTCTCAGTAGGAACCTTCCTCTCTGTCCGCACCCCGACCGATCACCATAGTCCATCTACGCTGTTACCTCTTCCTCTTTCTTCGCGCAAAGCACATCCTTGCGGATCTCATGCGTCCTGTTTGGTACCATCATTTCCTGCAAAAGAGGCAGTGTCAGAGGCGGAACCGAAATCCAATGAACTTATCATAAGGAAACGTCAATTGTGCAACATCATAAACAACGCAAGACTAAACTTAGAAATAACCCCTCTAAGTGGATTACTTACAGTCATACGGGAAGGGTCCACTTCTCCGAAGTCATTGGGAGGGATAATCCTCGCCTCCGAGTCCTTAATAGAATTGAAACTTACCAGTACGAAGGCTAGGCAAATTTTCATTCTATGGCAGGACCGGAGGCTTCGGATTATGCTAGTTTAAAGCTTGTTGACAACTAACCTCGCTACCTCCAGCACCGGCTTGAAATAGAACCTCTTAAAGGTGGAATCTGAGGACTACTCGGCCGTGCGCATTAGATCCTCCAATCGCGCTCCTAGGGTAAAAGCTTTAGAGGCCATCGCACCTCTCGCTGAATTAGCACCAAACTGTTTGGTATCGATCCCCGCCCCCTGCATTACCCAACGCACCCATCTGACGATGGTCGAGGATGAGACTGCCTTGTATGGCTTGCGTAACGTAATGAGCAGTTGTCTTTCACCCGGAGGGCGAGAATCATTAGTCATCTCTTCATAGGCACGGAGGCACTGCACTACACACAGTTTAGGGGAGTCTGGAAAAGCTGGGTACGAAATAACCATTGTGTTAGACTTAGTTCTTCTACTTACAGTGAAAGATACCCCTTCCGGTGAAAAGACTCTGGCCAAAATATCCAAGGCTCTTACGTCAGAGACACGCCTGCAGGAGACCAGACACAACAACATTGCCAACTTGGCTGTCACCTCCTTACGACAGAGAAACCTATTCAGTTGCCAAAGACAGAAAAAGATTCAAAACCCTACTTACATCCCAGAGGACGGAGTATCGGGGTTCTGGGGGAAGCGAAAGGCGAATCTCCCTGAGGAGGCGACACACCAAGGGGTGCTCGCCGACAGGGGAACCCTGTACTACCCTGTGACAGGAAGGTGTTAATCGACCGATATGCCAAACCATCCTCTGCTAAACTCGCCAAAAAATTAAGGACATGGACTACATCCGTCCCCATGGGATCAACACCCCGTCGCACACACCAACAACGTCATAGGTGCCAGGCAGATCTATACCTCCTGGTCGTGCTATCTGCCCACGCCTTGGAGAGCAAGCCCTCAGCCTTTCCCTAAAGGCCTGGGAGTGTCCAGCGACGCCGGAGATCCTCCAGGCCATCAATCGTAGCGTCCCTTCTTGGACTAGTCGATGGGGAACAAGGTCTGGATTGAGTAGAATGTGAGGAGAGTGGGGGAGTGGGATTGGAAAATCCCAAGAAAGTTCCAGTAGAACCGGAAACCACACTTGAGACCTCCACCATGGTGTGATCAAGACCACCTCCGTCTGCTGTCATCGCAGCAGCGCTGACACTCGCGTGATCATGGAAAACGGAGGGAATGCATATCCCTGTTCCCCCTGCCAGTCCTGGAGGAAAGCATCCGTTGCTACCGCCAGAGGATCCGGGCGCCAGGTGAAAAATCTCGGTAACTGATGATCTAGTCTACACGCAAACAGATCCACCAAGAAGGGTCCCCACTTCTCTGACAGGAGGGAAAAAACTTGAGGATCCAGCTTCCAGATGCTGGCATCCAATAGGTGATGGGAGTGCCAATCCGCCAACTCGTTCTCCCGCCTCGGCAGATATTCTGCCATTACCGAAATCCGGTTGTCCAGGCAAAAGTGCCAAAAATCCAAGGCTAAATCCGCCAGCATCTTGGACCTGGTGCCCCCCCAGGTGGTTGATGTAGCGGACCGCCAAAACATTGTCCATCCTGAGGAGGACACACGACTGCACTCTGTCATTGGTTCAGCACCGAACTGCAAAGGAACCGGCTAGCAACTCCAGGCAGTTGATATGTAGCGACTGCTCGTGAGTGGGCCAGGCTCTACCTGTGGAAAACTCGCCGCACCTGGCCCCCCACCCGGAGCGACTGGCGTCCGACTCAATAACGATATCCGGGGCTGAACCAAATATCGCACGGCCTTTCCAGGCCTCCATGTGCGTGAACCACTATTGCATCTCGACCCTCTCTTCGTCTGACAGGGGAATCAGCTGCGAATATGTCAGGCCCCGTCTGAGGTGATGCGCCTTCAGACGCTGCATGGCCCGATAATGGAAGGGCCCGGGGAAAATGGCCTGAATCAACGAAGCGAGAAGACCGACCAACCGTGCCAACTGGCGGAGCGAGATGTGCTGTTTTGCTAAAGTCTGACGTAGTTCGTGCCTGATTTTCGCCATCTTCCTGGCGGGAAGACTCAGAGTGGATGATACGGAGTCGATATTGAAACCTAAAAAGGTTGGGCATTGGACAGGCCTTTTCCCGTTGATAATGAACCCCAAACCCTGAAGGAGATTGACAGCGGTCTGCAACTGGGTAGACAGCCGTTTGGGGCACTGGTCCAGAAACAACATGTCGTCTAAGTAGACGATCATCCGCACTCCCCGTGCCCGCAGGAACTCCACCACCGGCCGAAGGACCTTCGTGAAGCACCACGGAGCAGAGGATAGACCAAAAGGGAGTGTGGTGAACTCGTACACCTGACCTTCCCACCTGAACGGCAGGAAACACAGATGCGGGGGAAAAATAGGCACTGTCAGGTAGGCATCCTTCAGGTCGAGCCTGACCATCCAATCCAGTGGACGCAAAACGTCCCGGAGGAGGTGGATGCCCTCCATTTTGAAGTGGCGGTATACCAGCCACTCGTTGAAGTCCTTTAGATTGATTACTGGACGTCGGCCTCCTTCGACCTTGTCGACTAAAAAGAGATTGTTGAGAAAACCACCTGGATGCTCTTGTGAGTTACAAATCGCCCCTTTTTGGAGGAGGGCGAACACCTTGTCGCGCACTAACTCTGCATCGCGCTGCGAGAAGGTAATGGGGCGGGGGCGATATAGCTGAAATGGACGGCCATGAAACTCCAATTGGAAGCCCTGGACCGTCTGCAGCACCCAAGCATTGCTTGTGAGGGGCACCCAAGACGGGAAGAACCGTGCTAAGCGCCCCCCACCTGCAGGCTCACCGTGTGGCAGCACACTCACCTCTTCCAGCACCTTGTTGCTCGCCTCTGTGGCTTCCATGACCACGGAACTTCTGCCCTCATGTCGGATAGAAGTTATTAAAGCGGGCGTTGTCATGGAACTGCCCGCGACTGGAGCCTTGCCCCTGATCAGGGCTGTTGAAGCGGCCGAACAAGCGGCCCCTGCCACGTCCGGCCCTCTTGAAAACCCGAGGGGTAAAAACTTTCCGAATGTTAGATTGCGCCCTGTCCAGGGACATGAAAGTAGCAACAAACTTCCCCAATTCCTTGACAAAGGGGTCCCCAAACAAACCCCCTTGGGCCACAGCACTGGCCTCCGAGGAGGCGAGGTCACCCAACTTGGGGTCTATCTTAATAAGAAGTGACCTCCGTAGCTCTATGGAGAGTGCACAATTTGCATTCCCAATGAACACGATCCCCCGCTGTGCCCAATTGGAGAGAACCTCCGGGGAGGTTAGGGCCCCTGACAACTTGGCCTCCTCAGCCATGTCTAAGATCTTGGTTACAGGACCTACTGCATCCAGCAGCTTGTATTGGCAGGTGCGCCAAGAACGGTCGATACCCTTCTTAGGGTCCCTAATAAACTTTGCTAAAAAGGTCGCCATCTTCTGCTCGATCTCCGGGGTCAGCGCCACCTTCCTTTCTAAGCTGGGGCGAGGGCACTCCGCCCGAAGGCAACTGCGAGCGTCCTTATCCATGGGCTTATGCAGACGACTCGCCACGTAGTGGGCCACCTTGTCCCCAGGGACCCAGTCCGTAGACCTTGGATGGACAATATCGTCCAGGTCCAACATGTCTAAAGACCCCACCGGGGCAGGGGCCGAGCCCGAAGCTGGGAGCCAAGACCTAGAGGAACACGCCTCCTCATCAGTATCAGGGGAGTCCCCATCGTCAAGGGGATCAGGCGAGACGGTTTGCGGGGTTTGTGGAATACCCTCCGTAGGGGGCAACTGGGTTGGTTGAGGGGCCTCCTGTGTCATAAAGGCGCTCTTCAAGCACGCAAAGGCCTCCGTGTCAACCCCTTCGGTGCAGGGCTTTTTGCTGGGCGGGTAGGAGGGTGTGGGCACAGGGGTGGGTACAGGAGTAGGGATAAGTGACGCTAGCTTTGCATAAGCCTCATCCAAGCGCGCCGACAGACGCTGCTCAAGGGGTCTCATGGCCTGATCTACAGCCCTATAGATAGAATCATCTACTGCCTGATAAAAATCATCCTCTCAGGGGAGGTAGTTTAGGGGGTCCTCCTCCTGGTACTGGTCGTGTTCTCCCTGTATTCTGAGTTAAATTAGGCTCCGCAGGGTCACAAAGGCTTAGGCAGCGTGTGCGCACTAGCACAAATGAAAAGGCCTGAAGGCACTAGAATTTGGAGCTGGGAGGGAGCCCAGGCAAATGTGGGTGGCCAAAGGCGCACAATAGACGTGCAGAGCCCTGGGGACACACCAGCCCTTACCTGTCACAGGGCAAATCACCCGGTACAGTGTCCCACAGCACCACAGCACTTGATGCAATTACAACCCCGCAGGTTGTCAGCCACAACACTCAAATACAGACCCCAGAGGTCATTCAGGGCTGAGAAGCCAGGAAAACCGACCCTTAAGGGTGTCACACCGGGTGGCAAGGAGCAGACAAATCCCTGAGGGCAGCGCTGGTCAGAAAACTCTGTGATCCGAGTTTTGAAAGTCTCGCTGCCAACAGGGAGGAACGTCTGCTCCCTAGCGGCGGAAGGACCACACCGCAAAAGTCACTGGGTGAAAATAGTGTGAGGTACGCTCTAAGCGTCCCGCGATTAACAGGGAATCTGCCAGGAGAAAAACAGTGCAAGCGGTAGTATATAACCGTAGAAACAGTCATAAAAAAAAAAAAAACTAAGGAGAAATAAAAACAACTTAACTTGCTTGCTGCTGAGCAGCAAAGAAAGAGAAAGAGGAACCAGCATAGATGGACTATGGTGACTGGTCGGGGTGCGGACAGAGAGGAAGGACTCCTATTGAGACTTTTGTTTTCCCAAGTGTTCATGGGAAATGTAGTTGTTGATGTTTTATTGAGTTGCTGCTGTAAAACATAAAGCGAAGGAAGAAGGCATAATCCGAAGCCTCCGGTCCTGCCATAGAATTGTTATTAGTTAGTTAATTAAATGATAATTAATTATGTTACTTGATTAATATTTTAAAATATTGGTGGTGACGTTTATAGGGGAATATAGTGGGAGGTAATTTTTTTGTTTTTAAATTAATTAATTGTTAATTAATGTTAATTATATTGCAGGAGTGGGAATACTAAATGAATCCCTTACGCTATTCAACACTTTCCCTACTGTTGCACTTGCTGGAGTGGGAATTGTCATTTTTACCCACCCGCTATCCAACACTTTCCCTTCTGTTGCACTCGGTGGAGTGGGAATAGTAATTTTTACACACCCGCTATCCAACAGTTTCCCTACTGTTAAACTCTTTGGAGTGGGAATAGTCATTTTTACCCAACCGTTATCCAACTCTTTCCCTACTGTTACACTCGTTGGAGTGGGAATAGTCATTTTTACCCTCTCACTATCCAACACTTTCCCTACTATTACACTTAAACTGGGATTAGTAAATTATTCCCACATGCTATCGAACACTTTACCTACTGTTGCACTTGCTAGAGTGGGAATAGTAATTTTTACCCACCCGCTATCCAACACTTTCCTTACTGTTGCACTCACTGGAGTGGGAAAAGTAATTTTTACACTACCGCTATCCAACACTTTCCCTATTGTTACACTTGGTGGTGTGGGAATAGTAAATTATTCCCATTCGCTAGCCAACACTTTTCCTCCTGTTGCACTCTCTGGAGTGGGAATAGTAATTTTTACCCATCCGCTATCCAACACTTTCCCTACTGTTGCACTCACTGGAGTAGTAATAGTAATTTTTACCCTCCCGCTATGCAACACTTTCCCTACTGTTACACTTGTTGGAGTGGAAATAGTAATTGTATCCCCTACACTATGCAACGTTTTCCTTACTGTTATAATTAATGTAGTGTGAAATTTTATTTAAAAAATAATAATAATATTAATAGTTTAATTTATTACATATAACATTAATTTTTATATAATTATATTACAGGTTTATTTAGATATATGTGTAATCATAATTTTAATTATGTTTTTAACATTTTATAATTAAATTTAATAAGCTTTTATTAATATTATTACGTTTATATATAAATTTAAAAAAATGCATGTTTAATATTTTTTTACATTACATTTAATATTTAATTTTAACATTTTTTAGATAATTCTAACTATGTTTTATTTAATTATATTTATAATTTAATTAATTTTATATTATTTTTAAGACATTAAAAAAAATCATATTTTATACAACTATATTTTTAACAACGATATTTTGGTATCGATAATTTGGTACTTACCTTTATGGAGATAGAAAGTCGATATTTTGTCCATCGATATTTTGGACACGATATTCTGGTACCTCGTTATTCTGACTGACGATATTATGTTAGTGATCCCTCACACATGCCTACAAAGCTCTCCAGAACACCGGACCCCAATACCTCAATGAGCAAATCTCTTTCCACGCCCCCAAGAGAAACCTCAGCTCTGCCGACCTCCCCCTAGCCATGCTCTCCCGCATCCACAGGGCTAGAGCGGGTGGCAAATCCTTCTCCTACCTCGTGGCCAAGACCTGGAACGAACTCCCCTTCCACATTTGATGAAGCCCGACACTGCACCAATACAGAAAGGACCTCAAGACCTGGCCCTTCAAATGACCCATGGAGCTGCTCGCACCCCTTCGCCCCCAGCGCCTTGAGACCGTCAGGAGTGAAAAGTGCACTTTAAAATCCCTGACTTATTGATTGATTGAATTTTATAGCCCATTGTAATCATTAATGTTGCTGTCCCCTCACCCAACCATTCAGTGTCTTGTTAGAGTAGTCCAAGAAATCGACCCAAGACTGATTGAGGAGTTTGTGGCTGTCCCTGACCTTCTGGCAATACTTTTCAGGGGTCAGCCCAAATTTTGCGAGAATAATGGCTTTCATGGGGGTATACCTGATTTTGTCTTCTACTGCTAGGGTCTGGAGAGTGTACCAACCCCACTGAGAGCATATGCTTCTAAAGATCACCCCCTCCCCCCAGTGCTCCTCTGGGATATTTTGTACTCCCAGGGTCACCTCATAAACTGAATAACACGTATCAATGTAATCTCCCACCACATAACTGGGCACCAGGTCTTTGGATATATGGCCCTTCTTATCCTTTCAGACACTGAGTGTATGCTGCCACCAGTGCCACTGGAAGCTGCTTGTTTTGCCTTCAGTTCCAGCTCTTTAAGGCTCTTCTTATGAGACAAATGTTCCAAAGTATATTTCTTCTCCATCCTGATCTTGGCCATCTGTAGCTGAAACTCCCTCTCTGCCTTCCTGCTGGCCAGCTCTTCTGGGGACAGGCCGTGTCAGGATACACTGCTTCCTGCTCTGGCAGGGAGCTCCAATTTAAGGGAAGGGCTCCCCTGAAGGCTGCATGGCAGAGCTGATGTCCAAGGTCCTGATCTTGCTCATCCATTTCTTCATCATCATCCTGCTCCTCTGTTGCTGTTAGTGACTGGTGAATCTCCCACTAGGCCCTCAGCGCTTTCTGCAGCTCCAACATTTTGGTGCCTTTCTCGGTGGGGAGTTCCCTCTTTTTGCAGAACTCTTTAAGCTCAACCACAGTGTAACTTTTCAAGTCGGCCCGTAGATTTGTAAAAAAACAAAAGTAGCTAATCAATGAGAATGTAAAGACTCGATTGTTCTAAAATTATTTATGTGGGGTGGTAATATAACACAAAATTACTGCATGCCGGTGCATAAACACAAGTCCAAATCCTCACCGATGAACACCAGTGTAATGAATTGGGTTGCTAGTTGAGGAGGGTGAAACCCTATTCATACAGGAGCCACAATCCTTGTCAGGGTGAAGCCACAAGCAAACTGTAAAATTAACCTGTGCTCAAACCTTGGGTAGCTTGGCACAGAGCAGTCAGGCTTAGCTCAAAGGCAATGTGTAATATATTTGTCCAACCCTTCAAACACTAACATAATGAAAACACACCACAAAAGGATGCCACATAAGTTTATAAGTAGTTTTTAATAAATTATTAAGACCACAATGAAGAAATTCTATCCAGTAGATTTGAAGATATGCAGGTATAAAGATGTCAGTAAAAATAGTGCTGAAAAGTACAATGCGCCAACTGTGGCTATCTGGTAACGTCGGACCGGGACAAAGTCACAAGTTCAGATCCACCGCGATGGAGCGTGGGCAGACTACAGGGACCCAGTTAGGCTCGCTGAATAAGAGTACCTTAAATCCTGGTTTGCAGAGCGTTGTGAGGTTCAGTGCTGAGGATGTGTTGTGCAGCTAAGGCTCTGCGTCAGTTCCAATGATGATGTAAGGTCCGGTGTCAGCGTCAAGGATAATGTCAACAAGGGTTTGCGATGCAAAATCCAGAGTTAAAGATGCGTCACGCAAATTGAGGTGATGCGTCGGTTCTGAGGAGCGGCGAGGCTGAGGTGCGAGAACATGCTGCTGTGGAAAAGAGATGCGAGGGTCAGCGTTGGGGAAGCTTCACAAAGGCAGGGGCTCTGATGCAGCTGCGGGGTCAATTCAGAGTACATTACGTTGGAAGAACTCTCGCAACAGAGGTGATGAATCAGTTCCAGAGGCAAGGCGTCACAACGGAGGAGATGTATTGGTTCTGCTGCATCCACATATGGGCTAGCAGAATACCTTCATGCCTACTTCCAAGGGTCCAGGACTGGAGTGAGACCACTAGAAAGGGTAGGACTCACACAGTTCAAAGGCTAGGTTCAAGGTTCAAGGCTGTTGGAGCCTTCTGTACCTGAGCCTCAGGTCTGGAGGCCAGCCAACTGGCCCATGGAATCACTTTGAGGTCCTAGGTTGAACAGATGCAGGTCCAGTCCTTCTCACTCAGGCAAGAGGGCAGCAGGCCAGGACTGCATACCAGCAGCTCCTTCAGAGTAGTAGTCCAGCAGAGGGGTAGTCTTTTCAGCAGCACATCAGTTCTTCTTCCTGGCAGAGTATCCACAGGTCCAGAGGTGTATGGAAGAGGTGGTGTCTGAGGAGCTAATATTTATACCTGGTGCCCTTCCTCTGGAAGGTGGGAGGAGCTTCTAGAGGTTTCTCTTTAAAGTCCCCAGGAATTCTACCCTCTCTGTCCTGGATTCAGTCTAACTACAGGGAGTATTCAGCCCTTTGTGTGAAGGCAGGACACAGACTATTAAATTGTAAGTATGGCTGTGCCCAGCTCCCCCTCCCAACCTTCTATTGATGGCCTGTCCAGGTACACCTAAGCTCGCAATTGTGTGTGGCTGTCTTGGAGGAATACACAAAGCCCAACTGTCAGCTACATCCAGTCACGTGATCCAGGGACAGGCTACAAGCACTAAATGGTTAAGACAGAAAAAGGCCAACTTTCTGAAAATGGCATTTTCAAAATTGTAATTTAAAACCCGACTTTACCTTGAGAGGATGTTTCATCACAATTACAAAGACACCAAACATGGGCTGGCTACCTGCTACCACTGGGAAATTACAGCTTATTGATATTAATAGTAATAAGGTAACTCCAATGTAATCCTATGGGAGAGGAAGGCCTTGCAGGAGAGAAAAACAAATGTAAGATTTTTTCACTACCAGGACATCTAAATCTTAACCGTACTGGTCCCTGATTTAAATATACTGGACCCCCGGACTTTGGACTGTCCAAGACCTACTCTAAGGGTGACTTAATAGAATTAAAAAGGAAGGGTTGGATGTAACAAAAGGTTTCTTAATAAACGTAATTTGAGGTAATTTTCTGTTCATGTGAAAGCTGCTGATTTTGGTGGAATTCACTGATGACGTTCCTTACGAAACAGCTTTGAAAGGCCGAAAACAGTCCATTTGACTAATTATGACTTTTGGAGGTAGATCATCACTCTAGTAGAGAATATAAACATGCTTAAAGTGATTTTCATGCCACCAGAGGGACAAATACCAAGATTTTGTGAATGAGTAGAATTCTATGAAAAAAGCTTTTTTTGGCACTTTTAAGCCATTAAAATGCCTACTTTCAATTCTGGGAGTAAAATAATTTTCATTTGGAGTCATTTTCTGTTCACAGGAAAACTGCTGTAATTTGGTGGAACTGGCTGATGCCGGCCCTTACAAAACGATTCTGAAATGCAAAAATGATCTGTTTTCAGATGCTCCATCTTTTGATTATTTATGACTTTTGGAAGTGGATTATCACTCTGTTAACTGAAATATCATGTTTAGTGTGATTTTTGTGCTTCCAGAGGGACAAAAACCAACATTTTAAGTATGAGTAGAATTCTACACTAAAACTTATTTGGGGATTTTAAGTCCTTAAAATGGCTCCTTTCGCTTCAGGGAGTGAAATAAAATTGATTTGGGGTGATTTTCTGTTCATGTAAAAACTACTGTATAATGTAGGGTGGGCGGTAAACTCCACTCCACCGGCAGAGTTCGCAGAGTTTTGTCCACTCTATGCTCTGTCTGAGGGAAACAGCATTTACAATGCTGCTCTTACCCCGCACGTAAGTAACAACGCGGTTGTTACAATGACCGCGTTGTTACCACGCGTGCCTTTACAACGCAAGTCGTTTCTATGACTTGCGCGAGATGGAGTGCAAGACCAAGGAATGTGTTGGATTTTAAATCTAACACATTCCCTGCTGTTGCGCTAACTGGAGTAGGAATAGTAATGTTTACTATTCCTGAGTCCAGCACGCCATCTAGTGCAAGTCGTAGAAACGACTTGCGTTGTAAAGGCTCACGTGGTAACAACGCGGTCGTTGTAACAACCGCGTTGTTACCTACTGCGATGTAATATGTGGCGTTGTAACGTCACATATTCTCTGTCTGAAGGGCAGAGTTGCAGAAAAACTCCGCCAACTGCCATGTGGCGGAGTTTTTTATGCATGTGGCTCACCAACGTTAAGTGAGCATTAGTGAGAAAATCAAACGCTAGCACGAGTCCCGGATTGATTTCTGATAAGGGCAGTAGCAGCAGGTCTCTACCGGTTGCTTTGAGAAAGCTGCTGCTCGCATTGAGAAAACTGACTTCTACCTGAGTGGCAGGAAAAAGCAGCGCCACCTGGCTCACCATGTGATACCGTTTGCAGTGATTTCACAGTGCAGGACAAGTTCCCGGTGCTCAAAAATCTGCATTAGCAGCACGACATATCTAAACAACTTATGGCTTTTGGAGGTGAATCATCACTCTGGGGGCTAACATAAACATGTTTAGAGGGATTTTCATGCTGCCAGAGGGCCAAGAAACTACATTTTGAGTATCAGTAAGATTTTACGAAAAACGCTTAGTTGGGCAACTTTATGGCCCTAAGCAGGCTTCTTTTATTTATGGGAGTAAAATAAACTTCATCTGGGGTAATTCTCTGTTCATGTGAAAAATGCAGTATTTTGGGGAAAATTGGTGAAGCCAGCCGTCTCTTGCAACACGGCATCGAAATGCCAAAAATGGAAAGTCTTCAAATGGTCCATCTTTTGACGATTTGCGACTTTTGGAGGTGGCTCAACACTCTCAGAGCCAGAGGGCCAAAAACCAACATTTTGAGTATGAGTAGAATTCTACAAAAAAAGCTTATTTCAGCACTTATTAGGGTGATTATGGCAGACTTGACGCAGACACCTTAAAGTTTTCACCATCATACAAAGGTGTGTGCTTGGCGCTAGGCAGCTAGATTGTGTGTCAGCGCTGGGGAGAAAGCAGGGCATTGCCATATCTGTTTCCTTCTCACGCAACGCAGTGAAAAAACATGTAGAGCCTCATTTATGAGGACCCTTGTGCCCCCAGAACATAAGTTTTTGTGACATTCCGTTGTGCAGGAGCCTGCTCCATATTTACGAGCCAGCACTAAGCCACTTTTTTTGGCCTAATACTGCCTCGTAAATATTTTTCCCTTTAATGCAGTTTTCTGCGCTAAAGGGCGTGCAATGGGTATATCTGGGGATGTTTTCAGCAACATCCATGGCTTTTTGACACTGCCTCAGATTTACGAGAAATCGTAAAAATGAGACTGCACAAAAAACGTACACCTCCCCTAGGGAGGTGCAAGGGAGGCACAACAAGGAGAAAAATCTTTATTTCTCCTCGTTTTTCCTTTTTGTATGTGAGCGGCATTCTGTAGCACGCACAGAAAGAGGAAAAAGCCTCTTGTGATTGTTTTTGTGCAGAAAGGTTTTTCTTCCTGCACAAAAATAATCATCCCCGCAATGCAGGCACCCTTGCACCATGGTGCAAAGGTGCCTGCGTTGGCGCACGGCAGACCATTGTGCCCCAGGGGAGGCAAAAGGACAGGAATGTGCCATACCTGACAGATGCAGTGCATTCCTTTCCTTTTCTTTTGCCGTAGGGCAGCACAGCAGGAGGGCCTGTGGCGCTGCCCTACGACAAAATCTCATAAATAAGGGCCTTACGCCGCTGTTGCGACACATTTTGTGACACTACGGTGGCATGAAAAATGCGCCACACCGAGGCATATTTACAAAGTGGCACATCTAGGCAGATGCGTCACGTTGTAAACCCCTGCGCTACATTATACCTGCAACAGGTATAATGTATGGAGGGTGCGCATTCCGACACAGGAAAGCCTCGTAGAAGTGATGCAGTGAAATCTATGAGATTTCACCGCGACACTTCTACAGCATCAGTGCGTCAAATCCTTACGCCGGCTTGAAGCAGGTGTAAGGGGTGACGCAGTGCCTTTCACATGGGGGTTGCCCCATGTGAAGTGACACATTGATGGATTTGCATCTGTTGTCAGACAAACTCTAGCAATGTACCATTATTATTGACGTATTTTTTCAACGCGACATGAAGCGTTGTACAGTAAATACGGTGCATGCATGGTGTCGCAAGGATGGCGCTATGAAAAGTGTCGCATCGCTGTTTTCCCACAGTGATGCAACACTTTTTATAAATTAGGCCGTAGGTGCTGTGCTATCATACACCGAATAGTGTCTTATAAGAGTTTTGTACTTGAGAGACGCCTACAGTACAATCATCAGGCACAGACAACTGACTGGCCCGATCTAACTCATGTGAAATCAGTGGTCGAAGTGGGGGGGAACGGCAGGGCACGGCGTGCCCCTACTTCTTCAATTCCAGCGATTCCGTTCCCCTACTTTTTTATTTTGAAAATGCGACCCGGGATGCAAGAAATCACCATCGCCTATAAAGCTCGGCGTTCAAGGACGGGGGGCAGAGAAGTAACAGGACTATGTCTTTTTCTTCTTACCCAGAAAAGCAAAATACAGTGTCCGCTTCTGCTCTGTAGCTTCAGCTGCCTACCCCTCCCCCCAACTCTTTCCCTCTTCCCTCTCATTCTGTCTCGCAGTTCTTCTCTTACAGAAAACCGAGATTTCAAGACAGGGTTTTCACACTCTTTCCTCTCCTTTCTTTTATTTCCTCCCCTGTGAAATGGATCCAAAAAAGAAAATAATTTTTGCTGGAAATGTGCAGCATCTGGAATAAATGGTTAAAAATAGGAAAAATAACTAAGTAAAGTAAGACAGACTGGTAGCCAGAGGCGCTACTAGAGCCAAATTTCGGGGGGGGGGGGGTAAAGAAATTTCGTGGGGGGGCGGCTTAATCTTTAAACAATAGGCAGAGTGGAGCTGGAGGGGTGAAACAACAGCAAGGCCTCATTAACATGCAAATGGTCTTTAAAAGACCTGTGAAGTGCTCGAGTGCGGCTGTGTGTGTGCCAATGGGCGTTGCGCACCTGCTGGTAGCAAACTGACCAGATTGATTTTATTCACACCCAAACACATTAGCGCCACTTTTACAGAGTTTGCCAGTGAAGTGCTATTTTTGTTTTCTTGTCTTTGTTTTCCCTGGGCTTGCAACTAGTGCCCCAATCCTGGAGGTACTGCAAAGTGTGGATTGGAAAACAAAATGCATCTAGGGATGTGATCTTTTTACCATACTGCTTACGTTTTGTAAGGATATAAGCAATGGGCATTGAAATGGGTCCATTCAGGGCCCTGTAGTCATGTCCTTAACTTTTCAGGCAAAAGCACTCACTGATTTCTGAATAGTGAGTGTAAACGCATTATGGTGACCATGTTGTTCCTGCTTACAATTCACATGGTTTGCTAAATTTTGCATTCCCTATGAGTGTTTGCTTTTTCCAGGATGTTGTCATTTTTTTTTTGTAGGCTGCATATTGCTCTGCGTCATTTAAATTGAGCCGCATCCAGGTGTTCATAGCTGGCAACAATTGGGTTGTAGTTGAAGGCAGTGTGAGATTTTCCAATTGGGGCAGTATGGTGTTTAGTGGGGGAGAGGATGTGGCACTATGGCCAGAGCTACTGAATTTATAACTGGGGAATTAGGTTCAGCCTTAATAACCAGTCCACCAGACCACTCTCCTGAGAGAGCATAATCCCATGCTACACCTTAGAAGGCTTCGCAAGACTTTAGAAGCCCTGGTGTCTTAGCACCAGCAGGTGGACCCTAGCAGTGGCAAGTGTGGGTTAACCTTCAAGGTTTGTCCACCACAATCCATATTGAAGTTCACCTCCAGTCTTGCAGACGGGCCTATGAAGCAGCACACACTAGAGCGACAGTGACTCTGTCACTGAGGTCACAGGACACTTGAGAAGGGCCAGCTCTAGGGCAGTGCAACCGGTGTGACCGCACCGGGTGCTGACTTTGCGTGGAGGCATTATGTTTGCAAGTATATTAAGGTTTTAAAGTGCCGGCTACCTCCTTCCTGGCAATTTTCGGAACAATAAAAATGTCATGGTGACTCTGGTGTTTAATGTTCTTCCTAGAGAGAGATCATTTTGTCTAGTGGAAGTTCTGATTCATGGAAAGGTAGCTCAGAGGGTTAATGTGCCTGCTGCAAAGAACATGTACCATACAGATTGTGAGAAGTTGGCCTGGTATATGCTGTCCACTAGTTATAGTGGGCACCTTGTACCAGTCCAAACAACCCTTATTGATGATAGGTTTAAAGACAATCTTTATTGAAAGCTATCCTAGTGGTAGCTATGGAGAGCAGCCTTCAGGCTAAGTCTTGAAGGAGTGTAAAGCAGCTTGGTTTACCAGATTATTTTTTTTAGTTTAGAAAGCTTTATTGAATATAATAAGCCAAGTAAAACATCAATACAGAAGAGAATCTATGGCAATAAGAAAAAACCATTAGAATCTTACCAGATTTAAAGAAAACCATAAAGGAAATAGGGAATATACTTAGGGAAAATATATATATATTTTTTTTTAAAAGACAGCATGTTTGGTATGGAAAGGAAGGCAAAAGGAAGAAAGGTGAGGGAGGGAAGGGAAAATCGCAATCAATATACAGAGAAAATTATCTTATAAATAACAACAGCAAGTAAAAATACATATAATAAAAACAAAATAATGGCTATAATTGGCAAATGATACAAGAATAAGGTAATCAAGGAACAATTCGAGAGAGAAAATTGGTTAAGGGCAACCATAACAAATCTTTTTTGATCAAAAGAGGTACAGTGGTAGCAAAAGCACGATCAAGTCTATGGTGATGACACAGTAAATTCCACCAGGCGTTATATGAAATCTTTGAGGTGTCTTTCCAATTGGTAGTAATTATCTGCAAAGATATGGCTATGTATAAATCTATAAACTTGCGTACATTACAGTGAACATTCCATATAGGTGAGGCACCACCCAGAAAGATATGTACAATCTCAAAGGAGTGGTCAGTAGCTAATACTTCATTTAATTTTAACCAAATACGAGACCAAAGAGATTTAACTAACGGGCATTGAAAGAACATATGGAAAAGATCACTATCGGTATAAGAACAAGACCAACATTTTTTAGAATCGGACAGTTTAAAGTGATGTAAGTCAGACGGTGTGAAAAAAAGTCTATTGTAAAAAAAATACAAAGTCTGTGCAGTACTAGCAGAACGGGAAACAGTGTGTATTTTAGACCATAAGGAATTCCAAACCTGAAGGGAAAACTCTTGAGCTAGATCCTTTTCCCAGGAGAGTTCAAGTTTAGATTTGGGTCTATCAACAGAAGGGCAGGAAAGTAGTTTATAAATAGCCGCAGCCTTGAGAGGAATAGAGAAATCAGGTGGTGATAGGAGAGGGGGTGTGCCAGTAGAGGGAAGAGAAGCAATATGAGAGATAACGGGAGCCTAGGAATTTATAAGCAAGGGGTATTGAGAAGAATGTGCATTAGAAAGATGAAAAGAGGCACGAATGTCAGAGAAATCTCGGAAGGAGTTATTGACAAGTAAATGCTCAAAGGTAGTAATTCCTTTATCAATCCATTCCTTCCAGAACAGTGCTCTATTATTTATCTTTAAGGATTTGTTATACAAAATTGGAGTTGAGGACAGAAACTCTGACTGCGAAAGAGAGGAGCGAAACACTGAAAGAGCAAGTGCTTTGGAGTACTTGAATATAGGGGTAAGAAAACGCGGCGGCGGCTGAGATAAGCGAATAGCCGTAGTAAAAGAGAAAGGTGAAAGTTGCGCAAGTTCTATGGAGCTCCAGGCAGTTAAAGGAGGATCAGAGGAATCAGATAGAAAAGGCCAAATTTGTTTTAGAGTAAAGGCCGAATGAAAGCGAGTGAGGTTGGGAAAGTTGACTCCACCTGAATCTTTAGGTTGTTGGAGACGAGAAATAGAGATCCTCGCTTTGCGTTTATTCCATAAGAAGGAAATGAAAATACAGTTTATAGTTTTAAAAAAATAAAGTGGAAGGGAAATTGGAAGCATGGAAAGATAAAAATTTACAATGGGAAGAAGCATCATTTTAATAGTGGCTAACCTCCCCCACCAGGATAAGAAAAGGGGAGACCAATTGTCTATAAGAGAAGAAAGCTTTTTGACAATCTCGTTCTGATTCAGCTTGATGGTTTCTCTAATAGTGTTAGCATAAAGAATACCTAGGCACTTAATATTACCAGAATTCCATTTGAAACCAGAACCTTGAAACATATGAGGAAGGCAAAATTTATTGAGGGGCAAAACCTCAGATTTTTCTATATTAAGTTTATATCCAGAAACCAGAGAGTATTCTTGCAGCAGGGAAAAGAGTGAAGGTAAAGAGGTGGTCGGATTAGAAATATAAAGTAAAATATCGTCTGCATAAGCGGTGAACTTAACATCAATATTATGAAATATAAAACCAGTATAGGAAGGTGAACGCCAAATTTTTTCAAGAAAGGGTTCCAACGCAAGAATAAAAAGAAGAGGGGAGAGAGGACAACCTTGTCTGGTGCCTCTACGCAGAGAGAAATAATGAGATTGAGAACCATTAACCCAGATAGAAGTAGAGGGAGTAGAATATAATAATTGAATATGTCGAATAATGGAAGGGCTAAAGCCATGCCACCTTAATGCACCAAACATAAAATCCCAGCACACTCTGTCGAATGCTTTCTCAGCGTCTAATGTAATGGCGGCAACTGGGGAATCCATCTTTGAGGTAAGGTGGATGATATTAAGAAAAGTTCTTGAATTATCAGTAATGGACCTGCCTTTGACAAATCCAGACTGATAAATGTTAGTAAGGTTAGGAATGATTTTATTAATACGAGGGGCCAAAATTTTAGCATAAATTTTACAGTCAATATTAATTAAAGAAATAGGCCTATAATTTTTACAAAGGGAGGGATCTTTATCTTTTTTAGGGATCAAACATAACATTGCCTGCGTAAAAGTGCCTTTGGCTTCACCTTGAGCAAGGAAATAAGTAATCAAAGAGAATAGATGTGGTAAAAGGATATCCTTGAAGCACAAATAAAAACGAACGGTAAACCAGTCTGGGCCAGGTGTTTTATCTTTGGGGAGAAGAGTGATAGCATTGAGTATTTCTTTTTCTGAGAGGAGGACATCAAGGGAAGAAAGGTCAATAGAGCTATCAGAAGATTTGGGAATAGACAGAAAAAAAGAGTCAATTTGAGCTTGAGAGGGAACGGATTCTGGAGTATAAAGTGAAGAGTAATAGTGAACAAAGCAATCAAGGATTTTATCATCAGTGTATTGGTGATTCCCATGTGAGTCGACAACGGAGATTATTTTGGACTTCTGCTTTTTAAGTTTGAGATAATTAGCCAGAGATTTACCAGCTTTGTTGCGACCCCCGTACATTTTGGCATGGAAGTTAAGAAGATTATTACATGTCGAATCCCAGGAGTATTTGTTATATTGCATTTTGGCTTTAATGAGGGAGGAAAGTGCTTGTGAGGAACCTTTGGTAAAGTAAAGATGCTCCAGGTCTTTAATTTGTTTGAGAATTTGAGTTGCCATTGATAGGGCCTTTTTCTTCTTTCGAGATACAAAGTCCATAACAAAACCTCTGGCAGCAGCCTTAAAAGCATCCCAGATGAAATGAAATTGAGAAGTAGAGTGAAGGTTAGTTGTAAAGAAATCCACCGCAAAGAGCTTAAAGTGTTCAGTGAACTGTGAATCAAGTAGGAGCGTATTATTAAAGTGCCAGCGCTGAGAAGTATGAGAAGGCGAGGGAAAATCCATATCAACTATGACAGGGGCATGATCAGATATAAGAATAGAACCTATCTCTGAATTGGTCATAAATTGAAAGACATGTTGGGTAAGAAAAATATAATCAATACGAGAATGCGAGGCATGTGGTGGGGAGAAAAAAGAAAATTCTAAAGTGTCAGGGTGAGAAATTCTCCATGCATCTGTTAGACCTCTAGAAGAAATTGCTTTAGAAAAGGATTTTTGCATCTTATTAGGTATATATCTGGTGTGTGATTTACGGTCTAGAAAGGGGTCCATAAATTGGTTACAGTCACCACCCAAGATTAAATCATCAGTAGCATGAGAAGAAAGAAGCTGGGAAAAATCATTCCAGAAGGTCAAATCCACACCATTAGGGCCATAAACATTACAAAAAGAACATTTTGTATTATTAACAGTTACATCTAAAAACAACCATCTACCACGGTTATCATGAAACTCATTTTGTAACTGAACAGACAACGATTTATGAAAGAGAATAATAACACAATTTTTGTTGTTTACTGCCGGAGAGCAGAAGACCTCTCCAACCCATTGCTTACGTAATGAAGACAAATCCTGTGAAAAAAGGTGCGTTTCTTGTAACAATGCAACTTGACATTTCAATCTTGCTAAATGTGATAAAACACGTTGTTTTTTAACAGGATTTCGAATACCTTTAACATTCCAAGAAACAATGCGAAGACCGTTCATTTCTGGAAATAAAACAAGAATAAGTGAAAAGAAATAGAGAATTTAAAACAGAGTGAAAAAAGGAGGAAAAAAGGAAAAAAAATGTTGGATAGATACAAATGAGGAAGGAGAACCAAGAGCAAGGAAACTAGAGAGTATGACCACCACAAAAATGGTGATGAGAGTACAGGAGAAAAAAACAACAGAGTTCCATAAGCAAAAATAGAAAAGAGAAAAATATAGATTGGGGTAGGTATTATAACAGTTGCCAAAAAAATAGGAAGAATGAGATAAGAAGGAAAGGAAGGGTAAACTGAGGGTAGGAAAAAGGAAAGGGAAAGGGAAGGGACAAAGAGTAAAAAGGAGGATAAGGGGGAACAGAATCCCCCAGAAAGTATTGAAAGAAGGATGGCAAGAAGCCAAGGGGCTTTAGCCGCAAAGAACAACTGAACAAAGGACATTAATGAGAGAGGGGGGCAACGAAGAACAAGACAGCCGGACTAGAAAGAGACAGCTATAAAAAGCGGCTACCCTAAAAAAGGAAGAAAAAAAACCTGTAAAGTAAAATACTGAACGAAAGGCAACCAAATAAGACAAATGAAGGAACTTACCAAACATCTAGGGAAAGGAAACAGCAGTGGGATAAGACGAACAGCATAAACAATAGGGCAATATGAAGGGTGACCTTGACAACAACACCGGAATGGGAAGACCTGCAAGAAAAAGAAGGAATGAGCAAAGGAAAACATAAGAGCTAAACTATACAATCAGAATAGGAGTGGAACAAGAGATAATACTCAGACATTAATAAAACAGTTAGGGTTTGCTCAATTCCATAAGTTCTCCTTTGTGAGTGTGAATGAACGTCTTCAAATCTGCAGGGTCTTCAAAACTAAACGTTCTGTCTTTATAAGTCTCAGTAAGGGGTGCATGCACCACCTTACCCAGGCTGCAGTAGCAGACATGTGGTGTCATTTTGGAAGGCTTCCCAGGGTTGACACAATACATGCTGCAGCCCCTGGTAGGGCTATGGGGTACCTATGCCCTTGGTACATAGTATACCATATACTAGGGACTTATCAGGGTACCCCAGAATCCAATCTGGAGTGTACCTATAGTACTTGTAATCAATTTAAGGGAGAAAGCAGATAGGCTTGGGTTCTGAATAGCAGGATCCCAGCCAGACTAAGTCGAAAACCAGCAAAACACCAGGAAAAAAGTGGGGGCAACCATGCAGTCAGATTCCACCTTCCTACACAGATCACAAAGTGCACATAATGTAAATAGGTCAGTGGGCTACTGCTTTTGTCAGAGAGCTCCTTTTGTTACTTGCAGTTTAGAAGTTAAAATCCTAACATACAACAGTGAGCTATTAACTTTCATCTAAGAGCTGCATACAACCTGCAAGGTATAAATTAGAGCGTTATGTTTTTCCCCCCAGTCTTTGATTATCCTAATGTTGCAAAAAGTGTTCCTTTGGACATAAATCAATTCTGATTATTAAAGAGAACCCTCAACCATGGTATTAAGTTTTAAAATTCTGAGTTTATGTTTCTCCAGACCAATCACTATTAAACTATACCGCCTAGTAGTATGGTTGTCATGTGACTCCTACACCCTGTAGTCCTTAATCTTATGTAACATTTTCTATACAGTGATTTACACACATATTGATTGTCTCTGAGTAATGTGTGTGATGTAAAGTGCTCTGACACCCTACACTGGTATGAGTGGCGCTGTAAATCGAATTAAATGCATCTGAGAGAGAGTGTGGTTATGGAGACTTGAGGGGCACTGTTAAGGGTGGTAGTGAGGGAATCCATGACAGAGGTGGCCATTAGAGGGTAATAACAAACATTAATGCACAGGGCACCACCAGTGCCCTTGAGGCCAGTCTGCCTCACCCATAGGTAGCTCCATTGGCCTTGTTTCAGAAGTAGTAGCTGCAACTCACCAGGGATTGACAATGCAGAATTTGCACGCACACCAAACTAAGTTTGCAAACTTCACAGTCTCTCGGCTTCATTCACAGGCACTTTTAACATGTGCTGCTTGCTGTGGGGTCACTGGAATTAAATATGCAGCAAAGGAGGACAAAATTATGCCACAGTGTTGACTAAATTATGCATTTAAAAAAAGGCTGCAGAGTAATGCAGTATATTTTCTGATATTTTATTATTTTGACGTGTACACATGCTAACAGTCTTTGGAAAGATGTTGCCTTATTAGCACCAGTGTAACATACAAATGCAGCAGTGAGAAAGGTGATCAGTCAACCTTTGCAATAAGCCATCCACTCCGCAGCAAAACAAGTCGCATTTTTTATTAACTTTTGATACGTTTGAGCTACAAACAATTTATTTGTTTAAATGGTCAGATCATGCAGCAGGTCTTGCATTAGGAGGCAAATATGGCAGAGCCAGAGTTATATAGAAAACATTTGCAAACTAGGAAATTTTGCTATTCATGTTTGAACTGCTGTTGTGGAAAAAGGGAGAAGTGCTGATGATAAACACCATGGCTCTGCGACAAATGGCTTGTGCTTCCACATTTTATCGTATTTGGGACAATCTGTGATTAGAAGCATATCCCACTTTGTGAATGTGTTTTACTGTCAATAACTCATTATAACCTTAAATAATCATGTGTATCCATTGGTTGATTAAACTGGGCAGTGAAATGCCAAACAAATACTACAAATTGGGATATTTGCGCATTCTGGCCACACCTCTGGCTCCGCCAACTGAGCCAATCCTTGGGTTATTCCCGCCCTCTTATTCTCCACCCACAGTTCCCCTACTTTTTTCCCCCCACTTCGACCACTGTGTGAAATGGATATTTTGTGTGAGAATAACACATATTCCATGTAGGAATATCACAAGCTTTCCGTCTGTGCATTGTTTGCGCACTATTATTTGACACCAGTGTCCCATGCCAAGGCACGTCACCCAGTTTTTCGTGACTTTAGTTGACGTGCTTTTGTGTTGATAGGAAGGGAGTTAAGTTTGATTTTTTTCCTTTCTCTTACTCCCAGTTTGCATGGATTATCTTGAAAGACGATCGCCGCAATTGTTTGCAAAAGTTTAATATATTTGGGCCATCGTTTGGTCCCACCCTCCCTGCCTCCAAGGGAAGGTCGGACTCTCTGGCTCGAGGCTATGCGGTCCCGGCACGTCATGATTCTTTTCCTTCCCGACCCATGATCTCTGGACACCCCTAGACGAAGGGTTCGGGGTCCCAGGCATGCGCTTGTCACGTGCCAGTCCAGCACTGCTGCCCGCTTTGGTCCATGGCTGCGCCCTTGGCGCATTGGATGGCTGTCGCTCGCGCTTCTGTGTCTGGGGAGCAGCGCCCTGGCGCGTGCGGTGTAAAGCTTAGCTTTCCAAACACTTCTTGCATATTGTATAAGCCTATCACCCATCCTCCCCCTGGGGACCACCGAGCCCCACTCCACGCGAGGATCTCTGGCGTGAGATAAATATTGTGACGCTCTGGCGGTATCCGGCGGTTTACATAAACCGATTAAGGTTTTAATTCTGTGGGATTTACGCGGCGCAATTACATTTTACAGTTCGTTTCCTCTTGAAGAGCCGCGATAATTTAATATTTTATATTTCTCATAGGAAGGAGCCCGCCAAGGATACCGAGGTTAGAGGTTGCTTAGATGAGCGCGTTGATGCCTCTGTTGTGCGGATTATTGTGCTGACTCTGCCCTTCATCCTCCCGAGGCTGGCTCGTAAGTGACAGTAACACCCATAATTAGTGCCCAGATGGACTGAGTTTATGTTGTGGGCTGACTGATCAGGTACATACAATCTCTGGAAATTAGAAAAATATATTGAAATTCAGACGGGTAACGGGTTACTGCCAAAACTGGGGATGTGTTTAGAGCGGGACTCTGAGTGACATCAAAGAGACACTTGGATCGAAGCTGGAGCTGTGTCTGGTGTCACTCACCGAGGCGAAAAGCATACTGTTTGCTAACAGGTGGGATGTCAAAATATTAATCACAAAAATATTGGTTGCAAAAATAATCGTGTGAAAGTAAATATATGAGGGTTAGCGCAGGTTTACTTTTTTTTCATTCCGCACCTACTCACTTATGTCATAGTATATATATGTAGCGTTGAGTATGGTAACTCTATCCCTCCCCGTGGTACTCATAGTACGGCCCACGGGGCACCAGCGGCCGGCAGGCCTTCCTTGGCGCCCACCAACTTTGCAGGTAATTTACCCATGGCTCCCCAGAAAGAGAGAGAGAGAGAGAGGGATAGAGAGAGATTAGAGAGAGAGATTGGAGACGGAGAGTGAGAGTGGAGAGAGAGAAAGAGAGATAATGGAGAGAGTGGCGAGAGAGAGAGACAGTGGAGAAAGTGGAGAGAGAGTGTAGAATGTAGAAAGAGAGACTGACTGAGAGACTGAGATACTGACTGACTGAGATACTGACTGACTGAGAGACTGACTGACTAGGAGTTTGACTGAGAGAGACAGACTGACTGATTGAGAGACTGTCTGAGAGAGCGAGAGAGAGAGACTGACTAAGAGAGAGGCTGACTGACTGAGAGAGAGGCTGACTGACTGACAGAGTGACTGACTGACAGAGAGAGAATGGCAGAGAGAGAGAGACTGACTGACTGAGACTGACTGAGAGAGCGAGAGAGAGAGAGAGACTGACTGAGAGAGAGAGACTGACTGACAGAGAGAGAGAGAGACTCTCTGTGATGGAATTGGGGTCAAAGTGTGTATGAATGCCTCTTAAAATTGCTATTGTCTGCTAATAAAAATTTATTATCAAAGTGTGATCTTTGTAGTTACATCTGCTTTTGAAATACAAAAAAGATGACAGGCTGAGTGCTTGAATGAATCTCAGCCACTGGTAACTACTCTGGGCTGCATTCCATCATTTTTTTGCTCAGTGCAGACAAGAGCAAATCATATGGACTTCAGTCTTATCCCTGCCCTACAAAGGGACCATCTGGCCTGATATGCAGGTTGTAGTTCATGCGGTGCAAACCACTTTAAGTAGGAGAAAGGGTAACTTGCATGTGGTTTGATCTCATCTTTGATACTTCAGACAAGCTGAATTTGTGACCAGTTTTTTTGTGCCGGGTGTGGTAGTTTGAAATCTATCATATGAACAAATATGTCCATTCGCAAATTACCGATTCCTAGTGGGTTGCAATTCAACCTACCTCATGAATATTAATGAGATATGTCACACATTGCGACCCAGTAGGAATCTCCGCCATCACAGGGTTGGTGGCCTGCTGAGGTCGGCAGGCCCTCAAATCTGTTACTGATTTAAAATAAAGCAATTCTTTAAATGCAACCATTTTCATTAATGGAAATGGGCTGCATTAAAAAAATTGAACTGTATAAGTTTAATTTTTTAGGAGTAGGCGGGGCTTATTCTTCAAAAAATGCTTTTGTCTACGTTGACAAAGGGAAATATCCCATTTGCAAATGACTTACCACCCCCTTTGAGGAAGTAGTTAAAGGTAAATATTTAGCTAAATTCGGTCAAGAAATATTACTATATAGCAATGGAAATCAGTATTTGGAAATGGTGCCCTAAGTATTCCCTTACAAATAATGTTTCGAATTAGTCGCAAACCCAAATTGCAATTCAGTAGCATGCTATCAAATCGAAATTTGTCGTCGAAATTTGTTTGTACAGACAGAAAAGTCTTTTGCAGTTGAAAACAGCCAGATTCTGTGAATCAGACATTTTGCAACCAAAATAAGGCTACTCACATGTGGGCCTCTGTGACTGGTCCACCACCGAACCATGAGTTAGTCGAAGTGACGTTCACTCCATCAAGTATGGTGAGGCAACCATCAATAGATTTTCCCGCCCAGGGTTCTACCTTGCAAGGCCAGCCAGTTCCGGGCAGGAAAATCAAATACTGACCCTGGCTGCTGGGTGAAAATCCCTGCACATCAGGGCCATTGATTGTCTTGCACAAGCAAAGTCCTGCTTTGCAAGTTTGTTTGTGTAAAACAATTAGAAATGTCAAGCAGGGCGATAACAACATGGCGTCCACTTCGCATTTCACTGAGTCTACACAGCTGACACACGACTACAAAGCCCTCCACAATCAAGTGTCAGCATACATCAATCACCGCCTAAACTTCCACAAACCCTCCAGACACCTGCACTCTGCATCCCTCGGACACTCTCCCTGCATCCCCAGTGGCCACCGTAGAGGACACTCATTCTCATACCTCACCGCCAAATCCTGGAATGACCTTCCCCTCCACGTCCAAACAGCTTTCTTGCTCCCGGAATTCAGAAAGGGACTCAAGACCTGGCCTTTCAAGTGATTCGAGCCAGTAGCTAGTGCCTGGATACCCTCACGGGTGATTAGCCATGATGTACATATCTGTGATTCATTGATTGAGTCTACAGCGTGCGCCATGACCTCGGCAGTGGCAGCAGCTGGTGGGCAGCTCGCTGGAGTATGAATAACACAATGAGTTCCACTAGGTGTTTCAGGCTTGCCCAGGCGTGGATCCCTTGCTCACTGAGACACTGGGAAACATAACATTTAATATATAACATATATCATAACACATAACAGAACACATAGCATAACATATGACATACCATAACATATAACATAACATATAATATGACGTTTACCTAGTAGCTCAGTTGGACTGCTCCTACAGAAACAGGATCAACGGCAGACTTTACCTAGGGTTTGCTATCTTCTGTAATGATGCAGGCGAGCTAAAATAATGATATTACCTGTTTCACCCAGATTAATCACCAGTGGTTTAGAATATTTCAAACATTTTCATTCATTACTGCCCTTCTGTCTAGACATTTGTAAAAATAGAAACACTGTTATATTATTCAAAAGGCAACATGTATTAGGAATGAAATGGCTTTTAAGATATGAATACAGGGGCTCATTGACAGACCTGCAGAGAGATGCTGGGCGTTGATACAATAGTCCACACACTTCTCTGATGTTTACTACAATATTGAGCTGCAAAGAAGGTAGATTGTATAACAGTCTGCAGGCTCTAGAGAGTGCCTAATGCCACACTGTTACAGTTTCAAAGCGCTGCAAATGTCAAATGTTGCTGTGTAAGGTTAATGGGACTGATGTTATAGACAGTCTTATATTATTATTATATTATAGAAGTGACCCACCAGAGCTTGAAACATCAGAGTTGTGTGCAGATCTCAGCAGCTGTGATTAACCCTGTAAGGTAACTCACACATTCAGACTTCTGTCCGCACTGCATGGGTGTCACCAAGTCGAAAGTGTCGAGGGGAGGAAGAGGCGTATAGCACATATCTAAGGGAGGTGCTGTGTTCTGGTCCCTGGGAGAAAGGAATAGTTAGGAGGATGACCAGGCCAACAGCTGATGCTACTGACTCCACCCCAGCCCAGTAAGTAGGGATTCGGGTTGGGTTAAATACAGGGAAGTCAATTCACCAAAATGGCAGGCGAAGCAGAAGTGACATCACACGCCCTTTGACCCTAATTATATTGTATGACCCATGACCCTGACCTTTGCAGAACGTGATGTCAGATGATCTTAACCCTGATGACTCCACAACAATTGACGTTGCACAAGTTTCATAACAACTGGATGATTAATGTAACAACAAGACAGACAATTGTTGGTTTTAGATACCACCTATATTAAGGTGCTGGCATGATCTTTGAAAGTGCTGGAGTAATATTTGCCCTGATTTGAAGCTAATGAGTGAAGCAAGTGAACCGGACCTCTTCTAGCAGGACCCACTGGGGATTTTCCTTAAGAACCTTTTGAAATGTTTGAGGCTGTAGATGAAGATGGTGGTGTTTCCAGGGTTTGACATGAGCCGGCATGGCCCGGCCAAGGCCATTCAAATTCTATTGACCTATTAGCAAAAGTGCAAGACCTCCAAAGACTGATCATGAAGCAGGTGCACACTATTTATTCATACACGTTCATATGGGAGTTTATATACAAATTTATGTCTCTGTATTATTTTCCATACACATGTATACCTTTTTATGTAGTTATATATCTATATATTCATTACTTTACTCCCACCAAAGAAAAAAAAGAAAACCCCTCCAACTCTCTCCAATTCACTACTTCATGTCTCATCCTATAACTCTTTCAATATATCCTCTACCTCCACTATCTGACTCATACCAAACCTCATTTTACTACTATAATCTCGCTAATAACCCTATCTAGACTCTTCCCTCCTCTATCCCTCCTTTGACTCCTCCCAAACCTCATGTTACTACTATGAACTCCCAAATAACATTTTCTTGAACCTTCCCTCCTCTATGCCCACTTTACCCAACTAACAGACTCACATGTCCACCTCTCCATCTAACAACCTATATTTCCCTTTACTAATCCACCACTAATCCACTTTGTGTTCCAGAGTAGTGTACTACTTGCCTCAAAGTGCTTCAACGCCTCATTAGGGGTAGTAAGAGCTACATAAATACAATTATAATTGCAATATGGGAGCAGTCATTGGCCGCTGAGATTAGGCTCATTGATACTGACATCAGCAGTCATCATACCTCCCAAAATTATAAACAAAAATGGAGAAAGTCGAACTGTTTTATTAGCTGCGGTACTATTAACAAATATAGCATTTGCTGAATGACCTGTCCGATTGTCCCGCTGTCCACCACTAAACCATTTTATATCTTAATTTTAAAAATATCTTTATAGCGCTACTGCAGTATGACGTGTCAACACACTTTACAAAAACCATAAATACAATACTTAGATAACGACAGTCAAGATTGAAATACATTAGAACAGATAATGCATGATTGTGCTGAGGCTGGTAAACTGGTGGCAATTCTCGGCATTTGGGGCACTGATGGCAAAATACTGGTGCTGGCATACTGGAAGAAGTTCACAGCAAATAGGGTTCCTGTGGCAAAATATTGGCGCTGGCATACTGGAGGTAATTCTTGGCAAAATTCAGGTGCTGATATATTAAAGGAATTCTTGGCATAAGAGAGGCAAACATGGTAAAAATGCCGCCCTGACATGCTAGGGGGCATTTTCCACATAAATTCATACATTGTATATGAGCGGTATCATTGGTGAAATGGTGGCACAGGTTTATGGTAGATTATTCTTGGCATTAGGCACCTCCTGGGCATATGGTGAGGCACCACTGGCACAATACTTGCCCTGGCACCATGCAAGCAATTATTGACATATGAGTCACCCATAGCTTCATTGGCTTGCCTCGCCATGACAGCACTTGAATATTTAATGACTGCCATTTCAGAGCCTTCAGCTTGGTAGCAAAGTGGTGTGAAAATAATGCTATCAAATGCATCATTTGACCCTATTTTTAAAAAAATTAATTGGGCGAGAAACCCCTTCCAGAAGTTGTTGGATGGCTTGCTTGCTGGAACTCAGGGCAAGGATTACACCACACCACTTCTACAGATGGCCATTGGCCACCACCCTCTGTGACAGTTCTCTCATTGCCATCCTTTGGAGGTGGCCATGAAAATGAAGCTGTTAGCTCCAGGGAGAGGCTGGTCTGTGAGACCTCAGATGAATAGGACTCGGGGACCAGGAGGTTACAGCTTACCCCACTACTGATATCCCTGCAAGTCATGAGGTCACAAGGGTGTGTGGCTCCCTAAGTGTGTGCTATATGTTAGAGTCCATGTAGTATGTGAGAGGTTTGTCTGAACCTCACTATCCCCCATGGGACTGCTGTTGGCACCTGTATATTATCACTTCACACTGGAGCTTTGCCCTGTAGTTCCTGTGTGACGGCTTGTTTGGGAAAGGTTGATACAGTCCCCAGACACCTCAATTCTTGTCTTAATGGGTACATGTTTCTTATAGCTTGTGGTTGAGGATTACAGCAGGTACCACAAATTAGGGTGATTGGTGGTGCCTGAGACATCTTCCAGCACTGAGGCACGGATGAGCCTCTCCGCTTCACGTGCCTCAATGGGGCTACAGTGCGGATGAGTTGTTGCGGTGATGAGAAGAGGGAGAGAGAGATAGTGTCCAGGAAGCCCTCCATCACCAACTCACCAACCACCTGGAGAACAACAACCTCATGGACCCTTCCCAATCTGGGTTCCGCTCAAACCACAGCACAGAAACTGCCCTAATTGCGGCCACCGATGATATCAGGTCTCTCCTAGACCAGGGGGACACCGCGGCCGTGATCCTCCTCAAGCTCCCAGCAGCATTCGATACACTGTCCCACCACACCCTCCTAAATAGACTCCACCAGATGAGAATACAAGGGGATGCCCTCAACTGGATCGCATCTTACCTCACTTCAAGAACTCAGAGCTTTCGCCTCCCACCTTACACCTCGGGCCCTAAGAACATCATTTGCATCATCCGCGAAAGTTCCTCACTGAGTCCCACCCTGTCCAATGCATACATGGCCCCTCAGGCCATTCTGGTCAGAGTCCACGGTATGAAGATCATAGGTGTATGACAAGAGTCAGCGGTTGGGTGCAAAACAACTGCCTCAAGCTCAACACTGACAAAACAGAGGTACTCATCTTTGGGAAAAATGCCAATCCCTGGAACGACACCTGGGGACCAGCAGAACTGGGACCCGCTTCCTCACGCTCCGCATGCTCCTGAAAATCTTCAAGTGGATCCCCATCGGCATCGGATGCACCATCACCCAGGCCCTCATTACCATCCGCCTGGACTATGGCAACACTCTCTACATGGGAGTCACCACTCAGCAACTAAACAGACTACAGACCATCCGGAACGTAGTAGCCAGGCTCATCCTCGACCTCTCAAGGTGAACCAGCATCACCCCCACCTCAGAAAACTCCATTGGAACCCTGTACACAAGAGATGTCGGTACAAAGTTCTGACTCATGCCTACAAGGCCCTACACAATGAAGGACCAGTCTACCTAAACTACAGAATGAATCTACACCAACCCATCAGACATCTGCGCTCCACCACCCTCTCCCTCACCCACACTCCTCACTACCTCTGAAGCAGGAGCGGTGGCAGCTCCATTTCCTACCGGCCCGACAAGAACTGGAACAGCCCCTCATCCACTTCCAGACCTCCCCACCCTGTAGGATTTCAGAAACAGCCTAAAAACCTGGCTATTCGACTGACAACTCCCAGCAGCAGCCCCCCCTCCCCACAACTTGGATACCGTCAAGGGTGATAAACAGCACTTTACAAATCCTGATTGACTGAAAGAGTGAGAGTGTCTGTGACCAGCTACAAATCATCCACCTGAAGGCCATGTACCAAGGTGCGATGTGTTCTGGGGTGAGTTGTAGAGGAAATGAGGACATTTGTTTGTACACAGGGTGAAGGAGGTTTGTGGGAGGTAGATGAAGAAGCTGTTGCTGAGACACAGCTCTCTTTAAAACCAGAAAGTATTCCATTGTCTTGACCGAGTAAAGGTGGCTGGAGGTAGTTTTGAGTGTGAACCAAATCAGGAGAAATCCAGCCTTTTGTCTGTGGTTATGTGGAGTTAAATTGTGTTAATAAGCCCCCGAATCGACACCCCAGTTGTAGTACAGGAATGGTGGATTTCAAACACAACTGGCTGCACTACACAAACTGACCAAACTACAGTGAAGCGGTAATTTCACGGAGGATTGTGAGCTGTTGTTTAAGTGTGACCTGCAGTTCACCTTTGCATTTCCCATAGTAGGCAGATGTGGATCTGGTGAAAATGGTGGATACGCACTGTGGTTTGCATCTGCGGACCACAGGTAAAAACGTTTTGCCCAGCCCTAGTTGAGGAGGAAGGGGCTTGTTAATGGTGATGACCTGTTTATGAGGCTGGCCCCACTTGTGTCTCAGTGTCTGCTCCTTGGCTCCTCAAAGAAGGTGACAGAATCAGGATATGAGGCAGAGTGCATATGTGTGAATAGATATTGTGGGGCATATTTATGAAATAGTGGCACAGTGCAGCGCAGCAGGCAACCTTGCTGCACTACATTGCGTTGCTGGGAAAAGGCAGGAATGCACTGTATTTAAGGCATACTACGCATGCATGACTTTTCCCCCTGCACTGGCACACAATGGGCAGCCTAGCTTCAATGCAGACACCGTTGCACCACAATGTAAAGGTGCCTGCATTACAGGCAGGATTGTTTTTGTGCAGAAAGGGAGACCTTCCTGCACAAAAACAATCATTAGAGGCATTTAGCTCTTTCTGTGCACACACAGAAAGAGGAGGTAAGGAGGAGAAATAAAGATATTTCTCCTCGTTGAGCTTCTCGTTGAGCTTCTCCTGGGAGGCGTATCTTTTTGGTGCATTCCCAGGTTTAAATCTGGGAATGTGTCAAAAACCATGGGAGTTATGTGGAAACACCCACACATGGAATGCCTACCTAGGGCAGAGTAACACTCCGCAGCGATTTGCACTGCATTGCATTACTCATTACGCATTAAAGATTTTTGGAGAACCTAAAAGCCACTCAAAGTAGCTTTGCGTGGCTTCAAAATCTGACTTAAGGTTTGCATCGCTCTTACATCCTGAATATGTGACCTTACAACGCATGCCATTACATCGCATGCCGTTGCAACGCCAACCTTTACCCCGACTTTCTGTCGGGGGAGCGCTGGAATAGATTAATTTTCTATTCCAACTCCAGTGTGTGCAACAGTAGGGAAGGTGTTGGAGTTAAATCCCACACCTTCTACCTACTGCTGCACACCTTTTCAGCTGCAACGGCATGCGATGTAATGGCATGCGTTGTAACAGTTGTGTAGTAAAAGGTGTTTCCCCATGCGAGACTACACGTATCCTGGTACTCTGCAACTCCATAGGGATGGGGCAAGTTACTCCTGGGAAGATTGCAAGCAGGAGTGAGACAATATCGCCAAGACGGAGGGGGCAAAATACACCTCAGCACGGATGGCAGCCCAAAGTGTGGAAAAGGAAATCAGATTTCACAGTCCCTAGGAGCTTATACACAGTGCATGGCTGATCGTCATAAGGGTTCAAAAAAATGGAGGTGGAAATAGAGGAAACAGCTGGAGGTTAAGAAAGTGGAAAAACTGGTAATAATTTATAAAACAAATGAAAAAATGAAATTATACTTTTTAAACTGCAGTGCGTGTAGAGCACAGTGAGGGTGGCTCCCCTTTTAATTAGACCACAAGCATCACCAATCATTCTATTAGTTGGACTGTCAGGGGCGCCAGCTGGAGTATTGAACATCTGATAATCCAATGGCGAACCGTGCTGAAGAGCCCCCTCCGGCATTTATTCACACAAGGGTCTCTGCCAGGGGAGATGAAAAGCGCTTCATGTCCAGAACGACAGGAGCTAATGAGCTGGAAGCGCACGAGGCGCCGATGGGAAAGTGAGCGCAATCAAAGCAGAAATACTTTAATTTCCGCAAATTAGTCCAAACCGGGTACAGGAAACCCTTGAACACCGCTGGTGGCCTGATCTGTGATTTGAGGAGGAGGGGCAGTGATGTCCGCGTGGGCGTGATGCATTAGGAACTGACCTGCTGCTTCCTTTGATGCGCCCATTCTACGCCAGAGGCACTGGGTGAGAAGCAAAGCCCTCCTGATGTGGCTCCTTTGCTTCTCTGCCAGGGCAAAGTGGTCTTCATTGGCACGGGACCACCCCCCATGAAAGGATGGATCCTGACTGGGGGCTTATTTATGAGAGGCTTGCGCCGCCGGAGCGTCACTCTTCGTGATGCCTCACACTCATATCGATGTGGCCACGCAAAGTCACAGCCCAAATCGCTGCGTCCCCTTACTCTATGACAGGGAGGCATTCCATGAGCGTTGCAGTGTGTTTTGGATTTTGACATTGCCCCAGATTTACTTAATCACGTACTCCTGGGACAGCTCCAAAACCTTACACCTCCCCAGAACAGGAGTAACGAGGAGAAATATTTTTTATTTCTCCTCGCTTTTTTCCTCTTTCCATGTGTGGAGCATTCAGCAGCACACATAGAAAAAGGAAAACACCTCATAGGAATATTTTTGTGCAGGAAAGTGTCCCTTTCTGTGTAAAAAAAATCTAGCCTGTAACATAGACACCCTTGCACAATAGTGCAAGGGAGCCTGCGTTGGCGCTAGGCAGCAAATTGTGCACCAGCACGGGGGAAAGGACAGAAATGCATCGTATGTCATAAATACAGTGAATTCGTGCCCTTTCACTTCGGCGGAGGGCAGCACAGCAAGAAGCTGCTCCATGCCAATTCCCCGTAAATGAGCGCATTGGTATCTTGTTATTGGCACCAGAATGATCCTTATTACAGAAGGGACTGCAAGGGTCCCCAGGCCCTTCTCTAATACCAAAGTGGTCCAGGGGCACAGAAAGCAGGCCCACGTGCAAAGTGAATTACAAATGGTGACAAAATAATTTACCCAAAGTCTCTAATTAAGTCTTATATCAATATAATTAAAGTTACATTGGCCATATAGACAGGAAAACTTATAGTACAGAACAGAAAATCAACTGTGTAGTATCTGCATAAAAATTCTCAAAAGATACAATATATGGTCCAGTTTAAAAAGAAATACTCTAATAACAAAGGGGCATATCATCAAGACGCTTTAGCGTCTGTTTTCTGGCGAAAAGCGGCAATAATGTTATCGCACTATCAGCAAGAACACGCTAGCTCGTGTTTCAATGCCTCTGTGCCCGTTTCCCTAACACCCAGCTTTGCAACGCCAATGATATACCCCCGCGCCGCACGGCCACCAGCTGTGTGAGTGCCCCTCGCCCCTGCTCACAGCCTCGTTGTGCCTCGTTGTGCTGTTTTGCCGCCCTAGCTGCCTGCCTCGCTGCTCCCTGCCCCTCCGCCGTGTGTTCGTAATTTATTGTAATTTATTGTGATTCTGCTGTTGTTCTCATTGCCTTCTTTTTTGTCTCTGCTGTTGTCCCCCTGTGCATGTGTGCGTTTATATTGCCTTGTTTAAACTTTAGTGTCATCCTCCTGTGCCTTGCCCACCCCACTCCCCGCTTCCCGCCGCTGTTCACGCGGCCACGCCCCCTTTTGTTTTGTGTCCTCCCCGCTCCCGCCTCCCAGCTGCTCCTCCCTCCCACTTGTCCATAAAGGGCGACCAAGTGGCGCAGGTGAGTGTGACCTGTTCTCAGGACACCCCCACGCCGCACGGCCACCAGCTGTGTGAGTGCCCCTCGCCCCTGCTCGCAGCCTCGTTGTGCCTCGTTGTGCTGTTTTGCCGCCCTAGCTGCCTGCCTCGCTGCTCCCTGCCCCTCCGCCGTGTGTTCGTAATTTATTGTAATTTATTGTGATTCTGCTGTTGTTCCCATTGCCTTCTGTTTTGTCTCTGCTGTTGTCCCCCTGTGCCTGTGTGCGTTTATATTGCCTTGTTTAAACTTTAGTGTCGTCCCCCTGTGCCTTGCCCACCCCGCTCCCCGCTTCCCACCGCCGTTCACGCGGCCACGCCCCCTTTCGTTTTGTGTCCTCCCCGCTCCCGCCTCCCAGCTGCTCCTCCCTCCCACTTGTCCATAAATGGCGACCGCGTGGCGCAGGTGAGTGTGACCTGTTCTCAGGACACCCCCGCGCTCAGTGCCCCTCGCCCCTGCTCGCAGCCTCGTTGTGCCTCGTTGTGCTGTTTTGCCGCCCTAGCTGCCTGCCTCGCTGCTCCCTGCCTCTCCGCCGTGTGTTCATAATTTATTGTAATTTATTGTGATTCTGTCCTCCCCGCTCCCGCCTCCCAGCTGCTCCTCCCTCCCACTTAGCCATAAATGGCGACCGCGCGTACGCGCAGCGGTCACGCGCAGCGGGCGCGCCGATTGTGCGCTGAAGGCATGCCAAAGGCAAGCCCGTCTGCGCCCGTCTGCTCCTGGCCCGCGCCCAGCGCCAGAACCCCTGGCCCCCGCCGTTGCCAGCCCACCCGACGGACCTACGACGCCGCGGCCCTCAACGCACTCAATGCCGGCCGGAACCCCACCTGCTGCCGGGCCGCCCCGAGACGCATTCACGGACCCTTCACCTGCCCAACCTGCAAGTTCACCTGCCTCCGAACCTGCACCGCGCCCGCCAAGCCAAACTCCAGCAGCGACTTCAAGTGCATCCTGCTCAACACCCGCTCCGTCCACAGACACGCCGTGGAACTCTGGAACCTCCTCGACACAACATCACCAGACATCGCCTTCCTCACTGAAACATGGATGAACGCATCCTCAGCCCCTGACATCGCCATCGCCATCCCGGATGGATACAAGATCATCAGGAGGGACCGCGTCAACCAGACCGGAGGAGGCATCGCCATCGTCCACAAGAACACCATCCGCATCATGTCCGACGCCGACGACACCCTCGCCACCGCCGAACACCTCCACTTCCAGATTCACACTGACCCAAAGACGACCCTCAGAGGCACCCTCATCTACAGACCCCCGGGACCACGCACGCAATTCAGCGAAGACATCACAGACTTCATCAGCCCACACGCCCTCCCCTCCGCTGACTACATCCTCCTAGGGGACCTCAACTTCCACCTGGAGAACAACAAGGACCGCAACACCGTCACCCTGCTGGACAACCTCCCCAACCTCGGACTCAAGCAACTGGTCAACACCCCCACCCACTACGCCGGCCACACGCTTGATCCCGCCTTCTCATCCAGCAAGCACATCACCTTCAGCCACTCCACCGGACTCCACTGGACCGACCACAGCTGCGTCCACTTCGGCTTCAGAAAAACCACAACCCACCACCACCCGCATCAGGTTCTTCACAGGAGCTGGAGCAAGATCACCGCCGACCAGCTCACCACCTCCCTCAGCCAGAACCCACCTGCCAGCACATCGGACCCCAACGAAGCAGCCCGCAACTTCACGCAGTGGCTGACCGCCTGTGCCGACGACCTCGCACCACTGAAGAACCCTCCCAGCAGACCCAGAAGCAGGAAAGCCCCCTGGTTCACCGACGAACTCAAGGACTCCAAGAAGACCTGCCGCACCCTCGAGAAAGCCTGGCTCCTCGACCAGACCACTGACAACATGACCGCCCTCAAACACGCCACCCGCAAGCACCACCAGCTCATCCGCACCACCAAGAAGAAATCACTGAAGGAGCGACTGGACAACAACGCCCACGACAGCAAGGAACTCTTCAGCATCGTCAAGGAGTTCTCCAACCCCAGCACCGGCAACAACGACATCACCCCGTCACAAGATCTCTGCGACTCCCTCGCCTCGTTCTTCCACCGCAAGATTGCCGACATCCACAACAGTTTCGGCGCACCATCCTCGCACCCAACCACCGAACCAACGCACCCCACCGCCACCCTCCGCACCTGGACCACGGTGACCACCGAAGACACAGCCCGCACGATGAACACCATCCACTCCGGTTCTCCAACCGACCCCTGCCACCACCACGTCTTCAACAAGGCCGACTCCACCATCGCACCCCAACTCCGGGACGTCATCAACGCCTCCTTCAACACTGCCACCTTCCCGGAGAGCTGGAAGCATGCCGAGCTCAGCGCCCTACTGAAGAAACCAACAGCGGACCCCACCGACCTCAAAAACTTCCGCCCCATCTCGCTCCTCCCTTTTCCTGCCAAAGTCATCGAGAAGATCGCCAACAGACAGCTTGCCGCCTTCCTCGAGATGAACGGATCCCTCGACCCCTCGCAGTCCGGTTTCAGAGCCAACCACAGCACTGAGACCGCCCTCATCGCAGCCACCGACGACATCCGAGCCCTGCTCGACAACGGGGAAACAGCAGCACTCATCCTCCTGGACCTCTCCGCAGCATTCGACACTGTCTGCCACCGCACCCTAGTCCAACGCCTCAGCAACACCAGCATCCAAGAGAAGGCACTGAAGTGGATCACCTCGTTCCTCGCCGGAAGAACACAGGGAGTCCGCCTCCCCCCGTTTCGATCCGAGGCCACCGAAGTCATCTGCGGCGTCCCGCAAGGATCATCACTCAGCCCCACCCTCTTCAACGTCTACATGAGACTTCTTGCAGCCATCGCACGCCAGCACAACCTCAACATCATCTCCTATGCCGACGACACCCAACTGATCCTCTCCCTCACCAGAGACCCCGCCACCGCCAGAACGAGCCTACACGAAGGGATGAAAGACGTTGCTGAGTGGATGAAGAAAAACCGCCTGAAACTGAGCTCAGACAAGACGGAAATCCTCATCCTGGGACCATCACCCTCCGCCTGGGATGACTCCTGGTGGCCCCCAGCCCTGGGCACCGCCCCCAAGCCAACAGACCACGCACGCAACCTGGGCTTCATCTTGGACTCCTCCCTCTCGATGACCAGACAAGTCAACGCCGTCTCCTCATCATGCTTTCACACCCTTCGCATGCTTCGCAAGATCTTCCGATGGATCCCGACCGAAACCAGGAAGACGGTCACCCAGGCCCTCATCACCAGCCGACTGGACTACGGAAACACCCTCTACGCTGGAACCACAGCCAAGCTACAGAAAAGACTCCAACGCATCCAGAACGCCTCCGCCCGACTCATCCTGGACATCCCCCGACGCAGCCACATCTCCGGCCACCTGAGGGACCTGCACTGGCTCCCTGTCAACAAGAGGATCATATTCAGGCTCCTCACCCACGCACACAAGTCTCTCCACGACCTGGGCCCCAAGTACCTCAACGACTGCCTGACCTTCTACACGCCCACCCGCCAGCTACGGTCTACCAGCCTCGCCCTCGCCACCGTACCACGCATCCGAAGAGCCACCGCCGGAAGCAGATCCTTCTCCTACCTGGCGGCCAAGACATGGAACTCCCTCCCCATCCACCTTCGGCTGGCCCAGGACCACCTCGCCTTCAGGAGACAACTCAAGACCTGGCTGTTCGAGCAGTAGCGGACCCCTTCCCCCAAGCGCCTTGAGACCCTTCCGGGTGAGTAGCGCGCTATACAAGTGTTATGATTGATTGATTGATTGATTATCCTATAACAATAACGTGGATAATGTCGCAAACAAACATATCTCCTATTATCAATCCGGTCGCTAACCTGCGTAGTGACGAGAAAAGTAGTGCTATCCGCGCTTATCGCAGGTTTCATTATGCCTGCTTTCATTCTTACTTAGCCATATTGTTCTATGGGAGGTGGATTGTTGGCATAAGCTCACCCTGCCCTATTTACAAAGATTCTCCTATCGCTGTGCGATTATCACTGGATTTTCAGCGATAATCTCACATTTTGCAGCTATCGCTGGATTATATATCGCATTGGAGATAAGCGTTGCTGATAGCGCGCTATCTCGGCTATATAATCCAGCGATAGCCGGTGATAATTATCCTCGCGCTAAGTGCACTTAGCGATAATTATCGCTGGCTGTTGCTGATATGCCCCCAAATCACCTGGGACATGTTACCAAAGCTTTGCATGAGAAAACACATGCTGTTTCAAGAAAATAACAGGAAATTGGGCACTTTTCGAGAAGTTTGATATTAAGTTAAATAAAACAGACAGTACAATATATGCCAGGTAAGTTAAAGTTATAGAGAGCTTTCTTTTTAAAGAGCTCAGAGCAGTAATAAAGCAGATGTGCAAAAATATAGGTTTAAGCGCACAAAAATGAAATGCTTCTAGCAAAAATATTTGCAATAAAAAAGAGCAGCACAGACCAGCAAAAAGCAGCAAAAAGAGAAAGCTTTAACAAAAAACTCAAGTCTTTTCATAATGATCTGAACAATACGCCTTATGCAGAAAGATATGTTGACATTTTAAAATGCACATCTTTAGGAGACTAAACCGCTACAGCAAAAACACATTTTCCTAACTTCCTGCCTGCTTTCTGTCCAGCACATGCATTTGTTAGGTACAGTTAAACTGTGCATTTCTACATAAACATTCATTATTACTGTAATCTTTTCACCAGGAGCAGAATATCGACCTAGAAATACATTGCATTAATTCATTTTTTTTGTGCATAATTTCTTCCTGAAGATAACATGGAGCAGGAAATCTAATATAATAGAAAATAAATACTTCCCCTCTTGCCAACCGGCGCAGAGCTCCAGCCTCGAATGGTTATATCTTGTTAGCCAAGAAAAAGAAACACAGACGAGTTAGACCATCATTCGAAAAATCCATTCACCTGATTGTTCTGTTTTACAGAGAGAGGAGCGTCTGCACGGTTTTTGTTGCGCGTGTTATTTAACAATACAAAAATAATGTCGAGTGCTTTTTGAACTTGTTAATTAGCTCTCTGGATAGCAGGACAGGCCGCGCTGCTGCTTTTAGCTCTAGTTCTCTGTTTGTATTCCTGACTTTGTAGGTTGTTGCAGTTCATTCAGTCTTCATTGGCCAGGAGGCAGGGGCAAAACACGTCACACTTCCCCTGGTGGGGGCAGGAGTTCTAAGAGACAGCAGGTATAAATAAAAGGGGGTTCATGGATGGACTGGTGCACATTGGAAACCAATGGTGACAAGGTGGAGCCTTATGTGGTGTTGCAGGCTCTTGCCTGAGTCTGGCAGGCAGGGGCCCAACAGAAGGGACCCGCCTCTCCACTGTGGGTCCCAGAAGTCCAGATTTCGGAGTCTGCCAAGAAGGATGATCATGTAGACGGATTTGAAAGCCGCCAAAAAATCAGCTCCTCAGGACCCTGAATTTGCTAAACCAGTTTCCTTTCTAAGAATATCTAAAAAATAACTTCAACGGAAATCAGCTACTATATGCGTGGAAACAGATCCCGGGGTGGAAATCTCCTCCCCTTGTGTACAGCCAGTATAGAATGACTCAAGTTGGGGGCGTGGCTAGCGCCCGCGGACAATGGCGGTGTTTCTGCGGCTCTCCCGGGCAGCGCCGTGAGGTGGGGCCGCGACGGAACTCCTGGCGCCTCTTCTCTCCTAAAAATCATGAAGTCTGTCTCAGGAACGGCCGGAGCATGTCTAGGGTGATTATTGAACTCTAATATTTACTTGCAAGGCTGCTTTCCTCCGACGAACGGTGCGAAGCAATTTCATCTGCAGCGGCCGCCATCTTGTCCAAATGCTGACGGTGCTCCTTCCTCAGCGCTGACAGAAATTCAGTCACAGAGTTTCTTGCGCAACGGAGGTACCGGTGGACTATTCTTTATTTTTATAACCTGCTGCCTGCCTTCATATGCCCTTCTCACGTTTAGATGCAGTTTTGGCTCTCTTTAGAGCGTAGGTTGTGCAATTTGAGATACTTGCCGCTTATTGACTGCCAATTTTACCTTCTTTGATGTTACAATATGTGTGGGTAGTATTTTGAAGGCACTTTTATTTATTTATTTATTTATTTTCTCAACTTCATTGGATTTGGATCGCATTACATGCCTCACTCCAACGTGACATGTCCTTATCTTTGTCCTGAACATATGTGGAACCAATACGTTCGACTGTTACAGTTATCCTGCTGATAATTTGGACTGTGCCTAATTCTTCGCAATTTCTCGGTGTGAGGGGGGTTCTAACCGTACTCCATGTTGCTTACTGCTTCAATTTCAGTTTGTTTAGCCCTGGATTTTTCTACTGCATTGGTACTGTATTGACCTCATCATATTTTTGGATGCTAATGTCATTTTTCGCTGCTGTCCATTATTCCTCATTCTGCTGTTACTGCCTCTGCTTTTGCCATTTTATCTATGGGCAGATTACATAAGGAGCTACATAAGGAGCTACGCAAGCCTTCTCCAACTCCCCGTAAATTTCTTCTTCAGACGGAGTCCAGGTATAAGTGTCTAGAGATGGATGACTCCTCCGATCCCTCTACTAAGAGCTCTTCCTCTGCTGTAACCCCGCATACCAGTGGCGTTGCTAAGGCTTCCACCAAACGTCTCAAAAAGGACCCTCCCTCTCCTCCCAAACAATCTTCATCAGTCACTTTGGACATCCTTTTAGAGGAAATTAAAGCTTTACGCCCTTTTATTGAAGACACTAAAACCACTCTTGAAGAAACCAAATCCACTCTTCAGATGCTTTCCGATAAGTGGTCAAATATTGATGGTCGTGTAACCCATTTAGAACACCACATGGATACTCTTGCTTCCTCTGTTGCTAAGGTCGATCCACTATGTGTTCAAGTATCTAATCTCCACAAACAAATTGAGAATTTGGAAAATAGAAGCAGGAGAAATAATCTCCGCATTTATGGCCTGGCGGAAAATTCAGAGGGGTCTGATGCCTTAGCATTTTTTAAATCTTTTTTGCCGAAGATTCTCCAGTTGCCGGATACCACAAATCTTAACATACAACGGGCTCATCGGTTAGGTCCTCTTTCTACTGGATTATCTACCACTCAAACAAACAAGCCACGAGGTGTTATACTCTATTTTTTGGAATATACTGACCTACTCACCGTTTTGTCTGCTGCCAGGGCACTACCCCGTCTCACTTGGTCTGGTAATCGGCTTTTCTTTTCACAGGATTATGCAAAATCGACTGCAGATCGGCGTAAGGAATTCCTTTCACTTCGACCACGGCTGAGATCTATGGGAGCGAGATATGGTCTTTTTCATCCCTGTCTCTTCAAGGTGACTTTCAATAACAAGACTACTACTTATGATGATCCGCTGAAATTGAAGAGCTTTCTGTACTCCCACAACGTTACTAGTATGGATACTGCTGCCTCGCCCAGTTATTAATATATGGTTGCATTTGCCTGTTCTGTATTAATGATTATATGCTTACCTCCTGATTAGTCTTTCGACTTTGTTATGCTTATGCAGTCTTACTAATTGTCTGTTTTTCTGTTACTTCTGTTTCCCCTACATATTTAATATTAATTCTTTTTTCCCTCTTGTACAGATTTCTTCCCTCATATCATCATTCACCTTCGTGCCCCTGGAGTTCGTTGCGGTCGTCCTCCTTCCCTGCCCTCCCTTGAGAGCCTATGACTCGTCATTGCTCTATGTGGCCTCCAACCTCCTCTCCTTTTGTTTGTTCTCGACAATATGTAAGTCTATTGTTCTTCTTCTTTTGTCCTCTTGCTCTTTCATGTATTTTTTTTCTTCTTTATGTTCTTTAACTCTTTCTTTATTCTTCTTCCAGTCCTTCTATTTTTCTTCGCTCCTACCCTTGCTCCAACTATTGTTCCTTGCTCTTACTTTTTTTCCTTATCACGTAACTGATGTAACTGGTTTTAACTTCACGGTTCATTATGACACTATTTTTCTTTATTTTCGCTGTCTCTTCTTGATATATTTATATGCTTTTAATATTTTTCTTTTTGTTTATTTTTATGCTATTCTATATGCTGATTTATTGATATGTCTTTCTAATATTATTCTATGCCTTTGAAAATATTTTCAAGGAATGTTAGAGGTTTACATTCGCCGATTAAAAGACAGAGAGTACTCTCTCATCTGGCCAAACTCAATGCAGATATAGTTTGTCTACAGGAATCCCACCTATCAGATGTTGAGTCTGCCAAATTAAAAAGGGGTTGGGTGGGTGATGTATACTTCTCTCCAGGGGATGGTAAACGTAATGGTGTTTTGATTTTATTTAAAAAAATCCCTCCCAATCCAGTCAGTAACGCATTTTGCTGATGTTTCAGGTAGATGGGTGTTAGTTAATTTTAATTTTGATAATGTTCCCATTTCCATTTTAAATGTATACGCTCCCACATGTGGGGACGCCTCTTTTTGGTCCTCTTTAGCTCCGCTAATTGCTCAATACTATGTTGATAATTTTATTCTAGTAGGCGATTGCAATGAAGTTTTTGGCCCATATTTGGATAGGCATTCTGCTAACGCTTATATCCCTCATAAATCGCAAAATTTTTTCACTCAACTCATTACACAATTCCAACTTACTGATGCTTGGAGACTTTGCAATCCCACCTCCCGAGAATACACCTTCTTCTCACCCCCTCACCATACTCAATCTCGATTAGATTACTTTTTTCTCACACATCACCTCACTCAGTCCCTTATTTCCTCTGACATTGGCTCCATTTTAATTTCAGATCATGCTCCAGTTTCTATCACATTAGATATTTTGCAGAAGCCTGTCTCCTTTAAAAAATGGCGTTTTAATAACGCTCTCCTTCTCGATGCACAATTTGTTTCTTCCTTCACTTCCTTTTTTCATGAGTATTTTTTATTTAATCACACCGGCGAAGTTTCATTTCCTGTGGTATGGGATGCTTTTAAAGCATCAGCCAGGGATTTCATTATCAACTATGTTACACGTAAACGGAAGAAAGCCCAATTTGACAATAATGCTATCCTTGCTAGAATCAAACATTTAGAGCACTTATATTATACTTCTAAATCAAAGGATTGTTTAAACGACCTCATCTCTGCCAAACTTGAATTTAATAAAGAGTCCACATTTAACGCTTCTAATTTTCTCTTAAAATCAAGCGCCAAGTTCTACGGTGGACGGAATAAGGCTGGTAAGTTGTTAGCTAATTATTTAAAGGTTAGACGCAATAAAGTTAACATTGAATCTGTTTATGGCCGGGACGGTTTGCTGAAACGTAAAAGTGACGACATCCTACAAGAATTCTTACTTTTTTATCAAACCTTACATTCTTCCGAAGCTTCTTCGTCTGAAAATGCCATTTCCCAATTTCTTTCCACCATTTCTCGTCCTTTTGATACTCTTCCGGATCTCTCCTCCTTAGAATCTGACCTTACTCATAGAGATCTCCTTCAGGCTTTCCACACTCTTAAGCATGACAAAGCTCCGGGACCCGACGGCTTTACTGTTGAATTCTTTTCCTGTTTTTCAAATCTGCTAATTCCCAAATTGCATTTGCTTCTCTCTAATTTTCTTCAAACTGGTTCTGCTTCTTTATCTTTTTCTGATGCCCTTATTTGTATTATCCCGAAACCGGGTAAAGATCCATGCTACTGTAAAAATTATCGTCCTATTTCTCTTGTAAACATTGATTACAAAATTTTTTCTAAAGCATTAGCATTGCGTTTAGAATCCTTACTCCCCGAGCTCTTAGGGAAAGAACAATCGGGTTTTGTTAAGGGTAGATTGTTATCGGATAACACCAGATTATTTTTTGACATCCTTTCTAAATCTTCTCACCACCCTCATCCCCTTGCAGCCATAGCTTTAGATGCGGAAAAAGCTTTTGATCCCGTTGAATGGCCTTATTTGTTTCAAACTCTGAAGTGGTTTGGTTTTGGACCAAAAATTTCTTCCTTGATCTCTTTCCTTTATTCTTGTTCTAGAGCTGCTATTTCAGCGAACGGAGGCCTTTCCTCCTATTTCTCTTTAGGAAGAGGAGTGAGACAGGGTTGTCGACTCTCACCTTTCTTATTTAATCTTGCTTTGGAACCCTTCCTTCTGCGAATCCGTCAAAATGATAGTATATGTGGTTTTAATTTTCAAGATACTAACATTAAGATTGCAGCTTATGCTGACGATGTCCTTCTATTTATATCCCACCCAGTCACCTCCCTTCCAGCATTCTTAGATGAAGTTCATTCTTTTGCTCAGGTGTCGGGATACAAACTAAATAAAGACAAATGCGAAATCTTACCACTCACTAAAGTAACTTTCAAGGATGACTTCTCTACCTCAGGTTTTACTTGGAGCCCTAATTTTATTAAATATCTGGGCCTTCATTTTCATTCCTCTCTTTTGGGTACGATCACTAAATCTTTGGAAGAATGTATACAAAAATTGACTACTCTTACTAGCAAATGGCATCCTCTTTATTTATCATGGTGGGGACGATTGGATACGATCAAAATGATGCTTTCTCCTATTGTTTTGTTCACAATATCCAACATACCACTTAGTATTCCCTCAAAATATTTCAAGAAGATTAATTCCATTCTCTCTTCCTTTTTGTGGGGGCATAAACGAGCTTGTATGTCCTTGTCTAGGCTAATGCGCTCTAAGAAGGAGGGTGGGGTGAATTTTCCAAACTTCTCCTTGTATCATAAATCCTTCCTGTTGCATCAAGCCTCTCACTGGACCGAGGACATCTCTTCAACGTCTCCTCTCTGGTTGACCTTGGAACAGTCTATTATTTTCCCCTTTTCTTTCAAAGAATATCTTATGTTCTCCCGTAGACCACAATCTATTTCAACTCCCATCCTTAAATTTACCTCAAAAATGTTGCCTTTATCTACTTCAACCTTTTTTGATCAACCTATCTGGCATAATACGTCAATTCTAATCAACAATAAGCCAATCTTCTGGAAATCTTGGAGAACACGTGGTCTTATCTGGGTAAGGCAATTGTTTCATCATACTCAGATTATTCCTTTTGATTTAGTTGCCGCTTCTTTCAATCTCCCTCTCACTTTCCGAACCAAATATTCATTGCTAACGCGCGCATTACAACATGCTTATGAGGTCTATCTTGATATACCCCCTTCCTCAACTCCCACACCATCTGATGCGCCCTCGTTACATTCTTTACTCCTTACACATTCTAAAGCTTCTAAGATATATGCTTTCCTCCGCACTTTGCCTCATTCCCGCATTAAAACCAGTATAGAGGAACATTGGGAAACAGATTTTGGAACTTCATGGTCTATTGCATTATGGGACAAATTGTGGTTAAAAATTCGTAGATCCTCCAGAGCAGCCAATACCACACAAACCCTGTTTTTTATTTATAATCGTTTATTGTTTTCACCACACATTCTCAGTACTCACTTTCCAGATACCTCTGACAAATGTTGGTCCTGCTCTCTACCAGGTGCAGATCTCTTCCACATGCTTTTTGTCTGCCATTTTGTTCTTCAATTCTGGAAGCAGGTTTGGTCTCAAATGAATAATATTTTTTCCTCAACCCACCCCTTCTCTCCTTCTCATATCTTTTTAGGGAGCCTATCTCCCATCTGGGAACATTGCACTTGTAACGTTAGGATGATTGATTTGCTATTAGCTGTGGCATTTCAGCAAATCACCAAAAACTGGAAGGATTTTACCAAATTATCTTATAAGGCTTGGTGGTACGCTGTTTGCTACAATCATAGGCTAGATACAACTTTTGTATATCCCTTATCCTTAGCTGTTAAACGAAGAGAAATGTGGAGCCCAGTTACATTATTTTTTGATTTGAGTGCTCGTATTTCTCTGTCTTTAACCCCGATACATCAAGAAGTTTCTAAACCTCCATGATTTCCTGTTCCTTCTAAACAAAGGTTTTTCTTTATTGTTCTTTTTCTTTTTTCAACTTTGTTATTGATTATATTGTATATTTCATATCCCCTTGTAGTACTTTATTTCATACCAATTACCAGTTCTTGGTTTTTCATATATTCTTAAACCTTTGATGTTTCATATTACAGCCTATATTAGTGTCATTACTTTATGTGCTGTGTACCATATGATGTAATATTTGAGCTTTTCTTATGTTAATAAAACTTTTCTGAACTCTAGAATGACTCAAGTTAAAATGCAACTCAGAGGAGGAGATATTGCAGCTGGTATTTTGCCTAGGGGTGGGCGGAATTTGCGTAATCGCGTTACGCAAATCTCCGCGAAACGGTAAAAAATCTCCGCGAACATGCAGAAATTCCGCGAACACGCGGAATTGCATGTTCACGATGCTTTTTTCCTGTTCACAGTTGCTGTTTGCGTGCTCGGGGAGAAATATCTTGCGAACACGCATTTTGAGAACGCGAACAAGAAAAAATTTCGCGAAGTCGCGGAAAGCAGAATTTTGGGTAATTTTGCGTTCTCCGCGGAACGCGAAATTACTGAAATTCCGCAAATTCCGCGAGCGGAACGGAATTTACCGCCCAGGCCTAATTTTGCCAACATTCTCAGGTTTAGGAGAACATTAACTAGTGCATGTGTCCTACCTTAAGTATTCATGTTGAGGTAGAAAATAACACTGTGGCAATATGTGGCGATGAAAAGCAGATCATTACTGCACAACAATGTGCTTCTGTTTTGATTTGTCAGATACTAAGGGCTCTGATTAGTGGGTGAGTTTTTTTTATTATCCTTTGCTGGATGCGACTTCATGATTTTCTTAAGCACACAATGCTAGTTATCTTGATTTAGACTACGCCCATACTTGGATTGGCCACACCCCTTTAAGAGATTTGCTGCTGTGCCAGGCGCACGCGCACTTGTGTTTTTTTGCAGCTTTATATAGTGCAAATGCGATCCGAAGGTATAGGTCAGCTTTACATGAGCACCAATTACCATTGAATAGGGTCGCGCTCACTTGTGCCAAGTGTATTGCAAACTTAAATTCTATTTTGGTGTATTTGCTTTCAAACTTTCCCACCCTTCCGTGGTTGTTTTTAAATCCCCCCCGCCCACACCTTCCCGTCACAACTTTCAGATCTTCACCACACTCCGGTCCTTGCTTTCAATTCACCTCCCGTCGATTTTAATTCCAAAACCCTCCCATTGTTACTTTCAGACCTGTCTCCCCCCTCGCCAGAAAAAGTGCATTGGCAAACCTTTGGTAATGCTTAGTTTTATTTTTTATATTTGTGGCAGCTTTATATAGCGCCAATCAAATACGAAGGTATTGGACCGCTTTAAATGAGCGCCTGTAATAGTACTAGCTCTATTAGTTTTTCCACCTAAAAAGCGCTATTAGGCAGCCAGCGTAGGTCGCTATACAGTGCTTTTTTTTAATCATCTCCTTATCCAACTCCAACACCCCACCCCTCTCACACTTGCTAACCCCACCCCATTGCCAAAGCCAATAGCTTGCCCATGTTCAAGACCTATTGGCTTTGCCAACGCTACTTCTGAAAGCAGTCAGAAGGGTGCCCACAGATGCTGGATTCGTCAAGATAGGCGACAAGTCAAATTATTTTCCGTGTGGAGAGGATATAAAAAGGTTAGTTTGAAATGTCACTTTTGCCCCCACGCTATGAGATTACTGCCTGTTCCTCCTCAATATGAACGATGCTACACAGATTAAAAGAACACAAAAGGAGTACACTCTAACAAGTTTACAAAAATCAAAATCACTAGCGTATGCCTCAGACCTCTGTAGGTAACAAAAAGGTTGTGAATCAAAGCTATGCTTTAGCTTGAAGAGCGTTAAATGTCTGAAACCAGTGCACAACTGAGAAATCCCACATTGCGCTGGCCCTTTAGCGATAAAGCACGGTCTTGCTTGATTCCAAATTATCACCAATAAAATGTGAATAAGGTGTGCTTCAAATGCACTCGATGGAGTGTCAACATACTGTGCGTCCATTCCCACAGAACAAATTTCCCTTTTTGAAATGACTTTCTAGCAGATGTTTCAGGACACCAGATATTCAATAAACTATGTTTGAAAAACAAAAGTTGCTCGGTCATACTAAACAGTGCTCTAAGGATAAAAGATACATTTTGATGAATCAACTGGTTTTAAATATACCATATTGGATGTAGCTAAGGAGCTCCATTGCTTTCAAAGAAGGGCAAAGCAAAACATCCGAGTCCGAAAACATGCGCTCATTTTTGTAGTAAAGAAACTCAAAATATTGGTATTGCAGCAGCACAGGCTGGATCATCCAGGCATTAAGACATCTCAATACTCAGTGGAAACAGAAGTTCTCAATGCAAACGCTTTTCTAACAGGATGATCAGAAGTAGTTTACTGAACACCAGCATATGGGCTATACGTTCGCGACTGATGAAGTTACCATACCAGCATATTTTACTACCAATAAAGTTATACTCGTGTGAATTTCCAAAAGATAAGTGCAAAGCACCACAGTGAAATTTCGCTTTATTAACTGAATTTCAAGGTCCCTGCTGAGTGTCTTTAGCAGCAAAACAAGAACTGTTAGCGATGTGGAAAAAGACAACAATTCCAACTACAGGAGCATAGTGGATTTATATTTGAGCAATACTGGGGATTAAAAAATTAGCATACAGCATTCCGGAGAGGGACAGGATAGTTGCGAATGCATGGGGCCCGACAGTGACAGTAAGCTAGAGACTTTGTGGAACTGAACAGTCTGAAACGATGAGGAGTCTCCATATTACTGAAACGGATGCTATTGGGGATTCGGACAAACAGACCAAAAAAGAATCCTTGAAGAAATAGAAAGGGCAGCACTCTTGGGAAGAGAGATTGACCATTATTTAGCAGAGGTTAGCTGAGGGGTGGGTGAAGTTGCAAAGTTTTTCCTTTGGTATCCGACCAGACGATTATGTCTGTCTTGCACTATTCACTAAATTCAAATATTGAAATTTAGATTTATGTCTAGTAATGTAAATAATTGTATTTTTATGGCTTATACTTAATAAATATACCTTATTGCCTATTTTATTATCCTTTGCTGGATGCGACTTCATGATTTTCTTAAGCACACAATGCTAGTTATCTTGATTTAGACCACGCCCCTACTCGGATAGGCCGCACCCCTTTAAGAGATTTGTCATGTCTCTTTTAGAGCACCCCCAGTTTTTTTCCCCACTTAAAGCCCTGCTGCCCCTTAAAGGCACCCTTCCAGTCTCGGGTGGAAGTCATGGGTGGAAGTCATGGGAGGAAGCTTGGTGAATGCAAACTCTAGAACAAGGAACCTATGCAACTGTTGAAAGAGGTGGCATCAAGATTGCATTGTCAAGAATCCTCCTTTTTGCAGTGACAATATGGAAAGCGTTTAAAATGGTCTTTAGAGGAAAAGCCCAGTGGTGTATGGTACTAAGGGTACTAAGAGGGGAGGAAGGAAGATGAACAGAAACAAAAAGTCACCACAGCTCAGTCTCGGAGAGTAAGCTAAAATTCTCATTTTGCTTTAGTTAGCTGTGCACGTGCTGGGCCAGGCGAGAGTTCCCTCACCCTGCAGGCACAAGGTAGCAGGTGTGGAATTCTTTATGTCAGTGTATGTGATTGTTTTTTGCATCGCTCCAGTTGCCTAGTACTGGGTCAACATAGAGCCATGGGCATGAGGGCAATGCTGGCTAGGTGTCAACAAATGTGCGAGCCCTGCTGTGCCCAATGTTGGTATGGCTTTGGTTGAAAGAGGACAGGATGGGGGGCACCCCACAGTGCATGTGCCACAGTTCACACATGAGGAGAGAAGCGAACGTGGCCCTTCAAGCTGTTCTAGACATAGTGCAGCGTTAAGTGGAGAGTGGAAGCTTCGCTCCCAGACTGGCCCTTTCCCATCCTAGCTTCCTCTTGGCTCCATCCTTAATTTGGAGCAGCTGCATTCAGGAGGTATCAGTGCTGCCCAGTGCCCACCCTTTTGCAGCTGCCTTTCTGGAGTGGACACTGCCTGCACCCTCACCCCGTCCATCGCCTTTGATATGCTGGCTGCCATGTGGGGGCGCTGCGAGGTGACGTCTCAGTTACATAGAATGATATTCAGGATCCAAGCGCAGCCTGAGGGAGGTGGCAGGCCCTTGGCAGAAGACGCCTCGTCTTTAAGGCCTCCTCTCCCTCCAAGGTTTGGGCTCCTTCAGGCTCCGGAGGGGGGCTGCCAGAGGACAGAACGTGCCCCCTGAACCCCTGCAGCCTGGCTGTTTCTGTGCTTGACCTTCACCACACTATCCCCTCCGAGGCACCCTGCAGGGGGAGCACTCTGACGCTGACTGCACTCTGCTTCCGTGGGTGGGAGGCTGGGATGGTTCAGTGCTGCCGCAACGGGGTCTCTTTGTGTGCGTGCAGACTGGATGGTGAGTGCTGTGACTGTATGAGTTCAGGGTGAGGGAAGTGAGTGCCTGTGCGACTTCACAGTAATGTGTGTGACTGTATGAATGTGGGGTGAATGGTGGGCCTGTGTGAGTGCAGGTGGTGTTGTGGTGTGAGTGCAGATTGAGTTGTGTGTCTATATCAGGCCTGGGCTAAAATTCCGTTCCGCTCGTGGAAATTGCGATAATTTGACATGTTCGCGTTACGCGAAGAGCGCGAAAATGTAAAAATTTCCGCAATCTGCATTTTACCGGAATTTTTTTTCTTGCTCGCGCTGTAAAAAAATACATTCTCGCGTGCGCGCGATCGCCTTACCTGAATCCCCGCATTCGCCGACAAGTTTTCCCGATCCGGTCGCGTTCTCCACGAGATGTTGGATTGTTGGTAGCCATTTGCGCAGTCTCGCGACAGTTTGCGCCCGCATTAACGTCATTTGTCACGCGATCACGTCAATCGTCGCGTGATCACGTCTTTCTTCTCGCGATCATGCACCGCGAGAGTATGAGATGATTGAGATCTCATGCCCGTGAGCAACCGCATGGGTAAGTTGGCGAGCCGTGAAAATACCGCGAACGGGCGGGAAAAATTCTTCTGCGTCTTCGCGATACTTCCGCGTGTTTGCGGAGATTTTAAACATTTTCGCGATAGTTTGCGAAAGTGAATTTCGCAAATACCGCCCACCCCTAGTCTATATCAGTGCACTATAAGAGCAGTATATCTTTGAGTGTGGGACGAGTGGTGTGACTGTACTGGATGACTGGTGTGAGTGCAGGTCGAGTGGTGTGCCAGTTTGAGTGGCAGGTGAGCAGTGTGCTTGTGTGAGTGCAGGGTGGGTGAAGCAGTGTGGTTGTGTGAGTGCAGGGTGAGTGGAGTGATGTGGTTGTGTGAGTGCAAGGTGAGTGGAGCGATGTGCCTATGTGAGTGCAGGGTGAGTGATGTCTCTGCATGAGTACAGGGAGAGTAAAGTGCCCTTGGTTGTCCATTTTCACCTCTTTTTTCTCTTCAAAAAATTGCAGCAAGTTTTTGTGAAATTGATGTTGAAAATGCAGCATTTGGACCCATTATTTGTTCAATTTCTCGCTGGGGAGAAAGCCCTCTCCTAGCCCCCCTCCCCCAAATTTCAGTTAAAGCTCATTTGCACTGCTTGCTCTCACTTCATATTTAAGTCAAAGCTTCGTGTCCGACCACTTTAAAAGTCTCCCTAGCCGCCACTAAAGCCATATCCTGAATAGCTGGTAAAAGAGGGCTAAGATCCAGGAGGGTAGGGAAAGAGAGGATGCATTGCTTTGAACGGAGAGGCAGCATGCAGAGAACACATGGGTGGGCCTGGGGCAACAAATAATAATTTTGAAAGAAGACTACTGGAAGCCACTGCAAGGAATCTCAAAGGCTTATTGTCACAGAAAAGCCTACTGGTCATATGCAACCGACAATAAGACAGGCCAGTTACTAGCATAGTTTTGCAAGATGGAGGAGGGTCTCGGGCAAATTCATGAGCAGGTGCCTAGGCCCAGGTCCCTCCCACTTACCTGGGACTGGTCTTCCGACCAGTCTAGGCCCTTTGAGACCCAGCCTTGCACCAAGAGGCTCCGCCCTCGCACTGTGTGCATCCTCTCTCTTTCATTCACTTTCTCTCTGCCACATCCACTCTGTTGCCTATTTTCTGCTGTCTCTCTTTTGCGCCTCTTTTGTGTTTTCTGCTCTCTATTGCCACTTTCTTGCCCTTTTTCTGCCCTTTTCACTTTGGTGGCTTTCTGTCTTGTACTGCCACTTTTCTGTTTCTTCTCTTTTTACCACTTTATTCCACTTTTCTCCTTGGTGCCTTACTCTCTTTTCTGCCGTTTTGTCCTGTACTTTTCCTCATTACAGGTCCTCTGCCCCCCTCCGGCATATTTTCCCCTCCTTCCATCTCCCTCCGCTCCTTACCTTCCCCTCCCATATTGCCCCTTCTTCCCACTCCCTAAAGCCCCGTCCACCACCACCCCGTATTCCACCCCACTCCCAAGACCTACCTAATGTTAGCGGCTTGACAAAGGCAAGCCCGTCGGTGCCCGTTTGTGCCTGTGACACGAACCCTGGTCCAACCGGCCCCCACCACTACACCGCAGCGACCCTCCTCTGACTCAACCCAGGCAAGAGGTCAACACAATGCTGTGGCATAGCACCCCACACCGTGGTAGGACTATGCAATGCACCCACTGTCACTTCACATGCAGCAGCACACCCACACACAACCCCAGACACCAACACCCTCATCTCCCAGTAGGGCAAATGCCTCACATCACATCACACCACACTATATGTTATTTTATGTTATAACAATTCATTATGCGCACTACAGCCTGGAGGTGTCTAGGCGCTCACGGTCTCCAAAACTGTATCAGAAAAGCTATTTTCTAAAGAGCCATGTTTTGAGCAGTTTCCTGAACTCAAACAAGGAGGAGGACTTCCTGAGAGGGAGCGGAAGGACATTCCACTCCTTAATAGTGTTGTAACTGAAACTCCTTCCCCCCCAATTAGTCCTTTTAATTCTGGGGGTGAGCATCAGGAAGGCATTGGCTGAGCGAAGCGCTCTGTTGGGAGAGTACCAACTAAAAAGATCCTTCAGAAATCGTGGTCCTTCTCCATGCAGGGCCTTAAAGGTGGTGCAAAGTGCTTTAAATTTGATCCGCTGGTCAACTGGTAGCCAGTGCAATTCCCAAATGCCTGCACTAATAGACTGATATTTAGGGGCATCCAGGACCAGTCTAGCAGCGGCGTTCTGTACTGCCTGCAACCTTCTGAGTAAATTGGATTGCAGATTGATGTACAGTCCATTACAATAATCCAATTTGGATAACACACAGGGAGGTCATCCCAGTTTTTCTAGTGTTTATAGGAATGAAAGGCAGAATATTCCGTACCATTTTAATAATGAGAAATGCAGAAGAGACCACCTTTGAAACTTGGGACTTTATGTTGATTTTATCATCTATAATGACCCCCAAATTCTTAGCCTCGGCCACTGGTGTAGGAGTAATACCCAGTGTGTCCGGCCACCAAACTGGTGAACATTGAGGGGAGAGGTTACCAAATAGCACCACCTCAGTGTTTCCTGAGTTCAGCTTGAGGCAGTGCCTACCCATCCACTCATTCAGCGAGACCATACAGTCATGAAGTTTGGTGGAATAGTTGATGTCCTTATCCACTGCTGAGATGACCAACTGAGTGTCATCAGCATAAGAGGTTGGACATAGGTTAAACCTTCTAATTGGAGGCTACTTCAGAGACATGAATATTAGAAAGCGTGGGGCTCAAAGAGGACCCCTGCGGCACCCCACACGGCAAGATGAAGGGTGCAGATTTAAAATTGCCCAGTTGCACAGTTTGTGTTCGGTCCAAAAGAAATGACCTTAAGAGGGAAAGGGCCCTTCCGCCTATGCGATGGTTTTTAGACGTTTGACCAGGCTCGTATGGTCCACGGTATCAAATGCCGCAGACAGGTCGAGGAGAACAAGGGCTGCCGACCCCCCGCCGTCTAGTGTTTTTCGGATCTCCTCAGTGTTATTGCCGTCTCGGTGTTGTGTCCCGCTCTGAAACTAAACTGACTCTGATCCAGGATTTCGTTTTCAGTAATAAAGGTGGAGAGTTCAGTGTTTAGCCGTTTCTCAAAAATGTTAGTGGGAACAGGGAGTCTAGCAATAGGACGGTAGTTAGCAGGATCAGTTATGTCTAAATTACTTTTTTTTAAAGGGGCAGAATACAAGCCTGTTTCCATATTGAAGGGAAGTGCCCTTGCAATAGCATCTGATTAAACACATTAGTTAGCAATGGGCAAATAATGTGGCTGATGCTTTTGAGAATCCTGGGGGGACAAGTATCCTCTGGAGATCCTGATTTGGTACAAGAGAGAAGAGAAGATCGTTGGTCGGAGCAAGCCGGTGAAAAATCTAAGAAATTCACTTTGCCTGATGGAGCATGTAATGCGTTATTAGTGAATGATCTGTGCGTGGTGAATTGGTCATATATTTGGTCCACCTTGGACTTAAAAAAGTGGGCAAGAGTGTTGCAGAAATCTTGGTTAGAGTTGGCAGAGCCGTCCTTGGGTGCTGAGATTAGGTTCTTTATAGTCTTAAAGAGTTCCTTGCTGGACCTGCCAGCCCCTTCAATTTGTGTCGTATAATACTGACTTTTTTCCGCAATTAACTTTTTCTTATAGTCAGCCAGTGTGGCTTTATATAGTTCCTTCTCTGCTTTATCATAGCTTTTCCTCCATCTTCTTTCCTGCCTTCTGCAAGCTTGCATATCTAATTGTAGGGTCTCTGAGAACCAAGGGGCAGATGGAACTTTCCTATTTTTATTTATCATTAAGGTCGGAACTACCATTGCAAAGTTTAACTCTAGCCATGCAGTGTAATTTATGGCAGAGGCTTCTGCTTCCCCATGCAAAGCAGGTTGGCTTTGTACCAGCTTGGCACCCAGAGTACTCTTGTCAATTTTATGCCATGCTCTGCCGAGAGTCTTACTGCTGGCAGTATTACCAGCATAAGATCGGGGCAGGTTATAGCTAAACAAGACAGCATAGTGATCCGTCCAGGTCAAAGGGAGTGAAGATGTCTTAGAGATGGCTGTATTGTTGGTGAAAAGTCCATCCAAAGTGTGACCTGCTACATGCACGGGATAGTGTATGATCTACTGTAGCCCTAATCCGATGGTGGCATCAAGAAGTTCTCGTGTATCTCTATCTTCTGGAAGTGCCAGTACCAGCACCTCAGCAACCACTCACATGTATGCTTCTCAACACCCACTCACTCATCATCCATGCCACTGAGATCTGGTATCTCATCAGCAACAACTCACAGGATCTCCTCTTTCTCACATAGACCTGGCTCAACCCAGTGTCGGCACCCAACATCGCAGTGGCGATCCTAGCAGGCTACAAGATCGTATGCCAGTACGTCTTCACAAGCCACGACTCACAATCATCCATAAAGACATCATCAAATACACCATATCCAAGGACTCTGACACCCCCTTCATAGAAGACATGCACTTCTATCTACAAACGAACAACAGCTGCACCCTGAAAGGCACCCACACATATCATCCACCTGGACCACAAACCAACTTCAGCAACCTCATCACAGAATTCATCACTCCCTTCATCATTAACTGCAAGGACTTCAAACTACTCTGGAACCTCAATATTCTCCTCGAGGACCATATAGCCCCCTGCTCCACAGCCCTCCTCAAAAGCCTGAATAATATCGGACTCACCAGGATAATCACAGACCCTACACACTCTGGATCCAATCTTCACCACCAGCAACAGAGACACCTACAACTCTGCCTCACCGCTCACATGAACCGACCACTCCATCATCCAGTTCCAAATCTCCACATCACAAGTCAATGCACCCACCAGCAACACTGTACCTAGCCTTAACATGAATAAGGTAACAGAGACTGACTGTCCAACACCCTCAAAACAAACCGAGCCACCACCAACAACAACTTCGACAAGGACATCACCGGGGAGTGGATGAAGCCTTACGGCTAGAGCGGTCGACCTCGGACCTGGGGAACCGGGTTCGAGTCTCGGCAACGATGCCACACATCCTGTGAATCTGGGCAAATCACTTAATCTCTCCATGCCTAACAAAAAATGAATGTGTTCCTCTGTAACGAAAGTGGTGCTCATGTAAAGCGCTCTGATACCCAATGCCTCAAGTCTTGTTCGCGCTATATAAAACTCTAAAAAAAGTGAACAAACTCTCTCGTTCCCATCATAATCAACAGACAAAGAAGAACCAACAAACAAGCCAACTGGTATACAGATGACCTCCGGAAATCTAAACAACACTGCAAGCAGCTGGAAGAAAATGGAGATCCAACCAAGATGTAGATGCCAGAACCACCTACAAAGTTACACTGCAGCGCTGCCAGCTACTCTTGAGAGACACCAAAAGAAAGACACAAACCAAACATATACAGGCAAACTCCAACAGCTGCAAGGAGATCGTGATCATCAAAGAATCACCACCCCCGAAGCCACCGCCAACACTATCACACCAACACAGGATCTCAGCAAAAATGTGTCAAACTTCTTTCACTGAAAAATAGGGAACATCTACTGAAACATGGAACAACAATCAGACCACAAAGATCTCATCACCAACCTGACCACCACTTACCAAAATAATCATCTGACCATATCGAAAACATTCACCGAAGAAGACACCACAGAAATCATGAAAACTGTTCATTCAGGGGCCCCAACAGACTCATGTCCCCACCACATCTACAACATGGGAGGCTCACCAATCATCAATATCTTCACCCACACCATTATCAACTCCTTCATCAAATCTGCCACCTTCCTAGAAGACTGGAAACATGCAGCAGTCAACACCCTCCTCAGAAACCCATCAGCCAACCCCAGATAGCTGAGCAACCTCTGACCCATTTCTCTGCCCCCATACTCAGCCAATGTGATGGAGAAGGCCAACAAACAACTCACCAACCACCTTGAACTCCACAACTTACTGGACCACTCGCAATCAGGTTTCCGGAGCACCCCCAGCACAGAAACAGCACTCATCGTGGGCACTGATGAAATGCATACAATAATGGACCATGGAGAAAACTCAGCCCTCATCATACTCAACCTTTTCGCTGCCTTTGATACAGTCTCCCACCATACCCTCATCAGAAGACTGCACACAAAGGCATCCAGGGACCGGCACACACTGGGATAAGCACCTTCCTTACAGGCAGCACACAGTGTATCAGACTACCACCCGACACATTTGAGCCCAAGAATCTAATCTGCGCAGTCTCCCAGGGTTCATTACTAAGTCCAACACTGTTCAACGTATACATGAAACCACTCGCTAACTTCATCACATCACCTGGTATCTGAATCTTATTCTACGCTGATGACACCCAACTCATCCTTTTTTTGACCAACAAGTTCACCACCACCAGAACCAACTTCTCCACTGCATGATCAACGCAGAGGGCTGGATGAGACCTACTGACTGAAACTCAATTCTGACACATTGGAAGTGCTTATTTTAGGGAACAAGAACTTTCCCTTCGACTCCACCTGGTGGCCATCAGAGCTCAGACCCTCATCCACACCTGTCAACCATTTTTCATTTAAGCTCTCTCTTTCAGTATTAACCCTGGGTGTAGTTCGCGAAGTAGCACTTCGCGAAGCTACGTAAAGTGCAGTTCGCACTATGCGAGCTACGTGTAGCACTTTCTCGAACTGCGTAGTACCTTGTTCGCACTGTGCCAGATGTCGTTTTCAATGATTGCACAGTGCGGACAAGCAACCGGCACTGTGCAATGGCATCTTGCACAGTGCGAACTGTAGTTTTCTGCTGCTCAAGTAGATTTTTACTCGAGCGGCAGCTTTCTCAACGCAAACTGGTAGTTTCTCATCGCGAGCGGTCGCGAGCATACGCGACCACTCGCAATGAGAAACCTGACCTCCTCGCATTGGGAATCTCGCCGGGAGGTTTATTTTCCATGCTCGCAATCGCCAACTTGATGTTGCTGATCGCGAACAAGGAAAAAGTCTCGCCGGGATGTCATTTTGCTTGCTCGCGGTCGCCAACTTGACGTTGAGGACCGCGAGCAAGCAAAAAATGACCGCAGCACTACGCAACACTACGCTACGCGTGTTCGCACTGTGCTACGTGCAGTTCGCGTAGTGCGAAGTAGCGCGAACTTCGCAAACTACGTGAGCGTAGCGTAGTGCTTTGCCCAGGCTTATTCAGTATATACTCCTAAAAAAATAGAGTAACTTTGCTAACAAATAATGTTTATCATTCCAACGCTAGACTGCCCTGGCTACTTTATTGACTACTTTGGATGTTTATTTATTGACAGTCAAACTACATTTTAGATAAGTAATAGTCTTTCATATGTTTTCTTTCTACTACACTTTTAATGTAATAAAACTATTTTTTAATAAAAACTGTTTGTTGGTGTTTTTTTCAAGGCGTTCGTATTTCTAGGTGAGCCTTTACTTTAGGGACTGTGATATCCTTCTACTCACATGCCTTTTCCTCAACCCCTCCCCCCCTTTTTTTGGGTGTTCATTGTGTCTCGTTTTTACTCTATAGTCACGTACAGTATTCGGAAGGTTCTTTCTTTTTCTTGGGATATTTTGCTTCGGTCACTTTCACTACATGAAAAACATGTAATGAATGATGTTGTAATACATTGAAAGTAAAAACTATCTTTGTATGTATACATTTACAGCCCTGAAGAAGTCACCTCATTGTGACGAAACACGTGTTGGCTGTTTCTATGTGGAATATATTCTACGGAACAATAAATCTTGCTGATTCCTGTCCCTCATTTGAACCTACATTGTTTAAGACAATCCAGTCTATATAACTCAGTTTACTTTATTTGGACTCCTTTCTGAGTGCTTGGGTACTAAGTTTTCTTATGTTCATATGGAGGCATTTTATACCACCATGTTCTATGGTAGTAGGGTGCTTTTGTACCTTTACAGCACCATTTATGTTTGTGTAAGAATGACAAAGAATTTGGTATACATTCCCACTACTGTGTGGATTGAGATGTTCGGTCCTCTAAACCACTACTACCTTTTTTTGGATTTGATACATGGGTTAAAGCTGGTGGCAACATCAGTTGAACCTCACGTGAAGACCTAGGTTCTCATGATCAGACAGCATAAGGAGCAGGGAGTCTCGAGTTTCTCTTGCACCGCAGTTGTATGAACGGAGAGCAGTGCAGTGAATTACAGACCTTTTCTCGTGTGGATGGAGTGTATTGAGAAACTGGGAGGATGCAGAGCTGGACACGCTCATCTCAGATTGGACATGACAGCTGTAAGAACAGACTTCATCAGCGGTCTTCGCAGGGAGGGAGCTTTACATCGGAAATAGACAATGAAGTTATACTTGTTTAGCTCAAGCTTGGGGAAATCCATGGCTTCTCAGAAGCAGCATTTCTTCTACTGAACAACCAAGCTTGCCTAAGGGGTGCGGCATTTAACTATCTTACAGGGAAAGATAACGCCTGATTGAGAGTTTGTGGTGTGGAAAATCCTGCAGTCTGTGGTCAACTGATATATCTAAGGGACAGTGTGCGAGGAAGGGTCCCAACACCACTCTACACCAATGTGGGTAGAACACGGCAGAAAGCTTGCTGGTAGAAATGTGCCCATCATATGGGTTTGTTGCACTAGGCTCATCACTTACATTTCGCAATACATTGGATCAGGTGCCCTCACTTCAACAAGAACCGCCCAGTGGCAGCAAGCTGGTGTGGGCGGCAGAAATGGTCACCTAAAGTGCCTTAGGTGCACCAGCACATTGCCATTGGTGCTTGATTGAATTATCCTGCTGGGACACTCATAGAAAGGAATGGGAGCATTGGTAAATAACTGGGTGTGCACTTGTGCTGTCACTATTCCTACATAGGCCAGTTTGGAAACAGGTGGTCCTCAGGGAGGTGTCTGAAATCCCTCACATTGAGCAGGCCCTTGAGCCTGAAGTAATGAGATTGGTGGGTGGTGTCAGCATTTGCATTAGGACAAAAGACTGTAGATCAAATATAACCAGAAGCAAGAGAGACAATGTTGATCGAACTGGGCGTGCCCTTGTGTTGTCTTGATTACTGCCCAGGGCATATGCCCACTGACTCATCAATGCAGGTAGGATCATTAGGAGTCCTTGGCCCAGATTCACAAAGGTTTAGCATGACTTGGAATGACCTGGCACTACTAAAGTCCCTGCACACAAAGCACAAATGCCTCATTACATCAGCCAAACTCAAGTACTAAACCCGCTCCATTAATGACACTACCAACTCAAGCAAAACTTTCTCCAAGACAATGAAGCACTACATTAGATCCCTTCCTTAGTCTCTAATCTCACACTCCAATGGCAAGTGCAATGCCATGCGCCTCATCTGTAGTGAAAAACACAGAAAATCAGACTGCACATCAACACCAAGCGTGCCTCTCTTTTTAAAACCAGCTCTCTGGGAAGCATATCACATTGATCATCATTCGAACGCCTGTCCTTCACAGACTTTTCCAGCACCTTCTTCAAAGACACATCCTAGGAAGATATCTTATCCTCATTCTTCCTCAAAGCCCTCTCACTATCATCAATTCCTAGGAAGATATCGTCCTCATTCTTTCTCAACATCCTCTCACTATCAATGCCTAGGAAGATATCTTGCACTCAGTCTTTCTCAATGCCCTCTCACTACCATCAATACCTAGGAAGATATCTTGTCTCATTCTTTCTCAAGGTCCTCTCACTATCATCCATGCCTAGGAACACATCTTGCCCTCATTCTTTCTCAAAGCCCTCTCACTATCATTAATGCCTAGGAAGACATTGCATACTCATTCCTTCACAACATCTTCTCACTATCGTCAATGCCTAGGAAGATATCTTGTTCTCATTCTTTCTCAACATCCTCTCACTATCATCGATGCCTCAAAGATATCTTGTCCTCATTCTTTCTCAACATCCTCTCACTATCATCGATGCCTTGAAAGATATCTTGTCCTCATTCTCTCTCAACATCCTCTCACTATCACCAATGCCTTGGAAGATATCTTGTCCTCATTCTTTCTCAACGCCCTCTCACTATCAATGCCTAGGAATATATTTTGCCTTATTCTTTCTCAACATCCTCTCACTATCAATGCCTAGGAAGATATCTTGTCCTCAATCTTTCTCAACGCCCTCTCACTATCATCCATGCCTAGGAAGACATCTTGTCCTCATTAATTCTCAAAGCCTCCTCACAATCATCAGTGCTTAAGAAGATATCTTGTCCTCATTCTTTCTCAACATCCTCTCACTATCAATGCCTAGGAAGATATCTTCTCCTCATTCTTTCTCAACATCCTCTCACTATCAATGCCTAGGAAGATATCTTGTCCTTAATCTTTCTCAACGCCCTCTCACTATCATCGATGCCTCGAAAGATATCTTGTCCTCATTCTTTCTCAACATCCTCTCACTATCATCGATGCCTCGAAAGATATCTTGTCCTCATTCTCTCTCAACATCCTCTCACTATCACCAATGCCTTGGAAGATATCTTGTCCTCATTCTTTCTCAACGCCCTCTCACTATCAATGCCTAGGAATTAATTTTGTCCTTATTCTTTCTCAACATCCACTTACTATCAATGCCTAGGAAGATATCTTGTCCTCAATCTTTCTCAACGCCCTCTCACTATCATCCATACCTAGGAAGATATCTTGTCCTCATTCTTTCTCAAAGCCTCCTCACTATCATCACTGCTTAAGAAGATATATTGTCCTCATTCTTTCTCAACATCCTCTCACTATCAATGCCTAGGAAGATATCTTCTCCTCATTCTTTCTCAACATCCTCTCACTATCAATGCCTAGGAAGATATCTTGTCCTTAATCTTTCTCAACGCCCTCTCACTATCATCCATGTCTAGGAAGATATCTTGTCATCATTCTTTCTCAAAGCACTCTCACTATCATCAATGCCTAGGAAGATATCGTCCCCTTCTTTCTCAACATCCTCTCACTATCAATGCCTAGGACGATATCTTGCCCTCAATCTTTCTCAATGCCCTCTCACTATCATCAATGCCTAGGAAGACATCTTGTCTCATTCTTTCTCAACGCCCTCTCACTATCATCAATGCCTAGGAAGATATCTTGATCTCATTCTTTCTCAACATCCTCTTACTATGATCAATACCTAGGAAGATGTTTTATAATCATTTAAGGTCTTTCTCCTAATAAAAAGTGACTTGCCGGTGAGATCCAGCCGGTTCCACACTGGATGACCCTGGTGCACGCACGTAAGCTCCTGTTAAGACTGTATTACTATGGTGTGATTACTATGGTGTGCTTCTGGAAGATGCAGCAGAAAATAATGACATTACCTGGTGTCCTATAATGTAGCTCGATAATGGGCGATAGCACACAGAGGCACTCCTGCGTTTGCTCCAATATGATTTGTATGTCAGTGCTCAGGACTATCACAAATGGGTTATATCTAAATTGTTGTGATTGCTAATATTATTTGGCACCTGGGATTTGCATTTATATTATTCACAGCAGAATATAACCAAATGCTTTTTTTTCTTTGTATAGATTCAAATTGTCAGTTATGATAAATAAGTAAAATACCAATAAAGATATTTAAACAAAACAAAAATCAATACCTAGGAAGATATCTTATCCTCATGCTTTCTCAACTTTCTCTTACTATCAACAATGTCTAGGAAGATAAATTGCCCTCATTCTTTCTCAAAGCCCTCTCACTGTCATCAATGCCTAGGAAGATGAATCATACTCATACCTTCTCAACATCCTGTCGCTATCATCAACGCCTAGGAAGATATCTTGTCCTCAATCATTCTCAATGTCCTCTCACTATCATCCATGCCTAGGAAGATATCTTGTCCTCATTCGTTCTCAAAGCCCTCTCACTATCATCAATGCTTAGGAAGATATCTTGTCCTCATTCTTTCTCAACATCCTCTCACTATCAATGCCTAGGAAGATATCTTCTCCTCATTCTTTCTCAACATCCTCTCACTATCAACGTCTAGGAAGATATCTTTTCCTCAATCTTTCTCAACGCCCTCTCACTATCATCCATGCCTAGGAAGATATCTTGTCTCATTCTTTCTCAACAGCCTGTCACTATCATCAATACCTAGGAAGACATATTCCCCTTATTGTTCCTCAAAGCCCTCTCACTATCATCAATGCCTAGGAAGACATTGCATACTCATTCCTTCTCAATATCCTCTCGCTATTATCAATGCCTAGGAAGATGTTTTGTCCTCATTCTTTCTCAACATCCTCTCACTATCATCAATATCTTGTCCTCATTCTTTCTCAACTTCCTCTCATTATCGTCAATGCCTAGGAAGATATCTCATACTCATTCCTTCCCAATATCCTCTCACTATCGTCAATGCCTAGGAAGATATCTCATACTCATTCCTTCTCAACATCCTCTACCTATCGTCAATGCCTAGGAAGATATCTTGTCCTCATTCTTTCCCAACATCCTCTCACTATTATCATTGCCTAGAAAGATATCTTGTCCTCATTCTCTCTCAACATCCTCTCACTATCACCAATGCCTAGGAAGATATCTTGTCCTCATTCTTTCTCAACGCCCTCTCAATATCAATGCCTATGAATATATCTTGTCCTTATTCTTTCTCAACATCCTCTCACTGTCAATGCCTAGGAAGATATCTTGTCCTCAATCTTTCTCAACGCCCTCTCACTATCATCCATGCCTAGGAAGATATCTTGTCCTCATTCTTTCTCAAAGCCATCTCACTATCATCAGTGCTTAAGAAGATATATTGTCCTCATTCTTTCTCAACATCCTCTCACTATCAATGCCTAGGAAGATATCTTCTCCTCATTCTTTCTCAACATCCTCTCACTATCAATGCCTAGGAAGATATCTTGTCCTTAATCTTTCCCAACGCCCTCTCACTATCATCCATGCTTAGGAAGATATCTTGTCCTCATTCTTTCTCAAAGCACTCTCACTATCATCAATGCCTAGGAAGATATCATCCTCATTCTTTCTCAACATCCTCTCACTATGAATGCCTAGGAAGATATCTTGTCCTCAACCTTTCTCAATGCCCTCTCACTATCATCAATGCCTAGGAAGACATCTTGACCTCATTCTTTCTCAACATCCTCTCACTATCAATGCCTAGGAAGATATCTTGTCCTCAACCTTTCTCAATGACCTCTCACTATCATCAATGTCTAGGAAGATATCTTGACCTCATTCTTTCTCAACATCCTCTCACTATCATCAATACCTAGGAAGATATCTTGTCCTCATTCTTTCTCAACGTTCTCTTACTATCATCAAAATCTAGGAAGATATATTGCCCTCATTCTTTCTCAAAGCCCTCTCACTATCATCAATGCCTAGGAAGATGTCTCATACTCATACCTTCTCATCATCCTCTCACTATCATCAATGTCTAAGAAGATATCTTGTCCTCAATCTTTCTCATCCCCCGGATGAAAGTAAGAAAGTTTTCTGTTCGTCATCATTGAAAACTCTTGCCCCATACACCTTGCAAGCAGATAATTTCTTACTCCTACGGGATTCTAATCATCATTTAGATATTAACTCCGACCCTGACTCTGCATGTTTAATCGCGGCTATGGAGTCAATAGGTCTCTTCCCTAAAGAAGGAGATGTAGTCTCCAATCATTTGCCTCTCAGTTGTGGGGTCCTTCAGAGCTCCTCCCTGAGCCCCACTCTAATGTATACATGAGACCCCTGGCAGAGATTGTCCATTCATTTGGCATCAAAATCATCCCCTACACAGATGACACGCAGCTCGTGGTGGCTCTAAACCACTCCGGGAGGTCATCGAGCCCCCTAGGCTGTTTCTTAGAGGAGGTTGCCAGATGGATGGAACTCTCATGCCTCAAACTCAATGGGGACAAAACAGAGCTTATGCTCCTGGGCAACCTCACCCTCCTTTAGCTCTGCTTTGCTTTGGCCCACCTGTCTCAGGCCTGCTCCAGTCCCCAAAGACCAGATTGAGAGCCTTGGCATCTGGCTCGACTGCTCACTCACCTTCAATCATCAAGCAGCGAAACTCTCAGCCACCTGTTTCGGCTTGCTTAGGATGCTTCGCAAGATCCTTCCCCTCCTCCCTTTTCAAGCAAGAAGGATCATGGTCCTGGCCCTTATCCTTTCCCGCCTGGACTATGGGAACATTATATATTTGGGAGCCCCACAATACACCATCAATAAGCTCCAGATAATCCAAAATTGCGCTGCCCGCTTGCTTCTACAGAAACCCCGCCGGCAGTCTGCAAAGCCAGCCCTAGAGTCCCTTCATTGGCTGCCGATCAGGGAAAGGACTCAGTCTAAAGCCATGTGCTTGGCCCACAAAGCCTTTTGGAAGATCGGCCCAGCTGTCATCCAATCCCTGATCACCCCTACCAACCTAGGAGAGACCTTCGTTCAACAGCTGCCTTTCTCTCTTTACCCCCCAGAATAAAGAGAGTCAGATGTGGCGGAAAGGTATTTTACCTATAACACTGCTATCCTCTGGAACGCTCTTCCACTCACCTTCGAAAATAGTCCAACCTGTTGGCCTTCCGAAAGCTTTTAAAAACATGGCTTTTTAGGAACTGTATGTAATTTTCACTGCTCAGTCCTCTGCCGTGTCGTCTGTAGCTCTGGGAGGCCTCAGGGTAGCCATCGCGCTCTATAAATGTCATTTCAAAGGACGCAGCCCGACACGTATAGCAGGACATACATTAGATAACTTCTTCACAAACTACCAGGATCTTACAGTAGAACTCCCTTCAGTACTAAGTTGGACTGACCATCTGGCTTTAGGATTTTCCTTGATCATCTCGAAACCATTAAGCCAATGCCAATGTCGTAGGAGTTCTCGTAGATCATGGAGGAAAGTAACCCTTACAGCATTCAGTTCTGCATACTCCCCCCCCATCGTTTAGCAATTGTACTGACAGCAATACAGCTCTGCATTTATCGGAGACCTCTATAATAGAGGCCTTTGACACCATCGCTCCGATTAAGGCAGTCACAGTTCGGGAAAGAGTTGCCCCGTGGTATTCAGAAAGCCTGAAGAAAGAAAAAGCCACATGTAGGATTAGAGAATGGAAATGGAGGAAATCAAAATTGGAGGAGGATAAACTGGAATATAAAATAGCACATAGAGCATATTTAAACAATTGTAACACAGCTTGGAGATCGTATCTAGGTATGTGAATGTCCGAAGCAAAAAGCTCTTCTAAAGAGCTTTTTAAGATCCTCAAAGAGTTCACCAATCCTAGAGCTAACAATCCCTCTCTCCCACCTACGCAGGGGTTATGTGACGATTTAGCCAAGCATTTTAAACATAAGCATGACAAAATCTATAACTCTTTTGACTCGGAAGAGGTGGAGAGGGAGTTAACAACGCCCCAGGAAGACCCCCCCTTCCAGAGTCTAGAGACCTTCTCAGCCATCACCTCTGAGCAAGTTTTATCTTTGCTGGCACACATTAAGTCAGGCTCGCCGGTAGATGTGGTTCCCCTTTATATTATTTCAGACCTGGCTACGGCCTTGTCTCATTCAATTATGGAAGTCTGCAATCTATCAATAGTCACATCCTCGTTTCCGTCAAAATGGAAGAAGGCTCAAACCAAGCCACTGCTTAAGAAAGCATTAGCCGACCCGACAGACTTAAAAAACTATAAACCCATCTCGCTTCTCCAATGCTGTTCAGAAATCATGGAAACTCTGATTAATCGACAACTCTCGGGCTATCTGGAACAATACAACTTGGTCGATCTCTCGCAGTCAGGTTTCCGTGCATTCTACAGCACCGAGTCCGCGCTGACTGAGGTTACAGACTCGATAAGGATGTTATTGAACGAGGGAACCCCCACGATCTTAGTTCTTCTTGACCTCTCAGCAGCCTTCGACACCATATCTCACAGAATCCTTTTGGAAAAGCTGCAAGAGATTGGTGTCGGAGGAACGGCTCTAAAATGGATGCACAGTTTTCTGACTGACACAACACAATGTGTACAATTGGACACATTTGTGTCACAAACCTGGGTAGTGGATAAGGGGGTACCACAGGGTTCCATTCTAAGCCCTACCTTGTTCAATGTCTATATGTCTTTCCTGGCCTCGATTATTAGATCCTGTGGGTTTGATACAATTTTGTATGCGGACGACACCCAGGTGATAGTCCCCATAGGTAAGGACCCCACTTTGACCAGAGAAAAATGTAAGACTTGCATGTTACAAATAGCCACATGAAGAAGCAAGAACTTCCTACAGCTTAACTCTAATAAAACAGAGATTTTGCTGTTTGGGAAAGCAGAGGAGCCATGGACCTCTGAGTGGTGGCCTGTGGAACTTGGGGAAGCCCCTACACCCAAAAAATGTGCAAAGAATCATGGCATCGCAACTGATGACAGTCTTTCCATGGAGGAGCATGTAAAAACTATATCGGGCAAGTGCTTTGGTACGATGCGCATGCTGAGAAGTCTTCCCTTGGATTCCTCTTGCCTGCAGAAAAGTTCTTATACAGGCGCTTCTAGTCAATAGACTAGACTATGGAAATTCTCTTTTGGTAGGGATTAGGGAAGACGTATTATCAAGGCTGCAAGTTGTCCAAAACACAGCTGCCCGTCTTGCCCTCAGCAAACCTGCACGAACTCCTTCATTACCCCTCCTGCGTCAATTGCATTGACTTCCTATCAGGAAAAGATCAGTCTTTAAACTACTAAGTCTAGTGTTTAAATCACTCCAGGGGTTGGGACCGGCATATTTTTTTTTTAAAACTAGAACCTTACATTCCGGTGCGCCAGTTGAGATCAAGCAGTCGAAATTTGCTCTGTACTCGAAGAATCTGGAAGACCAAAATGGGCAGACGTGCTTTTTCTCACCTAGCCCCCGCCCACTGGAACAGACTGCCTGATGAAATTCGAGTGTGTTCCAATTTAGCGCAATATAAGAAACTTCTAAGAACCTGGCTGTTTTAATGAGCACTCCCCAACTCTGTCGCCTGCTACCCTGGCGCCGAGAGATCCCCTTGGGGATGATTCGTTGCGCATTACAAATAATAATAATAATAATAATATCATTGTACAGGCCTCATCGCAGACTGCTTCCCCTTCCAGCTCTTGTGCCACTGACTCTGTGCCACGGGAGTCAGGGACTCTCTGGTTGAACTTTGGTGGTGTCAGACTTTATGGCCTGGGGGTTGTCTTCATCGTCATGTAGCTGATACTGACATGGTGGGAAAAAGGAGACTGTCGCATACAACTCCTCCATATTGCCTGTTTCTGTTTGCTTCTGCCCTCTGCACCATGCCCTGGACGGACACCTTCCACTGTCCCCCGTAACACTCCGCGACATTCTCCTTGGACATCAACGAAGACCTGCTCAGCTCTCGTGACCCTATCTCAGTGCACCGCAAGTCACCGTGCCTTGCGAGTGTGCCTGTGCCGGCTGCCGTGCATCTGGGGCCACTTACTCTGTGCAGCTCAAGTCATGGACCCTTGCTGTTTGTACTTTAAACTTCTAATGGTCTGATCACTATTGTAGTTGTTGCCGGCACCAACCAACCCCTGAGGGGTGGCTTACACTACCCAAAAACCATCCAGCACAGGCATCAATGGACGTGTGACCCTGGCAATAAAAGGTTCCGGGCGCAAATGCCCATAGCCAGTTCCACAAATTATCTCAGTGTGTCCGTGTGGTCATTAATGTAAATGTAAATTGATACTTGTATAGCGCACTACTCACCCGCAAGGGTCTCAAGGCGCTTGTACAAATACCGCTGTGGAACCCATCCTGGCTTTCCCTGTGAGGCGTCCACTCCTGGGCACCCCCAAGGTGGAGGCCAGGCATGCTTAGCGTTGTGGGGGCCGTTGTGGAGATTAAGCAAGCTATTGCCCAGAGTTGCAGAGTGGGACTCCATGATTGGAATGGCACCGAGGCGAGAATTATCAGGTCCGTGGAATTTTTGAGCCCAAGACCCACCGAGGCGGGGAATTGAACCCTGGTCCCGGGCTAGACCTCTGCATCAGGGTCTGCCGCTCTAATCATTGAGTCACACTTCTCATTATGTATGCATTAGGGCCCCGGGCCATACCACATTAATTGTGCTGTGTACATCGGGCGCAACCTTGCCACCTTAGGCAGTGGGGTTGACCTGGGACATGTAGCTATGTCGAACCCCCCTGTGAGCGCAAGGAAGTGGACCGGCGTACGGCAGTACGGCGTAGGGGTGTGGTCATTCAACACGTGGCTCTGGACGTGGTTGACTTTAGGCCTTGCCAAGGAAGTTACTAATGCCTGTCTCTGGTGTAGTGTCGGCACCACCTGTCACGCAATATACAATGTTGCTAAATAGCATGCCCCCGGAGTGCGTGCTCGGCCAAGGGGTATATGAGGGTGCGCAAGCCCGCTCGCGGTCAGGGATCAGACATGCCAACTGTTGTGTGTGGCGCTATTACCGCAGCATAAGCCAAAGGTCTATCCTCAACCGCATGGTGAGTTCACCCAGCCATGAACTCTACATCTGTGTCCACCCTGTCCTTACCATAGGCCTACACACACGTGGCCACCCACCTTCAGCGCACAACATCACTGTGTCATTGTCAGGTATGTGTACATGCGCAGACAGGCATGACAATGGTGTGCCGTAGGACTGCAAGTGATGCAACCGCGCTGCACACACTAGTGAATAGGCTCGGGGGAGGGAGGAGCAGCAGTGAGGCTACGTAATACACATTGATGCTGCTCATTTCCAACAAGCAGTACATGTCATGCAGAAATCACAAAGTCACACATATCGCACACCAATGAACCAGTGAGCCTGTCAACACATCATGCAGAACCATTGACTCATGTGCACTGTCACAGGTGACCAAGGATATGCACTCTGCACTTGGATGATGACACCCCTCCGAGCCCTGAACACACAGGCCCAGAAGCAGTACAACGCGGCCCAAAAACGCACCACGAGCATCGTAGAATGCACATTTGGCATGTTGAAGTCACGTTTCAGGTGCCTGGATGTCACAGGTGGAAGGCTCCTGTACAGCCCAGACAACGTGTGCAAGATGATCATTGCATGTTGTGTGTTGCACAACATATGTGTACGCAGCAATGCCCCATGGCTACAAGTGCCAGATGCACCGGACGATGATGATGAAGATGAGGCAGGTGGACCAAACCCCACTGCAGCCGCAGCAGGAATAGCCCGTAGGAACATCATCATTAACAATTTCTTCACATGAGCACGTCACATTGTGACAGTCCTTAGCAATCATGGGACAGTACAAAATGACCACAGGCACAGCATGTGCAAATAAATGCATTCCAATGATACATTCCCTGAGTGCATGTCACTCATCTGTACAGGCACACTCAGACAAGTGTGAGTGCCACATGTAGTGCTGACAATTTTATGATTTGTTCATGGATGGTGGGTGTGTCATCTCTGTGCAGAAAGGCTGTTTACGGTGTCACGTATTCGAAATGCTAATTCTGTTTGTCACAGTTGTTGTGGAATCCCACTCTTCGGCGTTTCACATGTGTCCAAAATCGTTCCATTTTGGCTGCCATTTGTGACCTACAGGTGACAACAGGGTTCCTTAGGGGGTCAGATATGTACCACCATGATGCAGGGATGCGCCCTGTGACTCAAGTCCCACAACAGTGGCAACATGTACGTAAGTGGGAGTCACGGCCCCTACATTCGTCCACACTTTCATAATTGATTGGTCATGGCCATGACACGTCAGTGTGCAGGAGGGGTTGCTTATCCCTCTGCAATGTGAAGGGGAGAAGCGGTTTCACAGTGTGTTCCATGCATGTTTCAGCATTGGCGCAGTTTACATGCAGACTGCATGTCAACGTACATTGTGACTGTGAGGAGATGCCTATTTGATACGGGACAGTGGTCATTTGTTCTGCGTCACGGATGTGGGGCTGTGCTCGTACATTGTCATCTCACCGTTTTTTTACTCTGTTTTTCTGGTGCATTTTCCCACATGACGTGTGGGAATTGCAGGCCTAGCGCTAGTTGTTGCTGATTTTTCCATTGCGATTGTCCTCATCGCAACTTTTTTTGCGTTCGTGTTTCGCATTTTTGCGGCGCCGCGTTGATTTTAACACAGTCCTTTGACGCATTATTGTGGGACTAAAACATGGTGCCGCGGGGTTGAGAATACAACGTAAACGCAGTGTTGTTTTCCCCGCGATTGAATGCAAAATGCAAAGTTGCGTTAGGCTAATTTTGCGATGATTATCATACGTTCTTGAGAATATGCCCCAAAGTCCTTTTCATTCCCAGCGCAGTTCTTGAAGGACACGAATTGCTCAGGGAGGGAAAGCTGTGAATTACGCTCTACACGGACGCCATACAGAGCCTGACGGGGCCATTTCCTGCTTGAACAGTGTTCACTTCATTTACAATTTAAAGAAATGCACAAGTGAAACTTTTATGTGTCGCCAAGATGCATTTTGCATAAGTCCCATTGAATATGAGTAATCAGTGAGGAGTCTGTGGGATCCCAGTCACCTCTCATTTCCATTCCTGTTTTGTTTGATTGCACCCAAACTGACACTGACACTGACACAAAGACAGCGCCCCCTGCCTGCTCCTGCACTTACTCCGTACTATGAAGACCAGCGAAGGCGCTCTTCTAATTCAGCGAAATGCCGACAGCCCGAGCTTTACAAACAGTGACTTGACGTGATATGTGCTATTTACAGGGCGGCTCTAATGAAGTTAGTATTGTTGAATAAACATGTTAGGCTCCGGCGAAATTTAAATGACTGTCATAATTCATGTAATATCCGGCATTTCCCATTATGCTTTGTGACATTCTGCGAAATTAAATCATTGCACCAAATGGTGTAACAGGTCGCTGACTATAAAAATCCTTGTGTGGGAGCTTTGGAACTACCCGAAAGGACAGAACGCTTCTGCTCGCGGCACTTGTATTTTTTGTGCAATTTACATTCAAGTGTCTTTTTGCTACCGCGCTAGAATTTTGTACGAAAGGGCGCACTTTGAGCTAAAAAATGAGTAATATTCCAGATTTGCATTTCGCATAATCTCTCGTAATGTTACAAAAAAAGAAATTATGCATATTTATCACACCACACAAAGCATCATTCTTCTGTGTAACTGAATATATATATATATATATATATATATATATATATATATATATTTCAATCTTGTAGATAAAGCAGGGCCGGCTTTAGCGCTGGTGGCGTCCTGTGCGACAATCTTTGGGCCATATCAGCAACACCCGGCGATAATTATCGCTCAGCGCACTTAGCACTAGGATAATTATCGCCGGCTAGCGGTGATTTTTATCGCTGAGATAGCATGCTATTAGCAACGCTTATCTCCTCAGCGATAAAAATCCTCACGCTAACTGCCTAACGTGAAATTATTGCTGGAAACCCAGCGATAATCTCACGAAATGTGGCGTTAGCTTGTTGATAGGGCCTCACAAACTTAGCCATGATATCCACCCTCCATAGGATATCATGGCTAAGTCAGTCCTGAAGCAGGTGTAAGGAAAGTAGCGATAACAGGGGTTATCGCTACTTTTCTTGCCGCTATGCTTCATAGCGTGGGGCTTGATGATAGGAGAAATGTCGCTGAGCGACATTTCTCCTGTCATGTCAGATCAGGAACGCCCACTTTGCATCTCATTAGAGATGCAAAGCTGGGCGTTAGGAATCCCCACGCTAAAGCAAGGTTTCACGCGTTAGCGTGGCCTTGCTAATTAGGCAATACAATTATTGACGCTTTTCGGCCGAAAACGGCCGCAAAAGCGGTGATAGTTTTTTATCGCCAGCTTGTAAATATGCCCCTTTGTTGCCCCCCGCAACCCTCCAAACTACTCCTACTCCACAAATCCTCTCACTATCAGACTCCCCCAGTGCCCCTCATCTCTCCATAGCTGCTCTCTCACATGCATTTCATTTGTTTTATAGCGCTACTCATACCAGTGTACGGACTCAGAGCACTTTACATCGCACACACGTTATACAGCTTTAATGAATCATACGTGTGTAAATCAGTCTGTAGTAAACATTGCGTAAAGCGAGGAGGATTACAAGGCGTGGGAGTCACGTAGCCAATACTAGTAGGCAGTATATGTGAAGAGTGTTTGGTGTGGAGAAGCACAACAGCGGGATATGAACCACACTACGGGGCATATTAGCGAGACCGGCAATAAAATTATCGCCGCTTTAGCGGCAGAAAACTGCCGCTAAAACAGCGATAATGGGCTTGATAATATGTTCTATGGAATTCCAATTGAAGCCCATGCTAGATGTGAAGGACATCTAACCGGAGCTTCAATTGGAATTCCATAGAGCATATTATCAAGCCCATTATCGCCGTTTTAGCGGCAGCTTTCTGCCGCTAAAGCAGCGATAATTTTATCGCCTGGCTTGATAATATTCCACTACAATCGTTGGCTTTACTAATAAGATTGTATTTCTACCCACATGAACTCTTTTTAGCATTTCTTTTTTGATATTGGGGTACTGTAAGACTAGGGAGAAAAGCATAACGTTGTAACCTATCTCATGCAGTTTGCATGCAGCACTTTGATGACAGCACATAGCTCACTGTGCTATATTTGTGTTGTAATTTATGAACTGCAAGTAACAAAAGGATCTCTGTGGCAAGAGCAGTAACCCTCTGAGTGATCCACATAAATACAGCTTGGCGATTTCCGTGGTACATGTTCTTTGCAGCAGGCACATTAACCCTCTACCTACATTATGAGTGGAAACTTCCACTAGACAAAGCTTCCATCTCTCGCCAAGAGGAACATTAACCACCAGAGTAAACAATAGTTTTATTGTTTCCTGAAAACTGCTGGACACACAAAGAACTCAGCAGCAGATGCTTTTTAAACCCATGTTATTTCTAAACAAGGTGACCCACCTCCAGGGGCAGTGCAAGGTCGGCGGCACCAGTCACACCGCCCTAGAGCCGGCCCTAGGATGAAGTGTGCAAATTGTAACAAGGACGTCTGTGCTCCAGTTGCCACGTGCTTTGGCACTTAGGGCCAACCAGGAGCCAGGCTTGCTCTGGTCTGCTTTAATCTCCATAATACTCAGATTTGAACCCTTGCCTCTCTCTCCCTCCATTAGATTTCAAGTGCAGTTGACAGTACCCTAGGCAAGGATGCCATGAGCCCTACATCAAGCTAGGAAATTGACCCCTCTGATTGTTATTGGGGTAGTAACGAACAATTAAAAGGGTTCATTAGGCCTCTCAGGGCTCTATGCCCCGTTGCCACTGAACCTAACACCCCAATGGTTTACACCGTGCTGGAGGCTGCCTCCTTGCTTGGCAGCACACAGGACACTTCTCATTGTGTCAGAATCATCCTTCTTCTGCCGAGCTCCCCCTCCCCCGCCCTCCGCACACAGCCCCCTTTCTCTGCCCCTTTTATCACGTGTCTGCAAACAGTTTGCTTGTCCGGTGCATGGCGCATCAATCACGGTGGATGCGGCGCGCCCTGCAGACAGCAGGCTGGGCGCAGAGGGCTGACACAGTCAGGTGCTCGCTAATAAGATTAACCCGGCGTGGGCTCAGCTGTCTGTGAGGAACGGCGGGATTAGAGGGGTACAAGGAGAGGGCGCTGCCTGAGGCTGCTGCAGTAAATGCTCTGCCTGCGCAGGGAGTTTAAATGTGTCCACATAGTTTTCTATCAATGGCTTTACTCCTGAGAGGTGGTTTTCTCCATCAGGCAAACCTGCCCATTTTCCGAGAGGTTGCTCTGCAAAGCCAGTCAGAGAATTGTGGCCGTCCCATGCCAACGCCCGGCTGCAGCCCCAGCCCGATTGGCCTTCCTCAGGCAGTCTGCAGGGTTGAGAGTCCCTGGTGCAGTAGCCATGTGTCAGCCGGCTTCTCATTTCAACATTCTGAAAGACTCACTGTATGGCGCTGGACAGGTGACCCTGGTCACAGGTCCCATGCCATGTGCTCTACATGACGTCTGAACACTTCCCTTAGTGCCAGACAGACTGCTGGGCTGCAGGGCTCCGCCGCAAGGAAGTCATGTCTGCTGGAGGATGCCATGTCGGGGAGGTCAGGAAACCACACGCAGTTCATGGGTGTAATCAGCAGCTGTGGTTTATACATGTAGCACCGTTACAGCAGCAGGAATAACATACCAACACCTCAAGCCCATACATTCCATATAGGAATCTGAAACCTACAATGAGCATTCCTGAGCAACACCAATGAACATCCCATCACCACAGCATCTCCCCTCCTTCACATGAAAACCAAACATAACTAAACATAACTAAACACAACTAAACATAACTAAACACAACTAAACATAACTAAACATAACTAAACATAACTAAACATAACTAAACATAACTAAACATAACTAAACATGCCCAAACATAATATGACATAAACGTCGAACATTCCTAATCACCAGCCCTCAATAGCACATAGTATAACTAACAAAGCTAAAAACAAATACACACACTAATCCCTCATATCATAACGGCATTAGCACACTAAGTGATAAAACATAACAATAAACATTGCCTGATAAAATGCGGATTCTAATCATACATATCACAGCAATGTCAATATGCGACGTGCGAACCCTCACAGGTTTCCTGCTCACCCTCACAGGTTTCCTGCTCACCCTCACAGGTTTCCTGCTCACCCTCACAGGTTTCCTTCTCACCCTCACAGGTTTCCTGCTCACCCTCACAGGTTTCCTGCTCACCCTTACAGGTTTCCTTCTCACCCTCACAGGTTTCCTTCTCACCCTCACAGGTTTCCTGCTCACCCTCACAGGTTTCCTTCTCACCCTCACAGGTTTCCTTCTCGCCCTCACAGGTTTCCTTCTCGCCCTCACAGGTTTCCTGCTCACCCTCACAGGTTTCCTTCTCACCCTCACAGGTTTCCTGCTCACCCTCACAGGTTTCCTGCTCACCCTTACAGGTTTCCTTCTCACCCTCACAGGTTTCCTTCTCACCCTCACAGGTTTCCTGCTCACCCTCACAGGTTTCCTTCTCACCCTCACAGGTTTCCTTCTCGCCCTCACAGGTTTCCTTCTCGCCCTCACAGGTTTCCTGCTCACCCTCACAGGTTTCCTGCTCACCCTCACAGGTTTCCTTCTCACCCTCAAAGGTTTCCTTCTCACCCTCACAGGTTTCCTGCTCACCCTCACAGGTTTCCTGCTCACCCTCTTTTCTCTGGGGTTGCCTTGAAAGGCTTCCCCTTGCCTTGGTGACGTCATGTTATCATCTTGTCTATCTTGTGTTAGTGCTTGGGCCAGAGGGGCCGTCCACCTCACTTCCCTTAGTCACTATCACTACTCTACTGAGATTCCACCATTGGTGTCCTTTCACTCTGACTGCACACCCCCTTGACTGCCTCTACTACAACAAGGTCTCTAATCTTTGATGACCGATTTGGTACATGACTTTTATGCAAATCCAGTCCACCACTTGACTTCCAGTCTTGCTGACACCAAATGTACCATCAAATACGTTTTCATCTTCATCTGAGACCTTGCCACTTAAGTACAAATTTCCAAATCTAGGAGACGTCTGTGCTCAGACCTGAGCCTCCAACTCTTCCACCATGATGGACACATTGCACGGGTGGACAGACGGCCCTTCATGATTTCAAATTGTGTCTCGTCCGTATCACTGTTAGGAATTGTGGGATGTGAGAACAACGTGCTTTTAACAGCTTTGCATACTTCTACCCTATTTTTGTTCACCCACTGCATACGTTTCACCAACGCCGGGTTCATTTTCTCTACAAGGCCGTTTGCTTGTGGGTGATATTAAGCCACACGTGTGTGAGTTACGCAACACGTTGTCAAAAGCTGTCATTTTCCCAGACCTGAACTGCATCCCATCATTCAACACTAATTCCGTAGGCAATCCCTTTTTGATAATTCTTGTTTGTAAAAACGAAATCACAGCTTTAGTATTTGACTCCTGCACAAACTCATTCTCCCAGCATGCGGGAGAGCCCTAAACGGCCAATGAAATCTAATGTCAGCCTTGACCAGGGTCCTTCTGGCAATTCGAGTGGATGAAAAGGAGGCGCCCTTGTCTTCAAAGGCGTATCATTAGTAGCACACATTACACACTCACTCACTGATTGAATTACTTCTGTATCCATTCTGGGCCACCAGAACACTGAGATTATGTTCCTCTTGGTCGCTGTCTGACCTAAATGCCATTTCTGCCCAGCACATATGATACTGCTACGTAATCAACTGGGCAGTACAAATTGGTCTCCTCTCATTACATGTTCCCTTTTTCCAAAGATAACTTATCAGCCACCTTTAAATATGGCTGTAATCTGGGATGTAAGGCCTCTTCTCTGGTCATCCCTTGTATTTTTGGACCAACTTGAGATCCTCATCTGCCTTCAAACACGCATGGCACGTTCACAACACACAACAGCGACAGCCAGGAGATATTCCGCATCATCATCCTCTTCATTGTGCGGCAAGGCTCACGTGTCACCCCCCTGAGGTGCGCTTCATAGATATTCTACCCACATGTTCTTTCCACCTGCTATGTGTTGGATGTCAAGAAGATATTGGAGCAACTTCAAACTTAACCTGGCTGTTCCCAGTGTGCGATCCTCACCGACACAACCATTCAAAATGTTCACTAAGGGCTTGTGGCCCGTTAATAAAGTAAACTTCCTTCCCAACACAAAACTTTCAAATGGTTCTGCCACCTAACAGCATGCCAACAATTCTTTCTTGATGACTGTGGACATATTTTCATTAAACTTCAGAGCTCTTGAAGCAAACCCGGTTTTATAGGCACAAACGTTTGCCAAAGAACTTTGCCACACACGTTGCCCCCGAACAGCGCTTTCCTGCGGTGCACCTGACTGACACTTGACTGCTTCTCCACCCTGACAATAAAACACTATATGCATGCTGATGTAGCGCATTTAGCCTAGCGCTTACTATGCCGCTCCGCGTCTTGCTCCAAACCAGCAACACAGTCACATACCTCAAAGCACGAGATACTTCGACGTCAGAGATGCCATGTGATCCGCTGCTGTCACTGTGTCTGGTAGAGCTGTGGTTTATTCATATAGCATGGTTACAGCACCAGGAATATACGGTCAAAACCTCAAACGCATAGATTCCATAGAGGTATCTGGAACCTACAATAAACATTCCTGAGCGTCAATGCTGAGCCTCACATCACCACACATGTCCGTTTGAAGGCCACGACCAAGCTTTGCTGATGGCAGCTGATTGATAGCTGAGAAGGAGAGCCCCTATTGACTGCACCCAGACTGGAGAAACTTCCCAGTGGCTCTCCTCAATAAAGCTGGATAGGTGCCATGACTCCCTGCCATCCCCATTCAATGCAGGTGAAAGAGGGGTTCACATGGCCGCATGGGTAAATGGGGGGAAGGGGGCTCAAGTGTCAGGTTCCCCTTGAATTTATGTATGAAGACCCCAGGTTTGTAAGATGGACCATAAGAAGTTCTGCAGTTCCTTCCTTCATCTCCCCCTGCTCTCCTCCCTGCATTGGCCATGTTACTTCAGGTCCTTCCTTCATCTCTCCCTGCTCTCCTCCCTGCATTGGCCGTGTTACTTCGGGTCCTTCCTTCATCTCCCCCTGCTCTCCTCCCTGCATTGGCCATGTTACTTCAGGTCCTCCCTTCATTTCCCTCTGCTCTCCTCCCTGCATTGACCATGTTACTCCAGGTTCTTCCTTCATCTCGCCCTGCTCTCATCCCTGCATTGGCCATGTTACTTCAGGTCCCTCCTTCATCTCCCCCTGCTCCCCTCCCTGCATTGGCCGTGTTACTTCGGGTCCCTCCTTCATCTCCCGCTGCTCTCCTCCCTGCATTGGACATGTTACTTCGGGTCCTTCCTTCATCTCCCCCTGCTCTCCTCCCTGCATTGGCCGTGTTACTTCGGGTCCCTCCTTCATCTCCCCCTGCTCTCCTCCCTGCCTTGGCCATGTTACTTCAGGTGCTTCCTTCATCTCCCCCTGCTCCCCTCCCTGCGTGGGCCATGTTACTTCAGGTCCCTCCTTCATCTCCCCCTGCTCTCCTCCCTGCATTGGCCGTGTTACTTCATGTCCCTCCTTCATCTCCCCCTGCTGCCCTCCCTGCATTGGCCGTGTTACTTCGGGTGCTTCCTTCATCTCCCCCTGCTCTCCTCCCTGCATTGGCCATGTTACTTCAGCTCCTTCCTTTATCTCCCCCTGCTCTCCTCCCTGCATTGGCCATGTTACTTCAGGTGCTTCCTTCATCTCCCCCTTCTCTCCTCCCTGCATTGGCCATGTTACTTTAGGTCCCTCCTTCATCTCCCCCTTCTCTCCTCCCTGCATTGGCCATGTTACTTTAGGTCCCTCCTTCATCTCCCCCTGCTCGCCTCCCTGCATTGGCTGTGTTACTTTAGGTCCCTCCTTCATCTCCCCCTTCTCTCCTCCCTGCATTGGCCATGTTACTTTAGGTCCCTCCTTCATCTCCCCCTTCTCTCCTCCCTGCATTGGCCATGTTACTTTAGGTCCCTCCTTCATCTCCCCCTGCTCCCCTCCCTACATTGGCCATGTTACTTCGGGTCCTTCCTTCATCTCCCCCTGCTCTCCTCCCTGCATTAGCCATGTTACTTCAGGTCCTTCCTTCATCTCCCCCTGCTCTCCTCCCTGCATTGGCCATGTTACTCCAGGTCCTTCCTTCATCTCCCCCTGCTCTCCTCCCTGCATTGGCCATGTTACTTCGGGTCCTTCCTTCATCTCCCCCTGCTCTCCTCCCTACATTGGCCATGTTACTTCAGGTCCCTCCTTCATCTCCCCCTGCTCTTCTTCCTGCATTGGCCATGTTATTTCAGGTCCTCCCTTCATCTCCCCTGCTCTCCTCCCTGCATTGGCCGTGTTACTTCGGGTCCCTCCTTCATCTCCCCCTGCTCCCCTCCCTGCATCGGCCATGTTATTTCAGGTCCTCCCTTCATCTCCCCTGCTCTCCTCCCTGCATTGGCCATGTTACTTCGGGTCCTTCCTTCATCTCCCCCTGCTCTCCTCCCTGCATTGGCCGTGTTACTTCGGGTCCCTCCTTCATCTCCCCCTGCTCTCCTCCCTGCATTGGCCATGTTACTTCGGGTCCTTCCTTCATCTCCCCCTGCTCTCCTCCCTGCATTGGCCGTGTTACTTCAGGTGCTTCCTTCATCTCCCCCTGCTCTCCTCCCTGCATTGGCCATGTTACTTCGGGTCCTTCCTTCATCTCCCCCTGCTCTCCTCCCTGCATCGGCCATGTTACTTCAGGTGCTTCCTTCATCTCCCCCTGCTCTCCTCCCTGCATTGGCCGTGTTACTTCAGGTCCTTCCTTCATCTCTCCCTGCTCTCCTCCCTGCATTGGCCATGTTACTTCATGTCCCTCCTTCATCTCCCCCTGCTGCCCTCCCTGCATTGGCCGTGTTACTTCGGGTCCCTCCTTCATCTCCCCCTGCTCTCCTCCCTGCATTGGCCATGTTACTTCGGGTGCTTCCTTCATCTCCCCCTGCTCTCCTCCCTGCATTGGCCGTGTTACTTCGGGTCCTTCCTTCATCTCCCCCTGCTCTCCTCCCTGCATTGGCCGTGTTACTTCAGGTGCTTCCTTCTTCTCCCCCTGCTCTCCTCCCTGCATTGGCCGTGTTACTTCGGGTCCCTCCTTCATCTCCCCCTGCTCTCCTCCCTGCATTGGCCATGTTACTCCAGATCCTTCCTTCATCTCCCCCTGCTCTCCTCCCTGCATTGGCCATGTTACTCCAGGTCCTTCCTTCATCTCCCCTGCTCCCCTCCCTGCATCGGCCATGTTACTTCAGGTGCTTCCTTCATCTCCCCCTGCTCCCCTCCCTGCATTGGCCATGTTACTCCAGGTCCTTCCTTCATGTCCCCCTGCTCTCCTCCCTGCATTGGCCATGTTACTTCGGGTGCTTCCTTCATCTCCCCCTGCTCCCCTCCCTGCATCGGCCATGTTACTTCAGGTCCTTCCTTCATCTCCCCCTGCTCCCCTCCCTGCATCGGCCATGTTACTTCAGGTCCTTCCTTCATCTCTCCCTGCTGTCCTCCCTGCATTGGCCGTGTTACTTCAGGTCCCTCCTTCATCTCCCCCTGCTCCCCTCCCTGCATCGGCCATGTTACTTCAGGTCCTTCCTTCATCTCTCCCTGCTGTCCTCCCTGCATTGGCCGTGTTACTTCAGGTCCCTCCTTCATCTCCCCCTGCTACCCTCCCTGCATTGGCCATGTTACTTCAGGTGCTTCCTTCATCTCCCCCTGCTCTCCTCCCTGCATTGGCCGTGTTACTTCAGGTCCTTCCTTCATCTCTCCCTGCTCCCCTCCCTGCATCGGCCATGTTACTCCAGGTCCTTCCTTCATCTCTCCCTGCTGTCCTCCCTGCATTGGCCGTGTTACTTCAGGTCCCTCCTTCATCTCCCCCTGCTCTCCTCCCTGCATTGGCCATGTTACTTCAGGTCCCTCCTTCATCTCCCCCTGCTCTCCTCCCTGCATTGGCCATGTTACTTCAGGTGCTGCGCCTCTGCTTCTGAAATCACATCCACCGCAGGGAGATGTCTTTGTGTCCACCCTACCTGGATCCGGCCAACTGCAGCAGCCCAGGATGGGGCTAAGAGGACACCACCTGAACAGAAGACAACATCCAAGAAAATGCCCCATATCAAACACCTCCATAAGGGACATGGGCTGCCTGGCCGTCCCCCCCCTACATGTCCAGTTGTGGCAGAGGCGAGCCTAGCCAAGTAACAATCGCCAATTGGCTGCAGTCCTTTTGGGGTGGATACACAAACATGGTGGGTTTTAAGACATCATTGGCAGTGCCATGGAACTATCCAAGCCCGCTGGCATGTCAGGGTATCTTCCCATGTTAGTGCCTGCCTGGCCGTCTCAGCTTGTGCTCTGTTTTACACCACGCTCAGCTCAGTTCATCCATCCTCATGTTTTACTTTCTAGCACAATCTGCCTCCCTACTGTCCTCAGTGATCCCCTGTCCACTCGCCTCCTCTGATCAACCTCTTCTCAGAACAAAGTGATGCTGAGATGAGACCTGTCAGCAAACGTTAAGCTCGCGACAGCCATCCCATGACCTCGAAAGCGAATGAAGAGGACGCGCGATGACACAAAGTGACAGATGCAGCCACGTCTGTCCATCAGACAAAAACACAAGATTGTGTCTGAGATCTGAGTACATAACACGAGCAAAAGGAACAGACGTGGACATTAAGCATTAATGGGCTGCATACATATGATGCAAACATAAGACTCACAGATTTATGCTTATTTCACTGGTGACATATAATTATTTGAATTTATTTCTACCATGTTGTCAACATTTTAGTACATTCATTTCTGTTTAAAAATATAGTTTAAAAAAGTACTTTCCAGATGTATTTGCATAAAAAATGTATTAGGCCACCCAAATTGAAGTTTGCATCTATTAAGTAGCCATATGCATTACAGCATTATGGGACTGATTTAAGGTTTGTGGAGAGGGTACCTCGTTGCAACGGCAACAGAGCACCTCTCTGCCAAACCGAAGGTCTGGTGACCTGATGTACAGATGGGTGGACCTTAAGCATGTCAGTGAAGGAGACTTTGTCATATTCCTCCGATGGCCCAATGGAGTAAGGGCCGTTGGAGGTTTGGACATTCGACAGGGTGGGATTGAGAATGGTCAGTTTTTACTCTCCCTTACCACAATGAAAAACAAGGTGATAAGGTTTAAATGACCCCCACGCTGCGGGAGGGAGCCCCTATAGTCTGTTTCTCATTATTTTTTGTTTTAAAACAAAATTTCACTTTGGGATTTTGTTTTTGAAGAAACAAAAACTTGTGAAAGTTTGAACTTTTCTCTGATTGACAGAAACCACTGTGAGGGCGGGTCCTGTCAATGAATAGAGATATCTGCTGGGCTGGTGGACATCTCTAAACTAGGAGTACAGGTACCCCGACCTCTAAATAAGGTCCCATGTTTTTATTACAGTTTTCTTGCACATGCTTAGTTAGTGATTGGCCTGGAATGTTGTAGCACTTACACACAAAGCTATCTGCACACTGTGAACTTTAGTGGCCATGCACAAACTCTAGGATGAAGAGCCCCAGAACCTAAAGCTCTCCACACAAGTGAACACTACCTCACAAGCCGATATGAAGAGAGCCTTATTCTGGGGGAGAGGAAGTAATTTATTCTTCCAGAGTTATCAGAATATCATTAGCAAAGATATACATTATAACCTGAACATTGTTTACAAAATGTTTGTCTCCCTGGGTGTGTATTTCTACTATCAACTACAATGGAGAGAGTTTTGTAAAAGGCATTTGGGATGCATTGTTTCTGTCAGACAGTATTTTGCTTAAGATATTCTGATGCCACACTCCCAGTGAACATTCTGATCACAGCACCCCAGTTCCTAACGGGGTCTACAAGCAAGATCAATCAGAAAGATTATATTTGTTAAAAAAATGTTTTAGATTGGCACCCATTTACGAACTGCTGGGAGCAGAACATTGGTGATGTCATTGGAGGTCAGGGGTGAAGGGGTGGGGACCGGAAAGGCTACAGAGCAAGTCAACCCGGAAGTGCTCCTCCAACATTCCTGCACGTTCTAAGGGGCATATCAACAACAACCGGCGATAATTATCTCTAAGCGCACTTAGCGCTAGGATAATTATCGCCGGCTAGCGTGAATTTTTATCGCTGAGATAGCGTGCTATTAGCAACCCTTATCTCAATAGCGATAAAAATCTACACGCTAACAGGCTAACGTGAGATTATCTCTGGAAACCCAGCGATAATCTCCCGTTACCTTGTTGATAGGGACAGGCAAACTTAGCCATGATATCCTCCTTCCATAGGATATCATGGCTAAATCAGAAAAATACCAGACGTAAAAAAGCAGCGTTAACCGCGGTTAGCGCTGCTTTTTTTGTCTCTAACAGGGTTAGCGACATTCTTGATAATAGGAGAAATGTCGCTTAGCGACATTTCTCCTATTATTTTACTCTGGAACGCCCCCTTTGCATCTCATTACAGATGCAAGGGGAAACGTTGAGTAAAAGGGTGCTAACATACAAATTTGCATGTTAGCACCCTGTTGTTGATAGGGCGCTAGTTTTATCTCTGCTTTTTTGGCTTTTAAAGCCAAAAAAGCAGAGATAAAGCCCTTGTTGATATGCCCCTAAGTTGGGAACTGTGAAATCAGAAGACCAGTTTCTTTTATTCATATTTATAAATACAGACAGGAAAGCAGATTGTTTCCCATGAGTACAGCATTTAGTTTAGGTTTAGGGGAATCTGTCAATGACAACAGTCACCCCGAGTGTGTGTGTACTTTGGGGCTGACAGAGCAGGAGAAGTGACTCCAGAAGCAGGCCTGAGAGCAGGTAGTTAGGAGGCGGGTGTCTATTTACTCCCAGATGTCGGGGTGCTGTGGGGTGGTTCTCAGTGACAGTGAGTGGATAGAGGTTCATACTGAGGCACCCAGATAAGGGAACCACTGCCCTCCCTGCTCCTTCTCTCTGATGGACATATTCATAAATAAGCACTTACAAAGGCAATAAGTTTCACCTGGACAGAATCCAGCAGTGACAAAGATACTTGCCTTGGATTTTACAGAGGTTAGCTAAGCATGCATGCGAACATACCTGTTACACACATTCACTTGCAATGGTTCTTCTCTTCTCTGAGCCTGTCTGGACCTTAATGTATTCACATTGATTTGTAGTTAACATAATGTGTATTTGTAAAGCGCATCGTCAATCTGAAGGGCATATTGGCGCTGAATACAGATTTTTATTGTTACCCAATGTTGCTCATTTTTCTCAATCTGAGAAGGATGAAAGGCTGAGTGGACCTGCTGGGATTCGCACCCGTGACCATGAGGTCAAACACAGACCCCTTAGTCCACTAAGCCACCAGACCCAGCCTGGTGCCTTGGTAACAGTATACCAGGGTTGCCCACAATAGACCAGCAATTACTTCCTTTTGGCTGGGACAGGAATTATCCCTGATACGCCAGGGCATGTGCCAATATCCAGACCCAGCATGAGTCCCAGGATTACCACCACTGTGCCAGTGTCAGCATTTTGCCAGCAATCTAACAAGAAATTAATGACCACTGCACAAGGGTCAGCATGTTGCAAGGGATTGAAGTCATTGTGCCAGGGTTAGCAGTTTAAGAGGAATTACCACCAGAAATCCAGGGTCAGTGCCCTCATATTGCCAGGGAATACCACTATTGTGCCATGGCCAGCATTTCACAGGCCGTGGCAGAAAGTTACCATCCTTGCTCCCCACTTGCAAAAACATTCACACATACACGCAAACATAGACATGCACCCACAGACGTGCACCCACACATACACGCAAACATAGACTCACCCACAGACGTGCACCCACACATACAGAAACACACAGACGTGTACAGGCACTTACATGCACAGACATGTGCACACACATATACAGATATGCACACATGCACTTGCGCACAAACACACAGGTACACACCCACTAGTGAACACAAAGTGCAAGAGGATAGATTGTGGCAGGTGTTTAGGGGACACAGTAGAAGCAGGTACAAGTGCCTGGTGTGGTCCGTGGCCCATCAGGCATGCGGGGTGGGGCGGGGGAGAGTTATCAAGAAAGAGTGCAGGGCTGGGAGAGGGTACAGACCGAAGTGCCTGTCTGTGAGGGGGGAACAGAGGGTGAAAGCGAACACAATGGAAGGAGGTGTTAGCAACTATTCGGTGTTATTCGAGGGGGGATAGAGGCACAGTAAGGCATACCTATTGGAACTGCCTACCCTCGGCCAGTGCCCCCCCCCCCCCCATGGGCTGGGATGTCGGTGCCGATCTTACTGCACAGGGACCCCTTGCTCTTTTCAGCTGGCACAGCGACGGGGGGGGGGTGAATGCCACGTTCTCTTCCTCCACATCAGCGTTCACTTCAGTTCCCCGCTGTGCAATGACCTCAAGACAAAGACTCAACAGAGGTCTGTGAGGAGCGCAGAGGCCAGGATGGGGCACACCACTGCCAGAAAGAAGGATTCTAACACACAGAACGCCCCACGGGGAGTTCAAGGCGCCTTTGGCTCTGCTGCGACCCTACAGTGAAATGGCAGCCAATGTGAGGCAGCAGGATAACAGAGGCAGTTCAGAAGGTGCAGCAGCACCCACTCTCACGATCTGACAACTGGACAAAGCGAGCATTGGGACGCCTGATGACGCGCCCTAGGAGGCCTCTGAGGCCACCAGATGTGGTTAGCATGGAGATACCCAGAGGTGTGAGGGAGTGAAGGAAGACCGTGCCTGCAGGTCTGAGCTGCAGGTGTAAGAGGAGGCGTGGCTGGTCCATGTCCAGTGAGGAGGAGCCGTGGGGTTCACAGAGACTTTCGAACTGGACAGGAGCAGGTATGCACGGAGAGGCAGGTGTCCATCAATGCACTCATGAACCAAAAAGCTCAAGCATTTTAGCAGAGGTCCAGCTTCAGCCACCAAAGTATCAATGCTGTTCAAGCACTTGGTAAGGTGGGAGTTACAACACAGTTATGCCCTCAATATTATTATCATTATGATTGGATGCCATTTATAGAGCGCACGGCTACCCATCGGGCTTCCAGGCGCTACACGTAAGCAAGAAAGATACTGAAGACACCATCCTTAAAAGAGCCATGTTTTTAGAATTCTGCAAAACTGCATGAAAGAGCTGCAATTTCTTATGACGTAAGGGAGGGCATTCCAGAGCTTCAGACCTAGATATGCAAATTACCATCCACCCGAACGAGCCCGGTGGTTTCTGGGCACGCAGTGTAGCTCCTGACTGGCAGATCTCAGTTCCCGGGAGGGTAGATAAGGGAAAACCAGATCTTGTACATGTCTCGGGCCAAGTCCTGCTTTAGCTTTAAACATGAAACAGAGAGCTTTAAAGTGCACTCTTGTGTCATTTTGCAGCCAGTGCTGCTCAAGGAGAATAGGAGAGGCCGGGGTATAGCTCGGAAGTTGAGCAAGAAGTCTAGCAGCAGAATTCTGCACGACCTGAAGCTGGCAGATACCAGCCTTGTCAGCACCCAGATGGAGAACGTTACCATAGTCCATTCTTGAGAGGATGAGGGCCTGAATCAGCGTTCTCTGTGCCGAGTAGGGAATAGTCCAGATAATTTTCCTCACGTATTTCATTACTGCAAGGCAGGTGGATGCAACTGTAGCAGCTTGTGGACACATGGACAGATCACCATCTAGCCAGAAGCCTACATTTTTAACTTTGAGAGAAGGAGTAGGAACAGTCCCTAGGGATACTGGCTTTCAGAGCCCTACAACTGAGGGTTCCCACCAAAAATCCTAAACTCGGTTTTATCACCATACAGTTTGAGCGAGTTGTCGTCCATCCAGGAGGCAATCTATCTAAGACCACAGTTAAGTAAGGGGATGACAGAGAGAAGATACTTTGGGTGTCGTCTGCACAGGAAAAAAGCATCAGGCCGCAACTCTCCACCATGTCTGCCAAAGGGCGCAAGTAGATATTAAACAGAAAAGGACTCATTGTGGAACCTTGAGGTACACCTGAAGACAGGGTACAGGTCTAAGACCTAGAATGTGAGGAGAAGACTTGGAATGATCTATGTTACAGGAATTAAGTCGTCCAAGCAAGGGCAGTGGCCTGCAGGCCTATTTGCCTCAATCTGTCCACCAGGATAGAATGGGACACAGTATTGAAGGCAGCGCTGAGATCTGGTAGCTGTGCTGCCCTTGAAGCTTCAACATGACCTTGGTGTCACCCACATAGTTTTAGAACTATAGCCCGTACGAGTAAATGAGATGATGTGGAAAAGAGGTGAGAGGACAAATCCTAGGGAACACATGAGGCTAAGTTTGGGGGGATGGGAGGAAAGGTGTGTATGTGATACCCTAACAAGAGAAATACTATGGCTGATGATGTCAATGAACGTGGGAGGCCCAAAAACATTCAGAGGGAACCCACACTTCAAGGTGACAGCGTGTGAGCCCAAACCCCAATAATTTACTGACACCCAATATTTTGGTCACCTCCGATGATTCGGCTCCAGCACCCTTTATCTAGCGATGAGTCAACACTCCAATTAACTGGGACCACTCAATAACTGAGTTCCAGATCCATAAAAAGTGAAAAGGATTTAATTCCAAAAGTTATAATAGGCAAAACTCAACAAAAAATGCAAATTCAATAAAGGCAGAGGTACAGATATCTAAGAAAAATCAGAAATCATTAGTAATTGCCATGTCTATAAAGAACACTAACAACATTATCTAATATAAATATAGCAATCAGGCAAAGTTTGTAAGGAAAAATGAAAGTCTTGTTCAAACGGACAGACTTCTGTTAGGAAAAGTAAAAGTACCCCCAATCCACACAAAACTACGTCTGGGCAGTGAACTCCTCTCCGCTCGCAGAGTTTGCGGAGTTTTACGCACTCTGTGTTACGCGGAGCTCGCGCAGTTCCGAAAAAGTTTCTTCCCTTGCTCGAGTTCATCAACATCAAGTTGGCGAGTGAGGAAAATCCACCACCTGGCGAGTTTTTTCCTCGTTCATGATCGTCAACATCAAGTTGGTGAGCGAGATCATGGAAAATCAACCTCCCGCCGAGATTTCTCAATGCGGCGGTCAGATTTCTCATTTCGAGTGGTCGCTTATGCTCGCGACCGCGTGTGTTGAGAAACCATCCGTTCGCGCTGAGTAAGCTGCCGCTCGAGTAAAAATCCACTCGAGCAGCAGAAAGGAAGCAGCGCCCACTTGCGCTGTGCATAGTGCCGTTCACGATGATTGCACAGCGGGGACAAGCACCTGGCAATGAAAATCACCGTGAATGTCATTTATCTAAAGAAACTCTGCCACTTGCGGAATTCCACTTGGCGCGTCTGAGTTTTTTATGCACTTCGTGGAGCAGAACTCCGCATACTCTGTCCAGGAGGTGTTTATATGCATTTTATGGATAAACAATGAGGAAGCCTGCAGATTCAGCATAGCATGATAATCAACAGTATATGTTAGCCAAATCAGAATCATGATCATCACAAATAAATTTACAACACTAACTCACTTCTAAGAATAATCAAGAATCTTCCATGACCTGCCACAGCAACACAAATCCGGAGATGCAAAACGCAATATGAAACATCCTCTATCAAAGACCATTATACTAATGTGCTAGCAAGGCGGCAATCGGAACTTCCGGCGGAAGTGTCCTTCAAATTGCTACATCAAGGATACACTGATAGGTTCGTTCACAATGCAAACTCTTTCAAAGATAAAGCCTAGTACGTTCCATTGGCGATGTTCTGCAGAAACTGTGAGGAGAGAAGACTTGCAGCAGGACATTTTTTCAGAAAGGGGTCGAGCAGGAGCCGAATGAACAAAAAGCACCAGAAACCGCATCCATCTTATTATCATGGTGTCTTTACAAACACGTGGCATGGATCACTGACGAAATATCGAGAAGAAGAATATCGAATTGCCAAAATATCGAAGGAAAAATATAGAATGCCAAAATATCGAAGCCCTATCTCCAAACAGGTAAGTACGAAAATATAAAATCCTAAATATCGTTGTTAAATATATAGTTAGTCACACTATCGAATTTTTTTAAATGTCTTAAAATTAATGTAAAATTAATGAAATAAAACATATAATTAACTGAAACATACTTAAAAATACTTAAATTACTTTACAATTAATAAATAATTAATGTAAGTAAAAAAAAAGATAATAATACATATATATTAACGTAATATTTATTTTAAAAAAACAATATTTTTTGCGTAGGATAGCGGGCGGGTAAAATTTACTATTACCACTCCAGTAAGTGCAATAGTAGGGAAAACGTTGGATAGCGGGAGGGTAAAAATTACTATTCCCACTCCAGAGAGTGTAACAGTAGGGAAAGCGTTGGATAGCCGGAGGGTAAAAATTAGTATTCCCACTCCAGACAGTGTAATAATAGGGAAAGCATTGGATAGCGTAGGGGTAAACATTAATATTCACACTCCAGAGAGTGCAACAGTAGGGAAAGCGTTGGATAGCGGGACGGTAAAATTTACTATTCCTACTCCAGTGAGTTCAACAGTAGGGAAAGCATTGGATAGCGTAGGGGTAAAAATTATCATTCCCACTCCAAATAGTGCTACAGTAGGGAAAGCGTTGGATAGAGTAGGGCTAAAAATTACTATTCTCACTCCAGAGAGTGCAACAGTAGGGAAAGCGTTGGATAGCGTAGGGGTAAAATTTACTATTCCCACTCCAAAGAGTGCAACAGTAGGGAAAGCGTTGGATAGCGTAGGGGTAAAAATTACTGTTCCCACTCCAGAGAGTGCAACAGTAGGGAAAGCGTTGGATAGCGTAGGGGTAAAAATTACTATTCCCACTCCAAAGAGTGCAACAGTAGGGAAAGCGTTGGATAGCGTAGGGGTAAAAATGACTATTCCCACTCCAGTGAGTGCAACTGTAGGGTAAGCGTTGGATAGCGTAGGGGTAAACATTACTATTCCCACTCCAGAGAGTGCAACAGTAGGGAAAGCGTTGGATAGCGGGTGGGTAACATTTACTATTCCCACTCCAGTGAGTGCAACTCTAGGGTAAGCGTTGGATACCGTAGGGGTAAAAATTATTATTCCCACTCCAGTGAGTGCAATAGTAGGGAAAGCGTTGGATAGCGTAGGGGTAAAAATTACTATTCCCACTCCAGTGAGTGCAATAGTAGGGAAAATAATAATTTAATATTTTATTACAAATAAATAAATTATTAATACCAAATAAAAATATCTAAATTAATTACCAATCACACAATATTTAATTATTAATTTATTAATAATACCAATGTTTTTTGTTATTAATAACCTATTAATAATTAATTAACAACCAATTAATTTTCAATACCAAAAATTAATAAATAAAATTCATACCAATTAATAATTAATTAAGAATAAATTAATTAGCAATATAAAAAAATTATTTCAATAATTAATTATTTACAATTAAATTAATTCCCACCATATTCCCCTATAAACCCACAACCCGCTACAAATAATAAATTAATACAATTAACATAATTATCAATTAAACAATTAATACTAATTAATTACCAATTAATACTAATTATTTACCTATTAATAATTAATCAACAACCAATTAATTTTCAATACCAATTAATAATTACCTAATAACAATTAAATTACTTCCCACCCTATTCCCCTATAAACCCACAACCCGCTACAGAAGTAAAACGTAAAATTAAATTAAAAATAATTAATACTTCCTAAAAATTATTATTTAATGTACTATAATTAAATTACTTCCCACCCTAATCCCCTATAAACCCACAACCCGCTACGGAATTAAATTATACAAAAATGAAATAACATAAAATTAATTACTTTAAAAATATTCAAACATACATTCCAAAATGTATACATACTTTTAACACATATACTAACACTTAAAACACTATAAAAAATTCGATATTTTTAACAAGTATATTATGACTGTCGATATTACTTACTTCTATTTTATTTATATCAATATTTTATTTCTTACCTGATTTTCGATATTCTTCACCACTATATTTTGGCAATTCGATATTCTGTCCATTCTATATTAAAAACTCGATATTCTGTCCTATCGATATTTTGAAATCGATATTATGTCTGTTTACCACGTGGCATAACTAAACTACATTATTATTCTACACTTTGCTCTTAATTAGTTTCAAGAGCAATATAATTAGTTCATTGGTTATGACCCTACACACTATAGCATTTTCCATTTCACACTAAGAAATATCCTTCAAAATTTGCACTTTAAAAAAAAATATATTTACAACCCCATTCATTCCACGGTAAATGAATATCTGTGAGATGGGAGAGTCAGGGGCCCTCATCACATTGTGCGGGGGGGGGGGCATCATTTTGCGTTGCGCCACTGACGCTTAGAGTCCTAACAAGACCAGGGCACTGTCATCGCCTCAGTCAAGTTCCTGCATAATGTCATCTAATATCTGCATTAGCATTGAGTTGGTTCCTTTGCTGGGGCAGATGCCTGTGTGCAGTGGATCCGGAGTTAGGCACGTTCCTTCTGTTGTTGTCCAGTGCTTAATCTGAGCCAGTGGTTTCAGGTGCTCGACACCAGCACTTAATTGTCAACACCGGCACTTATGAAAGTCTGCCACAAGGTGGCACTCTGTGGCTAATTTAGAGATGACCACAACAACAGTTAATTATTAAATCAATATACATTAAAAATTACTATTACCTCCCACCCAAATCATTCTTTGGGGGCCTGAAAAAGTCTGAATTGTCCCACTTGTGTGTGATGTTAAGTAGTTGTGTCGTTACCATCATTTGCAGCATGGTAAGGGCAATGTGTGGTGCAAGGTGCAGTGGCCTCCTGAAGAGAGCCCTGGCACTTATTGTTTTACAAATTAAGCACTGGTTGTATCTTGTTTCTCATGTGGGGGGACGGAGGTTGTTTAAAGCATCTGTTGAGGAAGGAGAAGGGTTAGACCCTACCTCCCTATGCCAGTGTTTGCCAGGAGTGCTCTGCTGCCTGCAGGAATGTAGTGATTGGGTGAATGCGGGAATCTGGTAGTGAACATTGTTAGTGGGGTGGAGGAGTAGGGAGGTTGCCTTCTCCTTTGGGATATACATGTGCATGTAACCTCATCATAGAACCCATTAAAGAACGGGCATCCTTGTACCCCTGAGTTCACTCTACCTCTTCGACAGAGGCCGCTTTAAGTGTATTACTCCACCCTTGCTACTTGTTCCCACCAGCGGTTTCTGTCACTGCTTGCACACTTGTGACACCGTTAGGCTGATGGTGAGCGCAGCACTCTTTATAGTGTATATCAAGGCCATACTGGCTGTACCAGGCATTGGGCGTTTCCCGGGAGGCTGGAAGGGTGCGGGCTGGTTTTGTTACTGGGGGCCTGTTTTGTAGCAGTGCAGCAGTTTTGAAAGCACTGCAAAGTTCCTTGTATACCCAGTAGTTTTCCAGGCAACAATACAAGTGTCATGGCAAGATAACTGTAGTGATTAATGTACCTGCTGCACAGAGATGGCACTTTGTCTAGTGGCAGTTTTGACTCATCTAAAGTAGCGCAGAGGGTTAGTATGCCTGCTGCAAAGAGCGTGTACATGCAGATAAAAGAACAGTATTTTATGTGCAGAGCTCAGTGTATTACTGCTTTTGTCACAGAGATCCTTTTCTTACTGTGCAGTTCATGAGTTACAATCGTAGTCTAGCACAGTGAGCTATGAACTGCCATCAAAGAGCTGCATGCAAGCTGCATGGTACAGATCAGAAAGTTATGTTTTTTTCGAGTCTTTCATTATCCTAATGTTGTAAAAAAGGGTTTGTTTGGGTAGAAATACATTCTTATTAGTAAAGTCAACCCTAACCACTGTGTTATGTTCTGAATCCTGAGTTTGTGCTTCTCCAGTCAAGGCACTCTTTAAAAATGCCTATCACCATGGATGATATGTGGATCCTACAATCTGTCGTCCCCTTAGACTTATGCAACATTTTCTATGCACTGATTTGCACATGTATGATTCATTGTCTCTTTATGTGTGTGTGTTGTAAAGTGCTCTAACAACCTACAGTGGTATGAGATGCAATATAAACCAAATTAAATATAGGCGAGAGAGGGCTATGGAGAGATGAGAGGCACTGCTGGAGGGTGGCAGTGGGGGAATCATTGAAGAGCCCAAATAAAGATTGCCATAGTGCAATGTAAGGTCTTCATTTACAATGCTTTAAAAGCTAATGCAATTGAATAAATAATGAAAAATGTGTTGTAAATTGCTCAATTTCCCCCCACTTTTCTTGGGGAGGAACCCCCATACCCTCTTCGTAGTGATCAGGCTCCTTCGATGCACTCACTATGCGCTGTACCGGGTAACCCTGGGCGAAGCACCACTCTACGCTCACGCAGTTTGCGCTACTTCGCACTACGCGAATTGCACGTAGCACAGTGCAAACACGCGTAGCATAGTGTAGCGTAGCATCACGGCCAATTTTTGCTTGCTCGCGGTCCTCAACATCAAGTTGGCGACCGCGAGCGAGCAAAATGACATCCAGGCGAGACTTTTTCCTCGTTCGCGATCAGCAACATCAAGTTGTCGATCGCGAGCGTGGAAAATAAACCTCCCGGCGAGATTCTCAACGCGGGGAGGTCAGGTTTCTCATTGCGAGTGGTCGCGCATGCTCGCGGCCGCTCGCGATGAGAAACTACCTGTCCGCATTGAAAAAGCTGCCGCTCGAGTAGAAATCTACTCGAGCGGCAGAAAACGACCGCTTGCACTGTGCAAGATGCTGTTTGCGATGCTTGCATAGTGCGAACAAGCATCCGGCACAATGTAAGCATCGCAAACAGCATTTTGCACAGTGCACTTCGCAGTTTGCGTAGCTACGCGTAGCTCGTGTAGTGCGAAGTGCACTTCGCGTAGGTACGCGTAGCGCTTCTACGCAAACTACGTCCAGGGTTAGTACAAGGGCAGGTCTGACAAAATTTACCAGGGCTGCTTTGGGTTTCCAGTCGGGCACCTGTGTAAATATGTGTCATGTACTGAAAGGCCATCACACTAGGGGGTGCCCACGCCCGTGGGTGCTCAGAAATTGGGATTGATAACACAAAGCCCCAAGATGGTGAGGAAGTAATAAAAATAATACCCAGCATGCGTACAGCGCCTCTGGTGAAGAATGTGGCTTATGACAACATTCCAAGGACTCTGCCCTGAAGATGCCCTTTGGGCAGATAGGGTTCATTGGGGTGTAATACTGCCTGTTTTCCGAGAGGGGATTTTTGACTTTGTACTGAATCAGAATCAGAATAAACTTGATTCGATCTAAATAAATAGACCATAAATGTACAGTAAAAGAAGATACAATAAAATAAAATGAATATCAAATAGACATGTGTGAGTGACCTCACAAGAGACCATTGTAATATTAAGGCAGAGTCCAGTTTCAGGAACAAGGACTTAACACTACAGCTGGAAAGATAGCTCAGTAGGTACATGCAACTTCGGCAGAGCTCCTTGCAGGCATTGTAAATAAAGTCAACAGCGAGAGCTTAAACTATGTAGGGGCATATTATCAAGCCAGGCGACAAAATTATCGCCGCTTTAGCGGCAGAAAACTGCCACTAAAACGGCGATAATGGGCTTGATAATATGCTCTATGGAATTCCAATTGAAGCCCATGTTAGATGTGAAGGACGTCTAACATGGGCTTCAATTGGAATTCCATAGAGCATATTATCAAGCCCATTATCGCCGTTTTAGCGGCAGTTTTCTGCCGCTAAAGCGGCGATAATTTTATCGCAAGCTTGATAATATGCCCCAGAGTTCTTCAGAGGACTTCACGTGAGTTTGTCCAAGTAAATCTCACTAATGTACACTGCTTTGAGGCATTTCAGACAGTGCACTCTACTTTCACTATTGTGCACAATAAGGCGCAACATTCATTCAGCTGTTAAAATGCTGTTAAATCAAAACTACTGTTACGCATCACACCAACATCTATCTAGGAAACATGCAGATAAAAAACTTTCACACCACCGCAGGCAGAACCGTGCATGTCAGTCACCGACCTATGGGGCATATTATCAAGGAAACACGATAAATATCGCATTTCCCGCTTTGCGTAATGCTGTTTAACGCCGCGTATCGCCGGTTTTAATCGCCGAGATATCGCATTATTATCAATGCAAATCTCCACGGCGATTAAATCCAGCGATAGCGGCTTGAAACAGAATTGCGCAAAGGGGGAAATGCGATATTTATAGCGTTTGCTTGACAATATGCACCGTTGCCTCAGCCGTTCAATGCACCTGCCATTAAAAGTATGGCTAGGTCAGTTTCTTAGCAGGCGTTACAAACCTACGATAACCGCGGTTAGCACGGTTTATTTTATTTTATCGAGGGTTTGCACGAGGCTTGATAATCTTGCGCTGCAGTGTCAGTGCGGATTTCCATTGAGCAATGGAAAGGAATGCCTACTTTGCATGTCATTAGCGATATTCATCGCTGACATGCAAAGTGGCGTTTAAAGGGCTGCTTAAACAAGGAAACACGCGATAGCGTGCCCTTGTTGATTCTGCGATAGAATTATCGCCACTTTTCGGCCGAAAACTGCCGCTAAACCGGCGATAATTCTTTTGATAACATGCCCCCAAGTTGTGATACTTATCTAGAAACTACTGAGCTCTGATGAAGCAATGGGCAACGGGCAGAGCTTAATTTGTAAAAAGATAAGTGCCAGGGCTCTAGTCAGGAGGCCTCTGCAGCTTGCATCACCCATTGCAACTGCCAGCGCTGCCAATGACAGTACCAACACAACTACTAGCCATCACACTCCTACAAGCGACACAATTCAGACTATCCCATGCCCCAGAGCTATAATAGCTTGGGTGGCAGGTATTTGTTGTGTTTAATGCATACTGAATTAATAAAAAAATGCTGTTCTACTCATCTCTAAATTATACAAACAGCACCATCATGTGGCAGCTGTCTTTGGTGCCGGTATCAACAATTATGTGTAATCACCGAGCACCGGAAACCATCGGCTCAAATTAAGCACTGGCAACGATCCACCCACTTCAGAGAAAAACTGGAAACGCTTTTTGACAAATCCACCCAGATAGAGAAGAGATCAAGATTGTCGTTCCGAGACCACATTCATTCTCCTTTCACACTAGATTACAGAGAGCATCTCGGAACCAAGCACGATAAATAAATAAAACTCCCCAGAAGCCACGCACGGCCGAATACCAGCAAAGCATTTACTGTCAAACAATTACTCTGCCAGGTCGAGTAAGAGGGTGTCCAGATGATGAAAGCGCTATATTGCCAAAATAGTGGCACTGTACAAATGTCAATATGATAACAAGCCATACAAATGGCCACATTTACTACCAGACTAAAGGTAAAGCACGTGTACCTACTGAGCCAGGAGAGCCTGCTGTAGGCCCAGGAGGGTGGGATCCATGCTAGGTTTGCAGAATAGGTACTGATTATGTGAATAAATGTTGTAGTTGGAGGACAAGGGCATCACACAAGAGTCTGCAGCCACTTAGTTAGCAGGTAAATTCTTTATTTCATGTTGGACCCTTAGGGTACATCCACTGCCTATGAGGTCCTGTTAGGGCTCCATTCTCCTGTCACCTGGAATCAGTCCCCCCTCTTCCCCCAGCACAGATGCAATCATCACATTCTAACAGTATCTACACCCAACGTTCAACAGCATGTACACGTAGGCCCATATCAAGACAAAGGTAGTCAATTGGACCTTGGCATGCAGCTCCAAAGCCAACCAGGTCACTGGAGGACCCGGGCCCTGCCTCCACTCCCCTGGCAGTGGACCGTCTTCCATATTTAGTGATACCGGCCTCCACACGAATGGGGGTGATCCATGTAATGAAAGTGCATTTGTGGGTCTGCAGCATGTGCTTGCATGACTGTGTCACCATTGTTTTTCAGCCCACTTGCCATTCTCTTTTGCATCATCAACCCTGAAAAATGCTTTCCCTGCATTTGTACATTTCCTACTGGTACCACAATGCTTCACATGGCAGTCTGATGATTTCACACCAATTTGCCAGTCACCCTAACCTTTCCCAACTCGCGACAGAGTTAGAAATGATTGGGGTGCATGAGCAGAGACTAAAACACCTTGAATGTATTAGTGCGCATGTTCGAGGTTTCAGTCTCATGCGCAGGTGCTGGAAGCAGAGATGAGCACTAGGAGGCAGGAGCGGCTCCTCCATTAGGATGGCGGAGCGTCGCCCCACTGCGCAAAATGCCCACCAGGGATGAAAAATAATGTATTACCATTTTATTTTCCATTCTCCCATCCTGACGGGAGTGTCAGGACTGGGCGGGCCATTGCTGCTGGGTGGCAGCAGGGAGCTGTGCACTTCAGTTTAAAGTGCGCATGTTTTTAGGCCGTCCGTCTTGCGACGGCCAGTCAGACTTGTGCATTTTAAACCTCTTTAACATTTAGAGAAAGCACAGGCCTCCAGCACTCTTGAGAGCGCTGAGAGAGGCCGCTGCCTCTAATCCTGGCACTTCTCTCATTCTGGTTGCCAGCATGAGAGAAGTACCAGGATTGCTTAAGGACATTTACAGGAGCGCCAGGAGACCGGAGCGAGGAGGACCTCAGAGGTCATGCAGCAGGCAAGGTTAGTGTTTTTTTCTTTTTGGTTACACACACCACTCACCTTGCATGGATGCATGCATGCACTGACACCACATATGCCAGCCCCCACTCTGCCAACATGCCAGCCACGGCCGGTAGAAGTCCAAAACAGAACCTGTGTAGACAGCAAGGCAAGTAAAAAAAAGATTTCAAATGCTATTTTCGTATGAGTGGGAGCGTGTGTCTCTGAGAGTGTGTGTGTATGTACAAGCATGTGTGTATGTGTGTGGGACTGGGAATGAGTGATAGAAAGAGTGAGTATGAGTGAAAATGAATACGAGTGGGGGAGTATGACAGCAAGTGTAACTAAGTATTACTGTGTGTGAGACTGAGTGAGTCACAGTCTAAGTGAGCCTTAGTGAGTCAGAGAATGAGTGCGACAGACTGAGTGAGAGTGAAATTAAGTCAGACCGATTGAGTCAGAATGAGCGAGAATTAGGGAGACTAAATGAGACTTAGTGCGACTAGGCGAGTCAGAGTGAGATTGAGGAGTTGGAATGAGGAAGAATGAGTGAGACTTTGTAAGAATGAGTGAGAAAGTGAGATTGACTGAGAATGAGTGAGACCCAGTATGAGTGAGTCAGAGTCATATTGAGTTGATCAGAATGATTGGAATTTAGAAAATGAGTGAGACTGAGCAAGACTGAGGGAGACCAAATGAGTCAGAGTGAGACTGAGTGAGGAAGATAAAATGAGAATGGGTGGGACTGGTTGAGAATGAGTGATACTGAGTGAGTATGAGTGAGTCAGAGTGAGACTGAGCGAATCGGAGTGAGTGGGACTGAATGAATCAGGGAGATTGAGTGAGTTACAGGTAAACTAAGTGAGAATGAGTGATAATGAGTGAACACAAATGAGTCTGAGTGAGATTGAGTGAAAGTGAGCATGAGTGAAAATGACCGAGTAACTGTTAGATTAAATGGGTCAGAGTGAGTGAAATGAGTGGATTTGAGCAAGTGAGACCGAGTGAGTCAAATTTAGATTGAGTGAATCAGAATGAGTGAGACAGAATGAGACTAAGTACGCCAAAGTAAGTTAATATGAGTGCAAGGATGAATTAGAGTAAGTGCATGAGACTAGGAGAGAATGAGTGAGAGTGTAAGACTGAGTGCAAGGGAGTGTGAGCGAACCGCCCACAAACCCTCTGAGAAGAAGTCTGACTTTCTCATTGGCATCCCAGCAAAGGATCACATCTCACCACTTTTAAAGGTCACCGGCCACCACTGGGCTGGAGTACCTCCAATCTATGGCAGTGCCCCTATCCTATCAAACTATGATTCATCCCCAGATTCTTTTGCCAACAGAGTCTTGGTAGAGGACCCATAAATCACCAGGGCAGTCATTAACAGGGCTCACAGCACCAACAGCTACACCCTGGATTTGGCAATCCAGTGGAACCAAGTTTCATAAAAGGTATTTCAGCAGCACTCTTGAAGGGAGCAATTCCTTAATTGTTCATTTCAAAATGCATCTGCTTTTCAAAATATCCCTTCCAGGGAGATTTGCATTTTGACTTATCTTATCACAGCTGATCTTCTCCCTCACCAAAGACCCTCGCACCACCAAAACCAACCTCCACGAAGGAATGAAAGCTGTCGCCGAGTGGATGAAAACAGCCGTCTGAAACTGAATTCAGACAAGACAGAGGTCCTCATCCTCGGCTCCACCCCCTCAGCCTGGGTGACAACTGCCCTGGGTGCAGCTCCAACACCCACCGACAACACACGCAACCTGGGATTTATCTCGACTCAACTCTCTCCATGGCCAAGCAAGTCAACGCCATCTCTTCCTCCTGCTTCAACACCCTCTTCACGCTCCGAAAGATCTACAGGTGGATCCCCACCGCCACAAGAAGAACGGTCACCCAAGCCCTATTAAGCAGCAGGCTGGACTATGGAAACGCCCTCTACGCGGGAGCCCCGGCGAAATTGCTGAAACGACTGCAACGCATACAGAACGCCTCCGCTCGCCTGATCCTATACATCCCTCGCCACAGCCACATCACTCCCCACCTGAGAGACCTGCACTGGCTTCTCGTCAACAAGAGGATCACCTTCAAGCTCCTCACCCACGCACACAAGGCACTCCACGACACCGGACCAGCGTACCTCAACAGACGACTCACCTTCTGCACCCCGAACCGCCAGCTCCGCTCCGCCGACCTCACCCTCGCCAAAGTCCCCCACATCCGGAGAACGACCACTGGCAGCAGATCGTTCTCCTACCTCGCCGCCAAATCCTGGAACGCCCTCCCCATCCCTGTACAGCAGACCGAAGACCTCCTGACCTTCAGGAGGCTACTCAAGACCTGGCTGTTCGAGCAGTAGCAGCACCCCCCCACAGCGCCTTGAGACCCTTACGGGTGAGTAGTGCACTCTATAAATGCCGTGATTGATTGATTGATTGATTGATTGATCGAGTGGAGTAACTTTATAATACATTTAAGAAGGTTTCTGTTCTAAAGCAGTGCAGAAGGACTGTTCACTCATCAAGAACACTTTTCAAAAGTTTTGTCGAGACTTTTGTCTGTAAAGAGCAAAAAGTAATAAAAAATGGTCTATTTTAAAAACAATCATGGCGGCTCCGGCTGGTGAAGTATTATCTGCCTCAATGAGCAGAGCAGCTCCCCTATAAATATTTCCCAGTGCCTTACTCTCACGTCAGCGAGCGGGAGCTGGCATGAATACTGATGCTGACATGACAGGAGGGTGATTTTTGCAGGTCACACACTAAGCTGCCAAGTTAACACATGGCTGCAAAGAAATGTCAAAGAAATACAAGTCGCGCTGAATGTCCTCGACTGTCTTTCAAACCGAAAGCTGCCAAGAGTGATAACGTTTCCGCTCTATGTCCTGCATAAGGCGCCCCCTTGCACTGCAATCCAACTGCCAGTCATCCTGTTCACTTGGCAACTCACAAAATGGGGTTATTTTTTCAATAAACAATGCCTTTTTCCATTGACGCCGTCCAAAATCAATAGGTTTACTCAGGTGCTGGAAGAAAACAAAAATGGCTGCTGGATTTTTCAGAATTGGTATGATAGTCCAAGACCTACTCAGGGGAGGGGGTGAGGGCTAATAATTTCTCAAATTACATAATTTGTCACAACACTCATTGACGTGGAGTAGATCAGAGTGACGTATAGTGGAGTAGGATTAAATGGCATACAGTGGAGTTGCATATAGTAGAGTGGTGTTCAATTGACTAGCGTAGATTGGAGTGCTGTAGAGTGGAGTTGCGTACACTGGTGAAGTGTGGAGTGGAGTAGCATACCGTGTAGTGGCATACAGTGAAATAGCATACAATGGAGTCTTGCATAGTGGAGTGGAATACGGTGGAAAAGCATAGAGTCCAGTGGCATAAAGTGGAATATCGTATAGTGGAGTAGGGTACAGTGGAATGGCTTACAGGGGAGTGGTATAGACTGGAATAGTGTACAGTGGAGTGGTGTAGAGTGTAATAGTATACAGTAGAGTGGCTTACATTGGGGTGGCGTATAATGGAATATCGTAGAATGAAGTGGTGTAGAGTGGAGTGCAATACACTGGAGTAGCGTAGAGTGGAATGACATACAATGAAATAGCTTAGAGTGGAGTGTTACAGAGTGGAGAGCCATACAGAGGAATAGTGTAGAATGGAGTGGCGTACAGTGGAATGACAAACAGTGGAATAGCGTATAGTGAAGAAGTGTCCAGTGGATTGGCGTACACTGGAGTGGCATACACTGAGGTGGCATAGAGTGGAAGTGTGTACAATGTAAGAGCATAGAGTGTGGTGGTGTTAAGTGGAGCTGATTACAGGGTAATAGCTTAGAGTGGAGTGGCATAGAGTGGACTCTCAAACAGTGGAGAGGCTTAGAGTGGAATAGCACATAGGGAGTGGTGTACAGTGGCGTGGTTTTGAGTGGGGCGGCGTAGAATGGAGCGGTGTACACTGGAGTGGCATATACTGGAATACTGTAGAGTGGAGTGGTGTATAGTGTAGTGGTGTACAGTGAAGTGGCGGATGGATGGATGCAAAATTTAGCAGCAATGTAGATTATGATGTGCAGAGTAACACAAAACAGCAAATTGCCCTGCCTTGCGTTTCTCCAGATTTACCAATCAATGCAGGGCCACACATCGCATGACATGCCACTCCATTCTACGACACTCAGCTCAGCAACACTTTACTCCACTGTATGCCAATCTACTCCACTCTACAACACTCTACAAGATGGCACTCTGCTGTACAATACACCACTCCACTCTATGACATGCCCCTCCAATCTACAACATTCCACGTCACTCCACTCTTCTCTACGACACATCACTCCACTGTACTCTATGACACACCACTCCTCTCCCTGCCACTCCAGTCTACGCCACTCCACTCTATGCCACAACACTCTACACCACATCACTCTATGCCACAATACTCTACCCCACAACACTCTATGCACAACACTCGGTGCCACAACACTCTACACCAATTCCTTCTACACCACTCCACTCCACTATATGTCACTGTACTCCGCTTCACAACACGACTTGACCTTCCTGTCAATGACATTCTACTCCATTCTATACCACTCCATTCCACAACACTCTACTGCACTCAATGACTCGCTAATCCAATCTATGCCACTCTATGACACTCTACGCAACTCCCTACTTTACTGTACTTTATGACACACTACTCCATTGTACTCTACTCTACTCTTGTACTCCACTTTATGCCTCTCCACTCTATGCTACTCTGTGCCACTCCACTTTACCACAGTGTACAACACTCTATTCCACTCTACAACTTTCCACTCTACAATACTGTACTCCACTCTATGGCACTCGAAGCTACTCCACTCTACACCATTCAGCGACACTCCACTGTATGACACAACATCTTACGATACTCCACTCTACAACACTATCCTCTTGGACACTCTCCCCCTGTCAGAGCCCACAGGAAAGTTCCCATCAATAATCTGATTGTGGCTGGTGTATTGGGAGGTAGGGTGTCAAAACGACATAAATACATTGGCTCTGGTGGAATCTGGAGATCAAGTTGGCGAAATTGGAAAACTAAGATGGCCGCCAACTTGGTCCTTCCTTCAGCGCACTAGTCGTTCTTCTCTGAAGTCCGTTTTGAATGTGAAGCGTGTCCAAGTTCTAATTGGCATACTTCACCAGTGAAATCCCAGTGAGTAAACATTTCTAGAGTTTTCTCAGTCAGTTAGTCAGATTTCAGGGTAGTTTCGGCGCTTGTCATTGTTTAATGTTGCTTCGGGGTTAAGCTTATTGTTTCCTAGCCTGCGCATGCCTAATTAACGGACAGAGTAGTGTTTCACTTTCTGAGCAAACTCTCATTTCCAGGGAACTGTGTGTTCGTTGATATTGTGGTTGCCCCGGTTACCTTCACTAACTAAGCGCAGTTATAATTATTACGCTATCAAGTTAATAGACATTCCCGAGCTGATAAACGCTTATGCTTACAGCTTACTATAGATCAAAAGACAGAAGTGGAATCTTACTTGTGAGCTGCGTCTGCGTTTGTGAGGAGGGTCCATTATAAAGTGTTAGACTATTCTGCTTATTATCCTGAGACCTCATCTAGAAATAGAGTTCCGTAGTAGCCGTATGCTGTAGAAGTTCCTTACCTGAGTGAAGATTCCTGTACACTCCAGTTCCTGTGGTGTCCGCTTCCAGCACACGCAACTACTTCCTGAGAAGGAGAAAAGAATACATTTGATTAAAATTGATCGTTGTTAAAAGACAGTTAATTTTCAAACATGAACAACATTCAATAAGAAGAAGAGCAATAGTTGAGGAAACTTTGGGTACGAATTATCGTATTTTGAAACAATAATATATAATTATATATTTAAATGTACAATTATATTTAGTTGTAATGTTATTGTAGTTTTCAGGTCTTACAAGGATTACAGATGGAAGAAAGCAATTAAAATCCTTGGACTGAAGATCGCTGTTTTCTGGCTGTCTCGTCTCTGTCCCCAACCCCTTTCCCCCTTTAGAACGCTTTCGCAAGTAGCGTCTAAAAAGGAGCATTTCTGGAGCATTTTTCTGAAGGGTGTGTGGGGATATAGCCGTGTTCTGCTCCTGTGCAATTTGGAAACCAAGCACGCTCTGACACCCCCATTGCACTCTAGGGCACTCTTCTCGATGACAGTCCACTCTACGATAATCTATTCCACTGTACTCCACTCTATGCCACTTCACTTTACAACACTCAACTATATGGCATTCTACGACACTCCCTTGATGGCACTCCATGCTGCACACTCCACTCTACGACACTCCACTTAATTTTAAATATATATTTTGTTTTAAACTGAAATGTAATGAAAAAATAAAGGCCAAAGCTTAGTTATAGTTATGAAAACTAAATGTATTATTTCCATACAAAACCAACTTAAACTACCCAAATATTAGTGTGATCTCTCCAACATGGCGGACAGCGGGACCCAAACCGGAAATAGTCTGCGCGGTCTAGTTGCGCAGGCCGCGACTCAGCTGCCGGCAATTGGGAGTCCCGCAGAAGAGGCTAAAAGCGCAATACGGGAGGAGAACAGTTCGTCGGGAGAGGAATCGGAGTGGAATGCCGAGGCCAACACGGACCACGATGAGAAGGAGAGACGCCCGATACTGAAGACCGGAGGAGAGGAGCCCGAAAGAGACAACCGCTCTAGGAGCAGCGCCCGCGAGTCTGGTGCTCCAGCAAGAGAAGCAGAGGCCGAGGCTCCCCTACCCACAGCCCAGGAAGGCCGTGGGTTCAGGCAAGTGTCGGGATCTTTTTGGTTTTGGGTTTGGTGGGAGGGAATACGGGGCATGGCACACTAAGACACAAAATGCCTTCCCTCACTTAGACACCCCACAGCTAGGACCCGGTGGCGGTAGCACAAATCCCCATTAACCCTTCTGACCAAAGGAGAAAGACCTGACACTCTTGTTTTTTTTTTTTTTTTTTATTCTTCTGCTTCCCTGATTGAGGAGACGGACACCCATAACCCAGAAGCTGACCAGACCCGAAACGACTCCACAGCAAAAGACCCGGAGTACAGAAAGAGACCTATTGACCAAGAGACTTTCATGAAAGACATTTGAGCAAAAGAACCCCGCTTTTTGTTGGGCCACATTTCTTTTTCTTTTTTTCTCTGTTCCTCCAATCTGACAACCGTCGATGTCACCCGCGGACTACTAAATATAAATACCGAGAGCCAAACGCCCTCTTAAGTTAAAATAAAGGCTCCACAATTCCCCAAAACCTAAGACTCCTCTGCATTTTCTTTCTCGAAAAGGGAACTGTAGATCACCCCTGAGCCAGGGGTACGAGTACAGTGGTGTCCGAAGTGGGATCACCGTGTCTAGCACATAATGACACAGCCCATCACCATGGAGTCCATAGTGACCCAGTTGGCAGAGGGACAGCGCCACCTTCAACTCCTCTTCGAAGAGCAGACAAAAATAGTCCAGCGGGAACGTGAATCCCTTCAACAAGCCCTTCAATAAATGAAAACCTCTTAAATAGGCTCCAGGCTCTGCAGAATACCGCAGTCAGGTTAGTCCTTGATCTCCCACAAAGATCTTCTTCCGCCTCTTGTTTAAATACTGTTCATTGGCTTCCAGTGAAAAAGCGAATGCTTTTTAAAATCTTATGCTTAACTCATAAGCATATGTATGGAAGCGGTCCAAAATATTGGTCGCAAAAGCTACGCTGGTATCAGCCGCCCAGAGTGCTTAGATCCAGCAATGAGGCATTGCTTACTCCCCTCAAAATTCAAACTGCTAGGCAAGGGGGTCGATCTTTCTCCTTACTGGCACCGACATCTTGGAACAAAATGCCCTCACATCTGTGCAGTATTTCTGAACACAGCTGTTTCTGCAAAAAGTTGCAGATCTGGCTTTTTGGAAACGAAGTCCTAGTCCGTTCTTTTTTTCAGAGCCGCCTGCAAGCGCCATGAGACTCTTGGGAGTGATTTGTGCGCGATACAAATGTCCCTGACCTGACTTGACTAAAAGACCAACCCTCCCTGATGGCCACCGACCAATAGGTCCAGGACACGGCTATCTTACAATTGACAGATGCCATCGCAAATGCTTGTGTACATCCCAATGTCCCCAGTTTCGTGCTGCAATAATACCAGGAGGGTGAGGACCCCGATTATTTTTTTACAAATTTTGAGAGGGTTGCAACCACTGCCACCTGGCCGCAAGAAAGATGGGGACAGTATGTTGCTCCTTTATTGTCTGGAGCCCTGCAAGCCGCATACCAGGCTACTAACCCGGATGGGACAACCCCCTATAGCGAAATAAAGAAAGTTATCCTGGAACGGCTTGGCTGCGATCAGGATTATTATCGCAGTAAATTTCTAAAGGAAAAATGGTCAGTCGGAGATGATCCCAGAGCACTATATTACCGGATCAGGGTCTTGGGAAACCGATGGCTACGTCCAACCTCCAACCTCCTCCACAGTGGATGAAGTAACTGAGCAAATATATCTCGAACAGTATCTCGATGCCCTACCCCCTTCCACACGATCCTGGGTCAAACAACACCCTCATCTAACGATTCCCCTGGTCGTAGATCTAGCCTGTGCGTTCCATAGGAGCCCCAAATTCAAGATCAATCCCAACGATACCCTTTACCCAGACCACACGTTAAAGTCCCGGAGGGCAAGGCTCAAGCTTCCCCGAAACCCATACTCCGATCAGTTCATAGTATTCCGGCATTACAGGGACCACAGTGTTCTCACTGTGCTGAATGGGGGCTCATCGCTAGACAATGCCCGTTGCGTAATCCCCCCCAGGAACCCATGGAAGTCGGATACACAAGAGGACGTGTGTTAGTCTCTGGAGAATGACCCTCTATATTTCAAAAACCCATCCATGTGAACGGAAAACCGGTGGTGGCTCTGATGGACACAGGATGTCATCACACTGTTGTCAGCAAGGACCTTGTCCCTGAGTCCCAGATCATGAAGGGAGAATATGTTCAGGTCACATGTGTGCATGGGGAAAATAAAATGTATCCCCTAGCTGAGACTCTACTAGAAATAGATGGGGAACCCCAATTAAGAAAGGTGCGAGTTGTGTCCGGTCTTCCTGAGTCTGCTCTTCTGGGTACCGATCTTCCAAGATTCCAAGAATACCTTTCCTCACTCATCTCCCAAACCTCTATAACAGAATGGCTGAAACAGGCCCCGTTTTCGCACGAATAGATAGAGGGACCCCCCCAGAACCCCAAAGACACGTAAGGAGAAAAGAGAGGAAAGAAACGCTTATCTGAGGGCCCAGAGTGTTTTGCCGTCTTCTCTCTTTTCTCCACAGAAACACCCCAGTTCCTCGCTAAAAACGTCCGAGCTGCCCAACGAGATGATGATACATTGAGAAATGCCTGGGAACATACCCAAGAGGACCATCCCGAAAAGGTGGGCCCCTTGTTCTGTGAAAAAAGGGGTTTATTGTTTTGAGTAACCCGAGAAGCAGGTCGGAAAAAGGAACAGTTGTTGGTCCCAAAAACATTCAGAGAGCAAGTATTAAAGTTAGCCACTACGGGAAGGAACACACACTGCAGTACCTCCTGGAAAAATTCTATTGGCCTGGGGTCTATCGGGAGGTGGCCAGTTACTGTGCTAAATGTAGAAGATGTCAGTTGATTAACAAGCCCGTTCTTCCCAAGGCCCCCTTACACCCACTCCTGATCATCGATGTACCCTTCCAAAGAGTAGGGATGGACCTAGTGGGACCCCACCTCCCGAGGTCACCAATACTTGCTCGTGCTCATTGACTATGCGACCAGATATCCCGAGGCAGTACCCTTATCTAGTACAACCACTACAGCAGTGGCCCAGGCAATGGTTTCCTTCTTCTCCCGGGTAGGCTTTCCCCGGGAGTTGCTTACAGACCAAGGAACCCCATTTTATCTCCCGTCTAATGAAGCAGATATGTGATCAATTAGGCATTAAACAGATTCGGACCGCAGTGTATCACCCCCAAACCGATGGGCTAGTGGAACGGTATAACAAAACTATAAAGACCATGTTAAAGAAAGTAGTAGACAAAACGGATAGGGACTGGGACAAACAGCTTCCCCTGGTACTCTTCGCCATCCGCACCCATGCCCAAACATCTACGAGGTTTTCCCCATTTGAACTTTTATTCATAAGGCAACCCCGTACCCTCCTCGACATGGCAGCAGAGCAATGGATGGAAGAGGAAGACGAAAGCAAACCGCTTTTACAGTATAGCCAGGGGTTAAGAGACGCTCTAACAATCCTTTGAGAGGAGGTCCATGGGAACATGGAAAAGGCACAGGCTACCCAAAAGAAATATTATGATAAGGGCACTAAACTGAGGGAATTCGAGATAGGAGATTCCGTAATGATCCTTCTTCCCAGCTCAGAAAAATAATTGTTAGCAGCCTGGCAAGGCCCTTACAAAATATTAGAGAAAGTCACCCCTGTCTCCTACCGCGTAGCTGTCCCCCATAAATCCCACACCGGTCAGACATATCACGTAAACCTCCTAAAGGCCTGGGAGGATCCCCAAACATCAACCCCAACCACAGACACGAAAGTACTGCATGTATCCCTCACTCAACCCCTGGTCATCCCCTTTACACTCCCATGTGATGAAAATAACAACCCCGTGCGTCTAGGAGACCAACTTTCACCCCTCCAAGTACAACACATGCAGAACTCGTGTAGTGCATTTACTGAGGTACTTTCAGGAACCCCAGGACGAACATCTCTCGTTGAACATAAAATAGATACAGAGGGTGCTGATCCGGTTCAGTTAAAAACCATATCGTATACCAGCCGCCTGGAAACAAGCCGTGGAACAAGAGATCAAAGATATGTTAAAGGCAGATATTATCGAGCCCTCGCATAGCCCATGGTCTTTCCCAGTAGTCCTTGTTCCCAAACCGGACGGGGGCATAAGGTTCTGTATCGACTTCCGTCGGCTAAACGCCAGGTCCAAGTTCGATGCATACCCTATGCCCGTGTCGATGAACTGATCGAGAGACTTGGGGAAGCCAGAATCATGTCCACAATCGACCTCACAAAAGGGTTTTGGCAGATCCCCTTAGCCAAAGAAGACAAAGAGAAGACGGCCTTCTCAACTCCATCAGGCCTTTACCACTTTAAAGTTCTTCCCTTCTGCCTTCATGGCGCACCAGCCACTTTTCAAAGGCTGATAGATGTCCTTCTAAGAGAACACCATACCTATGCCATGGCCTATTTGGACGACATCGTTGTCCACAGTCCTGACTGGAAAACCCACCTTATACACCTACGGTCCATCCTAGAAACCCTGAAAAAGGCCGGCCTCACTGTGAACCCCAAAAAAACAACATTTGGAACAGATCACATGCAAACCTGGGATAAGATATCCAGGCGGGGAAAATCCGGCCCCAATTAAGCAAGCTTGAGGCAATCACCCACATCCCCCTTCCAACCAATAGAAAAGATGTCCGCTCCTTTCTGGGGTTAGTGGGTTATTATAGGAGGTTTATTCCCTGTTTTTCTAACATAGCCGCCCTCCTCACTGACCTCCTTACCAAGACCACAACAGGGAGCCCCTTTCAATGGTCCCAACAACAAGAAAATAGCTTCACCCAACTAAAATCCATGCTGTGCAAGGCCCCGGTTCTTACGTGCCCTGAATACACCAAAACATTAATTCTTCAAACTGACACCTCTGGCAGGGGACTTGGGGCCGTCCTATCCCAACCCGATGAAAAGGGTGAGCTACGTCCTGTCCTTTCTCTAAGCAGGAAGCTATTATTATTATTATTATTATTATTATGTTTCTTATATAGCGCCTGAATCGACCCCCGAAGGGGTATCTCCGCGCTTGCCTTGGGAACCCGTCCTGGCTTTTCCCTTCCCTAGGGAAACCCGATATACCACAATAGAAAAGGAGTGTTTGGCCATCAAGTGGGCAGTAGAAGCATTGCAATATTACCTCCTTGGGAAACGGTTCCTTCTGTTAACTGATCATGCCCCCTTGACCTGGCTCTCCCTATATAAAGACTCAAACCCAAAGGTACTCCGATGGTTTCTTGCATTACAACCCTTTTCTTTTTGTACTTTACATGTTCCTGGGAAACTACAGGCAAACGTGGACTTCCTCTCCAGGTATCCGGTGTCTGAATGGCCCACACGTCCATTCCTGGATGGAAGGCAATGTGACGGTTTCCCGCCCGCAACGGAGGAGACGGACCTCTCCAGCATGGCAGACGGCGGGACCCAAGCTGGAAATAGTCTGCGCGAACCAGTTGCACGGGCAGCGACTCAGCTGCCGGCAATTGGGAGTCCCGCTGAAGAGGCTAAAAGCGCGATACTGGAGAAGAACAGGTCATCAGGAGAGGAATCGGAGTGGAATGCTGAGACCAACACGGACCACGACGAGAAGGAGAGATGCCCGATACTGAAGACCGAAGGAGAGGAGCCCGAAAGAGACAACCGCTCTAGGAGCAGCGCCCTCGAGTCCAGTACTCCAGCAAGGGAAGCAGAGGCTGAGGCTCCCCTCCCCACAGCCCTGGAGGGCTGTGGGTTCAGGCAAGTGCCAGGCTCTTTTTGGTTTCGGGGTTGGTGGAAGGAAATATGTGGCATGGCACACTAAGACACAAAATGCCTTCCCTCACTTAGAGCAGTAGCACAAATCCCCATTAACCCTTCTGACCAAAGGAGAAAGACCTTACACTCTTGTTTATTTTTGTTGTTGTTGTATTCTTCTGCTTCCTTGATTGAGGAGACGGACACCCATAACCCAGAAGCTGACCAGACCCGAAACTACTCCACAGCAAAAGACCCGGAGTACAGAAAGCGACCTATTGACCAAGAGACTTTTTCCCGAAAAGCATTTGAGGAAAAGAACCCCACTTTTTTTTGGGCCGCATTCTTTTTTTAAAATTATTTCTTCTTTTTTTCTTTGTTCCTCCAATCTGACAACCACCGATTTCACCCGGGGACTACTAAATATAAATGCCGAGAGCCAAACTCCCACTTAAGTTAAAATAAAGGCTCCACAATTTCCCAAAACCTAAGTATCCTGGGCATTTTTTTTCTTGAAAAGGGAACTGTAGATCACCCCTGAGCCAGGGGTACGGGTACAATTAGAAATTCAAAAGTTACAGTTATAAGTTTATAGTTATAAGTTAAAGTTATAATTACTATAACTCACACACCTCGGTACAGAGTGTTGTCAACTCACTAGCCTGACCAAATTAACTGTAACTCAGCCTTCTACCATGCACACTCTTTTCACAAGGATTTGGCCGCGAGTTATAGTCACCTTAGGGCACGAGTTACAGTTACTTGAGATAACTGTAACTGGTGAATTTCAGTTTTTTTTCAAGTTTTTTAGTTTAAAACATTACATTGTTGTTAGACCTGGCGCTTCTTGGAGTGATTACCCCTGACATGTTGCCTCTACCTCCGCTATGTTTGACTGACTTAGATGTTTTGGACACTTTGCCACTGATAAACAGTGTCAAAGTCCAAGTGCTCCCTGTATAAAGTGTAATGGTAATTGGTTGTCAATGATTGGTATGTTTGCCTTACTAGTAAAGTCCCTAGTAAAGTGCACTATGTGTGCCAGGGCTGGTAATGCAAATGCTACTAATGGGCCTGCAGCACTATTTGTGCCACCCACACAAGTAGCCTTAAAAAGGGAACTCAGGCCTGCCATTGCAGGGTCTGCGCACAGTCTGCCATGTTGTTCTGTCAAGTGCACTTACTTGCCAGACCTTACCCTTACATTTCTATGCACATCAGATACCTCTATGGTAGGTCTAGGGTACCCCCTGGACAGGGTGTAGTGCATGTGAAAGGTAGGACATGTACTAAGGTGTGTGTCATGTCCTGACTGTGAAATAATCTCCATTTCGTTTTTCACTGTTGAAAGGCCATCTTGCCCATATGACAGAATGGGAAGGCTGTGTAATATGTTTTCCAGCCTATCTTCCCAAAGGCTTAAGATGGAAAGGTGAAGTTTAGTATGCCTGAACCCACAGTGTAATAGCACATCCTTTTATGTAGGTGTTTTTTGCATTGTGTGTTCAGAAGCCACTCTTTTATATGTGGCTGAGTTTTTGTGCTCCGATATTTCTGTATGTCTTTGATTTGAAAGTGATAGGATCTGGGGAATGTCTTGACCCAGGGGAGGAGGTGAGACAGCAACAGGCTGGCCTGCATCTGGAGTGTGGGGGGAGGAGAAGCCTCTAGAGGTGAAGAGGCCTGGGTTGCTGCTATAAAACAATTGGCTCATCTCCTGCTGGGTGATTGAGAATCCAGACCCCCACTAATCAAAGGAAGAAAGGTGTCACTGGCAGAGAGGCACCCAGAACTGGTTTGAACAGGGGTCAGTGCCGCCTGACACACAAAAACTTCAAAGCCATTGATGGGTATAACTATGAGAGCTGAAGCCCCTGAACTTTGGAGACTGGCTTGATCAAGTGTGAACAAGACTGAAGCTACTTTGTGGTCAAGAGGACCTTTGCCAAGGAAGAAACAACTGAAGAGACTGAAGGAAAGGACTGACCCTTGCTGTGTGTTATGGGGCTGGCCTGCAGTTTGCTGTTTTAAACAAGGAAAGGCTAAAGGGACTTTTCTGTGTGCTGTATCCCCCTGCTTGAAGGACTGTGCTGTGTGCTGTGTCCTGAAGTAACTTATCCCCAAGGGCCCAAGGTGAGCTGGCTCCCTGTTCGGAAACACAGGAACACAAAAGTTTCCATGAGAGTCTCAGCGGCACTGTGTGTGCATGCTTGTTGCAGCCTGAGACCCTCGTAAGGCGTGCCCTGTAATCATGGGCACCTGTGGTCCAAGCAAGGATCAGCAACGCGGTGTGCATGTGCTTTGTGCAGCCTGAACCCCTTTGTGAGGATTGTCCAGTGATCGTGTGCACCGGAGTACAAGTGAGTCTCATCGACGCTGTGTGCGTGTGTGATGTACACCATGAGACTTTCGTGAGTATTTGGCTTGTTACCGTGTGCACCGGAATCCAAATGAGTCTCATCGACGCTGTGTGCAGGTGCATTGTGCACCATGAGACCTTTGTGAGGATTTGCCTTGTTATCGTGTGCACCGGAGTAAAGTGAGTCTCAGCGACGCTGTGTGCACGATCTTCGTGCAGCCTGAGACCCTGGTGTGGAGTGCTCAGTGATCATGCACCCGAAGAGTAAGGAAGACTCAGCGACGCTGTGTGCATGTCCTTTGTGGCAGTTTGAGATCTTCATAACTGAAGCGGCCCGGACCGGCAGTCCCGGAGGAGCTGAGTTGCTGGCCGAGCCGCCGTTGCCAATCCACAAAGCTGTATTGGAGGCCCAGCCACTGGACGAGGAGAGGAGAGTGAGTTCGCGCCCCCCAGGTAACGTGTGTGAACTCCTGGGTTGGGGCGCGGGCTTGGAGGGAGACGCTCTCTGCCTCTCTCTTGTTTTGGCAGCGCAAGCCTCTGCTTCGGCTCGTATCGTGGCCCGTGTTGCCAAGGGTGTGGCGGTACCGGGGCCGGGGTGCGAAGCTGCACTTTTTGATTACATCGTACCGTGTTGGGGGCAACTGTGAGAGGCTGACTGCAAGTCAGAAGGAGAGGCGGAGAGACCACCTAAGGCCCGGTGATCAGGGCCTGAGTGTATTACGCATTATTCAATTTCTGCAGAACGGAGTACCTGACTGTCGTATTACACATTGCATCATTTCTGCATTACAGAGTACATTATTCCTGCATAACGAACTACCTAATTAGTGAATGACGCATGGCATTTTATCTGCTTAACTAACTACCTGATTGTCATATGACACATTGCCTTGTTTCTGCATAACAAACTACCTGATTATCGTATTGCGCATTGCATTATTCCTGCATAACAAATTACCTGATCAGTGTATTACGCATTGCCTTATTCTTGCATAAAGACATATCTGGTGATTGTATTACACATTACAATATTTTTACATTGCAAAAGTGCCTGATTCTAGCATTACGAACTGTATTACATGATATTAGGAGTACAGGAGAACGTTTAGAAGTGCTCATTAATATCGCCAGAACTTACAAGGGCTGGCTGGTCTAACAACCGGCCAGGAGAAACATTACAGAACCTCATATGTGGGATTTATATTGTGTGGTATATCTTTTTACATAAAGTCTATACTCGTTTTTATAAAACTCTTGTGAAGTCTAATTGTGGTGTCATCATTGGATTATTGTGAGCGTGGTTGCAAATACTTTCCACATTTGTCTTGAAGATAAGCCTGGCTGCTCATGCCAAGCTACCGAGGGGGTGAGCAGGCTATCTAAGAAGGTGAACTTCCTTTCCCTGACGTTGGAACACTGGTCCATTCCTCACAGCGTTAGGTTCTCTCTTATTTTTATTTTGGTTGTAATTTTGCATTTTTCCCTAAACACTCTTGACCAGCACCATCTCTGAATTGTGTGGGACTCTTGTGAAGTCTAATTGTGGTGTCATCATTGGATTATTGTGAGCGTGGTTGCAAATACTTTCCACATTTGCCTTGAAGATCAGCCTGGCTGCTCATGCCAAGCTACCGAGGGGGTGAGCAGGCTATCTAAGAAGGTGACCTTCCTTTCCCTGATGTTGGAACACTGGTCCATTCCTCACAGCGTTAGGTTCTCTCTTATTTTTATTTTGGTTGTAATTTAGCATTTTTCCCTAAACACTCTTGACCAGCACAATCTCTGAATGGTGTGGGACTCTAATGGGGCAATGACACCTTACACACCCATTGGTACGCCCACTGGGGCCCAACTCAGCAACTTGTACAACTGTACGTGTTTACCATTACACTTCCTACGCGTGCATCTCATAGCGTTTGTTCACGCTCTCTACTTTAGGAAGCGCAGTACTAACTGATACCAATACAGGAGTGCCTAATTAGGAGGGGAGCCTACATTGACTAGGAAGACATTGCCTTTTAATTAATTCGAATATACAACCGTAACGGTAGTTCCGCTTCCTGAGTACCATATCGATTGTGTGCAATCCTGAATCAGGAAGGGTGAGAATGTCTATGTCCATTAGTTACTATCCACACATAGCGGACACACTAAGAGGACCAGGTCATTAGTTTTTTACATAACACTATTTATGTTCTTTATCAATTGATATTTATTTTTAATGCATTTGTTTTCATTCAGTTTGTTTTTGCATTGTCATGTTAACTCAGCCATATATCACCTTCTATGTCTATTGCTGAGGTAGGTTGCTATGACAACCACGGGAGAGTGACACACATGTATATAAATAAAAAAATGGCAGAGTACTTGATGCAGTGAAAAAGGCGGTTTTCCGCCAAAACGCGTCTGGGTCCATGTTTGAATAAATACCTTCTATGCCAATTACTTACGGAGTCGGTACCTGTTTGTGTATGCTGTCAGGATGGAAATATATAAATATATATATATATATATATATATATATATATATATATATATATATATATATATATTACCTACTGGCGGTCGCCAGTAGGTAGATATAGTTAGGACCCTGTTTCCATAGGAAAACCGCAACATTCTATTTGGAATAACTTTGGCGCCGGTCGACGAATCCTCGCGAAATTTTCAAAATAGGTGGGGCGCTACGCTCCGCTCCTACCCTGAAAGTCTCGGGGGTATTCGTCAAGCGGGGGCTGAGAAAAAAGGGGGGTCCCAAAACGCGTTTTTCCCATGCATTTTTCCATAGGACCTTTAGACACAGCTACAGCCCGAACGGCTGAACAGAGTTACTTGAAATTTGGCAGAGAGGTAGTCCTCAGGTCAAGGAAGTGCCTTTTGTAGGTCTGGTGTAAATCTGTTCAGTAGTTCCTGAGAAAATAGCATTTAAATCAATATATATATCTGTGGCAGCTTACGGTGCACTTACGGTGCGCTTACGGTAAGCTTACCGTACGCGTACGGTGACGTGCGCGAGCGCGAATCTGATTGGCTGTTAGATCTTAGTAAACATTTGAATCGGTCGAAACCAGGAAGTGGCGGCCGCCATTTTCTCTCTCGCACTCTGAGAGGGGGTTGAAAAACAAAGGCCAAAAACATGTAAAGGGGCTGTTTAGACAGCTCCTAAGCACCTAGCCATGTTGAGGGAGTCCCCAAAGATCCCCCAAGGCCAAAAAGGGAATTTTAATTTTTTCGAAAATTTCGCCGATTACACTTACCGTACGCGTACGGTAAAAAATATTTAAAAAAAAATAAATTATCCATACTCTCCCCACCCCATGTGCAAATGGTGCCCGAAGCGCACCATTTGTGCATGGCATATCACAGTTTCTGAAAAATTAAAATATTACCTTTCACAACAAAGCGCATCATATGTCCTCCATGTGCGCACGGTGCGCGAAGCGCATCGTGCGTACATGGCCCATGTAGCGTAACGTGGGCACGCGGTGCGCGTAGCGCACCGCGTGCCCACCGTGCGTGCACGGCACTAACTGCGTAAAGTGGGCGCGCGGTGCGCGAAGCGCACCGCGTGCTCAGTGTGCGCGCACGGTGCGCGAAGCGCACCGTGCGTGCACGGAACGAACTGCGTTAAGTGGGCGCGCACGCCACGAATGGCGTAAAGTAACTTAGCATTTAAAAAACCGTACAAATTCAGTGAAAAAACCATAGGTTTCACACACGTTATAGTTAGGAATTAGCATTTAAAAAACCTTGCAAATTCAGTGAAAAAACCATAGGTTTCACACATGTTATAGTTAGCTGGACATTTTACTGATAAAAAACCATTGAAATTCCCCCGTTATAGTTAGTGCAGGCAACTATAACTCACGCGACCGCAATCCTCTGCTGATGACATATGTGTCTTTATGAAAAAAAAATATTTGTAATATATGTATAGCTAAAATTTAATGGAAGAAGACATGGGCAAATAAGTGTCTAAATACAGTATTAGCATCAGCAGAGGATTGCGGTCGCGTGAGTTATAGTTGCCTGCACTAACTATAACGGGGGAATTTCAATGGTTTTTTATCAGTAAAATATCCAGCTAACTATAACATGTGTGAAACCTATGGTTTTTTCACTGAATTTGTACGGAATATAGAAGAGGACTTATATACTCATTTATGAGGTGTTTCTTGTGCCACGTAAGGAGTGTTATCATTAGAGTATAAACAATATTTTCCAATATATTTTTTTTGATGTTCCCTTTCTCTAAATTTCTAAGTTTTTAAGCACTATTTAAGAGCACTTCTTTATATCTATATACTACATACTATATGAGGGGATTGTTTACTGCCCACTTGGATTATTTATAACATATGTGACTTATAATATGAATTGTGAAATTTCAGCCCACTGGGGCATGATTTTTTAATCGAGTCAGTCGAGGAAATTTCATTGATACACAATTTTAACTGTGATTTAAAATGATAATAGTAATGGATTTTAAAATGAAATAATTTATTTCTATTTGTCTGTGCCAGATGATGTATGTATTAAAAATACATCACTCGAGAAAATTATTTTCGAAGTCACCGCATAGCTATCGATAGACTAAAAGGTTTTTTTTCATTCCCATGTATTTGTAGTTCTCACGTGATTAACATCACATGCACAACATTTAAAATGGTGGATTGTGTTAAAAACTTAATTCGTGAACAAGCCTGCTGGTACAGGCGAAACGCGTAGAGTAAGTGACAAATGAAGCGGATTAAATCACCACATGGCGTCGTCCTTCCTTGAGAATACCGAGGTTGATGTGCGATAATTGACCGGATCGAGCTTGAGTGACCGGTGACGATGACGCGCCCTCTGGTTTGGTGTGCAGTGGCTGCTACTTAAGCAAAGGAGGATAAAAAAAAATTAATATATATATATATATATATATGCATGTATTTACATTAATATATTTTTAATCAAAGATGAATCCTTAACCCACCTTTTTTATTAATGCTATTATCCATTAAATGGGTGTAGACCCCCACCCCTCTCTTTCCCCATCTAATAAATAAACATACTGACCTATACTTACCATTATGCATAGTAAGTGCATCATTTCTAAAGGCATGCATAGGAAAGAAATTATTGGTAAAGACTTATGTGTGGTTAAAACTGTGTGATAAAGACACTTTGAGGTAAAGGCTGCGTGATAAAGGCACTTTGTGGTAAAGACTGCTTAGTAAAAGCTGTTTCCCGTCCAGGTTGGACCACAGCGACTTCAGACTCAATAGGCAACAATGTTGAAAGAGGGAGAGAAGAGAACCAGTGAGTATGCAACGTGGTCTCAAAAGAGACTGGAAGATGGTTGAGGATGGGAGGAAATGAGTTCTAGGGGGGTAGGGTCTGACAGGACCCAAGAATTATGGAATATTGATAGTGGCAGTGAAAAACAATTCTTTAATGAAATTGCCAAGGCGTCTTAGCACTAAACATTCCTGCCACGAGAACAGCCATTAAGATAAGCAACAGATTATGGAGAGGAGATAGAAAAAAAACATGTTTTCAGTAGTTTTCTAAAAGAAGATATGTTGGGATGAGATCTCAAAACAAGAGAAAAAGAGTTCCACAATTTGCAGATCAGATAAAAAAAACCTCTTCTTTTTGGGACAACTACAAGTTTAGCAGTTCCCGATCTTAAGTTTTGAACAGGCACATGCCAAGGAACGTTTTTTCGGAAAGATAAAGTACTTCCAGGGTGCAAGGCTTTGTAGATAATGCAGAGGGCCTTAAATTTGATACTATTAGACACCGGCAACCAATGTAAATCACCAATGCCTTTAGAAATTGAATCAAACTTGGGAATCTTCAAAAGAAGCCAGGCAGCCCCATTTTGAAGTGGCAGAAGTTTTAGCAAACAATTTTTCTGTATGCTGGTATGCCCAAACAAAGGGGATTACAATAATCAATACGTGATAAAACTAACACAATAACAACAGACTTCTGCACGTCATTTTCACGTGGGTCGCACTCCGCTGGTCTTTAGCAAGTAGCCCCATAGGATTCTGGATGATAGAGTAGCAGCGGCGAGTACACCTATGCTACAAAGTGTAATAATAAATGCCATCCCTGGACACGTGTTTCGAGGTAGTTGCCTCTCGTCAGCAGGGAGCAGGACTGTGTGGGGGGTGCCGTAGACTGCCAAAAAATATGAGGTTTAAGTACCTTTCGTGGCGGCGCGCGGGTGCAGACTCCAGGCTCGTCAGCCAATCGCTCAGGGAGCTTCAAACATTATTTTCACGTGGGTCGCACTCCGCTGGTCTTTAGCAAGTAGCCCCATAGGATTCTGGATGATAGAGTAGCAGCGGCGAGTACACCTATGCTACAAAGTGTAATAATAAATGCCATCCCTGGACACGTGTTTCGAGGTAGTTGCCTCTCGTCAGCAGGGAGCAGGACTGTGTGGGGGGTGCCGTAGACTGCCAAAAAATATGAGGTTTAAGTACCTTTCGTGGCGGCGCGCGGGTGCAGACTCCAGGCTCGTCAGCCAATCGCTCAGGGAGCTTCAAACATTATTTTCACGTGGGTCGCACTCCGCTGGTCTTTAGCAAGTAGCCCCATAGGATTCTGGATGATAGAGTAGCAGCGGCGAGTACACCTATGCTACAAAGTGTAATAATAAATGCCATCCCTGGACACGTGTTTCGAGGTAGTTGCCTCTCGTCAGCAGGGAGCAGGACTGTGTGGGGGGTGCCGTAGACTGCCAAAAAATATGAGGTTTAAGTACCTTTCGTGGCGGCGCGCGGGTGCAGACTCCAGGCTCGTCAGCCAATCGCTCAGGGAGCTGCAAACATTATTTTCACGTGGGTCGCACTCCGCTGGTCTTTAGCAAGTAGCCCCATAGGATTCTGGATGATAGAGTAGCAGCGGTGAGTACACCTATGCTACAAAGTGTAATAATAAATGCCATCCCTGGACACGTGTTTCGAGGTAGTTGCCTCTCGTCAGCAGGGAGCAGGACTTTGTGGGGGGTGCCGTAGACTGCCAAAAAATATGAGGTTTAAGTACCTTTCGTGGCGGCGCGCGGGTGCAGACTCCAGGCTCGTCAGCCAATCGCTCAGGGAGCTTCAAACATTATTTTCACGTGGGTCGCACTCCGCTGGTCTTTAGCAAGTAGCCCCATAGGATTCTGGATGATAGAGTAGCAGCGGCGAGTACACCTATGCTACAAAGTGTAATAATAAATGCCATCCCTGGACACGTGTTTCGAGGTAGTTGCCTCTCGTCAGCAGGGAGCAGGACTGTGTGGGGGGTGCCGTAGACTGCCAAAAAATATGAGGTTTAAGTACCTTTCGTGGCGGCGCGCGGGTGCAGACTCCAGGCTCGTCAGCCAATCGCTCAGGGAGCTTCAAACATTATTTTCACGTGGGTCGCACTCCGCTCGTCTTTAGCAAGTAGCCCCATAGGATTCTGGATGATAGAGTAGCAGCGGCGAGTACACCTATGCTACAAAGTGTAATAATAAATGCCATCCCTGGACACGTGTTTCGAGGTAGTTGCCTCTCGTCAGCAGGGAGCAGGACTGTGTGGGGGGTGCCGTAGACTGCCAAAAAATATGAGGTTTAAGTACCTTTCGTGGCGGCGCGCGGGTGCAGACTCCAGGCTCGTCAGCCAATCGCTCAGGGAGCTTCAAGCATTATTTTCACGTGGGTCGCACTCCGCTGGTCTTTAGCAAGTAGCCCCATAGGATTCTGGATGATAGAGTAGCAGCGGCGAGTACACTTATGCTACAAAGTGTAATAATAAATGCCATCCCTGGACACGTGTTTCGAGGTAGTTGCCTCTCGTCAGCAGGGAGCAGGACTGTGTGGGGGGTGCCGTAGACTGCCAAAAAACATGAGGTTTAAGTACCTTTCGTGGCGGCGCGCGGGTGCAGACTCCAGGCTCGTCAGCCAATCGCTCAGGGAGCTTCAAACATTATTTTCACGTGGGTCGCACTCCGCTGGTCTTTAGCAAGTAGCCCCATAGGATTCTGGATGATAGAGTAGCAGCGGCGAGTACACCTATGCTACAAAGTGTAATAATAAATGCCATCCCTGCACACGTGTTTCGAGGTAGTTGCCTCTCGTCAGCAGGGAGCAGGACTGTGTGGACTTCTGCACGTCCACAGGGATGAAAGGAAAGTTCTTCTTCCTCAAAGTCTTAAGAAGGTAAAAACAGGACAATGTCACTTTATTTATTTGGTCTGAAAAATAAAGCTGTTTATCAAACCATACCCCTAGATTTTTCACTTTTTGGACTGGACAGAGAAGAGCGCTTAAAGAAGAGGGCCACCAAGCCTCATTCCAAAAAGAATTCTGGGAGCTAAAGAGCATAATTTCAATTGTTTTTGAATTCAGTTTTCAGCAACTATCTTGCATCCAGGCCACAATATTTGAAAGTCAATCCTTTAATTTAGAGGTTATGGCATCAACCTCAGAGGAGATGGATATTACAATTTGTGTGCCATCAGCATAAGACACAAAGGCAAAGATGTAAGCTCTAATAGGTATAGCCAAGGGGATTATATAAATGTTGAAGAGTGTGGGCGAAAGTGAAGAGGCCTCAGGTACACCACAAGGCAAGGTGAAAGGATCAGAGGTAAGTTTGCCAAAGGCCACAATGTGTTTCCTACCTGTGGGAAAAGAACTTAGAATGTCTAGGCTGGCACCTCTAACACGGATCCCCTATAGACGGCTAATCAACAGTGAAGGATTCACTGCATCAAACGCAGCAGAGAGGTCAAGAAGAATCAGAACAGCTCTACCACCAGAATCCACCTGTCTAAATCTCCTTGGTAGCAACCAGGAGTGCAGGTTCAGTACAATGAGAGGACCTAAACCCATGCTGAGAAGTGTCCAAGAGTGTCAATAAAACCTGTGAGATCAGCATTGAGTGCTTTCTCCAGAATTGTGGCTGGTTTAGATAATACGGACATAGGTCTATAGTTTTTGTCTCATTGGGTTCCAAAGTAGTTTATTTTTACAATGGACAAATTGAAGCCCGTTTCCATTCCACAGTAAATTGACCAGATGTTAAAACTCTGTTCAGCAATAAAGTGAGATGTTTAGGCACCGTACTGGATTCCAAATGCAGAACTGTGGGTGGACTGGGGTCCTGTGGAGATCCTGATTCAGTGGTCTCCAGCAGACTCAATGTCCTATCCTCTGAAAGAGGAGTAAAATGGTCCAAAAAAGGCTGCCTTGATGGAGCATCAACCAATCAATCAATCAATCAATCAGGGAATTATAAGCGCACTACTCACCCATGAGGGTCTCAAGGCGCTGGGGGGGCGGGGGGCACGCCACTCCGTTCAGCCAGATAGTAAGGTCTTGAGGGTCTTCCTGAAGGTGTTCAGGGAGGGGGCGAGTCTAATGTCTGCCGGAAACGAGGTCCAGGTCTTGCTGCAATGTGAGAGAACGATCTTCCGCCTGCTCTGGCTCTGTGGATCCGTGTGGTTTCCACCAGCGCAAGGTTGGACGATGGCAGGTTTCTTTTGGGTGCGTGGAAGTTTATTCTGTCGTTGAGGTATTTTGGTCCGTTGTTGTGTTGGCATTTGTAGGCGTGTGTGAAGATTTTGAAGGTGACTCTCTTCTCCACGGGGAGCGAGTGGAGTCGTGGCAGGTGTTGGCTGATGTGTTCGTGCTGGGGGATGCCGAGGACGAGTCTGACCGCGGTGTTCTGTATTGTTTGAAGTTTGTAGAGTAGGGACTTGTTGATGCTGGCTTAGAGTGCGTAGCCATAGTCCAGTCTGCTGGTGATGAGTGCATGGGTGACTGTTTTCCTCAACTTGGGGGGATCCATTTGAAGGTCTTGCGGAGGATGCAGAGGGTGTTGAAGCAGCTGGAGGTGACTGCGTTGATCTGTCGGTTCATGGAGTGGGATGAGTTGAGTATGATGCTGAGGTTTTTGGTGTGATCTGCAGAGGTAGGGGGGCTTCCGAGGGCAGTGGGCCACCAGGTGTTGTCCAATGCTGAAGGGGTGGTTTCAAGGACGAGGACTTCTGTCTTCTCGGCGTTGAGTTTTAGGCATCTGTTGGTGATCCAGACTGCGACTTCTTGCATTCCTCTCTGGAAGTTGAGTTTTGCAGTGGTGGGGTCTTTGGTGAGGGAGAGGATGAGCTGGGTGTTGTCGGCATAGGATACGATTTTAAGGCCGTGTTGTTGGACGATGTCTGCGACTGGGCCATGAGTATATTAAAGAGGGTCGGGCTCAGAGATGACCTCTGTGGGACTCCGCAGGTGATTTCCATGTGGTGGAGAGGAAAGGTGGTAGTCTGATCCTCTGGCTTCTTCCGGTGAGGAACGAGCAGATCCAGTCTAGGGCAGTTCCTTGTATGCTGGCGTCGTGTAGTCTGGCAACCAGTGTGCAGTGAGAGACGGTGTCAAAGACTGCAGACAGGTCGAGGAGGATGAGGGTTGCGGAGCGGCCTTGGTCCAGGAGGGTGCGGATGTCGTCTGTGGCGGCGAGTAGGGTGGTCTCGGTGCTGTGGTTGGCTCGGAATCCAGACTGGGACAGGTTGAGGACGGCGTGCTCTTTGATGAATCACGTCAGTTCCCTGTTGACTGTTTTCTCTGCCACTTTGGCTATGAAGGAGAGAAGCGAGATGGCCAGTTAGTTTTTGAGGTCGGTGGGATCGGCTGTGGGCTTCTTGAGGAGGGGTCTGACTTTGGCGCATTTCCAGTCATCTGGGAAGGGGCCTGTTTTGAAGGTGGTGTTGATGGTGGGTTGCAGTTCAGGTGCGATGGCGTCTGCGGCTCTATTGGTAGATGTGTGGGGGCAGGGGTTGGTAGGGGCCCTCGAGTGGATACCTTTCATGGCCGCGGCGATGTCCTCGGTCGTGATTGGTGTCCAATTGGAGATGGTGGGCTGGTTGGTGTCTTGGGCAGGTAGTGGGCCGGCTGAGGCGTCTCGTGGGTGGTTGATGAAGTTGTCGTAGAGAGTTCTGATCTTGAGGTGGAAGTAGGTTCCGAGCTTGTCACAGAGGTCTTGGGACAGGGGGATGTCTGTGGGTTCGCTGCGTGGGTTGGTGAATTCCTGGATGACACTGAAGAGTTCCTTGGAGATGGTGGAGCCGGCGAGGATTTTGTTGTGGATGAATTTGGTTGTTCTGATTTGGTTGTGGTAGTACGTCATGGCATCCTTGTAGGTGGTGTAATTATCAGTTGTCTTGGAGTTACTCCAGTTCTTTTCCAGGCGTCTGCAGGTGCGTCTGACTTCTTGGAGGTCGGTGGTGAACCAGGCAGATTTTCTGGGGCGTTGATTGCTGGGGTTGCATAGTTGGTCGTGCTTGCCTGCGCAGTTGGAGAACAACACATGGAGTCCTCTGGCTGCGGTGTTTGCATCAGATACCCGGGTAGGGTTGCCTCGGGAGAGGGCGGAGTTCAGTTGCTCGTCAGTGATCTTGCTCCAGTTTCTTCATGGCGGGCGGGGGGCTAGTTTTGGTGCCTTGGGGTTCTCGACGGTGAAGTGGACGCAGTGGTGGTCGGTCCATGGTGGTTGCGTTGTGTGGCTGATGTGAACGCTGTTGCTTGCAGCGAAGATGGGGTCGAGGGTGTGTCCTGCTCTGTGTGTTGGTGTAGTGACAAGTTGTTTGAGTCCGATGGTGGCAAGGTTGTCACAAAGGATGGTGGAGTTGGGGTCACTGAGGTTCTCGTGGTGGAAGTTGAGGTCTCCAATGAGAATGTAGTTCATTGATGCAGTGGTGTGGGGTGCGAAGTTGGGCAGGGAAGATAGAACCATAAACTTAGTCTAGGCACATCTCATTAGACGAACATTTGTCATAAATCACTGACACCTTGGGCTGAAAGTATTCTGCTAACCTATTGCAGAACTCTTGTGTGGGAGGAAAAGATTGAGTATTTCTATAATTCGTAAGAGAGGTGACTGTCCTAAATAATTCTTTGGTTGAGTCATTGGCAGAGCAAATTTTATTAGTAAAATATCCTACACCTGGACTAATAGGCAGAGTCCATTCCCCCCCATCAAGCTAGTGCGCACATGCGTGGATTGGTCCCAGATGGTTCACTGCAGCTAGTTTTACATTTTTACATCTGATCTTTTGTACAAGTCTCTGTACTTCTTCTTCTGTCCTCAGTGGAAATGTCCAATCCGGGCTGATGTTTTGAAAAGCTGCAAACCTCTTGTGGGGGCAGTAGGGCTAAATGACCCAATAATAATTTATACTTGGCAGAAGCACCCTGGTATTTGACTGGGAAAGCTAACGAAATAAACTTCCTGTAAATTATTTGAATGATGTTTGCAAATTATCACATAAGTAACATTGTTCAAAAAACATGACAGCTTGTCTGGATGTAATATGCAGTAATTTGGAGATTTTCAGCTGCAGAATTGTGAATGTCATTGATTGAAAGCCAAATGAGAATGGCCCTTCATGAGAATTTACCATAATTTGCCAGCTTTTCAACATGAAGTCTGACTACGTGGTGGACACCAATGGCCGGATTTACTAAGGGTTTGCTATGCCCATGCTTCATGCAAGATCACTCAAGGCTATGCAATGCCACACAATGCTACAGAAGCCCTTAGCAGGGATTTACTCAGCCACGCAAAGTCACTTTTTGTGGCTTTGCATGGTTTAGTAAATCCAAGGTGCGTTACCTTGCAGCAGGAATGCATTCCATGGGTTGAGTGTGGGCTTTCCCACGCATCCACCCATGGACTTTGGCTGACTTCCAGATTTACAAAGAGTTGTAAACCTGGAAACCTGGTAATGTTTCAAAACGGTGTGCCTCCCAGACCAAGGCATAACGAGGAGAAATGTCTTTATTTTTCCTCTTTACTTCCTTTTTCTATGTGTGATGCATTCCACTTCACAGATCGAAAAAGCAAAATGACTTTAAGGACTGTTTTTGTGCAGGAAGGCGTCCTTTCTTTCCCAAAACAATCCTGCTGGTAGCGCAGTCACCCTTGCACCATGGCGTATGGAAGGATGGTTGCTTTGGTGCTAGGCAGCAAACAGTGCAGCGCTGCAAGGAGGCAGCAAAAATGTGCCATATCTTTGTAATATGACGCATGTCTGATGTCTCTCTTTCACGCAATGCAGGGCAGCAAGTTGAATTGCTGCGCTACAGAAAATGTTAGTAAATCCACTTACACATACACACAAAAGTGATTTTCTTCCTCAGATGGTTATTGACTAGGGGATAGTCCACTCTGGCCAATAACTACCTTGAAGTGCCATCCCGATGGACAATGCTGTTATTGTAAATACAGTGGTGGCTGGTGTCAGGGCAGAGTAGCGGATTGGGGGAGGGGGCAAGGGGATGACGGACGATGACAAAAATAAAAAAAGAAAGACAAATAAAACCACTTACCTGCCGATCGCCAAATGGCTGACTCGGTGCTCTTCTGTGGCACTGCACAGGCTCCCAGACTCCCCTGCATCCAATCCAGGTGCTGCTCTCATGCATGAGAGAAGCTTCAGGATTGGCTTGAGTGCCCTCAATTTGTGCTGCCAGTGAGACTGGAAGCCTGTGCCTGCTCCAACCCAGCAACGCAGCTCAGGTTGGAGACAGCTTCAGTGTGCATGCCAGTTTGGCCGTCCTAAGACGGCCAGCCAAACCGACATGTGCACGACAGCGGTGCCCAACATTCCCCCTCCAGCCTGTCATTGTCTAGCCCCGCCCCCAAGACTCGTTCATGTTAAAAATAAAACGATAATGAACTCATTTTATTATTGTTTTATTTTTCGAGTTTTGCAGCTGCTGGAGGGGGTGTGGGTGACGTTCCTCCGCCATAGCGGAGGAGCCACAGCTGTGTATATCTGACCTACTCTGCGGCTGTGCTTCACAATACTTTGGGTGACTGAGGGTCATAGCAAGGGGGCATGTTCAAAAGATGATAATTCATTTTATCAGAATTTAAATTATTTGGGGGCAGATTTTCAAATATGCTGCGCGGCATTGCGTGACGTAGTGAGAAGGAGTGCGCCATATCTACAAAGGTATGGCTCTCTCCAATCCTCTCCCAAGCGCCTGCGCTGTTTTCAGCTGCGTGCACCACGCACACACCTTACCATCATAGTGCTAAGGTGCATGCCTGAGTCTACCATAGGATTTTTACAGGAAAAGTACCCTTCCTGTACAAAATACTATGCCTCGACAAGTTTAAACACTTTTCCTGCTTTGGAAGTGTGCTGCACAGTGCATCATGCATGCAAAGCAGGAAAAGAAAAGAGATCTGAAAACATTTCTCCTCTTAACACCTCCTTTTAGATGGCGTTAACTTTTGGCGCGAAACCCTGTCTACTATTGTTTGCAGAAAGGGTTTTGCATCAAAAGGCATAGGTGGTTGCATGGGAACGCCCTTGTACTGCCCTTGTAACGCCTCCTTGGCACTAAGTAACACAAATCATTGCTTTGTGGTGCTTTGCGTTACTTGCAGGGTACTTTCCAATGTAAAGCAAGTTTTGCCCCGGAAAGTTAATCGGTAAAAAAAACATTTTGTGCTGGTAAGCCGCATATTGGTGACGCTAACCCAGCGCAAAAAGTTTTAAAATCCACCGCTTACTGTTGAGGCCACACTGACTCAAGCAATTGTGGTAAGTTGTAATGGTTTTCAAAAATGCTGATCGCATCCTTGGGTTAAATACAGCATCTTTGAGCAAAAACAGTTTCTTGTCATGATATTTCTTGAATAGTATGGCTAATTCTCTAGAAAGTTGAAATGAGGTAAACATTTTCATAAATCATAAATGTCTTTGTCGTCAATCTAGATAAATGATCTGGCATGCTGAATGAAAGATATCATGGCATGAGTTTGTTGATTTAACAGCATTGCACTGCAGCACAGTGTTTAAAAGGAACTAGAGCGCCAACCGTATTTATTGTGGACAAAAGTGAGGCACACCGGAAAGACATATAACTGCAACCGGAAGTGTACAATTCATGTCATCAATAACAAAAAAGTACTTTAATGTGTAGTGCTAATAAAGAGTTTTAATCCGAGTTTCAAAAATGGCAGGTGTTTGTGTTTTAGCCATATGCGGCATATCATAGCTGAAAAAAACTAAAATTGTCAATAAAAAAGGTCGCCTTCAGTGTTCAGAACCATCTTCCCACATTTTCTTCCTCAGAGACCCCCCTCTCAGTCACTTCATATCGTCATACATGGCAACATTTTAGAAGAGGAAAGTGGTGATATAAAAAAAAAGAATCTGGAGAATGTATTACCCCCACTGACTTTTATTGAAACAGAGTCAATTTCGAGCGGGAACCAGACTAAAGTAGGCTTCACAAATCGGGAGTCTCCCATCTGAATCGGGTCAGTTGCCATGTATGTATGGCATACACTTTACTTTCTGAAAATAGAAATAATTAGGAAGACAATGCAAGCTATCTTCGGGATTGGTCAGAATGCATTAGGGTCGATATTTTAGAGCTGCGAGAAGTTATTTGTATTGAGAGGCCAAGCCAATAATTGAGGAAATGCTAAGTAGGGATGTCATGGTAGTGGTAGTGTAGGGACAGACTAGATGCTTTACACATACAAACCTCCAATGAAGTGGAATTTGGAGTTGGAACCCTCCTTTTCTGTGTCCTTATCCAGGAACTGGTTATTCTGTGCACGCTGCACCGTCTTAACTTCACCCGTAGGTTTGGCTTTGTATTAGTTCCAATGCATTTCTACACCCTCATCTTGAGGTGCTTCTAATTCCAAGTGTTCTTGGCTTGGTAATAAATTAAGTAAACTTGATGGGGAGCCTGTGATTCTTTGAAGTCATATTTCATTGGAACGATAGATTGGCTAATGATTTTCCTCCCCTCCGCACTTTCATGCAGAGAAAAAATCATAGGCCTAGGGTTCCAGAGTAGACCTAGAACATGGAACCTTGCCCCTTTTAACTCCCAGAGCTGTGCTTTAAATAGGCAGGTACTATCTGGTACTCAGTACCTGCACTTCTTTATATTCTTTTTGTATTGAGAAGCCAAGCCTGAAATAATTAATTAATTAATTAATTGATTGATTAATTAATTAATTTAGTGTCAACAGGTGTGGCCAGGCCGCCAAAAGAGATGGCTTTTGGAAATATTCATCTAATGTTTGCCGATCCAATCTCCTTATTCAGATATTTACCTTTCATGAACATATGCTGTCTTGAAAGTCGTTCTTATTGCTTGAAAAACTAAGGAAATCCATATCAATGCATATAATGAATGTGCGTTTCCAGCAAAGAAATGCTCAAAAATATTTCCATTAGATTTCAAAGCAAAAATAAGGTCCTTGATCCTTTCTCGTTCGATTTTCTTGGCATATTCGAGCCACCTGCATGGAGCAGTTGCAGTCAGAATGATGTGACTGATGGAGCGCAGATGTGCTCTTTTGGTTGTAGGGCTGCATCATAATTAGGGCTCCCGGTTTTATGGTATTTATTTTTTGGACATTTCTGTCTGTATTTATCCATATTTATTTTTTGTCAACTTTATCTGTATTTATCCATATTTATTATGGGTTTTGTGAAAAAAATAAAGATGAAACTGGTATATTTTCACATTTATTTAACCAGCAAATATGCAGTCAAGCTTGAATCCCTGCTAGGTTTCAGTGATATGAACACCCGCAGAAGATAAATCAATGCACTTATATGAAAATATGCAGATTTCAGAATCAGCCTTGTGTATATCTACTGCGGTTTAAGCTTCTTTACTAAAATCCCCTTTTTTTAAAAACTCCCTTACCTATCACTCCACACAGTTATTGGCCTGGCAGTCATGGCAAAGTGTATTTAGAATCCCACAAAAAGCACCCAATTTCCGTTTTTACCCACATTTAAAAATAAATACAGACAAGAAAATAAATGTTTTTCTGTCTGTATTTATCTGTAAAAATCAGTAAAAACGGAAAACAGGGAGCCTTAATCATAATCATGGATAGTTTGCGCCCACATATAATCCTTGGTGGTGTTGATATTAGGTCTGTAGAACGTGTCCCGTAATAGCGTGAAAAGTGATGTGCTAGAGATGTTTTAATGTAAACGTAATAAAATTAAAGTTGCAATACGTGAGGTTAGACGAAAAATATTAATGTGTAGTATTCGTACATGAAGTTAGCGAGCATATCTACTATTGATGTGCTTATGTAATGTCACAATTTAGATGTGCTCCATAATAATGTTCATATTATTCGAGTGATTTCATGAGGCTATGCGCCATTTCTTATGTTGACCGGATTTCTGTCGGCCCGAATTCTAATTTTCCCCTGGAAGCTCTTGCATTAGACTTTAGTGAATTTCATGTGCATGTGGAATTTGTTCTTTCTCACGTTTCTGTTGCAGGTGGAGAAATTCATCCTTGTTAGTTAGAATGATGTCTTTGTTTTATGAGTTAGGCTTAGGGAGAAGAGGATACATTGAACGGCGATGCTAATAATAAGGGCCTGTTGTACTTTCTCATATCAGAGAGCCTGGGAACCAAGGCTTGGGAGCTTCACTGCAGCATGGAAAGGTACCTACAAGGGGGTGGCCTGCTTGGGTGGAGTGCTGCCAAAATGGATTATGGGATGCTACCTGCAGGTTTATGTGTTGAAGTTAGGGACAGAGTCCGGGGACTTATGCCTTGCCTTGAGAGAGAGAGAGCATCTTAGAACGAACTCTGTAGCTTTATGCTACTTGACCCCTCCAAAGTGGGTGCACTTCTTAGGAAGACATCACGTGCTGACACCTTTACGGAACTTGCCTTGAGGAAATGCTAAGTAGGGATGTCATGGTAGTGGTAGTGTAGGGACAGACTAGATGCTTTACACCTACTAACCTCCAATGAAGGGGAATTTGGAGGTTGGAACCATAATTTTCTGTGCCCTTATCCTGGAACTGGTTATTCTGTGCATCCTGCACTGTCTTAACTTTACCTGCAGCCCGTTTTCCTTAAAGGAAAATGAGATGCATTTCAAAACTAAAAACTAAAAGCAACCTTTACATTTTTTAAGAGTAGACAGTGGTCCGTGGGACCACCGCCTGCTCTTAAGAAATGTTGGCAGCCACATTTACAAAGGCGAAGGGGTCCCTTGGTGACCCCTTCCTGTTTGCGAATGGGTTACAATCACCTTGAAGTTGGTGGTAACTGCAAATGTTTTGCAATCGCATTCCCAGTCGAAACACAATCATATATACCAGTGCTATTCGGTATTAGGAAGGGACGCCCTTAACATGCCCTTTCCTAATACCAAATAGCAAAAGCAAAATGCGATTCGGTAGCAAGTTACAGAGTCACATTTTGCCTTCTCTACATGGCAAAATGCATTTTACATGCTACAAACGGCTCAGTGGGACGCTTGCAACCGGTAAAATGCTTCGCACATCTGGCCCTTACTCCCTAAGTGTGGTCTGCAGCAATCTCTTATCACATGTGGCTCCCGTTTTCTATTTCTGTCTCCTTAAGGCGCTTACAAAGGGTACCCCATGTGAGCAACCCTTTCCTTTTAGCACTCCTTGTGGTGTGAGCCATATTCCTTGTCCGTCATATTCCGTCTGTGTTTCTTCCAAGCTTCCATCAGGCGTCCCCTATATCTAATGGTTCTGATGAGACCCCTGTGGTATCTCCCACCTGGGGGGAGCCTTGCTTCCATTGACCTTTTCCCCTACCTTTCACCCTCTGTTAGTTTCTCCCTGTCCCCATTGTCAATTGGACCAATTATTTATGTTTCCTGTGCCGGAGTCCTCCTTACCACAACCCCCATTTCCCAGACGGGGTTGAAACTCCTTAGACAGTGTTGTGCAATTAACTAATTAATTGATTCCTTTTTTATTATTAAAAGGGTAGAAGTATAAAAAGATTTTTTTTTATACAAAATACCAATCATTGGTCGTTTGCCACTATTTGGAAACCTTTTTTTGTGTCTCTTTATGTATATGTATGTATGCTGTGTCTTACCTTCTACTCCTTTTTCATCAGGTTCTTGTTTTTCAGGTGGGTCCCCATGCACTGCACATATTAGCACTGCTTGACACTGCAAATGTATATGATTTTCTCACAAACAGTGCTTGACTACTTTATTCAACTTCCTTGTCTGTATCTTCCTTACAGCTTTATTATGTGATTGTGCTGAATGCAAATATCAGGTATGCTTTTATTATCCCAAAAAGAACCTTGTTTTAGATAATAAATCTCCCACTTTGATGGCTCCCCTGTGTATACAGCAATGATGATGGCACACTGGGCTCCAGGGCCTGGGATGGTGGTGAAATGAAGCTCTGCCCTTACCCCAATCAGGGAAAGGTGGATGGACCTGCAATGGAGACCATCAGCATCACAGTGACTCCACCATCAGCAATTTATAAATTACCCTGCAGGAAATGCTGACCCTCCCCCACCCCCACCAAGAAACATTCAAGGCAAACATTTGTGTGGAGGAAGTTGATGTGCATCGAGACCTCTGCAAAGCTGCCGATAGAGAAGCTGTGGGGGAAGAGAGTCTCTACTTAATAAGACTCCAAGAAAGACTTATAAGCATAAGTCCCACGCCTTACAAACCCTGCGGACATTCTTCAGGAATGAGCAGAGGACGCGACAAGGCGGTCAAGAAGAAACAACCTGGGATTTGTAGGATTCCCTGAATAATCTGAAGGAACGGATGAATGGCGTATTCACGTTTGCTTTTACAACGCATTCCTCTACAATGCAGGCAATACAATGAACGCGTCGTTTCCACGCATTCCATTTTGGAATAGTATATTTTACTATTCCAACCCCAGTCGGTGCAACAGTAGGGAAGGTGTTGGATTTAAAATCCAACAATTCTTTCCCTAAAGCAAGTTGTTGTAAAGACTCGTGTTGTAATGGAATGCGTGGTAACAGTGCGTTCGTTGTAGTGCCTGTGTTGTAATGGAACTGCGTAGCTCTGTCTGCTTTGTAAACACTGTTTCTCAAAGGGACAAAACCTGAGCAGTTCTTGGAAACGTGGCTGCACACTCTGGTCCCTACAGAGAGGCTCTCTTCTTGCATCATCATCAAACTTACTCATCGGGCTCTTACCCACAGACAACCTGCCCTCCAACAGCACCAAGGCTGATGATTGTCAGATTCCACAATCACTAACATAGAGATTAAATACTTAAAACAGTGAGACAAACGGGCTAAAGCAACATGAATCATGCCGCATCTTTATTTCCCGGGAACTACATCCAGTCTTTTGATGGTGTTAAAGAAAAGCCCTGGGCATGTACTTGTCAAGCATGTTGCTCTACCCTGAGAAGCTACAGGTGATATTAAATTCAAAGTCCTTCTTCTTTGACAGCCCAGAATCTGCTTGGGATGGGGCAGCTGAGAATAGCAATCGCGAGATAGGCCTCGCATTTTCAGTAATACTGGCCAGCAGAAACAACATCACAGCCGAATCAGACAAAAACTGTACACAAGCAGGAAGAGAAAGAGCTCTGAGATAGATACTCCTTATCATAGGAAAACCAATGGATCCACAGTCAATTGCAACTCACACAGTGAAGATGTATATCACATGTAAACACAGCGAGAAACAGCAAAGCAAAAGACCTCCGAAGAATGATGACACCACGTGAAAAGAGTTTGGACTACGGATTGCACTCCATCAGGGTGATGGAGCAAAGTAACCCTGATGGGGTACTTGCACTCATTATTTAGAGATGTCCCATCCAAATGACAATGCCATCAGATAAAATTTTAACTTGTTTTTATTTTTTCAAAAACAGAATCCCAAAGCGAGCACCACCAAAGGAGTATTCTTCCGTAGTGATGGCCATTTAAATGCTTTTACTGTCCCTTACCGACAGGTTTTCATGGTGCGACGGGATAGTAAAAACTGGTCATTTGACCGCCCACTCCTAATTTCTCCCCGTTGCGCCTCCCTTACGCCTCCCCTGGGGAGGCGGAAGCTTTTGGCGCTGCCTCAGATTTCTCGTAAATCTGGGGCAGTGTCAAAAGGCCATGGCTGTTGCTGAGAACGCCCCCAGAAACACCCATTGCACGCCCCTTTAACGCAGAACACTGCGTTAAAGGGACTGATATTTATGAGGCAGCATTAAGCCACAAAAAGTGGCTCAGTGCTGCCTGATAAATATCACGCAGGCTTCTGCGCCAAGGAACGTCACAAAAAGTGACGTTCCGATGGCGCAACGGGCCTCATAAATCTGCCCCCAAGTGTTTATGAAAATGATTTTTGGACAATATTTCATAGCTTTTCTTTGGCTTGTGTATAAAACCCCAACATCCGAGTCTGATTTAATGGCATCATGTCAGAATCTCCCCGTACAAACAGCTGCCAAACACAGATGTCCACTCTAGTGTTACAGATACTAGCGACTTGGATAGGACAAGACAGGCCAGTTTGGGGCTTTCACTTGAGATGACATGCTGCCCTTGCGGTAAATTGGGGTTGTTGGTTGATGGGGGTGTGAGTCCTCCTCAAGCTGCAACCAAATTCCCTGTCAGTGTGAACCACAAAAAGTCACTAAATTAACCTGTGCTTAACCTTGGCACAAAAGCAGTCAGGCTTAACTTAGAGGCAATGTACATTATACAATAAAGCTATGATCTACTTATAGAGACACTTCCCCACCCTCCCAAAATGCCTTTTTAAAACACCGACTGTCATAATGAGTCTTTTTCTTGACAATTCCCATCTGTTGTGCATATTACTTTGTTCAGAGAAAAAAAAACATGATTATGCTGTTATAAAATATCTATAGGTGGCGCAAAATGTTCCTTTGTTCCTCAGCTGGGGTTATTAGGACGTCATGGTGACATCATTCACGGATCACCCCTTTAAGAAGCAGCCTTGCTGCACAGTATTTTCAGTTGTACATGCAGAATGCCATGCGTTAAGGAGAGAAACAAAATCTTTGGGGGTTTTCAGTGCCATGAGAGCCCTCTTGAAATGAATCCTGTATTGAAATGTGTGTCTGCGGTTTAACATGGATTCGCAGAATCACGAAGGGACACATATTGAAGACAGAGAAAGAATCATTACTCCCGCCCTGTGGGAATTATATTTAAATATTGTACTTTCATAGGTCATGCGGTCCCCATAGCTCCCTCTTATATTATAGTGCTATTAACTTTATCCCCAAAACTGAACTTAAGGACAGTGAGTATGAACTTTTGATAGTCACGTGGCGTATTACTCAGTAATCAATGTATGGCCTTGGTAGCAGAACACAGAGGTGGTTCTCTTTGGGAACCCACTGAAGGCCACTGAACAGCTGTGTTAATAAAGTGTGTGTGTGTGCGCGTGCTTGCGTGTGTGTGTGTGTGTGTGATCTGCCTGCAGGAGTTGACATGTGGCTTTGCCCCGTCTTCTTGACCTGTGGTTGCCAAGGGGCAGTTTGTGGGGGTCAGAACACATTTGTTAGGGTCACCCTTTTAGGTGTGTGATATTCAGCTGGCCCTAGATTGTCAATCACATCAACCTGCATGCATAGAGATCCCTCCATTTATATTAAAAACAATAAGGGCCCCATTTATGAAAAGTGTTGCATCGCTGGGGTAAAAACAGCGATGCAACACTTTTCAGTGCGCCCTCCTAGCAACACCGTGGATGCGTCCTATTTACTGTACGGCGCTCCATGTCACAGGGATTGACAGTTATCTCAGGAATCCTGATGTATCTGTTGGCGCAAAAATGGCGCATTGCTGTGTGTGTCTGGAAACAGACGCAACTCCAGCAATGTGTCATTTCACACAGGGCAAGACTCATGTGAAAAGGCCTGCATCACCCCTAGCGCCTGCTTCATGCAGGCATAAGGATTTGATGGAGTGAGGTTGTAGAAGTGTTGCAGTGAAATCTCATAGATTTCACTGCAACACTTCTGCAAGTCTTTTTAAGGGGGAACGCCTACCATGCATACATTATACCTGATGCAGGTATACTTTAGTGCAGGGGTTTACAAAGTGACGCATCTGCCTAGATGCATCACTTTGTAAATATGGCGCAATGTGGTGCATGTATTATGTCACGGCAGCATCACAAAAAGTGATGCAACTACAGCGTAAGTAAGGCCCTAAATGTACAGGGACCAAAGTGATCTGAGGACGCAACATCCTCAGTGACTAACGGGGGGTTAATGCCAGCCTAAGGACTGTGCTCTCTGTCCGTGTGTGCCAGCTTTCCTCTGACAAGAGAAAGCTCCACAGATGGCAGTGCCATGCCCAGGCACTACTTTACCCACATGGAGGGCCCCAGGAATGCTTTCTTCATTATCCTTATGGACCCCCCCCAAGGGGCACTGGTGTGATATGTAAGGGGGTGCTGAAGTGAGAAAAGTAACACGATGAAAGGAGAGAGGGCAGAGGAAAGCTAGTGAGGTGAAAGGAGTGAAAAGGAGAAGAGAAAGAGGAAGTTCTGGGGAATGTAAGTGGGTGAGATAGAAGAGGGCTTTGTTTGACACTGGGCTCCTGTGCCACTCGTTCCCCGCCCTGCTTCTTTTAGGTCCACACAGCCTTACACCCCTCAACCATCCCGTTCTAACAAACTATGGGCCAGATGTGCATAGCTTTGGGTTTGTGATTACCTAATAGCAAATTTTTGAGATTGGCTACTTGGCAATCACAAACAGCGATGCACAACAGTGTGTTTAACACATTGAGCAATACCCAGTGGGTAGCAAATAGACCAATCTCATTAATATTCATGAAGTAGGTCTCAGTTCGGACTGTTAGACCTGGCACCTTGGCATGGGTCTCCCTTCCATTTTTTTTGCTGTTGCCTCATGTGTTTTTGCTGGTGTTAGATGCTTTGGGCACAGTGCCACTGCTGTCTAGTGCCACAGTACAAGTGCTCCCTATTGTAATTTGATGTATTTATTAGTGATTCCATGATTGGTTGGTTTAGTTTACCTGTCAGACCCTAGTACAGTTCACCAGGAGTGCCCAGGGCTTGTAAATCCAAATGCTGCTGGTGGGCTTCCAGCACTGGTTGTGCCACCCACAGAAGCAGCCGGTAAAAGTGTGTCTAAGGCCTGCCATTGCAGAGCCTGCGTGCAGTCTGGTACTGTCATTGTGACTGGGCAAGTGCACCCACTTGCCAGTGCCTGAACCTTCCCTTTTCTTCATATCAGACAACCATATGGTAGGCCCAAGTGCAGGGTGCATTGTAAGTATAAGGTAGAGCATGCCCTGGTGTGTGTGGCATGTTCTAATAGTCAATTACAGCCATTTTCATTTTTCACTATTGCAAGGCTAACTGTTCTCCATAGGCCAGAATGGGCAGTTTGATTATTACATCTTATAATCCTAACTGACTCAGGGAACGTGGTAGAAATTCGAATTTAGTATGCCTGAACACAGAATGATAAAATACATCTTTTAGTGAAGTTGGTTTTAACATTCTGTGTTTGAGAATACCACTTTTAGAAAGTAGGTATTTTCTTGTGTAGCCGTTCAAACCTGCATCTGCTAGGCTGTGTATTCCTTGCCTGG